>NC_140123.1:144019892-144619892 GCF_964035555.1 Netta rufina
GATTTAATTCAATTGATGGCTTTGCTGACATATGTAATTGCAGCTTGAACCACTTTTAACAACGTCCACATTTTCATACAAAAAGCTTATAGTTTTTACTGAGGCGTTAACAGCAGTACCAAAATCCTTCAATAAAGAAGTAAAAACCCTTTGTTTTACACTTTATTTATTCTGCACAATAAATATCTCAACTCCATTTTTCGGCAGACTTGCTTAATAAAATTCTATTTCTAGAACGTGGACTTCCAGCAGTGTCTATAGCCTTATCAAATCTGATGTGTCTGAAATCACAGGTTTTGATCGCAGCTCTAGCAGGCAAATTTTCTTCGCTTTACAAAAAAAAAGTAAAATACTTGGGTAAGCAAATTATATGTACGGGTGCGTTGCAGAATTGATAAGCACCAGGAAAGTTCACACTAACTGAAACAATTTCGGATGGCTGGGTTAAATAAATTTTCTTTGAGTCTTAAATATTATTCCCTCCTCCCTTATATGCCCACTGCATAGTCACAAAGGGACCCATCTATTAAGTTTCCACTGTAGCCCAGCATGTGCAGAATATCAATATTTTAAGTCCCTGGCTGCAAACCCTGGCAAAGAGACTGCTGGGTTCGACCTCCAACAATGCATAGGAAAAGGCAGAGGAAAAAACAAGATGTGAGAGCACTGCAGCAGGGAAATGACCAAGAGCCTCTTAAGCTGCTAAGATCAATGGGAAGGGCCAATGATCATTTTCAAGTGATGCAGTGAGCTTCATGTTTGCAGTTAATGCATGAAAACTTTCATCTTAGTGCCTTGGACATCAGTGACTCCATCACGTCTGTATTTGCTACATGGACCACAGGAGAGCGTTGGGGAAAAGCTAACTTTGGAGGTGCTGGGGGTTTGAAAGCTCTGTGTCCTGGTAAAGCTGGCTGATGGGTACTAAAAAGGCAGTCAGTCATCTTTTCTGCATCTGCGTACAGCCACAGAAAACTATCCAAGATTACTGATCAAAGGATAAGACCTTGGTTTTCAGAGCACTTTACTATTTACAAGAATATTTAAACATATCTACCAGTGGGAAAATGTGGAATTAAATCATACTTGCAATAAGGCTTATAATCAACATGGTTTGTAAAAACAAAAGGAAGCTGCACAAAGCAGGACAAAAAGACGTCAATTAATCAATACCCCCATCTCTAGAAGTGATGAGGAAATGCTTTTTTTCTTTTTCTTTTTTCCCCAAACACAGGTGCAGGACACATACACTGTAATCCCTCCCTCCAGCCGGCCTTCACCAGATTCAGATGTTTCTAAACCAAAGGCTCCCCCTGGTCCACTGCCATCAGCGTGGGTTCACATATTCTTCCTTAGATTCTCTATTTCATGTTTTGAGCCCCTCTATATTTTTCACTCTCACAGCGTGCTATGGCAGTAAGTATTGCATCTATGCTTACTGCTATGTGGGTGAGGGATGCTTTTCTTTTTTAAAACCTGCTCCTTCAAATTATGCTGAGTAGCCTTTATTTTATTTCAGTATGTGAAATCCTAAATGGATGATACTTCCTTGGACTCTAGGAATATATGCAATTATTTACATACCTTGATGAACCAGAGGACTAAAATTGGGAGTATTATTTCCTAAAAAAAAAGATCACTTTCCTCTACAGAGACATTCAGCTTGGTATGACAGATGACTTGCAGAATGGCTACAGAAGATAGTATGTGACATTAGGCAGGGACAATCACTGAAAGCAGTGGGGGGAAGAAATATTTCCCTATTAAACAGAACTCTGCATACTTTGAAAGGGAGAGAAAACATGACTTGTAGGCAGAGTGATTTCTCAGGACTTCAGGGGGTTACTTTTAAAGCGACAGGATGGTTTCAGAAGGCAATTGAAATTCCCTAGGCATCCAACAGTGCTGAGTTCTCACAAGTTAACCTTCAAGGATTTATGCATTTTCTTCTCTGAGGAAAATTGCTTCTGGAAACTCACATAAAGCAAACACATAGGCAGAACTAATATGGCAAGGCAAGATCAGAAAGGCCAATAATTGCCTCAAGGGACTCTGTGGAGGTGGATATTACTTTAAATGATGTTTCAGATCAAAACAATAAAGAAGTTTTCCAAAAGATGATTTAAAAGACCATTAAATACTGCTGCTGTTAGTAAATGCTTTTTTTTTTTTTTCTTTCCTCCAAAGACATTACAAATGAAAGATGTGTTCTTCAGCTATTTGATTTCAGCTGAATGCAGCTCGTTCAATTATTTTATTTTAATAGGTCTCTTGCTGGTTTGGGTATTCCATTTTTGTCTGATAATATGATCACAATTCATGAATACTAGATGTTTTCAAACGTAATGTGGGGGACAGATAATGCAGCAATTCCAGTTATTGCCTCTTTCTGCCATATTCCTGCCGCACACCCCCATCACTCCACCTATTCTGAACACCCCTAATTCAGAGGCAGAACTAAAAAGCAGAAGCAGACTCTGCAGTTGAGTTATTATCATCTTAACTGTGCTTGTCAAGCATTGTTCTGATTCTTTTGTGCCTATTATATACACAAAGTAATGTGGAGACCAACCCAAATATTGCACCATCTCCATCAGTGCACATTTGGAAGCAGAGAACAGAAATTCCCAGCTGTCAGCGGGCAGAGTGACTGATACTGGCATCAGGCTCATCTCTGCCTTTCTGTGCGTGACTGCAGTGCCACACTGTCAGCTCTCAGTGTCATTGCTACCTCCAGCTCCTGTGTTTTCATGTTGAATATTTGGCACAATGCTAAAAAATAAAAAATAAGATAAATTCAGCAGTAAGGGAGATGATCTTTGGAGATTTCCAGACCTTCACGATTGCAGGAAAATTTCAAACTGTGAACTAAATGTAATTCAGGCTGTATTTTCAAAAGCCATTTATTTATTTATTTATTTATTTTTAATGTGTTCCCCATGTCTCCATCAGCCTGAGGGCCATGAGATTCTCCTGATCTCATCTCTGCATCATAAGCAGAGGTTAGTTCTGATTTGCAATAGCTCGTATGCAGTCCTACCTTCCTCAAGTGTAAGGCACATTTGAACTAGATTAGGGGGAAGGGGCTCCTTAATTTTCTAATTTTGAGTTAGACCCAGTAGGCAGTTTTGAAGATAGCTAGAATTGGTAATACTGCTTTAATGATATTATTACAATTGTTTACTTTTAAATCACAAAACAAATAGCTTTTTCTATGCTAGAAAGCGTATCTTAAACAACAATAGTCTGTTGTCTTTGTCAAGAATAATAATAAACACTCTGGTGATTTTGGCAACATCCTGTGAATATCAACTTTTTGGGAAAGTTTCCAGTGGTCTTTTAATTCTCAATGCCCCTGTATAAATTTCCAGAAGCTGTTTTCTCCTCCCTTGCCCAGTCATGAGACTTAGCCACATCGTCAGACTTGCAAATTCAGCTGAGAAGAAAGAGAGATACAGAGGACGCATTGTTGTAGAGGTACCATTAAAAGTGATCACCTAACAAAAGCTGTGGTTTAGGCAAGTTCAACCTTCTGAGTAAAGAGACCTTGTGACGCGCAGCATCAAGATTTTTGTTGTACTCAAAAATTTCACATAAATATTAGTCTCTCAGGAATTCTTGGATTTGCCTCCTTCCCACCTGATGTGTATCCTGGGTGACTGTGACCTCCTCAGTCAGCCACTGAGACAGTGGTTAGACTTGTTTCATCACATAGCATATTTAATTAGAAGTAGTCAGGTAAATACAGCATCTTATTTTTGTTTTGCTTGAAAGCACTGTGTATTTTCACAATATCTCCTCCTCTGCAGCAGTTCAACCAGCATGCATATTTGCTGCATTTAGTCCCAGCAAAAGCTCCCTGTGCACCATATCACAAGCACAGGTTGTAAACAACCCAGGAATCATTTTCGACTTGAAGTTGGCAGGAAACAACAGCTCAAGAAGGGAATTTCTCTACCTACCATGTTGACTGCATCCTGGTCAAAGGGGTTCCACTCAATGTTCTGAGGATAATGGGCCAAAACCTTGGACTTGAAGGTTCTTCTTAAGGGACTCTGGTCAAAATTCTCTCCTGCAACAAGTGAAAAAATAACGTCACAACAGTGAGCCTTCTGAGAGAGCTGGCCTGGGCAGCTTTCATTCACTTCATTCTTTATTTATTTATTTAGGTGAAATCTGACATGCATTTTCCCAACAGATGTACCGCTTCTGAAAGAGAATCAAAGATGCACACTCAGCCTAACCTTAACCTTCTTCCCTTAAAATCTTAGCACAGTTGCAATGCAGCTTCAAGCTGAGTATCTTCTGCATGAAAATTTATCATTAAGACAAAAAATACTGATGGAGTTTTATGGAAAAAGACCCTGTAATCAACCGGATCTCCATAATCTCCATATTTCTCTGTAGTTTCAATAGTGAGATAGGGCTTTACTTAGATGCTGAAAGAGCTCTCTATCTCAAGTTTGTATGAAATGGTCAATAAAAAGTACAAGCACCTCTCAGTTATTACAAATTATTTAAGGATTCATTACAGATTATGTTTTATATCCCAAGTTCTGCACAAAGATTAAACTTTTATTTTTCCTATGTCAGATTTCAAGGACAGATGTTTTCCACGCAGAGAAAAATGAAATTAGACTTCAAGCAGAAACACATCCAGTTATCAGCATACAACGAGTGTATTTCAAAGGGATATTGCCAGTGGAGTTTCTATCATTGGAAATTCTATGGTATGCAACACAGTGATCAAAAGAGGAAGTACTTAAAAATTGGTGAATTTTACTAAAATATACTGCCTTCCTCGCCCATGTAGTAGCTTACTAATTTAAGGCTTCTTGCTTTAAAGACTAACAGGTGGGACTTTCCTCTTCAGTTCCTTTTTCATATGAGAGGAGAAAGGGATGAAGGCCCTAAGTTCAAAATGTTAAAGATGTCCAAAGCTTACCCTGCACTCAGAGGCTGCCTTTGAGACTTCTTAGTGTTACTTAGATACTTTAAAAATATATTGCTACTGAAATAGAATATCATTTCTTTAAAAATATAAATATTTTAATCTCTTTTTTTTAAAAAGTATAAAGAGAAATATGTTTTCTTAGAGGAGAAATTATTTTGGATGAAAAACCATTTGATTACTTGGCAAGCTGTAAAAGCAAGCCCCTGTTCCTGCAGAAACGAGTCCCTAACCTCACTAACCTTTCTCTCAAGGCAAAGTGGACTGTGGGAGTGTAATTTGTGCCTGTTGAGCTCCATATGACAACACAACATTTACACAGCTAACAGCCTCTAAATGATGTTGCAAAATTCATAGCTGAGCAGTTACCCTAAGGTTACTGAGGCCCCAGGCATTTAACACATGCCCTTTGCTCGTTGCAAATCACAGGCTACACAATCATTTGGCTCACAGTGGACTATTTTATTACTTTTTATACAGGAAACCTATGAATCAGTATTAGTACATGGAAATTTCTGTACAAACTGATACTTGCAAACAGAGTTTCTCAGGCTTTCCCTTGCAGAGCTTAGGATCTGCAAGTAATTGAAGGGAACATGTGAGAGAAATACACAGTTGCAATTCACAAGGCAATAATTATCCCAGCAAAGTTTTAGGAGGGTTGTAAACCAGTTGCTGCATAAAATACTGCCTTAAAAAAATTAAAAAATAAAAAAAAAAATTAAAAAAAAAACACTACATGGATTTATTTTTTTTTTCCAGAGGGGGGAAATAAAAATGGTTAATGAGATTAATGAGTGCATAGAAACCTTTAGCACATCCTGAATACAGAAGGCAGAGCCCACAATGCAGTGGCACATTCTCTTTGCTGCCCTGCCACAGCAGCATTATTTGCATGCAGCCAGGTGGAGGAAGAGGAGGCAAAGGTCGGGGATTTCTTGCACCAAAACCAGCCTTCTGCTGGGTCACATGTGGTCGGGCAGAAACTCCTCAAGATGTGTGACTCAGCTGTGCTGGGGCTACACCTTGCCCTGCTGTAAAAGCTGCCCTGCCAGGTGAGCTCCAGAGCTAGCTCTGTCTCCAGCTCGGCTTCACCGCATGCAAATAATGGGTTTCAAATCTTTCCCTTCCCAAGACCTCTTTATGATTTTAAGGATACGGGTATTTTTATACATTGCTCATTTTTAATGTGACTTAGGGCATGTTCCTGCATTTTTATTTTTTTCTAGCGTTGTTTCACTTTATTTTGGTGGATAAATGTAGGGGAAAAAATAAGCTTCTACAAGGATATTTAGTGCCTGGGAGGAGAAAAGCTCCAAGATGATGCGGTGCTGTGTGTTTCCTGGGGCAGGAGAAACTGCAAATGGAAAGATGTGAGGAGCTCTTGCAGGAGAGTCCAGCCTGCTTCTCAAATTGCTCAAGGCAACCCCAAAAATCCAGCAAAAGTGCATGCATCATAAAAATGAAGAAAACTGGAGGTTTCAGCTAAACTGGGTCATATCAGAAAAACACGTCAGTGTTTAGCTCACTAGTTCATCACATTTTTCAAGCAGGACAAGGCTTGCTGCTAGCTTCTGTGGCTTTCTAGAGCATAAACTTTGCAAAGATCCTGTTCCTGCTGTTACAAGGCCATATGAATCAACTAGACAAAAAACAGAGTATTTCTCCATTATATGTCAGTAGAATAACCTCTTATTTTGGTCCAGAAGTTCTTTGCTGAGGCACTAAAGTAAAAGATACAATGCTATCCACCGATTTCTGAAGTTGCATAGATAAAAACCCCAACAAGGAAAGCCAGCAAAAATTCTGTGTCCAGTTATGCACCTAAACATATTTGGCAACATTTTTCTTCATACTATCAAAGAGTAATTAAAGTGCTTGCTTATCCAAATAAATATGCATGAGGTTATTTCCTAATTAGATCTTCAATCTTCCTCGCATCTGATGCTGTTTATCTTACAGCTGTGAATTAGCAGCAAGGCAGGCATTTGATGCTAAATTCATTTGGGTGCTTCTGCTCGAACTTTGAAGAGCACATAGACAACTTGGTCAAGATCTCCGCTGTTAACAGAAAGTGACCACTGCAGTCCACGTTTCTTTAAAGGTTCCCCTTCTGATGACTAAAAATGTTAGTGAAGTAACCTAACTAACTGATGCTATTTACACAACCTGTGAGGTTCAGAGACAGTTCACAGGCTGAACCCATTGCAGGTTCTCGGTGGGTACACAATTGTACAGGTGTTACAAAAACACCTTTTGCTTGAAAAACAAGCCACAGTCAAGAACCAGCTGGACAATTAATCAATTATTAGCACATGCCTGCAAATGGAAGTCCAGTAGCATTGCACAGTAAGGACATCACTTACTGTTTCTATCACTTGGTCTCATACAGAGGCACCACAGAAATTGGGGCAGGCTCTGCCTGGGCTCCCTGCTTGTGGGGCACACTCAGGAGGGCCCTGCTTCCAGCACACCAACGTCGTGTGACACCTTGGGGACACAGCTCTGTGCCCTGAGACCCAGTGTGACACCAAACCACCTGGCTGTCACCTAAATGGGTTCCATATGTGCACAGGAACAGAGCACTGGGCACTTGGTTTGGTGGGTCTCTACAAGTTGGGCAATGAGGTTTGTGTTGGAGGAGAGGGCAGCTGCTGCATGGTGCCTGATGCCACCTCACATTTAAGTGTCCTCTGACAGGAGAGCAGCACTGATGGGCTGTGGAAGCACATCAGATTGCTCAGAGAGCTTTGCAGGGTAAATCTGGAAGGCTCCTGCACTAGAAAACACTCTCCTCTCCCAGTCCGGTGACTCATTGACCAATCCCACCAGATAAAGCTGTACTTATTTCCACATTAGACCAAAAATTACATCACCGGGGAACTGAGAGTGGGGAAGCCCTTGACCTTTTTCTGTTCTTGTTATTGAACATCCTTTGTCTCATTTTCCCTATAAACCTCCCTGCTTATTTGACAGGCAGTACTCTAGTGTCACCTGGAGCAATTGGAAAAGAATAAGTTGCATTTGCCAGTAAACCATGGTAAATGTGATAAACTGAGGGTTTCAATCAGGTTTTGGAGATAACCAATAATTTATATGCTACTGCAAATACTTGTATCATTGTTTAGATGTCAGACATGTCTAAAACATTCTGTTTGTGAAGCATAAACGTTATTTTTAAAAATCTGGCTTTCCAAAACCAGCAGTAACAGTCTTCTAGTAGGCTGACAACTTGGATTCATTTTACCCAGCAAAGTAAATGGCACAAATAACTTACCTTTGTAGAGTCTCAGGGTTTGCATTTTGCTACTAGAGATTATTTTTTTTTTAATTTAAATAAATGATCAAATACACACAAGGAACGATTTTCTCAATCATTGAACACAAGCCAGAAGAGAAGAGCCAACAGAGCACACCAGAGGGAATCAATCGGTTATTAGTTCGAAGGGACACGACACTGCACCCTCCATACAAAGCTGCTCCCAGGAAGCGAGACAGGGTAAACTTTCGAAGGAGACAGATAATTTTGGACAGAAACAGTAGAAGGGTTTGACAGAAAGCAGCCTGCATGTCAGAGTGAAGTGCCGTCGTGTGGCCAGACCACCAGACAGCACCCGGCTCTCACCCACACGAGATGAGAGGCGTGGACCACACTGACAAGGGGCTGGAGGAGACCCACAGGGAGGAAAACCTTCTTGGCAAACATGGAAGGGACCTGGACTGAAGGGTACATTATAGGATCTACTGTCACCTTGCTCAGTTCTGAACTTAGGAGGCACATGTAGCAAATAACTTTTTTTTTTTTTTAGCTGCTACTGTAGGCAAACAGTGAATTTTCATTACATCTACTACACTCTTAAATGCATGCTTGCTAGCTTCCAAAAGAGGATTAGCAAGGTACATTAAAAATGAAGCAAGTATCAAATGTAAATTGAATCCATATTCTAAAATATTAATGGCCAGATAACAGTACTGTGAGTACTGACAGTAACACCGTATTTGATGTGTGGGACACATTCATGTGAACAGCACATCTCATAGGGTAAGCTCCCTTCCGAAGGCAAGTTAAAAAGTTGGCTTTGAGTCAAATCCTTTTAATTTCTGTGTATTTTCAAAAAAAAAAAAACATTCAAGTATTTTTCAAAATTGTGTAAAATGTGTCAGGCTTAAGTTCAGTTTCAAGTGGATACCACATCTTATGCAATGGTACTTTAAGAAAGCTTGTGCTTTCCCTTAAAGGCACTCATTTCTATAGGGCATTTAGTTTCAAAATAAAAGTAAATGCTGAAGCAATGGATGCTAATGTCATTTCAAAGTGAGAAGATTTCTCAAAATTAGAAAATAAGCATCTTTATGTTTCGGGTGAAGGATGAAATTACTAGGGAAATGCAGCTGCAGTTGTGAGGTTGTCAGTCATGATAGCTTTCATATGAGTGATCATATTTAAAAATTTAGTGATGTTAAGGTTTCAAATAGATCTGTATTAATTATCACAGCTACAGAGGCATACAAAAATACATACTAAATAGGCAAAGGCATCCTCTACCCACACCCTCTGGTCCAGGGAATGCCAGCTATCGGCCGGTCCTTACAGGCTCTGGAACGTAGACAGGAATGTTTGTGACTACCAAAATAAAAATATCTTTTATTCCTTTAGAGGAACATACTGGGAACACGAATGTGCACAGTTCTGTGGATCATGGTCACAACCTCTTTGATAGCTATTTCTAATTAAAAGTGTTCAGCACATCCAGCTATGTTATTTCCCTGCAGGCTGAACTTTGTTAAGCTTATTGGATAACTGTGTGAGCCTGCATGAGAAGCTAGAAATATACAGCATGCAAGTGGGGACAACACAGAGACAGGAATAATGCCTGGCTGTTGATTGTTGGGTTCAGGAACTGGTTACTTGGAGCAGCACACAAATTGAGCTCTGCTGCACCTTTACGCCAAAGCAGCAGTAGTTAGCTACTCAGTATTCAAGGACATGAACTCAAAGGCATCATCTCCTACCACATATTCTCATAATCTTATGGTGGAAGAGGGAAATGATATGAAGAGGGGGACTGGGACAGGGCAGAATAAACAGTTTTTGTTCCAAAATTTTGAAGTCTGAGTTTATTCAGCAGTAAAATGTTGTCTGTAAGATGGTGGTGGCTTTACCTATCTATTTTGGAGTTATGGTGTGAGCAGGGACTAACCTACCTAGTAAAACTCCTGCATGTCAGTATTTAGAGGAATTGACTGATATTTAAGCTTGAAGGCATAGTAGGTTGTGTCCTCTATCTGCAAAGCTGTTTGTATTTGTACAGACCTCTCTAACACTGGTATTTATCTCAAGAATCCAAAAGATGCTTCCTTCAGGATTCAGGAACCTCTGAGTCCCTGTAGCAGAAATTGGTGGATCTAGACCTTCCAGTGTCCTTTGTCTACAAATGTAGACAACTAAGTCTAGCTGGATTTCTTGCTAGGTATCCTCTAATACAGCCTCACACAAGATTTTTTGGTCTTTATCAAGCACCCACAAGATCTAGCCTATTGTATATCCACTAATATACCTGACACCACCAGTGGCGTTTCCTTGGAGAAGGGAAGTACATCTGCCAAGAGAGCTTCAAGGAAAAGAATAAAATTTACCAGATATTGATTTAAGTGAGGTAGAAGAGTGAAAAAATCCAAGGCTTTGGTTTCTAAACTCTGACCCTTAATTTGATTCAAGGGGAACTGGAAGATGGAAATAAAGAGACACAGAGGGCCTGATTATTGATTTGTCCTTAACCCCTGTTTACCTGAGGCTTTGTTTGCAGTATCTGAGCTCTTGCCATGGAGATCTGCTTCTAGCCATTTGTACAAGACTACACAACATAAGAAACAGAAATAAAGAAAGCACGTATGAACAACATGAAAAGATATACAAATGTACTGGGGAAAGGGAGGGGGGAAAAAAAGGTGAAACGAACTGTTGAACACATTGACAGACATTGTAGAAATGCTTGTCAAAATTAGTAACAAGATTAAATTCTAAGTACTTCAAACAGCATGCTGCCATATAGTTTTCCTATTACAAAATCTGCTTTGTTCATATATTAAGCCATTCCAGAGCCTGGGAAAAAATGTTATTTAACCATCGCTGAACTAAAATCAAGAAGCTTTTGTTAGTATAATACTGTTAGCTATGTTGTTGCATCTTCAATGCTGTACTGGATGTTACTTTCAGGACTTTTTAAAGTTACTTATTACAAGACAGAAATGATGAATAGAACTATTAGGGTGGTTTTTAGGTGAAGCTTTGAAGAAGTGAGCTCTACGTTTATAACTTGGATGAACAATTTTAATCTCTTCCAGTAACAGATCCACCAAAAAGTGCTCATAATGATAAATGGAAAACTGCCCTTCTATCACATCTAATGCAGGTTTCTCACAACCATTTTGCTCATCTTCTGCAGAAAAACAAGAATCTTTTCACAGATACCATAGCGTTCCTTCGTCAAGCAAAGTCCCATTCCTAGACTGCACAGAGGCAATATGCAATCCTCCTCAACTTAAATTTATTTTTTTTTTATAATCCTGGAGCATATATTAAAGCTGCAATACCATTGACCTCTCTGCTCATTCCATTTCTAGGTGTAAATTCAGAGTGACTTCCGCTGCTGCCTCACACTTGAGCTGTTAATCCAGGCACAAGTTCAAAGGACCCAGATAACTCTGTCAAGCCTGTATTTTCTGGAAAGATAGCCCTCTGCAGAGGGCATAGGAAAAAAATAAATTAAAAAATCATTAAATAGATTTGTATTTCAGGATTTTTTTTTGTTTCTTTAGGAGACACCTGAAGATAACCCACATTCACACCTGCAGGATGATGTTTTTCCACTCCAGGTGTCTTAAGCTATTCTGTTCCACTTTTGAGCTGTTTGGACCAAAAAGTTACATAAATATTTAAATTAAAGGAAATAAAACCAGCAATTGCCTACTGATTTTCTGGAAACACACTGTCAGAGCATGTTTTTAGGACCTTGGCACAGAAAGCACAAGAAGCACATCTAGTTTTTGACACAGGGTCACAAATCAGTTTCTGCCATGAGCAAGACTCCAAGCTCTTCCGGTTAACAGCCCAAAGCCAAAGCACAGGGCTACAGACACCACTGCACAGTCTCATTATTTATACAACCAGAAGCAAAATGGAGCATGACTATTGCCACAAAACAGTTACACTTTGAATAGGCTTAATATTTCAGTGACTTTTTTTGAAAAGGAGATCTCTTCATCTAAGAGTCATTGCACAAACCTAAATAAAGAGAAAAAAGGGTAATACCCAGCAGCAGTTTAGTTTGCCACCATCCCTTTGGTCTGGCCTTGATTAAGATCCTTACTATCTGCCTACAGAGTAACATTAGACAGCACCAGGCTGTCGGCTTCTTAAAATAGCCCCGGCCCCAGCTGCCAGCAGAGCAGAGACATCCCGCAACACCAGAGAACGGGGAGAATTACACATTTTGCATGAATTACAGTTTGCAGAAAATTGCATCATAATCTGTCAAATCCAAAATGTCACAGTTTATATTATGTCAGCTGGGGGGATTTTGGGGTGCAGTTAAATAAACATGTGGGGGCACAGCGCTCCTACACAATTACCTCAGTGTCTGCTCCCAATAGCTGGAGCTGATTAGCAGAAAACAGCAGACCCAGGTATAACATTGGACCTATACTCCTAAATACAGTTAGCTAAGTCTCAGGCCTTTATTTTAGATCCTCTTTGTCTATCCTGTTTATATACAGCTAGAGGCAGATTTACTTTTTTTTTTTTTTTTTTTCATTTTTATGCTCAAATTGGCTGTTCATTTTAAATACTTGATATGGAGCGAACAGCCATTTGTACTGATCAAGAAAGCAATCTGAGCAATAATTTCAAGTTCATTTAAGTTTCACACATCATCAATCTTAAAATGCCTGCGAGCTTTTTGGTTAGTTACAGAGCAAGTAAGTAATGCACACAACCATAGGAAACCAAAGGGTTTCACAGAACAGCCTGCATTGGAAGGGACCCACAAGGACCATTGAGTCCAGCTCCTGCAATGCATCCCTCACTTCCAGGAGAATGCTCATGATGGGCAAAAGATGCTCAAGCAAGAGCAAGAGACCAGCTCGGGTCTCTAAACACAAGAGGATGTCAAAGCCAGGCCTGTGAGGGGATTCCTAGCTTTGCAGGCACAGAAGCATCTGCCCACTGGCTTGGGCCAAGGAAAAGGCATTTCAGATGCCATCACATCCTCTGAGAAGTTTGGGTAACCCCCTGCTCAGCACGACTCTCATTTCCCACTCCTCATTTCACATGTTTGCTTCTCTCCATGGACTGAATACAGGGTGAGGAAACCAGTCACGCCTTTTACACAGGCCTCTCTTCGTGCTTGCACCTTCCTCTCATTTACAAGGGCAGGATCAAGTTCGAACATAACCAATTTCTGTGTAAAACACGACAACGCATTGTCAGATTGGTTTAGGAAGCACAAATGCACAAAATCCACTTTCAGTTGGAAAGAATCTAAAAGCAGATTTTGTCCTCCACTCCACCGGGACAGAGGCAGCACAGGGCCTTGGCTCAAGGTCTGCTTTGTTTCACTTGGTATTTCTGGAGACAAGAAAAGGGAAAAACACAACTCAAATTTGTCATCTTAAAAATCCCTCTACCAGTACTGTTGAGGTTTGTGTGCAAGAATTTGGGAAAAGAAGGGGAATTTTCCAGTAAATTTTGCTTTGGGGATTTTTTAGTACAAGTCATGTTTGTTTTATCTTATTTTTAATTACAGCACACTGGATTAACTTCTAAATCAGGCTGTATTAAGAGAGGTTTAAGATTTTCTTTTAAAATTACACGATCACCCACCAGTATTTGTCCCCCAATTACCCAGCAGGGTACAAATTTCAGGTGATTTCTCACCTGAAATCAGCAGCAGTTTCACAAAAGCTGTATTTACACAGCAGCAGAGGGCAAATACCTGCACAATAACACCTTCTGCCACAGTAATTAAGCTCGGCTTGCAAATCAGTACAAGAAAAGAAAGAAGCTTAATTTGTCGTGCACTGCTTTCAGCACTAATTGACATTGACAGAAGCAGAGCACCGTGATGCCCGTCCTGCGGCTCCTACAGTCAGCTCTAGCTCTGCACTAGTTGGGTTTTTGCTTTTCAGCACCTTTCTTCTTCCCATCTTTCTTTTTTTCCATCTCACCTTCTTTCTTTCTCACCTCCATCTCATCTTCTTTCCATCTTTCTTTTTTTCCATCTCACACAGCACGAGGCCTTGGTTTTCTGGCCATAGCACCGTTACACTGGGAAACATCACTGCTGTTTTAAAGGAAGTCTTTATCTTCTGATGTCACCCAAAGCCATCCCTTGACGTGCTAAGCCACAAAAAAAAGACCCAAAGCACATGGTTCCTTATCTTATTTTTTCCAGTTGGCCACGCAGAACCCAGCCTGTGAAATCCGGGCTTTCACATCCATCCCTGCAGTGCAGCCTGTGGTGGTCAGAAGGAAGTTACCCCTGTCTTCTGGACAGGATTAGTCTGCTTCAGTTTGTTCCTTTCTCCCATACATCTGAGACACCTGGAGGTGTCTCTGAAGGTCCATCCATGCTTTCTTGGTATGCTGAGTTACTTTTCTTTATGGCCTTTACAAGCAACAGGTTGCAGCAAGGCAATGCTTGTCTGTCAAAGGCCACAGCTACCAAGCTTTAGGAAAGCTTAGTTATGTGTGTTTTTGATGGGAAAGGGGTCCGGCAGAGAAATATCTTTGCTTCTTGTAATCAGGACAGCTCTTTCACTGGCACGAAGTAGAAACACTCCCTTGTGTAGCACAAACCGGCCTTGTTTAGGGGTTTTGAGAAACTGCTGTTTAAGCTGCTGCCAATAGATAATTGTCCTTACACCAGTTTCCTAGAGCCTGTCCTCCATCAGTTCTCAACAACTAAATCTTTTTAGAAAGAGACAAAGACTTTCCACATCCTGAAAAGTCACAAGCACCCGCAGGCAAGGCATGAAGTTATCAGAGCTCTTGGATGGAGGAGTGGTGAGCAGGAATGAAGATGTGGGCAGACGAGGATCTGCTGCCCATGCAGCCATACGGGTCTTTTGCAGCTGATACTTCTATTTAAGAGCTGCCCCAAAAGCTATCACAATTTGGAGAATGCTCTCAGCTGTATTACAGTAATTGGAGATGAGCGTATTGCTGCAGATGCTTCCACTGTGAGCAAAACTGCCAGCGAAGGCACAAAATATTTCTAACAAGATGCTGCGTGACACAGTTCTTATCATCTCCTAGAAAAAGCAACAGTGGAGTTCCGTCAACTAAAAATGTTAAAACACTGTTAAGAGGAACAAATAAATCAGTCTGAAAGAGAGATAAGTCCTTACAACTATTAAAGATAAATCCTTGCAACTATGTAGTTTAAATGTGTCTTCTGCCACAGACATCTTTGCAAGACCCTACATGTCTTGGTCAAAACCACCTGCACTTGGAAACTGTTTGAAGATCAGGCTGCTGCCAGGGAGTTTACACAAAAGGGATCATTAAAAAGCTATCGGTGCACAGGAATCCCACATCTAAGCCACATGAAAAATATTCTGTGCCTTAAGTAAACCATGTCTAGTTAGGTGCAGATTCCCCCACCCCACCCTGAACTCTCTGTTTCAGACAAAGCACAAACAATCGGCTTCATGCCTTATAACTGCTGACCACTTTGTGGCCAGGTTCCAACCTCGCTGAAAACACAGAAAGCTGAAATCAGGACTCAATCAAAAACAAAACAAAACAAACAAACAAACAAACAAAAAAAATGGTGTCAGGATTCACATCCACAGGTATGGGCAAATATTGTTAGTTTCTGGATCCAAACTAGACACCACATGGGAAACTCAAAGCACTGCCATTTTTCTACTATGCCTATAGATTTAGTTCATGCCCCGACAAAGAGATGCTCAGAAACCAAATCCTTTGCCCTCCTTAATGCCTTGGGAGGCATAGATGCCAAATAGATGCCAAAGCATCCTTGTAAAGCTGGATCTCCTCTGAGAAGGACAAAAGAAAAATTGTCTATGGGTTCACCTCACAAAAGCCCCTACACCTCAGACCCTTTCTTACCTTGTCCCACCCCTTCTCCCAGACACCTGGAATACCTGGAGGTGACTGTAGGTTCGTTCCTAACCTTCATGCCCCAAAATACTGCTTCAAGGCTTCTAGCCAATTTGATCTCCAGTATGTTTTGGGGTAGCTTGCTTTCCCCAAAACACAGCTTTAAACTTTAAACCTTCCATTATCATCAGGAAAGCCTCTTAAGGCATGAAGGTAGAGTAGAGAGGCAAAGGAGTCCATGCAAATGCCACTATACTATAACAATATCTCTCCTTTGCTGAAGCCCAATGATGAAAAATAGTGTCCCCCTCCCCCCTCAGATATCCACTGCAACTTCAGTGTAAATGCCTCTGTAGAACAGTAGACACCAATGTAAAACCAGCCCACATTTCCGAGAATTTTCTACTTTTTACCTTTATGAAGGTAAAACAACCATGGAGAGCCACAAAAGGGAACAGAGAACATTTCCCGGCCTAAAAAAGGGTTGAAAAGCACCAGTGGGGCTCTGAAAGAGGAGCCGGAGAGATGCACAAAAAGGAGAGTAAGAAAGAGAGGTCCAGTTTCAACTATGAGCATGTTGTGCCTGCTATTTTAGTGCTTTCCCAGATTGAAGCAGCAGAGAACAGAGATCTAAGTAATCCTAAATTTACCTGGCATTAAGCAAGGATTTCCTCTTTACCACTGACCTTTTAGTGCCTGGGTTCCAGGTTGATCGGCACACTAAAAGCACACAGGCGGAAGGCATGTAACTGCTGCCCTCTCATTTTTTAAAGAGTGTGAGCCATCAGCAACTCGAGAGAGGCTGATTCAAAACCAAAGCATGCAGAGCCACTGCAGGCAGACGCCAGAGCCCTCCTGGCCACTGCACACATTTCACGCAGAAACAATAGGAGTCATGCTCCAATATTTTACACTTTCCTCTCGCATAAAGGAGAATTTTGTGGCATTAAATAGAATGCTTTGTGTAATGCAGCGAGCCATGCCGTGCTGTGTTGGAGGGCTCAGTAACTGTTTCAGCACACATTAGGGATGGAGTATTTCATACGAGCAGATCAGGACTGGATTAGGCATGGACTGCATCAGGGCTGAGAACATCCCAGTGACCACGGTCTCTGTGAGGGTACTGATGTCTGGGAGGTGTCCCACAAACACAGGGAAGTGCATACAGAAGAAAACCAAATTAACCAAACGTACGGGTACAGCAACGTGACTCTGAAAACAACGGTGGCACTCCCTGGTGTGACAACGTGGGACAGGTAAACCTGAGCGTCCAGTTACAGAAAACAGGAGCATAATCATTTCACATAGAGGAAGATGCTGTTATTCCTTTGATCGAAGCAGGAGAGAGCTGTTTACGGTGCACAAGGATGGGTTGCAAGAGTCCCCCCACTCACTCTCCCTGTAACACGTATGCCTGCCAACTGAAGAGCATCACTCTACCTATAATGTATTCACAGCCACGGGCTTGGGCACGCTCCCTCCCTCCCCGAGAGAGGGCTGGCAGGAATGCTCTGTTACAGGTTCAAAGGCTAACCCTGTGCTCTTCCCATCTCCACAGAACAGCCTGAGCAATGGCAGAGAGGGTCCTAAAGCCTGGACCCAGCTGCCTTGCAATTCTTCAGAGCATCATGAGCTCCTGCATCGCTCCCACGGGGCTGGAGCTCCCATTTCAAATACGCACACAACAGATTAAAGAGACGCAGGCATTTGCATATCTCTCCAGGGTCTGACAGGTTTCTGGTGATTAATTCTGCAACACGCAAATATACCAAAACCATCCCTGACGGGTACCTCCTCCACACAAAGGTTATCAGGCATGTGTGCACTGGATTAAATATTTACATTAAGGAAATAACTCTCTTTGGGGTTGGAGGGGGGGGATACTTACATACGAAGCACACACAAGGGTAAAGGCCCAACCTATAAATATTTGTGACAGAGAGTGATGCAGATCTCAGCAGTGACACAGCTGTGAGGGTAGCTGAGCCACAAGTATTCCTGCATATTTGTTTATAGAGAGCTTGCGCTGTTACTATCAGCCTGAAGAAACACCTTCTTGAAAAGGGCTGTAAGATGATTCACTAATATTGGATTACCACGGGCTGCAATGAATATTTTAAGGACTTCACATACATACGGAGAATCAGTCCAGCGGGGCGGTTCTCCAAGTTGTCACAAAAAGAGGTGGCGCAGGTGGGGAACAGAATTCCCCTCCCAAACCAAAAGCAGTACCCATGTATACAAGATTAAAGGAATCTGAGCACTTACATACCTCTTACAGAGACAAATTCAAAGGTCATGAAAGAATTACAGAACATCCACCTTTCTAGCTAAGGTTATTCATAAGCCAAAACAACAAAGCATCAGAAATATACTCTTGTCTCTGAAAAAGGCTGCTTTGTTAAAGTAGGACTCCATCCTGGGTTTTGCAAGGTTTAGTCTGTATTTATACTGATATGACAGCCTGAATATGCATTTTATACTGGTATGACAGCCAGAAATACGTAACTTCAACCCGAATCTGTATTTTGTGGCATCAGAGAATCCATCTATAAACAGCCTGAGGGATCAGATATTTTAAGTCAGCTATAAAATCAGCACAGTAGCAGTTCTGGTGGGGCTTCTGGTTAACCCCTTCCCAAACTAAACCTTCCCCAAAGGCAAGAAAATGTCCTTTTGCTGCCTGCCCCAGAGCCCTGGGCTGTCTGGTGCCTGTGTCCAGGCACTGCCATAGCCCTCTGCTTTCCAACTCCTTCTGCCAGACCAAAGGCTAGTGCTTAGGCTGGCTTCCTCCAGGTCACTAATGCTTCCCCTGGCACAGCAAGCGCAGAGGGGCCCTCATGGAAACCCTACAGTGGCACCATCCCACATCGCCTGCCCACCTGTCTCATTGCTTTCTCTACAGAGGTGACGGCTTCTGGCACAGCCCACAGGGCAGCTGACTCCATGGCAGCAGAACCAAGCCCCACACAGGCCCAGCTCCTCCTCTGGTCTGGATTGAAGTGTGGTTCTCCTTCCAAATATATACCCAAATGATAAAGCACAGACTGATATGGCTCTGTAGCAGTTACCCAGCTGACACTGTGACAGAGGTTTGCACTTAGGCAAATGACAAGTGCTTCAACTCCCTGAACTGTCAGGGCATGCCGAGGATGCCATGCAACCGACATTGCCTACAACAACTGATGTTTCCCAACCCCTTGGGGATTTTGCTTTGACACAAGGTTGTGATTAAATGCATGTTCAATCTGTAGAAGTAAAAGTACTTAGTGCAACACCTGTAGGTTGTGTACATACAAAGCCTGAAATCCTAGCATGGTCCTTAAGATGCAGAAGGGAGTGGAACTGGGTCAAAGTTTCCAAAAAAACCCTTCTTCTCAAAGATAAATTGGCACTTCCCTGACAGCTGGAGCAGCCCTGCACTTTGTGCAGGGTGCCTTGATGCAGACCAGGCAGCGTGCTGTCTCAGCTCCTGCAGGACCAGCCTGGGAGTGCCTGCAGGGTGATCTGTGCTAGTGGAAAAAGGGCTTTCCAGCCGGGATGTCATGCAGATGGGCTCAACAGCATTTCAGCCTTCTTTTACCTAGTGCATCCTACACAGCCTCAGCTCTAGGACATCAGTGCGCCTTTCTAGTTTATATGGCAGACATTTTCCTGTCTTCAAAACACCATTTGTTGCTTCCTCTCCAATCCTCTCACAGTCTCAAAAAGGTCACCAAATGCAAAAATCCCACTTCAGTAGACAATTGTGACATTGAGGGGTTTATACAAGGGGAGGAAAAAATAAAAGGATATATAGAGAAAAACAACCACTCACCAAACCAAGAAGGAATTTGTCTAACATTACACGTGCAAGGTCCAAAAGAGCATCAGAAATTGTGAATCCCTTCCATGCTCATCAGCAACACAGGACCTGTTCAAACAGATCTGCAGAGAGCCTCATGGCTCCCTCCTGAAACCCAGCCTGTACCACCGAGGCAGGAGTGAATTTGTTCCAGCATCCCTTCAGCTGCCATCTGTGCTCCCACAGGAAGGGGTCTCAAACTTGTCAAATGGCTTGAATTAAAAAGCAAAAGGGCAGGCCTGCATCAGAAGTGGCAAAGGGTGGCGATTTCAGGGTAGCAGCCTGAAGTTAGTGGCCGCCAGCAGAGCAGATGGCATATGATTAAACATGAGAAACAGGCTCCCAGAGTCCAATGGTAACAAGAAATTTTGGGAAATTTGGGAAATTTTTGAAGGTCCAGAGACTACTAAAGTGACTGTGGAAAAAGTGGTGATTCGTTTAGAAAAAACACCAGCCTTAAAGAATGGATAGAAGGAAAAAATGGAATTTCTGTTACTGGCCCTCCCTCTTAAGCAGCTAGTTTCCATCATTTTTGTCTGGAGGAAAAAATTAAATACGATTAGTATGAACACCACAGGTAAAACGTTGCTAGAAGATGTCAAGGAAAGAGGAAAACAAAGGACTAAGAGAGAGGAGGTATGTTCTGCTCAGCACAGCCAGGTTTGCTCTGCAGCGTGGGAGATGGGAGTGGGGAGGGACCAGACCCTTCTCAGTCCCGGTGTCTGCCCACTGGTCTGCAGAGCTCCTGCACCAGGCCAGGCTTCCTCTCACCTGGGATTGGCAAAATACCACAAGAACAAAAATCAGAGATACCAGAATTTGAGAGGCTCATTTATATTTTCCTTACACACATGTGAAGACTATCAATTACTCATTAATTACTCAAAGGTGCACATCGTGTGCTCCTTTGGAAGTCCAGCCATCTCTTCATGCCTAGCTTTGTGCCTAGGATGCCTAGGTGGATGCTGGAGTTCAGGCTTTAGGTGAGCATCGGTATCACAGCATTGCATGCCCTCACACCCACAGCAAACACGGCCTTGCTATGACCCCCATCGCTGCCATCTCGTGTACCACTATGCACAAGACTGGGGACTTTGGGCTCTTCTTCAGTAAGGCCTGAAAGATTTTTTCAGTGACGACAGTGCTCAGAAAACTGCTGTTTACCTTGGTCTTTTTCTGTCCATCTGAGGCAGGTTTGTTGACAATTTTTCCCTAAGAAGCAGGGTTTCTTATGCTGAGTAGCTTATAATTAATTGGGGCTTCTTAGGCCAGGAGGTCTCCTCGCTCCATCCAAGTGAGCTTCAGCGACCACGTGCTTAATGTGTCAGGGACAAGGTTCAAAAGTTCATTCGGGCTTAGCTTTGTGCTAGAAAACATTTCTGACATGTAAATTTAGCCAGATGCAGATTTACCTAGCAGTGTAGGAGGACTCAAAGGCATTTACAGCATGCCTGCACCCGCTCCGGACAATACAAGAGTGCATCAGGTTTATGTGGTTCTACAATGAACAGCCAGAGAAGGGATGGCAAATGCTGAGCTGACAGACAGACAGACAGACCCCTAACAGACCGCGAGAGGAAGCTGGAGAATTTTAGCCATAGCATTATACAACACATGTACGTGTAATAGCAGGGGACCAGGCCTGAGGTCACCAGAAGAACCAGGCCAGAAAGGACCTCCAGAGGTCACCCGGTCCAAGCTCCTGTTCAAAGCAGTGTTGACTTCAGAGCCAAATTCTCTTGCTTAGGATTGAGACCGAAATCAATTTTGAGATGAAAAACTGCCAAGACAATTCAATAGCTGTAGGGAGGGGAGTGCAACGTAAGGCTTCAACATTTCAGCATAGTTAGAGCAAAAGCACAACCTGGGATCTCTGATTTAATGCTTTCAGCGCAAGCCAGGAGGCACTCATGTACCTACAGTGCAAATAGCAGGCAGGAGCGCAAAGACTGAGGCATCAGAGCTATGAATCAGCCCTTGCCAAGCCTCAGGTCTTCTGTCAGAAATATTCACATCTCCCAGTCTTTGTGCTGTTTAGCACTAACTCATCTGTTACTGGATGACAAAGCCAGCAGCGACATCACCTTTTGGCTGGAAAGCACACACTGAACTTAGTCATTCTGCCTGCCTTGCCTCTCCAGGGGAAGAAATCCCAGCACACTCAGAGGTACCACAGGTATTCCTACAGCTCGAGGGACACCACGCCATCCCTCACCTTCCTGTTTGTGGTCGCGTGCAGCACATCAGGCCGATTCCTCAGGACAGCACTTGCTGTGAAGCTACCTTTTTGTCAGGTGGCTAGGGACTCCCACAACCACAAGGCCCTCCCAAAAATACTGTGTCCAGTCTCTGTGCCTTTCCTCGCACAGCTGCATCCCAGGCAGGACTTAGGCTAATCCTCCTGAACAGCCTTGCCACTCTTGCCTTGCTACAGGGCAGCCCTCCTGACATCGGTTTAATGCTGATTAGTCCCGACACAATTCTGGTGCAGGCTTCCTGCCAGGCAAGGGAATGAACAAAATTGGTTTGTGCACAGGCCAGACGACAGCTGCAGTCACTCCAGCTCAAATCTGTTGAATAAGAACCGTTTTCTTGTTTACCAAGATGAGGCTAAATTAGCCCAGCATGAGACAGAAGGACAGAGCAAATCCTAGAAGCCAGCGATGCCAACCTGCTCTGAAGGTGCGAGATGGGACTGTCAGGCCACAGCGCCCAGGCTCAAACAAGCCATAGGGGAAGTATAAGCTTTGTGTAAAGCATACTCCCAGCCTAGGTAAAGCCAGAGTTTTTAAAAAAGATGACTGGGAGGCAAGGGAACAACAAGCAGAATGCCCTAATTTTTCAGAGCCTGAGTGACAGGGCGCGTACTTTGCTCGGAACATGTTTCCCCCTACCTCTTCTTCTCTCCCTACCCCTCCAGCTCTAGGAAGTAAGGAGCCTCCAGCCTACAAGCCCTGCCAAAGACTTTAAGGCAGAGGCAGGCCATGCTGTCACTACTGCTTCTTCCTCCTACTCTGATTTTCTCCTGTGATGAAAGAGGGGGATCAATCTGCATTTATCCAGCTAACTTAAGGTGCTTATATTATGATGTTGCGGAGCAACATACAGCTTATCAAGCACACGGACATCTCCAGACTGTTTCCAATGAAAAGCTCAATATAATGTCATTACTCAAAGTCATTTTGGTATGTACTTGAGGATGGACCATCTTCAGGTGCAAAACCCTTCAGTTTGACAACATACTGTTCAGTTCACAGAACTTCACTAAAATTAGGATGCATCGAGACTGAGAGAAGAAGCATAAGTAAAGACTTAAATGATTGCTGCTCTAGGTTTGGAAATAAGGAAAGGAAGAACAGCTGAGAGAGATTTCTGAAGAGAAGCAACCAAGTCATTTTTTGACAAGGTGCTTATATTTTCATCTACCTATTCTCTCATTTGTCTAAATCTGCATTATTCTTAGCTGTGAAAACTGCCTGGGTATCAAGAGGTTAAGGCCATGCCTGGTGTTTGATGATGTTCAACAACAGTCTGAAAGGAGGTTTCTGTCATCACTTAAGCATTAAGGTTCCACTTTCCCCTCTTTGGGGAGAGCCTTGGGCTACTATGGCCTTACTCTTCTCATGTAGAAGACACTCACCAATCTCGGAGATACTCTTACAAAGCTGCCAAAGTTTCTAAAATAAGATGCCTTTTTCAGTATGCTGTCAGTAAGTACCTGTATACCAGCTTTAGCTGTAATGTTTGCTTTTAAAATGCAGAGGGTATCCTGTTTGGAAGATTTACCACTCAGGAGCGATCTATTGATTTGATCTGAAACATCACCTCCATTTGCAGAATGATGCACAAACCTCTTGACATGAATTACAGAATCCATCATCCGCCGAGAGGCAGCGCACATACAGAGTCAATGCTTGCACGTGCACTGTGTTCACAAGCTTATCTTCAGCAGGGCTGGTATTGCTCAGACTCCTTTAAAATGCACTTAATGGAAAAGTCACACTGCTGAGCTCCCTGGCCTTTGGAAAAACTTTAAACACATATCCCAAAGTGGATTCAGCACCATGAAGTTTTTCTTCTATATCTATATGAGAAGCCTGGCTTTTGGCACTTGCTGAGTTGGCTGGTCACTGACTGGGGTTTACGGATTCATTAAGAAATTCATCCTTTGGCCCTTCAGGCTTAAGTAACAGCTTGACAGGAGGGACTGGCACCCAGACAGCTGTGGAACAGGCGCGGGTGGTTATCTCCCAAGACGTGTGTCTAGACAACATGGAGCAAGGAGACCCCAGCAACTAGAGAAAGATATTCCTTCTTTCAGGCTTACTTCACATCACCTACAACACTCCAACAGAGCAATAGGCCATCATAATTATAAAGTCCATTGTAAAAAATAATTTTTTCCCTGTTAACAGAATTTGGGTCCCGTAAATTCTTAAACAGCAGAATGAGCAAGGAAATAAAAGATTCATCTTTTCAGCTCATTTTGTTCAAGATCACTAGAAGAAGGGTGAAGGCTGGGGAATGGAAATTGTGTCTTTGAAAGAATTAAAAGGAAAATGCCTCTATTAACCTTTCTTATTAGTTTTAATCTCTCTTATTAATGGCTACAGATCTCCTGCTTCACATAACCTAAACATAAATGAGTCAAACACAAAGATCAACCAATCTATTTTCTTGCATCCTTACATCTGTTTATTTTAAAAAGACATCCCTCCCTTCCACTTTGGTATGGCACCCAAGTTTTAGGACAACTGTAGCACCTTGACTAAAAAAGTGGTGCCTTCTTCCACTTTGCTACAAATAAAACACATGCCTGAAGGACTTTGGCAGCTGTCTTAAGGCATCCTCCCATCATCTGGGTACCTACAAAGCAAGAAGGCATCTCACCCCTTGCAGGACAAAGCAGGTTCTCAGTGCCATGAAAAGGTTCCCAGAGCTACTAGCTGCTAGTTCATCATCCCAGCAAGCAACTCTCAGTGAAATCCTGCCAAAAGAAGGAATTTAACTCAACTCTTGGCTGGCTCACTTACAACTTGCTCAGTACAAAGCCAGGAAGAATTGATATTTCTTACTACTTCGGTGTGTACACATAAATGCAAAGTCCTTTTGCTCCAAAGTTGTTGGGGCAACTTGGTGCAGAACGACCTGGCCTAGCAGAAATTGGCTTCAAGTCACAACTTGAAAAAGCCACAACAAAGTCACAACAAAGTCACACCTTTCTCTCATCGGCTATTCAACAAACAGCTTTTACACACAGGGAAAAGAGAAAAAAAAAACACAACAAAACAGTCTTACTGATGATGCTGAGAAGAGAAATGGTACTGTGTTAAGAGACAAATACAGACACAGCACATGGGAGGTGGGAGCACAAAGTCAACTATTACATCTATGACAATACAGAAATGTAACTAATTTAAATTCCGAATTTATTCATGCAGTTAATAGCTTTTCTGAAATTCCCCAATTTATTTTGAAGACTTACTGTGTTTATCTAAACGTAACCATACCAAAGACTGAAGGAGATTTTAGGCTTCTCAAAATGAACACTGATAAACCACTAGCTTCTGGAACAAAATTTTATTTCCCTGGAAGTAGCAGAGTGGGCAGAAAGGCCAGACTCTCAGGAGTCAGGAACCCTCACTAATTGGTTCTGTAAATTTACCATGGCAGAGTTATTTACTGCACTACGGCTGGAAACTCACCTCTTCTAAAACATGACTGCAGATGAGGTTTCACAGACATCTCAGGACAAGCAGCATGTCTATCACCCCAAGTGACTGAGCACCCTCACTGCTGGTCTCAAGCAAAACTTCACAGCATGCAAGGTGCGTCGCTGTCCACCATACAGATTTATCAGGTTCATATGGAAAACTCTAGTGATTTGACATTGGCCCATTGGCACGCAGGGCCTAGGCAAGCACCAGACCAGCCTGCAGCTGACTAGCTATGGGGGAAATCAGGGGTGCTCAAGGATCTCCAAAGCAGGGGGGACAGCCAAAGGGTAGTCCAGGGAACCATAAGCCCTGTTTTCTGCTCATCCCTGGTCACCGATCCTGACGGAAATGCTGTGGTGCTGAGGTGCAGCTCCCAGGCTGTGTGTGACAGGCCACAGCCAGGCCGCTGGCTCTGTGGGAAGGGTCTTCCACCAAAAGCACTTAGTTCATCACAAGCCATGACTGAAAAATATTGCTGTGGTCTGTTGCTTTGCTGCTTTCCTTCCCTGTGCCCCAACAGCTTATTGCTCTTTCTAACCCTACTGACACCAGGGATTCTTGACACTTTACCACTGAGATGCAAGCAGGGATTGCTCCATACTGTGTAATACAGCTTCAAGTAATTCACAGTGAGAAGCAGACCCCTAATTTACAGTTTGTAGTCCCATCCCTTTCCCTTCTGTCCCTCCCAAACCATCTCTGTTACAATGCTGTATTTCATTACTCTATTTTTTTGTTTCTTTTCTTTGTCACTTGAGTTGCAAACACTATTATTAATAAAGAGAAGGAAAGCTTGCATGATGTGGTTGTAATCTGATTTTCTTTGCTCCTCTTTTGTGATTATTTTCTATCTAGCCCTTAAAAGAATTTAAAAAGCAGGGCAATTTCAAGTATCCAGACAGCAGCTGAAATAAATATTCTTCCATTTTAATGTGTCCTGAAGTGTTATTTATATAGATGACTAATTACCCTGGGCTTTTTGCAGTACAAAAGCTGGCTTTGGCTGCTCTTATGCCACAAGGTTTGACAATGTTTTAGCAGAGATAATGCTTTTATACAGGAACCAGAAGGGGCAACAGGAGGTCATTTCCCAAAGCCAATGACATGCCTTTGTGCAGTCACTATTTGGCTTGCTTAAAATGTGCAACACCTCAATCTGCTACCCAACAAAAGCTGGGCAGAGGAATGGGGCTCTTGGGGACAGGCAGCTCGATGCAGACCCAGCGTGAGCAGATGCCACTAGAGCAGCCAAGCTGGGCAGATGTGAAAACCTCTCTGTCCATCGCAGAGGTGAGCATTGGGCAGGGATGAAAGACAGAGAAGGACACCAGCACTTCTACCAGCACTGCTGCGAGAGCTTACCCCAGAGACACAACGCAAGGGGAACACCATAAATGCTGCCTGCAGCTGCGGGGAAAGTCTTGCGCTCATTCTCCAATGGTAAAAATCAATCATGCACAAGGCAAATCCACAGGAGACCCAGGCTCCATTAGTTCCAGTGCTCAAGCAACTGCTGGTTGTTTGCTTTAAATATGTATTATTTCCCCACAATAGCAGTTAACACACCGCTTATTACTCCTATTATTCTGATAGGAATGTGTACGTTGAAGCTGGTTCATAGTTTGCATGCAAGTCACCTACAGCCAACCCCTTACAGCCCTCATGAACCATGTCTTAACAATTGCACATAAAGAGCGCTTTGCAATTTAAGTTAACTCTAATAAAAGGAAAAGAAAAAAAACACATTTGCAAGCAGAACAAAAACCTATTTTAAAGGAGGTGTCTGTCTTTGCCATCTTTTATAACTGCTGTTTTCTATAGCAGCCGCTAACCTTCAGAAATACACGCTTCCACTTGGAGAGAAAATATTGCAAAGGAAATGGAAGAATAAATTGGAAATTGTAAAGTTGCAATAATGACGGCGGCTGTTACTAGAGGATCTTCCGTGCCCTTCTGGCTCGTATTTAGCAGGTTTCTTTTCCAGTGTAACCATGGAAACCGCAGTGAAGAGTCTCATTGAAAAGCGTGCGCTTCAGCTGGTAGGTTAAGTTATGAGACTGCAGTGGGCTTGAATATTAAAAACATTCAAACCGCTCTAAAAAAAGCTTCATCTGAATGGGAACTGTACGACTGCATTGTAGGAGACAGACATCTGTGGAGTAAACAGACACGGTGCCCGGCAAATGAATTGGCAAGGGGAAGCCTGACACGAGGCACCCAAGAACAAACAAGGCCTATTGATGGAGCTTGCTAAATCCGGGCTCAATAAACAGGTTAAGAACACAAATCATGAATTGCCTAGCATACTGTGCCACTAAAACGTGAGACCATATGTTTCCGCTAGCTGACATTTTGTTTAACAGCGCACAACGGAGGCTGAATGAACAGCAAAGGTCCTCCGTAACATGACAACTTCACTGCAACATCCACCCAAGTGGCAAATTTAATAACCCGTGTTTTACTTAATCCATCAAAGTGTAAAATTATTCCATTCTGGATCATCATGCTTCCTCAAAGAAATAGGAAGGAACACAAGTCATCGATCTTAAAAGAAATGTAGTCACAGCAATAGAGTTGGCCAACCAATGTATGGCTCAAGCAGACTATCAATGTTAAAGGGAGCACTTAAAATGAAAAATCATGGATCAAAAAATGCTACCTAGGCACACCGTACCGGTGGAATTACACATTTCTTCTAAATAACTTCAAGGGAATAGCTCCCCTAAAGCATCTGTTACTTCTCACACATTAGCAGTAAGACTCATCTGAAAGCCTATTTGGAGACGCGTTCAATTATTCAGTAACAGTGTTTAGAAACGCTGTTCTACAATAAACAACTGGACGCAAAAGATGGGAACATGTTCATGTTGCATTAGTTACAAGGGATAGGCATGCTTGTAACAGGAAATCATAGTGCTCCCCCTTTCCCCTCTTTTAAATAAATAAGGGAATATGGTAAATTTTAAGCAATTATTTCCGATTTTACATGTACACAATCTAAAGAAAAAGTACATAATCTTTTGGTAGTTATCTGTACAATTTACTATCCCTTCAGGAGAGCTGAAATATTTCAAGCCCTTACAAAAATTACACCATCTCTGCGAGGCAATCATCAGAGATCAAGCAGGATATAAAATGAAGCTCCAGGAACCGTTTAAATACATTTGTTTCAGGGAACAGGATTTGCTGCCCTTAAAGTGGCTGCAATCCTCTGCTTAATTTCTCATCCCTGTCGCTTCTCCACAGGCTCTGGCTGGGGCGGAGGAAGGAAGAGATGAATTTTCTGTTCTCCTGGCTGCCTCAGGACCACTTGTCACGCACTCAGCAAGGATCAGACACATCCATGTTCTTTTTCCTATAACTTTAATCATTGTTTCTCTGGGCTATTTATAATTTTCTGCCTGTTCCTCCTGCTTGAACACCGTCTTGTCTGTTTTACTCATATTCACTTTTAACTAATGCTGAGGCTTTATCACCACAGACCAGTATCTGCTTTGCCTGTAGTAATCAGTTTTTCAGGGGTGCTCAGGACCCCAGAGTTCCCCACAAAAGGACAGCTGATGTGGTAAGGAATGCAGACAAACTCAAGTTCTTTTATGTTTTGTATAACGTCACCTTTAATTGTCTTGGAGTTGCCATCAGAGCTTCAGGATTACACTCTTTGTAATTGAGAAACTGAAGACAATGTAGGCTTGTGTTACTTTGAGCGCTGCACATCCCACCTGAGCCAGCGGGATTTACAGCAACTGCACCGTTACTGGTAGGAGTCTGCAGGTGCTCTACCAGCAAGGTTTGTAGTGGCCAGAAACAGGCATCCTCCAGCTGTGCTTGGAAGTTATTTTGGCTTTATTTTAAAGAGAAACTTCAGTTTTCTATTTCTTCTGTCTTGTTTTCAGCATCTGTACAGCTGAGCTGATTTATTTTGCTAATAGTCCCACAAAGGGATCTTTGACTCCTCTGCTTGAGACGTTCACATTTATTTTGACTGATAAGCCTCATTATCATTGCAAAGCCGTGTCCTTGTTTTATTTACAGATGGTAAATGATGTTTCATTCAGACCCACATATAAAATTTTCATGTTAAACATCTGCAAGTTAATTACAATATTAAAGTCACAAGCTCCACTGCATTGCATGGTAGGCTAGTGATGCTTCAAAAAGGGTTTCAGTCTTTTCTGTTAAAATAGCACCTAGATGATGTGGAGGATACAGAGGAAAAGAAGCAAACGGCACTAGTTTGAAACAGTACAGAGAAACTGCTTCTGGTGTCAAAGGCAAAAGAGTTTTAAAATTTCCTTTAAATAAAAAATTCCACTATTCAGAAGACTTTAAGGTCTGATTCAGTAAAAAAAGTCTCTCTAGCATTTGAGAACCTAAACTTCCAAAAGCAAAATGTTAGCACTCAGAAGAAAGGAAAATGAAACACATTAAAACTACCCAGTGCCCACTGATGTAGGATGATGTAAAATATTTAATTACCTCTTTTTAAAGGAGGTTCCCATAGCTACCTTATCAAAAAGTGGCTTACAAAGGGGTAATCACGGATTTTTCCAAACATTTAGCCAGCAACTTCCTCTTAGGATAGTGCTAATTTGTGCCCACCCTCCCACTCTCTCCCCACGAGGTACTGCAAGGCAGCCCAATAACACGCTGCTATTTGACATCACCACATTTATAATTTACACCAAGGCAACTACTGCAGCGAGGAGCCTGCACCTGAACAGCCCGAGGCTCTTCGCTGCTTTGGAATATTCATCCCTGCAATAAGCTGTTCTTTTTTTTTAAGTTTTATTTTTAAATGATTATTATTATTTCTAATTAGTAGCTTGTAGGGTTGAACGTAGAGGACTACTGGCGCTGTAGAGCCACTGACCTGTAACTGCTGCTGCCTGCGTTGTTGAGGAATTACCCAACTAACCAAGAGCAAACCCATGCAGCCTTGTAGACGCACACAAAAGCGTGTGAGTGAAATCCGTGTCAGAGGCACGGACCACCTGGTTGCAAATGGGGTGCTCCAAAGTGTTGTGCAGTCACCTCACACAGCTCCTCAGAGCCTACACTAGGGATTATGCATTACTTCAGGGTTGCCATGCCATTGATAGTACTTGGGTAAAGGAAAACCATTGTGCCTGGCTAAGCCAGAAGTATGCGAAACAGCCACAGTCAGGACTTGTAAGTGGAACATAACTCTGTATTTCCCTGGTGAGACCTCTGCTCTGACATGGATGAGCTCAGTGCTGTATGGTGAGATGTCTGACCTGTCTTTGGTGGGATAAAGCCCAGGGACAAATCCTGGGAGCAGGGACAAGGATCTCCTCACTCACGCTGAGTCTCCTAACTGCATTGCTGAATCAGAGCTTCCCTTGTGCTCTGCAGTTTTCACCAGGTCAGTGAGGTTTATGGCCCCAATAAGCAGGTGATGAGCAATTGCTTTTTACTTCTCAGGACAAGCTGCTTTATGGATGTGAACCTAGTGACTTAAATCTATGCAGATCCCTGTAACTGGTGCTGTTAATGCTGTTTCTTTCTGATGCCTCCTCCCTACTCTTCTGAAGGAGGAGAAGAGCAGGGGAAGCCCTATTCGCATGTATATTTCAGAATAATCTGCTTGAACTCACACATAGAACATCAAGCTCTAATATTTTAATGAGGTGTCTAAACCATGCTTGTTTTAATTAAAATTTAAGAAGCATTTTTTACAGCAAGATTTTAAGTCCTACATCAATATTTCACAATGCGCTGCATTAACTAGTGTCGTGCTGTACCAAATAGGTTATGCAACCTGCCAAAGCTTTTTATTCAGCCAGGCTCTCCAGGACACAGCAAACCAGTGACCTGTATTCTGTCCTAGGAAAATGCACTCCTCCAGATGGTCTGGTGGAGCTGCTACTAGCCTTACAATACAACCAAAAGGTCTTGAAAACTGTGGTAGGACCTTGGAATATCACATTTTATAAAACCATTGACACAAGTTTTATACCACAAGGATATTTCATCTTCTCACCAATGACTAGTTGAGGAGCAGCTACTCAGAAGCCACACGGCACGCAGTCCTACGCATGCCATGCGTTCCCACAAGTTTCAGAAGTCTTTTTTTTTTTTCCCCTTTCTTTTCTTACAAAAAAGGTTCATTGTAGGCTACCATGACAAACAGCGTGACTTTAGGCTCTCCTTGAACAGACAAGCACTTACCCCTTTGTCAGGAGTGTTTTAGCAAGATAACCTTTTTCTTTCTCAACCCCACAGGTGCTGTATATCCATTCTCATCAGAAGACAAGGTTTTAATATCACCCCTCCTCTTGAGGGACAGCTCAGAGATACTGTCTAGAAGGAGGGGAAGAAGAGAACAGCAGGGAAGGAGGGGAGCACCCCTCGTGTCACTTCTTTCCTCCTGGGCCACTGGTTCCCAGGTGTGTCAGATGTTCATGTCTGCTGAATCCTAAGCCAGACAGAACATAAAAACCCATATTAAAAAGGGACACAGAAAACTCACTTTCGCTCTTTCTAGAGGGATTCTGAGGCTTTCCTGGGAATCTTCTACAGGCAAGCTCAAACTTAAGGCCCATAAACAACTACCCACATATCAACCATACTGAAAAAGCGTGCTGATATATTAAATATTGTCACAGTGAGTTGTGGAGGGTTGAAGCTGGTGAGTAGTGTCAGCTACAGAACAAATGAACTGGACAAAATGAACACATAGCAAAGTATTGATGGAATCATTTGCAAATGAATGAAATCCATATTGATGAGTCCATTACTGTTTCAACTGGTTTTGTTCTAAATAGTAAGGCAGTTTTGATTAACGCAGTGATTACATTGAACTTCAATCTGCTTAATATTTTATTTCTTCATATTTTTGGCTCTGTTTGAAGGACTACGGCTTGCTGAGCATGAGCACCTGTGCCCTGAGAGGCTACTTTACCATTTGAGACAGGGTTCCAAAACAGTAGGATGCACTGGCTCCCATTCAGAAAAAATACACACTGCTGCTGCAGTTTCTTAGACAAAGGGAGGGGCCCAGCACATTTCTGAGCTGGAAGAGTTTCCTAGTATTGTGTAAAAGAGCATATTCTTCAAAAAGGGCAATTGTGCCTTTATTAGTACAGCCTTATGAAAGTCAACCTGACAGCCTTAATGAACCAATCCAAACTGCTACATCCTCCTCTCCCTCACTTCCAGAAATACCATCATGTCTTAACAAGCTTTTAGACCCACCACTACCACCCTCAAATTAAAATGCTTCCAAAACCAGGTTAAATTTGCAATAGAAATGCAGTACAGTAACGGGGATAAATTCCATCCAATGAGCGTTGAACAAAGTTATACCCGCAGCACCCAAATTATCTCACTGGCTGGGGATGCTCATGAAGAAATGAGTTCTGGGTACATAGGAGACAGCAAGACAAAATCCCATTGCTGTAAGAGTCAACCCCCTTTACCAGTTAATGGGAAGGACTTTGAATCCTCTTTGGTGTTAGGATGGCCGTTCAGCGATCAATGCAGATGCTGATACACAGCATGCAGCAGCATACGCAGCTCAAGGTATTTAGTAACACATGGGATTGCCTAAATGAGACAACCTAATTTCTAATTCAGCCTTCCAACTAAATATAGCCTACTGATATGGCAACAACTACTACTGGCCATCTTACATTACACAGCTATGTTTCAAAAAGGAAGCTATTCTTTAGACACAGTGAGGTAAGACAAGGCACAGAGTTTTCAGAGACCTTTTGCCTACTAAATAGAATAAATATTGTCAAGAAAGATGAAGCTTGTAAAGCAGAGAATCCTTTTTAGTTAATCTGTTACAACAGATTAGCTTTATTCATTACAATTGTCAAAGATTAAAGAATAAGAAAACTTCTGAACATTGTTTTTTTGAAAGGTCAGGTATCAGTAAATTGACTTCATTCTTTGAAAATTGTCAAAATTAATTCAATGCTCCAACCTAGAAGATTTTTATTTTGATAGTTCAGCTAATTCTTTTTGTGCAGCTACATACCACCAAACTGACTGGTCTGGATCAAGTCACACCTTTCTCTCCCTAAAATTAATCGTGAATGGTTGCAATTTTCCTCTTCATCTGATCACTGCTTTGCCAGGGTGGCAGTAACCACCATCACAATCCTGAAGCAGCTGGCTCGTTCCTCAGCGACTGCTATAACAGCAAGACAATTTCTGCAGCCACCCAACGCTTTGCCGAGTGATGTGGTACCTGCACTGCACGGACAAAGACCGTGCAGCCTTGAAAACACAACTTTCGGTGATGCTACGTTGCCTGATAACTTCAAAAAGAAAGGGAAAAAATAGTTGTCAGGAATTAATTGCTTTTAAGACCGCTGAACATTTTGGTGAACATGGATGTAATTTAGCTTGTCCAATCCCAGCAAAAAACAAACTTTCTGGATTAGTTGGTGTTAAATGAGTCTGCATCAGAAACACTTCTTTATCTATTCAAGACATACTGTGATTTGGTCTGATAGGGTTTATCTTCTAGCACACATACATTAGGTAATCCCTATACCTATCTCAAAAAAATCCTCTTAGATACATTTATCAAAAGCACTCCCACACACATATTTTTACTTCTTATCCCATGGATTTCAAAATATGGATTTTATATTCAGAGTCCTAAGGAAGCTAAAAACATTACCTTGGCTTACCATCAACATGCACACACACACCACCACCACCTGATTTCTTATTCCATGTTCCTACAACGTTCTGATAGTGAACTGAGGGACAGAATGAGTGAACTAGTCAAAACTTTTACCCTTAACGTAAATTTAAAAAATTTGTAGACATTTAGAGGATCGCTCCCAGTGAATTATGTTTAAGAGGCTCTTGAACAAGCATTAGGATCACTTGCCACGTACCATAAAAAGCTACTGCACTGTTTTCTTTCACAAGGGCCCTGGAACCAAGTGCAGGAGGTTTCTTTGCTCTCAGTAATTACTGATGGATCACCCATGCAGAGATCATTACAGTTATTTAATTTGCAGATCCACTGCAGGAAAAACACACATAAGCAGCCATTAAGTTCCCATAATTCTTCCTGAAGCAGTGTCTGTTGTCCATCAAGGTCACCTGTCTCTGATTTAGGACCATCAGAAAACTCCTCTGAATTCCCAGCTAGAGGGGGAACAGGAACACAATTTGCACACGTACACACAAACACCCAACTTCCCTGCTGACCTGGGCAAAGAACTGCTATCACCACCCCTCAGCCCCCCAGACTTCAGGTGTCTTCTTTAAGAGCTTTGTAATACTATTTGACTCTCGGCATCACCAAGAGTATTTTATCACTTCTGTTTGATCAGCTTTTCCCTTATAACTCGACAACATTATCTGGTCTCTCATTTGTTTAGCCTATTCCTTAGGGTACAGACACCCCTATCCACGAATTTCCTTTGGCAAGCAGCAGTCTGTATTCCAGCTTTAGGGCGCTTTTTAACCTCGAGCTGTACATCTGGGCTATTTTAATGCGATGTATCAAACAAAAGCCAAAGCCCAAAGATAACCTTAAGTTAGAAGTACACCTGTGTACAATGCCCTATTCTTCATCCCCCAAATACCACTGCCTGCACTTAAAGACATTTCCTTTCTGTCCCAGAGAAGCACACACAATCTACTTTAATCCAGGGCAGGAATCTCACACCCACGCAGGCACACCTATGCCTGCAGATACACTAGATGCCATCACTCTTCTCATGCCTATATTAAATTCCTCCTTTGTGTCAGCACATCTGACTAATCAGGATTTTGGACACCAAAAAGAGAAAGCTCTAACTGTAGGGCTGAGAACACATGCACTATTTCAGTGGAGAGCTTGCCTCTTTCCACAAGGAAGTTACTTCTGTCTCGGTGTGTTGGTTGAAATTTGGCTTCTCAGAGGCATCTCAAACATATTCCAATACTATATTAAGGTAGACCTAAACAACTTGAGATCTCTGCCTTTTTATTTAGTTTGAAAACTTTGCAGAGCTGGCATTCACCCCAAACAAAAGCTACATGCATTTTACATGGCTATTAAAACAGCCTTCCTGCTCAGACTTGAGTCGGTGCCCTCAAATTTCCTTCTCCACCTCAATTTATCTTCCTTCAATTGAAATCACTGTTACAGCAGATTAGCTTTATCAAGTTTATCAAGCAAAAACAGCATCCACCACTCCAAATGAGCTCAGATGGAAGGCATTCATTTAGGCACCGCTCCTCCCCTTCCCAATTAAAACAATAACCAAGTTGGTAGGATGTTAGTCCCCTGCCACCCTGCTAGGACAGCTGAAATTTCAGCACTGAAATAATTCAGAACCATCCCACCGTATGTGCACATAACTATGGCTTTCACAGCAAACGCCTTCAATGCCCTGTACAAAAATAACACAGTTTTTCTAGTAGACTGCACTGCTGGAGAGACTGAACATAAAGCTCCCCGAGACCTAAAGTCAACGGCACCTCAGGATTAAAATCCCGCATTTAGACTCCCCTACTGTACACTTATTCCTCCTGACACAAGTAACTCTCCTATGAAACTGGCTGGGAACACTCTTGGCTTCCCCTGATGGATCTTGGTTTTCCTTCTCCATGAAGGCTTGCATCAGATCAGATGCACTCTGGAGGGCAGCTGGTGCAGGCACCCGGCGGGGCGGCACTGAGCACAAGCACAGCCCTCCACGAGGGAGAAAATCCCTGCGGCTCTCTTTTGTGCATTGGACAGCTGCCCAAACATCCCAAACTGACTCAGAAGAAGGAAATGACCCACCGGCACCGCCAGGTCAAGGAGGCAGCCCAGTGCTGACTCCCCAGTTCACACAGCATTTGCTCAGCGTTTTCCTTCACCTCTCTGCAGCTTTGAACGCTGCTGACTAGCGGAGCAGGGCTTCAAACTGCTATGCCAGGGCTCATTCCAGTTTGGCAAATTCAATTAAGCAAAGCAGAGAAGTTTTCCTCTGACAGTGGAAAAGCTTTTTTTTTTTTTTTTTCCCCTAAACCAACTAAATCAAGTTTTGTTTCTAAGAATGATGTTTCCAGCATTTTTGTCCCTTTTTATTTATTTATTTTTTTTATTTTTAAGTACATGTTGTAGAAGGTAAAATGACCACACAGAAAGAAAACACGCAGAGGATCATACAGCTACCACTGCAGCAAGTTCGATGGCTCCCAAGGAGCTGCATACAAACACTTTGCCAGAAGCCTGGAGACCACAAACAGATGATAAATAGCACATTGGCTCTTAAACTAAACACTCATTTTAAATCCGGTGATAAAACAACCACCAGGAAGTACTTGATGCACCACCACTGACTACTGTATCCCATTCTGATTTTTTTTTTCCTTAAAGGAAGCCCTTTCAATTTTCTTCTGCTCCTGTTATGCTAACAAAGACACTTCTGTGGAGCTTGTGTCACCATGTATTTTAGTAGAAAAGAACAAAGACTCTCAGCTTTGGTACTTTAAAGTTAACTGCCTGAATATGGGGGGCTTCCTCAAGCATATTTCCAGGGGTGCCATGTAGGTGTTAGGACTTCACACCAGGGCACTCTCACACCTGAAAGGAGACAGGAGGTTTTCCTGCTGCTTGAAAGGAGTTGGGGGGAGACGAGTGGGCTGATTTCTGAGACACACACCTGGCTTGTATTAGTAGAAGTAGCCTGCAATCAGACTGCTTACTACATACGAGCTCTGGTCTTTACGTAAGAGCTGGGTACTCTCTCACAGAATCACAGAATTTCTGGGTTGGAAGAGACCTCAAGATCATCGAGTCCAACCTCTGACCTAACGCTAACAGTCCCCACTAAACCATATCCCTAAGCTCTACATCTAAACGTCTTTTGAAGACTTCCAGGGATGGTGACTCCACCACTTCCCTGGGCAGCCTGTTCCAGTGCCTCACAACCCTTTCAGTGAAGAAGTTCTTCCTAACATCTAACCTAAAACTCCCCTGGCGCAACTTTAGCCCATTCCCCCTCATCCTGTCACAAGGCACGTGGGAGAACAGACCAACCCCCACCTCGCTACAGCCTCCTTTGAGGTACCTGTAGAGAGCGATAAGGTCGCCCCTGAGCCTCCTTTTCTCCAGGCTGAACAAGCCCAGCTCCCTCAGCCGCTCCTCGTAGGACTTGTTCTCTCATTTAAGCTGACCCCACTGACCAGGAATGCTGTTTCTCCAGGCCTTGGGTATCTACCTGGAATGTCTCCAGGCTTGTCGTGCTCCTTGGGTTTGGAAGATCTCAGCTCCTCAGATGTGAGATACGGACTGCTACTGAAGGTGGCCTTCCCTCAGCACAGGCACCACAAATTGGCTCAAAAATCACCCTGACAAAAAAGATTTCCTAATACTATTGAGGATGGGACCTCCAAGGGCTATGGATGCACTCTTCACCTCTCAAGATGAAGCCACTTTTGGAGAATAAATGTGGAGGGGAATGAGCATGGAGGCTAGGAAGAGACATAAGAACTGGCCTGACTTCCCCGAGCTGCCAGGGGCTACTTCTCAGAAGCCTTAAGGCAACATTTGGCAGAGAGAACCAGGCCACTACATCAGAGGCAGTCATTTTATTCATTTAGTTTTCTCAAAGAGGAAAAAAAAAATAATCTTCCTCTATTCATCAGCTGCCTACACAAAAGAAAAGCCCTCCTCGCACAAGCAGCAGTGGAGGCTCAGCGCAGAGCTCTGAGGAGAGCCAGGGCAGGGAATTGGAGCTTGTCATGCTGCTCGCCAGCCAACAGCGGGCCGGAGGCAGGGCAGGCAATCCTGCACCCTACTTGTGGGACAAAGAAAAGGTGACTGAAGGAATGGCCAGACATACAGCACTTTGGCAACGAGGACAAGAGCCCCTGCACAGCTTGCCAGCCTCCTGCTAGCGGCTGGCAGCCGGCAGGAACAAAGAAGCTTGCTCAGTGGCAAGCAGCGTCGTGCAGGCGGGTGCCCAAGTGCCCAGGATGGCCATACAGGGGGTGTAACTGGCACAGCACATGGGATTTTGTGTCTGGGGTGAGCGGAAGGTGCTGGCTTCTTTTGGCTGTCACCAGTCTTAGTGTGACATTCATCAACAGCGTATTAATTGCCACAAGGAGAGGAGCACTGCACTGCCTGCCCTGTTTTCAGCAATGTGCGTGTATAACACACATGTATATTGAGTGCACTCCTCCAAAAAACAGAAAAGCGCATCCAAACAGCGTTAAGGACTGGAACAACCCCCCATTCTCACTGCCCCTTTGCTCCTGCAGTGTTTTCCTCCACAAGCTGCCTCCTACCCCGGGGCACGCTCCCATCTCGCAGCAGAGCAAGGGGCAGCCCCTGTGTGGCTCAGCAGTGTTTCACCCTGTGCAGAGGGGCAGTAAGAGCGTCAGCCAAGAAACAGAAGGGGAAAGCACTAATTCGAAGGAAGGAACAGGAGAACTTTTTCCAGCTGTTAGCCTAGGGGCAGGAAAAGTTGCCCTGCTCTCCCTCTCCCACGTAGCTGGACTCCCATTAAGCTGCAGTTACACTGTGCACTGCTGCAGCTGAGCTTCTCCCTGTCCCAAAGTGACCTGGCAGCACTGCAGAGGAACAGGCACTGAAGCCAGCCCTTGGCCGTGCCATTGCATCAGGAGAGCAAGCAGCTCAATGAATGAGTCGAGCAGGTTGGGAGCCAGGGCCTCTTCATCAATGCTCACGGCCCCGTTTGTCTGCAGCTGGAAAGAGGAAAACCACAGAGGCTCTGCTCATTATTTTTGCTAAGTCCTGCAGCAGGTTTCCTGCCCTCCAGACCTGGATTGCACAGCGCGGTGCCCCCCCCAGTTGCTATACATAGAAACAATCAGCTAACAGGCAGGGTAATGCATGGTACATAAATAGATTGTATTTAGCAGCATGCTTAAGCCCTACAGGTAGGCCTGCCCTTTATTTAAGAGACTCTGCAGTGGAATCATTGCAGGAAAATAAGACTTTCTAGTTTGGGTTAAAGGGCAGAGGGTGACCAACAGTTTTCTGTACTGAGAGCACAAGGTGCAACTTCATCCTGAGTGAAAAGACTGATGACTGCTGAGCGTTATTTCTTCTCCCATCTGTCCCTTACACGCTTACACGATAAAATAAATGCAAACCACTTGACTGCAGTCAGACTTGGCATTTCAGATAGCTTGGGTGGGGGGTGGACAGAAGAAGAGAACAATTGGGGGATGAATACATGCACTCTAAAACACAAGTAGTTCAGAAGACATCAGCCAGTCACTAATGAGATTTGGATGTCCAGCTTGCACAGGGGAGGGGGGAAGGGGAGTCCTGCTATTAATAAACTGCTTCTGTTTGAAATTACAAGCTCAAACACAAAGGGTCAGCAGTTCTCTAGAAATAAAAAATAATAAAAAAAAAAAAACACACACAACTTTTTCAGCATGCAAGCTGCATCACTTCTTTACAAAAAACCTTGCTTTTAGAAACAGATGGCAGCCTGCAAGACCTACAAATCCTTTGTCTGGAGTGGCAAACTAGGCCCTATTGCCCATCAAAGTCAACCACCGCATTGTGAAGCACTGACCCTAACAAATCCATTGTGTTTCTTTCTACCACAATGCTAAACCAGACAAAAATGAGTCAGACTTAATAGGAAGGGGTGAAGGATTTTAAATCCCTTTCCCCCTCCTCCCCACAGAAGTAATGCCACTGGGGAGAGCCCCTGCCGCCCCTTCACTGAGGGGCAGTGCCCCCGTTTGGGCCAGGCAGCTCTGAGGAGGACGGGTTTGGGTTTGAAGCATTTATGCAGCTCAATGCAATGGCTTTGAAGTCAGCAGCCTCCGCCAGCCCAACTACCCACACAGTCAAGAGTGAATATCCAGAGCAGGAAAGCAAGGCCCTTACAGTAGGTGAATAATTAGGGCTGAGGTGCTTTGTAGTTTCCCAGCCCTCCCTTTCCAGTGCTGCCAAAGCACACAGACGGGAAGAGCCCTTTACAGGTAGCTGCAGGGAAGAGAACACAACTGTTTCTCTCCCGTTTCTCCTGCGTCAGCTGAGCCCAGGCAATGGAAAGGAAAATGTGAAGTGACAGGAGCGCATATCAAAGGAGATGCTGCCTTCAGTTGAGGGAGGAAACGAGGCAGAAGCCTGCTGAGGAGGTGACGGACGGGGCGATGGTTGGTAAAGGAGAGAAAAGCCTTTGCCTCGCTGTGGGTTTTTGGTACAGCTTGATGCACAAAGGGAAATACCCATCGCCGGCACCATGGGCAGACACCTCCCAGCAAGAAATACTTCTGTCAAAGAGAAAATCTTGCTGAAAAACAGTGGGTGCGGATTACAAATGATCCAGCTGCTTTCATCCTGCATATTTAAAAACAAGATACAACAAAAAAGGCAGTGTCCTCAGGGCAACTCATCGGTTGGATTTTTCACACACTCATAGAAATTGCCCCCCACCCCCCTTTACCAGTTTTCTTGGGCATAAAACAATCTCTCAAGGACATGGCAACAATGACGCCGAAATTCAAAGTGCTGAGATCAAACACATGAAGCTGATGCTCATTACAGCTAAATTATGTCATCTATCTGCGGGCTCAAGCTTATTCTTTAAGACAATACAACAGTCATATTAATCACAGCCATTGTGCATTGCTTGGAAGACGCCTAGAAAGCTAAAGAATGCAGCTGAGATTTATTATCCTACAGTGCCAGAGCTAATGACACGGTTTTCTCCTTGGTATCTTTCTGCTTGTGGTTTGCCACCTGTTTGCACCAGAGGACCTGAACCAAAGATGTGCTGGCCCTGGAGGCTGGTGCTTGTGCTGTGACTGCTCCAGCAGAACACCACTGAGCCATGAGGAGGGGCTGCTTCGGGGGCAGCTGGTGCGCAGATTATTCATGTAAAGCTGTTATTTTTCTTAAGTTTTAAACTTCCAGTTCCTTTTTGTGTTTTATGTGGAGAAAAGGTATGCCACCGAGCCTCTGCATGAGCATAAACGACTCGCTGCACCCTTCCTAAAGTTCGTGTGAAGATGCGTGCCATGACCAACACAGCGATGCGTTTAAGCAGTCTGTCTGCTGGCAGCATTCTTCTGAGTTTGCATTTTCTTCTATAAATATTTAACATACAAGAACTGTTCATGTTACCCACTTTGCCCGAAGTGTTTTGACAGCCATGCTCACCCCATGACAATGATGCTCTATTTAACACTGCAGCTGCAGACAGGAGGATTTGGTTTCGGTTTTATGCAATATTGTGAAACCCATGACCTCATCCAAAATAAACCAGATAATACATTTTTAAGGAGTAGAATTTAAATGTGTAGGAAGGACAATTATCAGTAAGCCACTACAAAAAAAAAAAAAAAAAAAAAAAAGCAAAACAAATTTAAGTCGTGACTGCAGGAGCTTGCTTAAATTCAGCTAGAATCCCCTTCTTATTAAACATATTTAGGAAATGACAGTAAGCTTTTCCAGGGCTGCTTGTCTCTAAGTAGCCTTCTGATAGGGTTTCTCTGAAGGCTGGGATAATTTTCAAACTTTCTGGACCACAAATTATTGTTGACTCTCAGAGACTTCTGTGTGCTTTTACCAAGCACTTAACTGAACCCACGAAAAAAGAGCCAAATACTCGGCAGACCACTCGTCTCCCTGAGGGAGGTTTGGCCACACCAGCCCTCAGAGAAACTAAGACTCAACACAGTCTAGCAGCGAGTAACCAAGAGTCAGCCCCTCACAGCTGATGAGGTTCACAAAGTTTTTCAGATGGAGAGAGTTCAGGGCAACAAAACCTGAAGACTTAAATAGCCCACACAGAACAGTTCTGCTGCTATGAGTGATGTGGAGATGTGTTTTAAAGTGCTCACTTTAGCAGGGAATCACTTAAGTGATTACTTAGAAAAAAATATATGAAGGTAATATAAGAAAGAAACCGAGTCAGCCACGTTTATCCTTTCCACACGGACACTACCAATGCAACCCCGGCCTGCTCTGCCAGAAACCCTACAGCTATTTCCTCACTCTGCTACCAGGAGGCTCAGCGATAAGGTATTTTCAGGAGACACCTAACAGGCCCAAGCTATGGTTTTCAAACCAAGTCCCTATGTTAGCCCTGGCTCTGCAGCAACCCAGAGGCACCCTCAGCTGCCGGCACTCACCTATTAAAAGCCTGCTGAGTGCGTGGAGCGGTGCCACTTTGGGATGAGCAGGTTAATCAGGCGCGGCCTGCCAGCCGCCCGCCGCACTGCAGAGCAGCGCTACGTCCTTTCAGGCCGCTTCAGTGGCCGGCCTCAGCTGAATACGGACATTTAGTTCAAAGACAACTCATAAACGTGGAGCAATTAGCCGTACGTCTTGCACTGCCTTTTACTGGAGTTACGCACTCAAAACTCAATGTACTCAACACGGTTTTATGACCCCTTACGCATCACTAAGAATTCAGATCTTGGTAGTTAACAATATTATCAGAGGGGACACAATAGGTTTTTTTAAACAACAGCAAAGCGTAAGGAAGAGCTGGTTTGTTTTCAAATGTGGGAAGAAGGAAGATTGGGAAGTTAAAAAAGTACAGAGCCCTCTTCCCCAGCACTTTCTGCTTCTGTATCTCCCTTCCACTGCATTTTGAGAAAAAAAAAAACAGTTTTCCATAGACATATTTATTGGATGCAATAGCACCAACAGAGCCGAGTACCTACAACTTTTCACTGAATTTGGGGAAGGCCTCGGACCCAGCAGACAACCACCCTCGCACTGCCATTAGTTGGCAAACTTGGCTTTGCTCCCACTGCCCATTATCACGCTGTAGGTGCTGTGTTGCTCCCCTAACAAACCCACATGAGCAGTGGGACTGAGAGGGAAAGACCAAGAAAGAGGGCATTACACGCAGCAGCATGTTTTCACAGATCTGGGTGAAGGCACTAAGTGTACGCCAGGGCAGAAATTTGGGTCCTCTTACCATTTACCATTAGCTCCTTTTATTCACACCAGCCTGTTACCTCATCTTGCTCCTGCTTCCCTTTCCATACCTTGAGTGGTTCCGGACCCCAAGGCCAGCAGACGGGCAGGGGGCAACACACATACCCTGTGCTCGGGGCCTGACTATGTGGCTGCCATTAGCCCAAAAATAAATCAAAAATCTCCCTCTCATTTCAATTTTACCTCTGACAAAGTTAAAATGTGGGTTCAGTAACTGGTAGATAAGGATACAGATTTCTTTGGGGCTTTGTGGTTTCTGTATTAAAGAAGAAAACAAAACAAAACAAAACAAAAAACAGGCTAGTGTGATCACATTATCAATCACACAAGCCTTAGTTTTGAGTGTGAGACTACCACAACATCACCAACACAGATGGTCTGCTGCCGAGTGTAAACTTCCCTTTTTAGCTATTCAGTACACTGCAAGCAAGTGCTAGGACAGAAGTCATTGTCATGAAGTGCTGACAAAATATTAGCCGATGACTGAAACCCAAGACGGGTTTTGAATTGCAAATAGTTTTCAGATCTAAAACGCTATCAAATACAATAGATCTTGGGCACTCCACTGCAGCAGTTGCTGCGAGTAATTCATTCTCAGCTCTAGACAAGACCTGAATTTGTGCATTTTCTCCCCAGCACCTGGACAGATGCCTTACAACACTAGCACAGACCTGCAGGCAAGGAGCATGAATGCATCCCGGCCACAAGACAAGACGTTTGCTCATTCTTATTCCTGCCGAAAGCACAGGAGCTGAACTAACAGGGGCCCTGAGCCCCGGGTCACAGCCAGGGCAGGCGCGCCAGGGACCTCGGCTCTTCCTCACCTGCTGACCGGGACAAAGCATGGCTGAGGGGTCTGTGCTCATTAAGGCATGGTTTTCATGGAAAGTTCAGCAAGCATTAAGCTAGAGTTTTTTTTTTTTTTTTGTTGGTGGTGATTTTTTTTTTTTTAAAGCAGTGTGTTAGACTGAGCTCTTTCTTTCCTCTCCCAACTCCCAACCCTGCAGGCAGCTCCAAGAAGAAAGGAAACAAAGACACAGGCATAGGAACTATAGAAGTTATTAACCAGAACGGCTATTGTTAAAGTTAACATCTTGCACCACCGTTCATTCCCCTTTCTCTAAGGATGACATAAAACGACAGCTACAGCTGCCTCACCCTATGCAGATGTTCATATTCATACAGGAAAAAATGCTTGCTTAATTCCTTACACTGGGATTCTTTAGTTCTTAGTCAGTCCTCAATTTAAGATAGCAACATTAGACCACATATCCCTGCTTGAATTATGACAGTCAAACAACATCTGTTATCACACTTGCTAAAGCCAGAAAGAGTCAACATATTTGCAAATGCTAGTAAGACAAGCCTACCCAGAGTAGCATCATCTTGGGAAAAGGCTAGACACGTGATCCATCTGTGCTGAAGAGCTGCTATGTTGATTTCCAGAGAAAATATTCTCCCTTGGCAGATTCATAGCAGTAGTCATTAGAGACAAAGGTTGACAACCTGCAAAGGGGTGCACTGAAGATGCTTTAATACCATTCTTCTGAGCTTTGACATTCTTGAAGTGTTTACAAGGCAAAATGTACAGGAGAATGCACCATTCAAAGCTCTGCAACGAGGCATACATCCGTGATCAGTAGTTTTACAAAGAACCTGACAGCTCTTAAGCATTGTAAGTCATGACCTGGCATCTCATATTCATTTATTACACAAAGGTGGTGGTTTTCTTTTCTCTCTCTCTCTCTTTATTTATTTATTTATTTATTTGTTAATGGAATGTGAGGATTCTGCCCCAAATACTCCGTGCAGTGTACCTACAAATTATTAAACTGGAAGAATAAACCACATGAGAATGCACAACATCCACATGACAAGAGGTCCCATCCAAGAACCTGTGACACGGCCCTCTCGCTCTCCTACACCAGACAGAATCACAGCGGTGTCAAGGTCTACGTTAACAGAGCTGTTGCTTTGTCTTTCAGCATAAAATTATACTTAATTTCAAATTCATGTCAGAGTATTGCTTAGCATAAAGCAAACAAGAATATCAAGTGGGAATACTGATGGAAAAACAGTACTGTGTGAATAACTAACTAATCAACAAAGCATCCCCTCCCTCAATGAAAAGCCAAATATTTACCCAATTGTATATTGCATTCTTTACTCAAATACTTCATAGTTTGAATTAAATAAATAAATAAATAAACAAAAGCTTTCTCTTTTCTCTTTCCAGAATGTCTCACGGGAGTGCAGAGGGCACAGAAGGTATTCACACCATTGGAACAGATTCCTCTCAGCAGCAACCTGGACACAAAGCCAGGGAGGTGGGATCCTGCACCAGGGCTGGGGCATCAGCCTCCAGGGCAGCAAGAACCTGGCCTCTGGATCCTGCCAGGCATCTCCCACCAGCATAAGCAATACATATTTGGACCGTGGCAGTGTCTTCCTCTCCCAGCAGGCTCCAGCCACATCCAGGACACCAGTCAGTCAAAAGCAGGCTGCTCAGCCCATTTGATGACCGTTTCACTGAAAAATTACAAGTTCAGTGAGCGCTTGGTTTCATCGTGTCATTACAAACAGCTCTGCCCTCTTGTCTTTCAGTCACAAGGCATCAGAAGCGCATTTTGCACCTGGGCAGCCCAATGTAAGAAGCATCCAGTGACACTTGCTTGTACCTTGTAACTATAGTTACTGCTAATACCGGTAACATTGCACTGCATGCCTATCACTTTGCACATGAAGATAGCTGTGCATAGAAATGAGCATATATATAGAAGCTAAAGAAAAAAAATGCAAATTTATACAAATAATTTCAACCATCCATGAAAAGCTGCAGCCACTACACACCCACAACAGTTGAGCTTTTTATTTCATTTTTTTAAAACCCTGTCATTGTTTACACAGAATGGTATTTCGGATTAGGCCCCCTCACCCTTCCACATGTTAGTCTTTAACATGACAAGAGAATACCAAGGAGGGGGTGGAAAAAGGATTCTGGCCTTCATGCTGTGCAACCTACCGCTCACACAGCTTCAAAGCCCCATTTGACATACAGCTTGTTTAAACAACAACAAAAAATCGCTACCAGCTCCAAGAACTATTGCAATTTGATGAATAATATTACTGTAAAGCAAAGCCAAGTTCATGCTCTGAGAAGGGAGAACAAGCTCATTCTCCAAGAGTGATGTTGCCCCGAACACAAAACAAGAATTGATGATGGTTTTGTATGTAATTTACGTTTATTCTTCACTCAGAAAAAGTTTTTGATGCAGATCCACAAAACCCAAACATAACTCCCCCCCCCGCCCCGTATTCTATTTTGCCAAGAGTTAATTCTTGCACTGTCACTCAAAGCAGGCCACGGACGTCTAGCAAAACCCTTCAGCCTACTCTACAGAACATACGTATTACCAAGGCAATTTCCATTTCACTCTTTAAGCATCTGTTTTGATGTTTTGAGTTATTTTTAATGGATTTGGTTGCTATGTAGAGAAATGAGGAAGAAGCAAAACCCCACACCCTGAAGGAACATGGCTTGACACTTCCAGCAAGACATGTTCATCAAGCCTAGTATACCCCAACAAAAAAGCTCCCCGTTTAGATACATTGATCAGACAGCTGAGCAAAACTGTTTGACTCCAAACACAGAGCATCAATTAAGCTGTTTATATTTTCATACTGGTAATGTAACAGAAGCTTCTTCCAGGCATCCCAATATCTGACACCTCAGCAGTCTGAGGCACATTAGTCATCTCCCAAGTATGTCTTATTGTGATGACCCATCACCATTTCTTCCCTAATTATTTCTGAGATTATCTATACGGCTAATGTGACTAAGACCCACTCTTTCCTGACCAAAATTGTTTTTCCTCCATGTAGCTTTTCCTACCATAAGAATTTTTTTGCTGTTCTCTGGTCAAGAGGTAGATAATGAAGGGGGGGAAAGAGGGAGAGAGTAGGAATTGAATGCTATTAACACCCACGAGCTTTATTTATTTTAACTGCTACTGTTCTTCTCCATACACAGGAGATCTGGCTGAACAAGCTACTTAAAATCACCTTTCCACATATCTAAGTGGTCATACATGACCACAAATAGCAAGAAGTGCCATAGCATTAACTGGATCAAAGTGCAGACGGTGTTTATTTGTTCTTCCGTTCACATTTCTCCTTCACTCCAGTGCTCGTTGCACCAGACCAGCAGCTGCAGCAGGGAGCAGCGTGCCAGCTGTGCATCCAGCATCACCTGCAAGAGCCACACGTTTGCCAGCAAGCTCCGGGGACTAGCTGGCATTCAGGACAGCTTGATTAGTCCATGACAAACAGGTGAAAAACGGCAGGCAAGAGAGCTGCAACATCCTCACGTTACTGGCTTGCGTGCACCACCACATTTCCCGGTGCCAGTTGTTTCGGAGGCGTTTCTGCGGCGAGCTCTGCGCCTGCACAGCAGAGGCCTGGGCACGATGTCAGGGCGCTGGCACGGCTCCTGCAGCACTGGCGCGTCGCTGGCGAGTACAGAAAGGCTTCTCGGGCAAACAGCTGAGCAAAGAAATCAATACTACAGTCACGCACCGCCCTTAGCAGTTCTGGTGTATGCCCTGTCTCTGCTCCAGCAGGCCTCGCCGTCAGAGAGGCGTATGTCGCTTTCCTCAGGTGCCACCACCCTCGGGCACTGTGAGGAGCACCACGGAGGTGGACATTAACCCAGGAGCCTTCTCTACTGCCAAAGGCACCTTTAACTCCTGCACAGGCTTGAAAACACCATCTTTCCCCACATCCCACCAACATCCAACTGCAACGAGGCCCCGCAAGGCCCAGTCGGGTGCCAGCACCATCGCCTTTCCACACTCTTCTCCTGGGGCAGGTCCTGGGCTCTGCCAGCCCCAGGGACACCAGCCCTCACCAAGTGACACCCTGCAGAGCTGCCAGGGTGGGGATGGGTGACCCCAAGCACGACATGACATGATACCGACTGGATTCAGGCCATTCCTTTAAGGGACAGCAGCTCAAATGCTGCGCCTGTAAGCACTTTGGTGGCACTGCGGTTTACACTATGTGAAGGAAAAAGGCTCCATGCCGCAATATTAACAGACCTGTTACTACAGTTTTCACTTTGCACAAAAAAAAACACCCTCACTTACAGTGGCATACCTTCTACTGTGCTACTGCGGCAGCCCCTGGCAGTGAAAAAGCCTTCTGAGAGTACGAGAGAGCTTAGCTGAAGTGGAAATTAAAACAGCAGCTTATCGGGCAAGGGAAGAACACGAAACTCTTTTTGGTTTAGCATTAGTGAGTTGGTGCTATCAATACAGATACTTTTCCAACCCAATCAATTTGTTGGCTCCTTATTTTCGAAGGAATACAAGATAAAAACTCAAAGACAGCAAACGTATAATAGAAGGGTTACACCATGGGGAGAGAAGCACTTAAATCCAGTGTCTCTCTGGCATATATGAAGATAGAGAATGAAGGCTTTATTACTAAAGCATATTAACACATCACAGCCGTTAGCAATTCCACAAATGGTCTGTTATCCGACGAAACAGGAGAGTCACTCCTTGTTGAAGGTTACTGTAACTGGCAGTGATGCTTGTCAATAATATCGGCAACTCTTTATAAGGACACTGTTTCCTTTGGCTGCAGAAATTATCCTACAGTAGTTAAGTCTGCATTGTATAATTCAGAAATCTATAGAAATCAGTATGTGGTGTTACAACGGAATTCTGTTTTTCCCCAGTAGCAAAAAATCCAATCCAAACCCAACCCAAATCCAAAAAATTCTCTGAAGATGCAGAAGAGAGCAGAAACATTAATTTCTGAGCTGAGCCAAGGCTGTGTAGCAGCAGAGCTATCTCCACACTCCCTTTAACTAGAACAACAACAGTTTTCTTACGCAGATCAAAATCAAAATATTTGATTTTATGTTAACAAAATACTAACACAACTTAGTTTTCTATCAAACAGGTTTCCTAAATGTACTGCCTGTGTTTCCTCATTTATTCTTACAAACTACCAAGAAAGTTAGTTTGATAAGCCAGCTACTCCATCCAATCCCTCATCCACAGAAGTTTCATGTTCCAGCCACAAAGCCAGAAGATGTAGTGCTGCATCTGAGCATCTCCTCTTAGAGAAGTGGGGTGGGAGGAACACTAGATTTCCATCGCATCCACCAGCACTGTAATGATCAGAAATCCTGAGCAACCTACTACAATTGCTTCTGAGGTGCCTGTTCAGGTATGTTTAGTTGTACATGAGACATCTTCTCCTCAACCAGTACTAGTTTCATCCTTATCCAGGTTACTTAACCAGGACAATGCGTGTTTTACATCACTCTGGACTGTACTTAAAAAATGAAAAGCAAAACTCCCGTAGCCTGCTTTTCATTTGTCACAACCAAGTAAGTCATGAACAGGAACTGCAACTGTTTAGACATTCCTTGGTCAAGGGAAATTTATCTGTATTTCCAGTAAACTAGGAAAAAACCCAATCACTTATTTTGAGAAAGGTCACGTACACGAGAAGTTGCATCACTGAAGCAACGCCACTACATTTTCCCCTTCGAAGCCTGGCACTCCGCTGTGACCTGGCACGAAGGAAGTCAGATGGAGGGAGAGCCGCGCGAGCTGCGTCAGGCTGTGCACCGCAGGAGCATGCAGGTGCCAAGTGCACACAAGAAATAAAAAGGCTTTTACCTTTCTAAAAATAAGAGCCTGCTAGACAAGAAGCACAGTTAGCCAGACTGCAAGGCACACTGTTTGTTTTTCATCATTATGGGCTCAGATAATGTTTCACTGATGGAGGAAATTAATTATCAACGTCTGGATATTTATAGCAAGAGGCAGAAGTATTGTTTATTTTCCCCAAGACACTCGACATGCCCCGTTAGCAGGGCCAGTGAGCCCTCCCAGCAACTGCTTGGCTGGTCACAGCAAGAAAATAAATAGCTGGTCTTAAAAACAGTGAAGCTCCCTACAGCTTTATAGTATAAATTGACCCAGGATGCTACGACACTGAATCCAAAACTAGACAATGCGAAGTATAGTGCTAGACAAGGTACAATAACTCGAAATTCTCCTAATTACAAAGTATTACCTCGATACCATGCTCCATGCTTGAGGTTTACGCATGGAAAAAGCTACAAAACATCACATTTTACACAGCTACTACAACTTCAGCAATATTCACATTCCTAAACACAGAAGACATCATCCAACGCAGCCCTTCAGGCCTCACTTCTATGCTGGCTTACTACACCCTCACCTTTAACCACATCTTCTCTCCCTCCAAACTGCTCCATTAGCATCCACTCCGTAGCATCCTCTGCAGAGCTCAGACCTCTTCCTCTAATTGGGAACAAAATACCCACCTGTAATTGCCTCTCTACTTTCTTCCAGAACCCGAAATTATTTCCCTCACTAAAAGACATCTCATTGTCTTTAACTGACTCTCAAGTACTTGGGATTTTTTCCCTACGTTACAGTATTTAGAATTTGTATGCGACTCTTTAACAAGGTACTACAAAGTTTAATATGTTATCAAAGCAAAACATAATGGCGGCTACAGGCAGAAAAATCTTATGCCTTGCACACGTGCTTAAATTTTATATAATATGACAAACTATTAATAAACTGTTTTTCTTTTAATAAACTGCTTTTCTTTGAGGCAACAAAATATTTACTACAATGCGTTTGTTTAAGCACATGCAATTCCAGCGTTGATGGTCTCAAGATGACTTTACCTGGAGAAGGAGGTATGAATATGAAAGCAAACTGAAACATATTTTCCATCAGCCCTGAACACAAGAGAGAAACTTCCTTCATCCTATTTTAGTGGAGCTCAACAGGAAGCAGAAACTAACACTGAAATTTTCATGCTTTTCAAGATATTTCATGTCAAATAAACTGCTTTTCTTTCCCGACCTCTCCAAATATTAAGTGCCAAGAAATCCTTAGATAGTTTCCTTTCTTCCCTCAAGTCCCTAGATTTTTTTCTTCCATCCTTGACCGAGAGCTCTGTGCTAGTGCCACAAGTGTTTGCCAGCATTATAACCCATACGCTACTGTGCTGCATGCCTGGATATACCACCAAGTCAAGCAATAGGTGGAAAGCTTTCAAACAAACTGACCTGAAAACCAAAATGACGTCATTTGAAAAGTCAGCTGTGGAGTAGTTTCCTATATTAAAAAAGAAAACAAACTACACCGCAAAATAATACACATGCAAAAGTGAGAAAAAAATCTAAGCAAAATGAATCATTTGCATGGTGGAAAATTCTCATCTACCAAATGTATATTAAGCACTTAGCATCTGCAGGAGCACCTATAGAGCAAGTCGCTCTTCCCTAAAAGCATGTAGAGACCTTGTCAACCTTTAAAACCTTGATTGTACTTCATTTTGTGATTAAACATAGCAACCCTACAAAAAGAATTTGAAAGCCTCACAAGGGCAGTTATTTGTGCTGCCTCCAAGAGAGATGTCGAACATTTTGCTTCACACCTGACGCATAAATTTACAGATGTGTTTCTATTATTTTTTTAACTGCGAAGTCTTTGTGCGAAGGGAGAATTTGGGTTTAAATCGTCGGGCAAGGAAAGCCTTCCTGTGCACCTCGAGCTGCCCCCAGCACAGGTCAGGCAGCTCCAGCTGACACCAGGGCTGCCTCACCCGCAGCTCCTCCGCGCCTTTGCTGATCAGCAGCCAGTCCATCTGGAAACCAAAAACCCCATGAGGATTTTGTAACTTCTGCTTCTCCGCTCACAGAACAGGCCCCGGGGACTCCGTCTCGTCTCGCTCCTCTGCTCAGTGCTCAGGTCTGGCGCGGTTCGATGTGCTCGAGCCTTATTCCAGCAAGGTGCTTTGTGTACTGCGGCTGCTAAGGGACTTGCACGGTTTGAGATAAGCAGGTTCTTAATTACTTTTTTGCTAAATTAGGGATGATCTGCGTGACGGCTTAAGCGATGGCAGCTCTTCACCAAAGGCATGACTTCCCTCAACAGCTTCTTTAAGCACAAGGCTAGTAAGATGGAAAGCTATCACAGCTACATAATTCAACACCAAGATAACAGGCTTGTTTCTTTCCAGAAAGCATTGTAAAAGCATTTTTAGAAAGCAACAGCCTCATTTGTGGGTGTCCTGTGACACAACAGCCTTTCTGTTCCTCAAGCATCTCTCTCCCTGCATATTCCGATTATGATTTCAATCCTGGTAGCTCAATTTTTGAAACCTGTAACAGACAGATGAGATCTCGCTGGTGCCTGCCTATGGTGGCATTAATACTCCCCAAGGTTTAACAGAAATGTCTTCTCAGCTGCATCTAAAACCAGAGTTAATTTCTCCATGGCTGCATTATATTTGTGGCTCCCAGCACTGCCTGTTCTTCTCCGACGTTTCAAGTGCTGAGCTCCCAGCTGATAGCAGAGAGCTCTTGTCACGAGTCCCTAAAAATATAACACTGCTCAGTGGTAATATGAAGTCCCACCATTGTTCCTGTTACTCCAGTTCTTCCTCTACCATATCCCAACCTCCTTAAGCACTGAAGATGCCTCCAAAATTGGCATTACCCAAAAGTTTTTGCATGCTTAAACCATATCTTTAGCTTTAAAATCAGATACGCGTTGCTGGAAGTTTGGCTAAACCTCCTAAATTGCCGTGGAAGACACAGAGCCATGACACTGTATGGACCAAAAGCGTTCATCTGCCCTTGAACAGTGCTCCCCAAGAGCACGTTGGTTTACCCTACTGTGAAACGGAGCAGAAATGAGCAAAAGACAGGTTTTTAAAAATACAGGTAGTCACCAGGGAAGGCACAGCCTGCTAGCCACCACTGCTTTAAAAATAGCCTCTTTTCAGAACAACGAGTTAGAGATGACTCAAAATTCAAGTTCCTGAAACCCCAATAGGTCGTGTTATGCAAATCCAACCCTGCGTGCCATCAGCTGGGAGAAGGCTCATGAGCCAGGAGATCTCTATTAAGAGCACTAAAGCCAAACCGTGATCGCAGTCACGGGCACATGTTAAAAACCACACGGCTCAAAGACCACTTGGCTCAGGCATCAAGTCTGAGACCCCGACTCCCTCGAACGCATGCTCCATGCAAAGACCGTGGGGAAGGCTACGGGTCCGAGGAAGTCGGGTGCCCTGATCTGCCCCCCTTTTGCAGCCCACAGACAGATGAACTTCAACCGGGGCGCACTGATGGGCGACGCAGATGGCGACTCCTGCTCTTACACAACCGGGAGGCGCCGCGCTCCTGCCGCAGCCCAGCGCACGCCTCGCCGGGACCCTCGGGTGGGCACGGCTGTGGGGTGCCCCCCATACCCACAGCATGGGTACAAATGGGCAGCAAAGCGCAAATCCCGACTCCAGGAGGAAGCGTTTAGCATCCAAGCACTGAAGTCCCGTTACCGAGCTTCTCGTCAATCTGATTTTACCTGTTAAAAAAAAAAAAAAATGGCTTAAACGCTTCCTTCTGAGCACAGCGCCGTCTGGGGGGGGGATGCCGCCTTCTCCCCGCACAAGCCTGCCCAAATCCGGCGGTGGGCAATGACCATCCGAGCGGATGAGTTAGCACCGCCACGACCCCATCGCCACAATTTGCCTTGGCTCCGTGACACCTCCGGGGGCGGAGGCCGGCTATTTTTGAACAGCTAACCACCAAACGCAATAAAATTAAAAAAAAAAAAAGCAAAAAGACGCGATCCCATTCATTTCCTCAGCTCCCCCCATACCCGAACCAGGGCCGAAGACGCCGTCTCCCGGCCGCGCTGCGGCGCGGAGCCCCCCCGGCTGCCTCCCCCCGGGGCGGTGCCGGCTTTGGGGGGGGGGGGGGGGGGGGTAGTGCAGGGACATTTTGCAGCAGCCCCCCGACCCCAAAGAGCCCCGCAGCCCCCCTCACCTGCCAGCTCGTCGGGCTCCAGCCCGCTCTCCGCGTCGATGCCGCAGAGCACGAAGTAGTGGGCGAAGCGGCAGGGCGCCGCGCCGGGCCCGGGGGCGCCGCTCCCGCTCATCCCACCGGGGGTGGCGGCTCCGTGTGGGTGCCGCAGCGCTCACGGAGCCCCCCGTCCCTGTCCCCGTCCCCAAATCCCCGTCCCCGGCGGCTCGCAGGCCGCGGCGGGCGGGCACCGAGCGGCCCCGGCCCCGCCGTCAGCTGAGGGGGGCGGGAGGAGCGGGCGCACCGCCCCCGCGGGGCTTTTAAAGCCTGCCCGGCCCCCCCCTGCTGCTGCTGCCCGGCCCCGAGGGGAGCTGAGGGGCTCCGGGGGTGTGAGGGGGTCCTAAAGCATCTCTTCATGGCCTGACGGACTGGGGTTTGACAGCCCTTCTGGCATATCCAGGAAGGAATCGGCGTGATTTTAGCCCCGTTCCTGTGAGCCCTCTGGTTATCGTCACCCCACGCTGAAGCACTAGCTGATCTGTTTTTAAAAGGGTAGGGTTGTGAATCACAAAATCACTCAATGTGCAGTTTCATTCTTCCCTAAATTCACGTACTACCCTTGGTATATGCAGAGTGCAATATTCAGCCCCATCCCTTGCTTAGCATGGACTCTTAGGATCTCCCTCAGTTACCTCTCAGCACCATGAGCCACACGCTCTCATCTATATTGTCCTTGTTCAACAAACCCCTTTGAGGATGCTGTTGGTGTAGGAAATGCCTGCACAGAACTCATTATTTTACCTTCAACACAGGCCATAACGCAGAGGCAGGGGGAAGAACTGCTCCCTCCCACCCGCTGGCAACCCTCAGCAGCATCTCTCACGGTCTCCTTCCCCTTGAACCAACATGTTAGATGCCCTTTCACATCTCACCTTCCTGCCTACTGAAAGCAGACAAGGACTCAACCAATTTCCCCACTAAAATATCCAAGGAAAAAGAAGATCGGAGCCCTCTGTCACGTCACAGCCTCTGGTGGCTGCAGTGCTCAGTGAAACAAGCTAGACGCTGCTGGATCCACGCAGGAGTTTTCCGTGAGTCCAGTCATTTTCTCGACTTTGCACTGAGAGCCGGGTTATTTTATTTAATTTGGTTTGTTTATTAACTTGTATGTGCCTGCTCAGTTGGCTGTAGGTCAGAGGATAAGAGCTCAGTCGGTCTCTGACTCTCATTCAAGCCTAATTGCTTTCGTTCGTGCTGTAGGTGTCTCTTTGGAGGCCTGACTGCATGGGTGTCTCCGGGAAGTCCAAGAAAAGTGGCTTCACCAGCCTCTGTAAAAGATGTACGAGTTAGGACACCCTCTAAGAGTAACCCAACATTTAACACAACAATCCTGACCTGTTCTTGGGCAGCAGCTGGTTCTAGATGGCTTTGTTTAGCTGTCTTCTGCACGGGACAACATTTTTTGGTTCAAATAGTTGAGTAGATATTTTAATCCCAAACATCAATGACACATACAGCATTAAACATGGGCATGAACTACAGCATGTGAGGTTACAGGTTTAAAATCCAACAAACGGGGTCCAAAAATCCGCTCCTCTTCCTGGAGCAGCTGTAACGTTCAGCTCCTGCTCCTATATACACAGCTCCCACAGACGCTCTTGCAGGAGTTTCACACGGGCAATGATGATTTCTTCTTATAAGATGGATCTTCTGGGCATGTCATCCCAATGAGGCCACCCAGCTCCTTCTCAGTGCCAGCAGACATGGCAGCACCAAATATTCCTACCTGTGGTGCACCACTTTATGTCCCTGGGCCTGGATTTTTGTCATCTCAACCCTTCCATCTGAGCTGTTCAGTGTTACCCTCCAAGCCAGCCTAGCCTCAGATGCCACATACCACTTTTGGGTAGCTCCCCTTCTTCACTTTCATCTTATTTTTTTTCCTTTTACCCTGGCTCTCATCTCAAAGAATTGGTAACTTTTAAGAGATTTTAACAATTAAAGTAAGCTTGACAGTAGTCTCTTCGGACAATATTAAAATTTCAGAACTCACCCGCACAACCTTAGTTACATGAGGGCCCTCTGCCTTCCTGCCCAGTGGCACTGCTCTCCTCCATTGCAGGAGGCAGACTGGACACCCATTTACAGCTACTTTTTCCATTTGTTTTCTTTCAGGCTGCTTCCTTGGCTCGTAGCACCTACCCTACCCCACGCTTTGTGCCCACCCCGTGCTCAGCTGTGCCATGCAGGGTTTTTTCTTAAAAGGCCCTGCTCACACAGGGCATGTGAGCAAAATGCACTGGCACCTGCACGTAACACGCCACTGCCTGATGCACAGTGCCTTACATTGTACAGCACAGGAAAGCACACAGGTCTTCCCTCCAGGTCCACAATTCCCTTTCCTCTTTAATTAGATTTTTTTTTTTTTGCACTATTTTCCCAGAATCTAGTCTTTTTCTATCCGAACCCACCCTGCGCAGGTCACCAAGGCCTCTCTAGAGGGGCTGCCCTGCTTCAGAGACCAGCCAAACACCTCCTCTGTATTTGCCACACTGACTACCTACATTTCACAGCAGCCACAGGCAGGTTCACAAAAGGGCTGTGGAACTTCTTGTAGAGAGAGTGGATAATGGGAATGAGGCCCCAAAGCATCAAAATCTGTGGTGTACGCTCACCAGTCAGGCACATGCCGTGGAGAAGCTTTTCTGCAGCCAGGGAAGAGGCGGTGACTGGTAGGGCTGTGCTGTGAGGCACATCTGGGATGATCGGAGCTAACAGTGGGATTATGAGGATTTTTTTCCTTTCAGCAGCAAAGGGAGTTGGCTCTCTGCAAGGGACAATGGGTGGGCTGGATGTCCCCTTTTCAAAGCACGTTGACAATAATACTGGGGAGATGGGGCTTGTCCCTGGGACTGCAGAATACAGAGCAGTGCCAGAGCAGATGGGGAAAGGATACAGTAGGACTGAAGTGCAGGTTGGGGTGAACATAAAAAACTTCATAGCATAGACCAGACCTGCCCAGGACCTTTTTACTTTAATCTGCTCTCCCGTGGCAACAGCTTCGTTCCATCACCAGCAGCGTGTCAGCAGGGGGAGATTTTTGTCTTGGGGGGTTTGTTCTTCCTCCTTTGGTACTTGTGTCTTCAGCTGGAGGGAAGATTTCTCCCAGTATCAAGTTGTTTCAGCCCTCCTGCTCCTTAATCTCTCAGCAAGTCTTTGTTTTTCAGGATCTGTTAGTTTAAACTGGGTCAAATGCTAACAAGCGTGTCAGCCCCCCCTGCCCTTAGGATCTGCCAGAAAAGATCAGACTGCAGGTCTGTCAAGCTCCTTGTCCTACTTCTGCAAGGAAGCAATGCCCAACGTTTCGGAGAGGTGGCAAACCCTGCTATTTGAAGGCTGTATCACTTCTCCTTGCTGGGACTCTTGCTTCACATTTTATTTTCTTCAGCATTCTTCAATGAAATGAAAATCGCGCTTGCTGATGATGGATTGCTCAACTACTTAAGGCAGCTCTACAGCTTCCTGCATACGATCCCTTACCAGCTGCCAAGCCACATTGATTTTCCATTGAAAGCCTTTCTTATTTTCCTCTAATAGCTATGCAGTCACGAGATCTGGTAGGGTGGAAGAGAGGGAAAACAAATTAGATGAAAACGAATGTTTGCGATGCTCAGAAGAACAGTTTTCTACTTTTGGCTGACTTTGATTTGAGCTGTTTGCAGCACTGTGAGCTACCTCACAAGAAGCAGAGTGCAAATAGTTAGCTGACAGGCAGCTTATAAGAATGGACTTTAAGACTGACACTAAAACCATCCTAGGCTCAAAGCAGACAAGAGCACACAGCAGAAGCAGGGAGAAAAACAACAGCAGCAGCAGCAGATCTTACAGCGAGGTTCATAAAGCAGTTTTTATTCTTTTAGCTTATGCAAGAAGACTGCTTAAAACCTTGGAAAGGTATTTGCTGCCTGAGGCTTCAAAACCAAACACACCAGATCACTAGCCAGAAGACACAGAGCAAAGAACATTTCCTCCAGCACAATTTGTTGTTGCTCAGAGAGCAGATACTGCAGGCACATATTCTAATATTAAATCAAATTATAATACCATTAAAGCAAGTAGCTCGTCTTCTATACTGGCCTCATATCTGTAAAGATTAAGCCGGAATAAAAGCACACGGCTTTCCTCTGTCACACTGCGTAATTATTATTCATATAGCAGAATTATAGATAACGAAGGAAAAGATGACGACTTCCCTGCATCTCTGCCACAGGAACTCCGAAGCTCCTGTGATTTACAACTTAAAGATCTTAAATCTTTAATTCTCTGTTGTAGCCGATTCCATTTTGTTCATTTTACGTACATCCATCACACGTGCCCTTCCACTGCAAACACATCTAGATACATTCCACTCTTATTTGCTTTTGGAGAGGATCCCCGAGGGAGAGGTTTCACAAGACAACCAAAATGATTTAATACCTGATTGCACCTTCTCTCTCCCTCCATCCCACTACTGGCCCTACGTGCTTTCTTCTCAAAAAACCCGCAGTATTTTCCAACTCCTTGGCAAGTGCACCTAGCCCGATTTCAGAAAGCTGATCCTACAGCACAGGCAATGATGGGGATACGCAGCCTGTCTTCATTCTGCAAGCCTGGCTTCACAACTCAGCCCTCTGCCAAAGGGGCACCTCCTTTCTGGGCTGGGCAGGGCTCCCCGGTTTGGGACCTCCTTTTCCTCCACACACGTTTTGTGCCAGAATGGTGAAAATCCATGATTCCTGCCTGCCGTTTTGCTCCACTTCTTTTCCTTTGATTTTTGCACTGAGATTGCAAGAGGCACCTCCTCCTGCCAAGCACCCGATTAGGCGGCCTTCCCTTATCCCCCCTGATCAAGTCAGGAGCAGGCTCACGTGCAGCCGCTGCAATTCGGATGATTCAGTGCCAAGACCCAGAGGTCAAAGACCGCGCTTTGCCCTGCGAGGTACGCCTGCTGCTCTTTGCTCACTCAAGACGCACACGCCGAGATCAAACCCAATCAGCAAAGTACGCTGCTTGCATCAATCACTGGCACGTCACGCGCTAATGGAGGCGTTGTGCTGTAAGCGTCCAGCTAAAGCCCCCACGCAGCTTTCCATCCCAGCATCACTCCCTCGCCGCTTGACCTTGGCCAAATCCCTGTAGCCGCTGAGAAGCACCAGCTCCCAGTAATCGGGTCAGTGAGCTCCCCAGCTTCAACAGCCCCCAGGAGCATAGAGCAAACGCTGCTTCTCCCCTGCCCTAACATCTGCCAGGACAAAGCCCCGTTGTTCCCCAGGGCGGCCCTGCTGGGGGATGCACCTGTGGGCAGCCCCGGCGTCCCAGCGCCGTGCCGCGCTGTGCTGGCAGATGCCTTTCCTGCAGCCCTGAGCCGGGCGTGCGGAGCAAAGCTCTGCTCTTTGTTTGGGAAGGGGCCGCGTGTTTTGGGCTCAGGGTTGCTTTCCGCTGGGGAGTTGTTTTCCCGGCTCTAAACTCGTATTCCCCTGATATCAGCGCCCCAGGACCTCAGCACGCGTTTGCTTGGGCAAGGAGTCTTGCCACTAAATGTACCCACGTGAGTTTCTGCCCATGGGAAGCGCTGTGAAAGCTTGCAGAGCAGAGGCATTCAGGCTATCACATACACCTGGCCAACATCGTGGCTTTTCCTTTATCTTTGCTTCCAGTCCCACGTCTGCTGCTATCAGGGGGAGTGTGAACCAACCGTGTATTTTCATGCACTCCTGACAAAAATCTGTTCACAGAGAGCATGTAAGCTCTTTGTCAAATTGCCTTTGGCCCCCGTACAAATGTAATTAGAGTCTGATTTCAACTTCCCTGATTTCAATTTCCCAACTTCCCTTTGAAGCCCTATTCAGCAAGAAGTGCCAGACACCCCACATCTACATTACAATGCATCCTAGCACACTTGAAAGCCCAAGGGCGTGCTAAAGAAATCCAAATCCACTGAATCCATAGCCAATATACAACATGAGATCAAGGGCAGATGAAAAGTATTTCCTTGAATGAATATGCATTTTGAATTGTTTCACCGTTTAGCAAGGACTGCTGCTTTGCTGCGTGCAGTTATAATAAACATTTATGTCGTTGGAGTGATGTTATGTTATCAATCTAAAAGCAGTTCTTGCAAATCAAAGCACGGAAGGGGCTGTTTCAATCTTCCTATTACAGCCTGTGTTTTTATAAATGTTTAGACTTCTGCTACCCATAGGTTCAGCCATCTCTCCACCACTTGTTCTTCATGGCAGATAACAATATTTTGCCTGGAAGTACTTTGCTGCTTAGGATTCTTTCTACCAATGACAGCTCTGCCGTTCTGCCTTACAACACTCATGCTTTTGCTCAGAAACACTGGAGTGCAGCTCTGAGCTCACATCTAACAGCAGGAGAGAGATCAAAGCAGTTTGCTTCTCCTTGAGGATCATGTTTCTGGGTGACTTCCTTGCAAGCCAATAGCCACAACATACTGAAAACCGGATCCATGCTGAGCAATTCCAGCAGTTCCTGTCAGGCACATCCTTTGCGGGTGGGAGCATTTAACACCCTCTGATGTGGCAGTAGGCTCAGTGCCTCCCTGCAGGCCAAAATGCAAGACTTAGGGGGCAATCCCAGGAGTTTTTCCCAAGCTAAACCAGAGGCATTGGCTTCCCAGTGCTCAGCATTGCCTGGCAGGGGTGAGAGCAAGACAGCAGCAGCAGTCTTTGGTGCCAGGCACAGTCACAGCAACACTGCTGCTTCCATCAGAGCTGGGTGCAGCTGCTTGCACGAGACCTGACTCTTCACCTGTTAGAAACAGAGCTGTGAGATGAGGCAGAGCAAGACAGGGGGATCCCAGGCTGGGTGTGCTGTGACAGGAGGCAGTTGAGCAGTTCTGCGTGTAGCTGGCGAGTCCAGCCCTGCTGGGAGCCAGTCCCTAAGCCCATCCAGGCATCTCTGCACAGTGTCCTCTGCTGCCACAAAGGTATCTCATAAGACCCCGCCACCGGAGCCCTGCGTTCAGCTCTGGGCCCCCAGCACAAGGACATCAACCTGTTGGAGGGTCCAGAGGAGGCCACGAGGCTGATCAAGGGCTGGAGCACATCTCATCTGGAAACAGGCTGGGGGAGCTGGGGATGTTCAGCCTGGAAAAGGGAAGGCTCTGGGGAGACCTTACAGCGGCCTGCCGGTGCCTAAAGGGGCCTGCAGGAAAGCTGGGGAGGGACTCTTGGTCAGGGAGTGTAGTGATAGGACAAAGGGGAATGGCTTTAAGCTAAAAGAGAGGAGATTTAGATTAGATATTCAGAATAAATTCTTCCCTCAGAGGGTGGTGAGGCCCTGGCACAGGCTGCCCAGAGAAGCTGTGGATGCCCCATCCCTGGAGGTGCTCAACGCCAGGCTGGACGGGGCTTTGGGCAGCCTGGGGTGCTGGGAGGTGTCTCTGCCCATGGCAGAGGATGGCACTGGGTGGTCTTTAATGTCCCTTCCAAACAAAACCATTCTATTACTCTATGAAGGAAGCTGCAGCATGTTGCCTGAGTCAGCCCGGAGAGGTCTGAAGCACAATGCCATTTTATACAGACTAATGTCAGTAAAGTCAGTTTAAACTATTCTGTAAAAAAACAAACAAACAAACAAACAAACAAAAAAAACCACCTCCATGGATCTGGCCTGGTGTGCATTTCAAACCTGCCGATACAAAAATGACAACTGCCTTTATTCTAAGGAGAAGGGTGTAAAACACATTTTGGAGGTTAACCCTGCATGAGTAAGCATGGAGGGGAAAGCCAGGGGAAGTAACTCTTTGTAGGGTATCACTGAAAATTGACAACAGGTCCAAATGCTGAGACCTTTTCCAATCCCTCGAGACCTTCCGATACCTCCATGTGCACAAGTAGTAGCTCTTCTCTACTTGGTCATGTTGAACTTAAGCTCCAACATATTCATCATGAGAATGAGCTGGTTGGGGCTGCAGGGCAGCTGTATTTCCATTCCTCTGGGCATCCCCGCAGTGGGGTCATTTGTTTAGACACTTTAGACACCAGTGCAAAACACCAAAGAGCAGAGGTCCTGACACAGCTTGACCCTGACTCACAGCTAAGTTGCTTCAGGAACCTGAAACTCCCCCAAAACATTATAGCAAGCATCAACCAGAAGAGGAGGCATATCGAACGTGAGCAGTTTCCCCTAGGAACTCTCTAGTGAATAAATGCTAGCTGTCTTGCATCTGCTTCAGACCTCCATCACTTCCTCTGTCCCCAGATCCCTGCGAGAATCCAAATGTTTGGCAGACTACCGTGTGGAAGGTGAAAGGAAGAGTTCAGCTGATGCCAGGCTCTAACACCAGTGGGAAACTAAAATATTCTGTGAAGTTCTCCGGCACTGGGGAAATACTGAATCAACCGACTCCCGGGAACTGATGCAGCTCCTTGAAATCTTTGTTTACCTTACCTTATCCCTGTTAGCAGGGTCCTTAAAAATCAGACAATCAAATGTACTTCTACATTTGATTTTGATTTCTGGTTGATTTCTGGAGCATGCTGGAGCACTGCCTGGAGAAGAGAGAAGGAATTAGCCGTGGGTTTGAACACACTACTGAACAGAGCCCACCTGACAAGAAGGAGAGCTAAGCTTAGGAAACATTGGCTGCATTACGATCCAGGCTGCAGTTGTGTTCTCTTGCTCCAGATGAGATGTTGGCTTAGCACTGTCGTTTGGCATCTTTGGGGAAAGCTAAGGTCTGAAACCATGAGACCTACAGATCACCCGTGGAACATTAAATATTGAGGGGATGCGAGGCAGAGCCCCAAGGAAGAGGCAGGCAGGATGGATTTTCCTGTTGCAGGAAGTCAGGAAGGATGAGGACATGGAAAACATCTTCATTTCACCCAGGCAGGCTTAGACAAATACAGATTGCCTTGAGACCAGCTGGAGAGGCTCCCTAGCGCACAAGCAGCCCCTTCTCAGCTGTCATCTCCTTCCTCTCTCAGGGCTTTGCAGGGAAGTGCAGACTGATGTGATGGTACAGAAAAAAAAAAAAGAAAAAAAAAAAGAAAAGAAAAAAGAAAACAAATAAACAAACAGATAAATGATGTGACAGCAGTCAGCCATTCATCAGCTCCACTTGCAGCCCTTCCTTCTTCCTCCAGGAGCTCTGTCCCACCATAGGCTAGCTCCAGAGATGAGATACCCAGCTCCCAAGTTGAGATACCCAACAGCTTCCAGTAGATTGCTGTAACACTAAAGCTCTAACCACCCAAGAGATAGCACAGGCATCCAAAAAGCTTTTACAGATTTTACATAGTAGCATCACAGCGGTGCAAGAAGTACAACGGGGACCATTCAGTGAGTGGATGACAAAAGGGAGCTGTGAAGAAACCCACTGCTAACTATCCCCCACCAGCCATTCTTTGGGAGTACTAACATAGTCACCCCCAAATGGCTGTGCCAGCATCATGGTAGCTCCTTCTTAGATGCTGCCTGTGTGGAAACCTTCTTGCTGTGCAACCAGAACCACCAGCACACTTGTGTGTACACAACACAGCTCTGGACACATTCATTAACTGCAGATATGCTCATCAGGTTCAGCTGGTTTCTGCCCAAGTTTCCCACACAGTGAGGTTTCACTCGGGCTAGCCGATTGTCACAAGATACCCCACCTGAGTCAAGGTCTCAGTATTTCAAGGAGACTTCAGCTGTTAAAAAACAGAGCATAAGCACCCTTAAAAATATGCATCCTCTAGTTTTAATATCAAAATAAGTAGCCCCACAACACTCTTGCATGAGCAGTTAGCCAAATCTGGACCAGCACACAGCTGCATCGGCAAGGTACAGCACTCTCTGAAGAGCAGTGAACACAAAGAAAAGCAGAAACCCTCTGACTCCATGTGTCTTTTGAGGCTTTGCCTATGCTACATAAACACTCCCATGCTTGGCTGTGCATGAACATGAGCAAACAACTGAGACCAATTGCATTTTAACTGTGTATACGGGCAAAGACAAAACTAGGGGTGATGTTAGAAATGAGAGTTTTCATCTTCTTGGTCTTACCTCTGTGACTCTTGCAAGAACACTTCATCTCAGAAAGACTAAGCCTACATAAGCATGAGAGACAGATTAATTTAGCTTTTGCTTATTTCACCCCATAGAAAACTATACCTTGCATGCTCCCCTGCTTCCATCCTATGCCAGGCTGCACCTGATACCTTTATCTTTGCCAGCTGTTGCTCGTTTCTTCTCCTAACCCAATGCAGCTGGAAGGTATAGGGACAAGTAAACCTATGAAAAACACACAATGCTTTCAGGACATACTGCATATAATGTATGATTTGTTTTGTCAGGTTAGCTATTTCTCAAATGCAAAAGATGCAGTGATTCTGAAATGAGTAGGTGTGGATTGTACCTGAAGGCACAACAGAATAATTGAATTGCCTCTCCCTTACCTTGCTAGTGCTCTCAACTTCAATTTTCCCTTAGCCACTAGCTAATGTGCCAGCTGTATTTTGATAATGACTTGTTTCTGCAGCCTCTAGCTAACCACAAATTGATCCTGATGTGCAAAACCCCTGACTGTTGATATTGAGTTGTTGGGAGGCTTTTTATAAATCAACAGCACTCCAAATGAATCCATATTCTGTGAATTTCCACTGAGGTCCTTCTGTTGAAGTGAACGATAGCAGTTGGCCTTGCAGGAAGAGCTCTGGGAAATGGAGCTGTAGATTCAGTTTTAAAAGGTAGGAGAGAAGGAATAAGGTGAGGTTATCTACTGGCTGCTGCCCTGCAGGTCTTTCTTCCCTTGGGTTTAACCTTTGTATCTACAACGTCTCATGAGTCATGGGTTCCTTAACATGAAGGCAGCTCTTCTCTGTCTTCCCTTTTTCCCCATTCTCAGACAGTTCCACTTGTTTTTGTTGTTGATTGGTTCAGACAAGATTTCCCCAGGGTCCTAGGCAGTTTTATCATCAGCCAGTAATCCACTAATTCCCTTGGACGCACAGGAGTCCCTTTTGTGTTATGCTACAACTGCCTCTTTGAACGAGTTGCGCTCCTCCACCATCTATAAGATCAATGTTTTGTTGTGATTAAAGTTGTCCTTGTCCTCAGAGCAAATTCCAGCGCAGTTATGTTAGCTGGCTGCAAACTGCATCATGCGTTTGATCAGCAGAAATTCTCAAGATGCTACTATCTAAACTAAAGCAAAAAGCTTTAGGGAATGAAACACTTTTTTTCTCACAGGGATGGGTGGTGATCCTTTCCTGACATAATCAACACGAGCACGTCCTGAAAGTCTAAGTGGTTTACCCAGACTTTTGCAAGAGGGCTGGCAGCTATCATCGGTATCAGAGCCTTTTAATGTCACGCTTGGAGTCTGTAAGGGTTTTTTTAACTGCCTCGGTGGGGTGCTGCTCTGTATTAGAGAGCAGTGACCTCACTGAGGTTCAAATAGCTACTGAGCAATACCATGTACTGGGAGTTCAGAAGAACTAGGCCTGAGAAGTTACTTCTTAAAATGCCTGGAGACAGAAGATCAAAGTGAACAGGCTTTTTCCTGTGAGGTTTCTCTGAGAACCTTCTGAGAGCATCAGCAGTATTTTGCAAGTCTCTCCTCAGCCATAAAATAAAACGTACAAGGCATAGGTGTATTATGTGATAAAGTCATTATCGCACCTTAATAAGGCATCCTGAGCTGATGTTGGTAGTGATTCTTCTATTACAGTACTGAGCTCTTTATTTCTAGCATAGTGGTGAGTGCCTAGAGGGCACAAGGACCTGTCCTGAATTGTACATTTTCTGCACAGCTTTGGGTATCACGAGTGCTTTCAGTATTTCCCTCCCTGGGGTGGACCAGCAAAAGCTGCTGAAAGATTCAATACCTTTGAAATCTCACAGTTCACCCTAAGGCCTCCAAGAAATAATGTCCTTCCTGCACCTAGGCCACACTTTGATATCAAAGCCTAAGAAGATGAGGGGTGACTCGTGCTTTACAGCCACATGCAGACAAGTAAAAGACACGCAAATATTCCTACAGCTCAACACGCTGGTGGACTTCAGCCCCCTTCATGTGGTGAGCAGACACCAGCCTCTGGCTGGGCCCTGGCCTTCTCTGGCTGCATCCTGGCCTCTTGGCAGCCCAGCACGGTGGGGCCACCTTCCTTAGGCACTCATGGAAGACAAAATAATTTTAAGGCCTTGCTTTGCACCCTGGAGAGCACATTTCATGTGTATGGAGCCAGCAGGTCACTAGATGGCCTCGTAACCCAGGCGATCGGGCAGATCCAGGTTTTGCCTGTGTGATCTGCTCTGAACCTGGCACCTGCAGAGCTGCAGGGCTGGCGGCATCACCTCAGGCACGGATCAGGAGCCTTTTACAGAACGCAGCATGTGAATTTTGGGACGCTTTGTGCCACGGGGAAGCTAGGGAAAGCCTTGTTTGCTGTTCTTGTCAGAAGCTGCTTCTATTCCCCACTGTGGCCTCTTGTGTCCCTTAGCTGGATCCAGCCAGGACATCAACGAAGCAAAGGCAGCCCCTGTGGGAAGGCTTTTGTGGTGTTGTGGCACCCAACCACCCCGTGGGGAACCCAGAAATTCTCCTGGTGTGTAGGGGAATGTGACTGGGGAAGGAGGAGAAAGATGAGATGTGAGGGTTTGATTGCATGCTGTAGTCACTGCCTGGTGAAAACACGCTTTATTGCCTAAATAAATATATATATATATATATAAGGGAATGAAGGAAACAGAACCATTCATAAGTTATCGGGTGCTTGTCCAGAGCAGAGCAGGCTGAGGGGAGGCCTCACGGCACCTGCAGCTCCCTCAGGAGGGGAGCGGAGGGTCAGGCGCTGAGCTCTGCTCTCTGGGGACAGCGACAGGACCCGAGGGAACGGCATGGAGCTGGGACAGGGGAGGGTCAGGCTGGGGGTTAGGGAAAGGTTCTGCACCCAGAGGGTGCTCGGGCACTGGGACAGGAGCGATTTAAGCCGCCCTCCCTCACGCCCCTGCTGTGGCGTTTGGGGTGGAAGAGAAGCGAGGGCGCCCTCAGCGCAGCAGCCATGTTGCCGACTTGAGGGACAGCGGCTGCTCGTGTCGGCACGTATCGCGACACAGGACACCGGCATCCCTAGAGCCGAGTCCCCCAGCGCCGAGCCCTCTCCCCGTGCTGCCGCTTTAAGGACGGGCGGCACAGCACAGCACAGCCCAGCACGGCCCGGCCCGGCCCCGGCGCGGCGCAGCGGGGCAGAGCGGCGCGGCGCGGCGCGGCGGCAGCAGGTAGGTGGCGGCCGGCAGCGCCCCGCGACAGGCCCCGGCCCCGCCTCGCCCCGCCGCGGGGGGGCGGCCCTGTCGCGGCCCTGTCGCGACTGAACCTCGGCCTGTCGGGCGCGGCAGCGTGCCGTACATCAAATTAACGTGCAGCAATTAGCGGGGGATTACGCGGCTCGGCCTGGCCGGGGAATGTCGCGTGGGTTAATTACCCGCGGTAATTGCCTGGGCTCTGCCCAGTGGCGTTCTCAGGCGTGGAGGAGCAAAGCGTTGTCACAGGGGTTTGTTTGTAATGAAAATACGGAGCCTTCAGCCAGCGATTAAAGCCAGGGTTTGACTGGGCTGGCATCCTAAATAGCAGGTGTTGGGTGTCAGCAAGCAGTCAGACTAACACTAAAGCAAAGGCCGTGCTCGCACAGCAGAAAACACAGGAGCTTCTGCTGAAGATGTGGACAAGGAAAGGACAAGTGAAGCCCTGAAACACAAAGTGCTCTTCACCCGCTCAGCCTCTGCCTATGGCCCTGTTTGCTAGCAGAGGCCGTGCTTCTGCTCCTTTGCCTCTCTGCTTGTGCCTCGAAAACCAGCCTTGAGCAGTCAGCAGGCCCCCAAGTGTGAGCTCGTCCAGCCTGAACACTTCATCTTCTAAAGACAGTTTTGGGGAATGTGCTGGTTCTGTTTTTCTTGCATTAGCTCGGGTTAATTTATTCGTTTAATTTTTTGCTGTTGGCTTTCCCCCTAACTGGTTTATTCTCATTAAATATGTTGATAGCATTCTTCCCAGTGGGTCTTGTGACAGCTCCTTCGTACGTACCACTTCCTGCAGGCTTCGAAGGCTGTCTGGGACAGGGGCAAGACACACGATCGTGACAATACAACAGCACAGGAACCTCTGCTCCCTAAAGCCCTGGTGGTGCTTAGCCCTGCAGTCACAGAAAAATCGCTTACATAGTGTTATTTCCCTTTCAGGAATCATCATCTGTCACTATGAAAAACAGCATCCTGTGAGTTTCCTTCCAGCCGCCTCGTCGCCCGTCTCAGATAAGCCGTGCTCCAAGCTGTCCTGGGGAGAGATGGCCTTCCGCGGCTGGAGGCGGCTCCTGCTGGGCAGGCAGAACGCCCTGGCCAGGGCTTGGAGGAGCAGGAGAGGAGCTCCCTCTCTGCGCTGGAAGCGCTGCCGCCACTGGAGCGCTGGCAGGACTTTGGACCCTGAGGTGAGGGCATTTTTGGAGGAGAACACGGAGGTCACCAGCAGCGGGCACCTCACGCCAGAGATACGACTACGCCTCCTCACCCCTCGCTGCAGGTTCTGGAGGGAAAAGCCTGACCTGTGGCCTTACGGGGACCCATTCTGGGCAATTTACTGGCCAGGAGGCCAAGCCCTGTCCAGGTATGCAGCACACATCACTGAAAACGCTCAGTCCAGTCTGCTGCTGGCCAGGAGGTCAGGTCTGGCTCTGGCTGTAGTGATTTATGGTGACATGTAGTTGCCTTGTATGAGAGCACATCATCCATGCTCCTTTCTGCTTATACAGGGTAGAAGCAATCTCTTCTGGTTGGCTGTGAAACTTCAGCACCTGCTATATGTAGAGTAGCTAAGAGCTCTTTGAAATCTGTTGTCTTCTGTGGAGTTGCATGCATTGACCACAGGGCTGAATTTGGATCTGTGGAAGAGCTGTGCATTTGCCATCAAAACCTCGCAGGGCGGTTAGTTCCATCACCCATTGTCACTCCTAACAGAAGGATGGCTGTTTTGTGGTGACACGTTGCTCTTGCTGCTGTTGTTGGAGACAGACAGGCAGTGGATGTGTGTCTAGTCAGCTGAGAAAAGTAGGTTTGTGCTGATGCTCTTGGAATGCTGGCTAGCCTGAGTCAGTCTCTTCCTTTAGGATTTCAGCAGCCTTTTTATCAAGCCTTACTGACTGCCTTCCAGTCACATCAGAAGCCACACTTTTATTTTTGCCACCTACTGTAGAAACGTGTTTGAATGTTGTTGCTATTCCTGATGCCCAGGAACTAGTTAGAGTTCTGTTCTTCTGTAAAATGAAATGTCTTTGAATAGCAGAAAAAAAAATAATAATTATAATAAAGTAACTGTCAGGCATTCTTACGTAGATGAAATGGGAGGATCTGGACTGGGGCTTTGCTGTTTTTCTCCCGGGAAGTGTAAATAGGAAGGCACTTTCAGCCAGGAAAAAGATGGGTTGTGCAGTTAAATTGCTGATTAGCCTGCCATTTAGACGAATTAGGATGCTTCTAAACAGTGCAAGATTGAATAATATAAGGTAATCTCTATCTTTTTACTATACGATTTATGTGCCCTGATATTTGGGTAGCAATACTAATGGTCTGGCATTTCACCACTTGATTGTCGTACTGTTTATGCCCTTGTCTTGATGCATTGGGCATGTCAGAAATCAGCCATGTAATCTGAAAAAGTAAAACAAAACCGGGAACCTGAAAATGTGCTTTTTCTTTAACCGTGCTTGTTTCACAGTTGGCGTTTCCACACCAGAAGTCTCCTGTTCCGAGCTACTCCTCTCTGTATCGTAAGATGCCTCATTATCCCAGCACGGCCGTGGCGTGTCCCTGCCAGGGGACGCATGCCCTAAGTCACTGTGGTCATTAGGGGAAACCTGAGAAGCCCTCAGCTGGAAACACAGCACTTGTCGTGCTTGGGCCAGCCCGTGCTGTGCACATTACTGCAGGAACATCACTGCAAATCCAAGCACAGCCCCTAGACAAAGGAAACAGGGCTTCCATGGAGGTCCCACCCCGTCCTTTGCCCTGTTTGCAAACTATCGGCTGGTCGCAGAGGAGGAGGAGGGATTATGTGGCGGGGGGCAGTTGCCAGACTGCTGAGCCTCTCTGCACAAAGGTCTTTCCTGGGTGCCCTCATAAACAGAGAACATTTGAAAAGTAGCAAATAACGGGGCAAAGCTGTGGGAACAGAGTGACAAAGCTGTATGTCAGACCTAGCAGGAGGTTATTTTCCTTAAAACGAAATCAGTTTCACTCACTGGTCTCATATCCCCAGCTCAAGCACTGAGCTGTTGTGGGGAGAGGGGTAACGAAGGGCAGTGGTACTTGATTTTTCTATCAGCAGAGGCAAATAAGGAGCTCTGTACCACAAGGTGTATGTGGGACAAGCATCCTTTAAGATACCACGCTTCATTACCTGTATGAAGTAAACTCTTGTGCAGCATAATGCAAACCCGAGTAACCTGCGTAACTTGTGTATTGCACTAACAGCCTTCCTTTTAAATCCAGGTACATTCTAGATAATCCACGCGTTGTTAAAGGGCGATCAGTTTTGGATCTTGGAAGTGGATGTGGAGCAACAGCGATAGCTGCTGTGATGAGTGGTGCATCCCAAGTCCTTGCTAATGACATCGACCCTAGTAAGGCCTTCTTTTCCCACCTCTCTGTAAAGACCTTTATTGTTTTTATTAAAGCATGTTTAACACTGACTTTTCTTTGATTCACTTGGCAGAAATTCAGTTTCCAAACAGAGTTCTGTGAGCGCTAGAAAGATGAATGGATTTTGCCAGTGTTAGAAGCTGGGTTGCACCAAGTGTCTGCATAGCAGTGAACAAAGTCTCTGTCAAACATGTGCTATACACCATCACAGCTGTTTTGGAAGAGAATCCCAAGTGTAGGTGGCAAGCTGCTTTCTCTGTAGGACCGTAGCATTTTTCCTGCAGTTTCATATGTTAGGGCCTGAATTTTGCCTTTCTTTCCCTCCAGGTTTTGTTTTCCCTTAACTGACTTGTGAATTCAGTTTGTTCATAGCTTGATTACTCATCGATTAGGGAGGAAGTATATTCGTAGGTTGAGACAAGAGGGCTCTTCTACATGTAGTTTGATCCCTGGACTGCCCTTGGTTTCCAGTATGGATAGTACTTCCCTAGGTTGTAGTGTGGTGATAAAATTTTATCACTTCGTGCTAGATTTTGACCCATAATGAAAGCTGTGGAAGTCCTTCAATTGGATAAACAAAAATATTTAAGAGATTAAATTGAAAAATACATCAACGAAATTTGCAAGGGGGCTGAACGGCAGAATCCTAAAACTTTTTTTTACTCTGTGACTTTTCTTCAGTTGCAGGCATGGCAATGAGGTTGAACTGTGAACTGAACCACCTGGATCCCTTCCCCATCGCCATTAAGAATATCATTAACTCGGACGCTGGCAAGTGGGACCTCATTGTTCTGGGCGATATGTTTTATGATGAACAACTTGCTGACGGTCTCCATCGCTGGCTGAGGAAGTGCATCAGGATGCATCAAACTGAAGTGCTGATTGGTGACCCTGGCAGGTATCAGTTTTTAAGCCACAGCATTCACAACCAGCTCCACAAAGTGATAGAATATTCCCTTCCTGAGTATACCAGACAGGAAAACCATGGATTAACATCAAGTATCGTCTGGAGTTATCAGCCCTCATCAAATAGCTTAGAAAGCTGTTAAAGCTGGCTTCCTAATCAATGTTGTCTCACTTGGGTGGCTATTTTTTTTTTTTGTAACTATATAAAACAGAAATGGAAATTAAACATGGAACATACCTGTTAATGCCAAGTAGGTTGCTGTTCCTTCACTGTAGTGATTTCAGTCATGTTCACTGAGGCTTTGGATCTATCTGAGGTAACAGCTACATGCAAACTTTCTTCAGTGAGACCTGCTGAAGTGCAAATCCAAAGAGATTGCACTTCAGAGTTTGCATGCTTGATGTTTTTTGTCTAATTCATGTGGTAATCTCACTCCTTGACACTACTGTGCAATGTTTTAGGTGTTCAGTATACCACTGTGGGGAGAGAGGAAGATGGCAGCTGAAAGATTACTGCACTGCTTTAACACACTTTACAGAAAAATTGGTTGTTGTCCTTTGTATAACTCTCTGCTAGACTATTAGCTTACAGTATACTCAATTCTAAGTGCCTTGCTCTGTTTCTGGATATCTCTTCTGAATGTCCAAGTAACTAATTTGTGTCTCCCCCTTCCCTCTAAAATAAATCTATTCCTTGAAGCTGTTGGAGTGGTTATTTAGGAGCCTAAAACATGTTTCTTGACTTATAGCCACAGTAAAATTTCTAAATACCTGGCATGATTATATAGCCATAGGATATATGTTCTCCTTTAGAGAGAACATTCAAATGGCTACATTCCCTAACTTCGCAAGGGTAAAAAAAGACACTTATCACGAGGGGAAAAGGATGGGGGTCGAAGTTGTCTTTCCTTCTGCCATTTTTCTGAACAGAACCACAGAATGCTGGAGGTTGGAAGAGACCTCTGGAGGCTGTCTGGTCCAACCCCCTTCTCAAGCAGGGACACCTAGAGGCTGCGAGAGACTCTAAGTTTAGCAACGTGAAGCAAAAACCAATGTTTTCAGAGCAGCCTTGCAGGAACTATAATTTTTAGCAGTTTACTACTTAATAAGCAGTGATGCGGAACTAAAAACCAAAGAATGGATCGCAATGCCCCTACAACTATCCAAATACCAGATGACAAGGGTAAAAGCTTTTAACTGAAGAAGTATGTAGCTCTCACTCATAAAACCAATGTTTATAAAATAGGAAGTTAATGAACAATCATCTGTACATAACATTCAGCTGTTATAAAATATAATTTAACAAGTTTTCAGAAATATCCAAACAGAAGACTTACAAACCTCAATATTCAAAACAATACATAAATATTCTGCATGTTCACCCAAGAATTTACAACACCCAAGTACAATATAGAATATGAAGTGGTAAGTGCATACATGATGTTTATCTCCCACTTCACCCCAGCACTCTTAAACATTTATTAAAAACAACTGACTTAACCTGAATCGAAACCAATTCCAGTAGAATTATGCTAGTAACAAACCCGTAAGACAGCAGTCTTAAGCTCTGGAAGTGAAAGATTTAGCAAGACATACACATTAAACTTTCAAATCTAAGAATGTAGTGTTACATATTGCAGTGTTTGAAGTTTGTTTTTTTTTAAAGCACAAGGTAAGGATACAGCACTAAGTTACACATCTAGAAGAGATTAACAGGAGAAGACAGTAAATCTGCACGCATGTTTGGGGACAATGTAAGCTGCATTTGCCACTGACATGACAAATCCAGGGTTACATTAACAAGGCAACAGCTTTGCCAGTGGGGTCAGCACTGTTTAAGTACCCTTTACCGTTACAGGCTTCAGCGGTCTTCCCCATTTAGCTGCTTTACATGTCCCCATGTACAATTTTCTTTTTGATGCAGCACTTGAAATGAGTCTGGCAACCATCTCTGCACACTGTTACATGTCCTGCAGTAAGAGACAGGGGGAACAGGCTTGTTCAGCTTGGGGAAGTGAAGGCTCCAGGGCATCTAGCAGCAGCCTGCCCATACCTATTAGGGGGCTACCAGGAAGACAGCCAGGCTCTTCCAAGAGAGAAAGGCCACAGGATGAAACAGAATAGGGCCAAACAGGATAGAAGGATATTTTTTTTCCCCCATTACAAGAGCAGTTAAACAGAGGAACAAGTTATCTGAGCTTGTGAAGGCTTTCTCCTCTTCAGCTTTTCAAGACTTGCCAGGTAAAGTCCTGATTAAGCTGGTCAGAGCTGACACTGCTTTGGGCAAGAGGCTAGGCTGGAAACTTCCTGGGGTCCCTTCCCACTTGAGCTAGCTTATGATTCTACTTCATCTTTTTGTGGCACGCTTCGTGGCCAAGCAGATAAATTACTGCATACAGGCATTAGGGTTTTAGGCACCTAAATATGAGAATTACTCTTTCAACTACACATGAACAAGATTTCTAAATGGATCTGCTCTTCCACAAGCCATATAATCAAGAGAAGAACAGAGATGATTGTCAGATATTATATCTTTTAACATTACTGGATGCAACATATATTATCTTTCATGCAATTTGACCAGAACTTGAAATAGACTAGAAGACCGTTTTATTTCTATAACATCTTAAATAAACGTTGGCTATAACAAGTATTAAGTTATAAACATAGTCCTTCTGCTTGCCTAAACTCATGGGTTTGAAAGCGTCATCAGATCTGTGAGACCTCCCTAGCTAAACCCTGCTATGTCCAAATACAGAATAGCAACACAGCATGCTGTCTGCTCTCTGCATGGCTAGAATTACTAGTGTTTTAGAAAGTTTAATGCTGAAATCATACAGGTCTCACTAGAAATTCTACTGCTTCAACAAAGCCAATGAGCATAACTTATAATTGTGATAAGAACACTGCTCCCTCATGTAATAATAAACTCATTCTACATTTCTAAAATTTAATTTAAAAATGACTACAATTGCACAACACATAAACAAACATATTTTCATCTTCTGGAGGCTGCTGGAAGTGTAATGAACTGCATACACCAGAACATAAACTTTGTTGAACTCTGCCATCCTGAGATTCATGTACTCAGACACTGTCTGATCCCACTTCAGTCACAGATAGGCTTATGAGGACTGACATTTTGTTCCTTCTAGTGATTTTCACATAGAGCCAGAGCAAATGAGTATTTGCCCATGTACAAGATTATTTTATTGGTCATAAGCACTGTTCTGAAATGTGTTAAATCACCACAATAATTTCAAAGCTACTTTATGTTTACAGACTGTATTTTTGGATGTGTAAAGCTTCTGTAAACATTTGATAGTAAATAAAGACAGAAAGCTTTAGCATGAGTAACATCAAAAGAAAAGCACCTACAGTTTTCCCTCCAGGCTGAGAAAAAGTACTACACAGTAAAAGGAGATTGTTATTATATAACATATATTTGCACTGCTATTAATGACACTTCCATTTACCAGTTCTCTCTGCTGACTTTTGTCAAAGGGAAGTCCCAACTTTGCAGACACTTCTGTGTAAGTATTAGTATTATGTGTGGGCTTGGTATTTTTAATTGCAACTACCCTCTCAGATTACAAACTCGGAACAGATACTTATTAATACTGGATTCATGTAGGTAGCTAAGATGCTGAAAGATGCTAAACAGTGGCCAAATCTGATCATTCAAAGAGGCTGAAAGATGACAGTGTAATACTGATTATCATTTTAACTTTCCTCTTAATGGTGTATGACCAGTGATGCAAAGGCAGGACTCTTAGCAGAGTCCAGGCTCACATGCAAGGACAGGAATAGTGACGGAGACCTCTGGTGGGAAGAAGGAGAGAAGCAATCTGGAAGTACAAAAGTCACCAGCTATTTCTCTGGAGGTGCTTGTTTTCTGAAGCAGCTCTTCCATCTGTAAACTTTACACTCATACATACACAGACAAAAAATAATCAGTAAATGGTCCACGTCACTTGCTTGATTTTGTTTGATATGACTAGCTGCTCTAAAACATCTCGGGAACGATCTACAAAAGAAAAAAGGAATTTCTTGTTATTTATTCAGAAAATATATTGATGGTTCGATCACAATTACACTTGATGTATAGCAGTAGTAATTTCAAACCATTCTGCTCTTTCTCCACTCAAGTAACTGTAAAGCATCACCAAACAGCCAAACATAAAAAATGTAGATTGGTATTGGGAGAGTAAAGTCTCTTTTTTCCTTTTAGAATTTAATGAATACACTCAAGTGTGATTAACTTCTGTGTCCTGCTTTTCTGCTGTGCTACATTTAGTAGGTTTCATAGAAGCAATACATCTTTCAGAGGGTTAAAGTAGAGGAAACTTCAGTTAGCTAGACAGCAAAACCACACAAGACAGCAAAGAAAGCATTTCTTATTCATATCTGCTTAAGTGGCTTACTCTTTGTACAAGTTTCAATAAATACACAACTGTTGCATTAATGTAAATTAAAATTTAAAACCAACCATTTCAATCACATAAGACTCAGGAAAAGAAAAACTATGGTTTTATTTCAACTTTCTTGAGCATATTTAACAGTGTGTAATGCCAATAGCTTAATCTTTTTATGACTTCATAGGACTTTGTTTTAGATTGTTTTGATACAAAATGTTTGATATGAAAGTAAAAAAATTAGTTTCATATAGAGTATTTATCAATCTATGACGTCTGTTGTCAGGCAAGAAAGAATGGGAAAGTATGTAACATATTTGGAAAACTAAGGATGGAAGAGAGAGCAGCCAGGAACCTTCAGAAAAAGCCATTCTGCACCTGGATCTGCAATTGATCAGTCTTTCCTAATAGCGCTGTAATGACACTATGTTAGTGACAAAAACGTGAGCACAGTCTAAGATAATAGTAAAGATATATTAGGTTGTAATTTTTAAATATGGTAAAATATTTTCCTGAAGTCTTCTCATCCACTTTGGGACCGCATCACCATGCTGAGAGGAAAAGAACAGCAACAGGAAAACTCCCTCTCTGGAGGCTGTCAGGTTTCAAAGCAAAAACTCTCATTTTGCTTTGAAAACTTCAGTGTGCATTTACTATGTTATCTAGCAAGTTATTAGATGTATTGCATAATTTGCAAAGCATAGTATGATTTCCCAGAGAATATACTGTTAGGAAGTCGTTACTCTTCCCACTCCCTGCATGATTTGACCCACCTGTTATTAGTGGACATCCATGGAAGAGAAAAATGTGTATCTTTGGACAACAAGTCAGGACTGCTTCCACAGCAACATCAGTCAGATTTACGCAGCGCTCCATGTGGATCTCCTATTATGAAGACAGTTTAAAAAAAAAACAAACACTATCAGAGAACCCTTAGTTTTGGAGGTAGAGCTTTCATCTGCCCAAACATCTTCTGAGATCCCCACCCAGAAGAAATTATGACCTCCTGTTCCTCAGTGCATTGAACCCTTATATGGTCCTGTAGAGACCAGGAGATGCTCAAGAAAATTATGACAGCTTTTCTATCAAGTGTCAAAACGAAAAACATAAAGCTGATTTTTCTCCACATATATCTCAATATATGTCAAATGTATATATCATTCAAGACAACTGAAAAAACTCTTCAATGAGATTCTACAGAGTTAGAGATTCATTAGTTTTCCTATGACACACATTCTCCTGCCAATTTCCTGCCCAGGAGAACAGATTCCAGACTGATTTCTGGGTTTTCCCAGAACAGGCACGATTCAGTCTCCACTGGAAAAAGTTCTATACAGTAAAAAGTTCCTAAAAGTGCTTCTTCTAAGGCTAGACACTCATTCCCTTTGTTATCATTCTCTCTCCTTTGAGAGAACGTTTTCTTCCAGCATCACATTTGCAGCAATCACTCTTTGGCAGTCTCCGTATCTGAAGTCATCCTCCTTTCTGGTAGTGTTTACCCGTATGGCTTTAAGAGGTTATTATCATTTTCTTGGTCTTGTTAAAATGGTTGTTCTTTAGACTACTTTATGGATTCCTAAAGACAACATTCAAGAAGAAATGCAAAAAAGGGAATATCAGAGATAATATTCTTTGTTAAGTCTATCTCCCTCTGTATCATGTCTATCCTAAAGGACTTTTAAAAATGTCATCGAGCAGGTACATCCCAGTCTTACATACAGGGAAGTTTTGTCAAGAGACAAAATGGCATGACTGATTTCAGAAGAACTAATGGAAAATTTCAAAGCCAGCATTATGGAACTGTATCATTATACAATAAGGGACAAGAAAGTGTATTTTTTGTACAAACACACTTGTAAGGGCTGTACAATTAGCCACTTTTTAACAAAGCCTCATTTAAGTTAGAAATCAAAGGTAGAACAATTGATGCAAGAATCCTTAGGCTCTAGCAGATGTAAACAATTTTATTAGACAAACTGAGAGTTTTCACATTATTAGTTCTATTTATGATCTCACTTTATGTCTCGATAGTAAACATGATAATCAGACGCTTTTCATTTTAAAATACTTTCTCTTCCAAAGTTCTGCTATGGTTTTAAACTAAAAGATGGGAGATTTAGACTAGATGTTAGGAGGAAATTCTTTCCTATGAGGGTGGTGAAGCACTGGCACAGGCTGCCCAGAGAGGCTGTGGCTGCCCCATCCCTGGAGGTGCTCAAGGCCAGGTTGGATGAGGCCCTGGGCAACCTGGGCTGGTGGGAGGTGTCCCTGCCCCTGGCAGAGGAGTTGCAACTAGATGATATTTAAGGTCCCTTCCAACCCAAGCCATTCGATGATTGATTGTATAAGATCTTTTACCTTCTTTACCTCAGCATTGCTTCTCTTTGCCAATCTGCCAAGTTACAGATTCATGGCAGTCCAGGGAATACTTCGGAATTTCTAGGAAAGGTGACTAAGATATGCAAACTTAATGCCAAAAGGCTTTAAGTTTGTCATGCAGCTGTCTTCTCCACTGGGAAGGTTTAAAGACCTTAATAGTCTGAGGGATTGTCTCAAACTCTTTAGCTCTATTTTCTATCATGTCTTCTCTCTCTCTCCTCCCTTCTGCATGCATTAGAAGTATTTTCCCCATCCCTGGAGTTCCTAGAAGCTTCTGGACTTATTTGTGCCCGCCACCTCAACCTTTTTTTAATACTTATAGATGAAGCATGTCTTATATAAGCTACCTAAGTTATTCTTTTTGATCTAGTACTGCTTCCACAGGCATCCATGCACACCACATCTGAAAGAAAACCTGTACGCTTTCAAAGAAATAGTAGCAACAGCAACATGAGCAGGAAATACCAGAGGCCACATTTCATAACTTGGCAATTTTAATGAAAAGTACAATGTGAACTGATTTTCTGTTGTTTGAAGAAAAAGGGCTTATACATAAGAATATAATTCTCTGTAAATTTTGTACAGTAGTATTACAGAAGTGTTAAGGGAATACTGACAGAGCAATTGCACTAATGTTGTTAGAAAATAATTAAAAACTCTAAAAACACCACCAGTTAAAATAAGCAAACTACATTTAGTAGAAGATAACTCATCTTGAAAAGAAACTGTGGTTATCAAAAAACTGATCTGAGGCAGTGGTATCAAAGAGACAGAAAATGAGTATTTAATTCATAATCAAAACCAGGGCAAGTGTGTACACAAAGGTTAAAACTGAATAACAAACTTACGTCAGAAGAAATAATAATAATAATAATGCTACTAATAGTAGAAATGCAAGTATTTGCTTTTTTAATTTCCTTGTTTGGTTAAATAGCTTACCTTTAAATTCTTTGAACACACTCCACTCACTAGTGCTATAACACCATCATCTGTTACCTAGAAAAAAGTGATTAACACAATGGATTAAAGCTCAATTTTTCAAACATGGCAATTTGGGAAACGTTTGTATATTAATTTATTCACTCCCTGAAGTCACTGGATACATTTAACATTACTATTTTCTTCCCAACTAAGTTTGTGGAGAAAATTATCCAAGTATGCTTTTTCTTGTCTATTAAGTACTCGCATTATACTGCCATGTGATCCACCCCAGCTTTTCTATTGGGATGTTTCCAACTGTGTAATTATTTTTTAGCTTCACTGGCTCATTTAACAGTGGGTGTACTACTATGGTCTGGCCATGACATTTTTATTTATAAGGCACTTCTGCTCTTCTGCTAGACCAATTTCCCTGCGGTTTTCATGACTGTTAGAAATGTTCTTGAAAGAAGTTCCTCCTTTAGGAAAACAAAAGTAATCACAGCAGCCTTTTATCTGCAGTCTTACTTTTACTCAACCTGAATCAAACCAGCTATTTAAGACAAAATTCCCTCAAACAAGCAGTCTTAAAGCACTCATCATACGCTTGCACTGAAAGGTTTATTGAAGTGATTGGCTACTGAAAGTCACAAAACGGCAATTACCTGCAAGAGAGAAGAGAAACACAACAGACTTTCTTTTCCTCGGAAAGAACAGTTTACATGTTCTCTTCCAAATTCATTAAACTTGCTCCCCATTTCCCACAAACCTTGTATTAGATGACTGGAATAACAGTCATCAAATATACATAGTGAGGCTTGGCCAAATTTGACAGCTAGAATCCAGAGAGCATGAGCTCCATTTCTGTTTAAGACTTCAGTACTTCCATTGCACAAATTGTCTCCCTGCCTACTGGCCACCTATTGCAAGTCTGCTGTACAGAACTGTAATAGCAGGGGTCAAACCAGTGCAAGTGGAGAATGAACAGGAACATCCTAGTGTGAAGGTACACAAAGGGCTGTAAGAATAGCAGGTATTGTCAGTAGCTTAGCAGGTCATCAAGGTGACAGCACATTTAGCTTCTCAAGACACCCACACCAGGGCACAACGCACAGTAAATGAGTAAATTCTAATAAATCCCATATGTGGGACAGAATGGAGAGACTAATCCCTGTCATTTCTTAAAGGCTATAAAATGGCACATCCAAAACCAGCACATCCTCACCAGCTTAAGAGCAACTTGAGTTAAGTGATGAAGCTTTGATAGCCTGTATCCCTTCTCCTCAACATCAAAACAAACCTTGACCACACTTAGTGGTTGGTGCCTGAACACTGGACAGATCATCTGAATGCTCTCTTGATGACTTTGAGTATATGGTTATGACAGCATGAGGGCATCAAACCACTTCTCATTAAAAACAAAGTCCCCTCACTTCCCTGTAAAGGGAATTAAGCAGTGCTCTACTACTCCTGCGGCGTTGCAGTACTGATTCCTACACTATGACAGCATCCAGCTGAATTGTCTGCAATCCTACAACTACCCATCCTCATCCCATACTGAGGATAAACCACTTACAGTTAGTATCAAGCCACAAATACATCAGCTTCTTGGTACAGACCAGTTGTCACCAACCTCCTGCACAACTAACAATGGCTTACATATTCAGGTACCAGCAGTTAAGAATATAAGCAACCCAGTTGTGTTCTATATGAGAAATGTCTGGACAGGTAAAATAGCTAGCCAGCAACATTCCTGCTTTTGCCAACACATTTTGCAGAGAATTAAACAATCTTGCACAGAATTGTAGTTTGCACAGCACCTTCAGGTAAGATTCTTTCTGCAATTGTTTGCCATATACTGAATCAATGAACTTTACAGAGGAAATGTACTGCTTAATTAGCGCAGGGATTGGGCTTTTGAGCCTGTATTCCTACCTGTTAACACTTCTGGGATTTGGAGCAGAGTAGGAGTACAGTGGAAGGCACAAGGCTTGTGTAAAAACCCTAACTCATCAGAATGGTAACAAGCACACTTACACATAAGCATAAACAGATTCTTTATGCAGTCCCAGGCTAGAGTAGCAGAATTCTTCAGGCCAAGCTTCCATTTATACCTTGTTCATATGCAGGGGATACAGAGCTACACCTCCTCCTAAATTCAATCTTTCCCTTGCCTTTCCCACCCTATGTCGTGTTATTTTTGTACCAGTCCTTGTAACTTCTGCTTATTGTGTTTCATCTCTCTGCAGTCATCAGACAACTACTTTTAGGAATAGTTACACCACTCTGTGGCATTTGGCCCCTTTGTAGTCTAGCTTACATCTGTTTCCTTAAGCTTGTAGTGAGTTGTGCCCTTCTTTGACTGCTCATTTACTTCCAACTTTCTCACTGCTTTACTGTTTCACGCAGGTTTGCCAGTTCCACTTATTTTTACTGTTCCTTCTGGCACTCAAACACAAGAATATGGTGAGGTCTTGGAATTTCTACAGGCATGAGTCACCCAGGTTCTCCCCCTCAGGCTGCTTATCTGTAACAAGCAATATCACAGGGAAATATTTTAAGCTTACTTCATCGATATTTGTTTCACATATTTCAGTAAAATGAAATTCAGTATTATAGTGTTTTATCACTGATGATCAGGAAGGAACAAAAGATGCTGAAACATCTAGTTATTCAAGAACCTTTCATCTCAAGTAAAACATATACTGGGAAACTTCTCTATTTCATGTAAAGGAACTGAGGAGGTAGGAAAGGGAACAAAAGCCATCAAATAAGTTTGAAGAGAGTTAAATGATACTAATAAATATTACCAATGAATAGGAAAAAAAAGACTTTTGATGTCCTACCTCTGGAAAAACTTAAAGGAGAAGAATAGCCTCTAAAATATGAACCTGTTCCGTATTTTCCAAATCTGCACTTCATTAGGAATGCTCCATGTATGACTCACATTCAAGTAATCACTCACTACCACAGCCAACTGCACGCTACACTCCATTATCTCAACAATTCCTTTCATCCACTTCATTATCTGACGATAATTATAAAGCCCGTATTAGTATTGCTGTTGCAGCTGATTCCTTCCTTCTCATGCTAAATACTAACTGCTGTTAAATCCTCTTATCTGTCCTTTCCAACATTTTTAATGTCATTCTTTCCCTGTTGACTCCATAACATAACTCTGACAAGCCATTCAGAAAGCAGAGTTGCTCCTGAGCCAGAACTAGTTATGGAGTCTTTACTCCTACTCCGGGGTTATATTACTCAATATTCTACATTATTATTATTATTCAGGTCAGTTTGTCTTACCTAAAAGATGATGATAATTTTTCCAAGGTTTTACTTTCTTTTTAAGAAGTATTTTATAATTTGAACACAATGATTGTAATAAATAAAGACACAGAAGAAAAGTCTCCAGTATGCAGTGGATTCTAATAAAACATACGTATGGTTAGCTCACATTATATACTGTAATACCGAAAGGTGGTATTTTTCTGGTTACTGACATGCAAAATGCATCTGTCTTTTTCTTTAAGAGGAGGAAAGTGGAAACGAACTGTGGTCTTAAACCTTCTTAGGAATAGATCTAAAAAGATCCTGTTTCAAGTTTACCATAAATAAATAAAAAAAACAAAAGTTAACCAGCCAACCGTCCCCATAGTTACCTGAGTAGATGAGAAATCCACACTGTGTAGAAACTTGCAGTTTTCTCCTAGTGCCTGCAGAGAAGCGTCCATGATGCCTGAGCAGCTGCCCAAATTCACTATTTGTAAGAACTGGCAGTTGAGTGCAAGAGCGAGAACTCCACTGTCAGTTATGTCGCAGCACCTTTTGAAAGACGCTTCACGCAGGTAGGGACAGGATAAGGCCAGAGCTATGATACCTATCAAAGGAATAGCAATTTAAAGAATTAGTCTTTTTAAATTTTTTTTATTTTTTTTTAAAGCATAATTACCTTGCTGAAATCAATGTACTGTCCTCTGGTCACTGACTGCTCAACTTTCATCTCATGCCATGCCAGCAAAATTCCGTACAAGGAGAAAGAAAATAATACCAAACATAAGTGGAGACCTGCTAAGTGGCACTGCAGAAGAATGCCAAAGCTGATGGAGATTTCTAAATGCTGAATTCCCTTGCATAGTGCAGAAGGATGCCTGAGGGATGTTATTTATATACAGGAAGTATTATCTCAGCGAGCACATGAAAAAAAGCCACAGGTTTGAGATGCCTCTGGAAATGATGGTGCAGTTGCATCATAGTTCTGATGATACGGCAGGTCTTTCGAGGAACAACGTCCCTGCATACAACCGAAGTATTTCAGTCACCTGGTCAGTATGGTTCCACAGGCAGTAGGTCCAACATGATGAATGGAAGCATGTGATCATAAAGGCAAGTCACAGAAAGGCTAGAAGACGGGGAAAAAATCAAGTTAAAGAACATTATGCTGTGCTGGAAAATGAGCACATGAAGCTTGCAGAAACAGGAGATCGAGTAGCATGTTGGGACAGCTAGGATGGTGGTGGAGTAAACTGCTTTAGAAGAGAAAGGAGACAATAGGATGGGTTGAGATTAGGAAAACTGAGGAAGAACAAGAAAGTAGAATAAACTGTAAAAAAAAAAAAAAAAAAAGGATAATTTTATAGATGAAGCAGAAAAAAAGGATAGATATTTTTGGACTTTTTCTGAAATATTTTGGCAGGTCTATGTGCATGGAAAGTCCTTGATAAGAAGTACTAAAAATATGGCATATGGCCACGAGAGCAAATCCAGAACACGATATGATATACAGTCTGTAACGAGGTAAGAAACTAAGACGCAGAGAAGAAAACAACTAAGATGCTAAGAAGAAAACAACTCTTACAGGTAGGAGGGAAAAAATCACTGGTCAAGCTGGGATGAACATAACTACTAAATCCTTACTGGGAAAAATCACAGACAACTACGCCAGACTGGTGGCAGACACAGAAAGGTGCACAGACTCAGGGGAACTGAGGTGATACTCTGCTGGCTCCTGAAGGACTCTACTTTCTGGAAGGTCTGGACGCTGGGACACATTCATCAGTAAAGTGTTTTAACTTAAACGGAATCTGCTTGAATAACTGGGGGCGCTGCATCAGACAAAAAAAAAAAAACAGAACTGTGCACTGTAGAGTGACTGCCCCACAGGGCACAGCACAACAGCACCTGAGCTGAGCGAGCAGAGCAGACTGATGGTAGTACTTCGTCTCACTGACAGTCCAGCAAGCATTAGGCAGAAAAAGCAAGGTAACAGGTCATGTCCAAGGCGATTTTAAGAAATCCAAACAATAGTTGAGAAGCAGGACAGGAACCATGTACACCTACGGCAGAGCTCTGGCCAGGACTGAGGGCCCATGGGCAGCTGGTTGTTGCAGCTGAGACTGGGCATGGCCACTAAGGTCTGTTGGTGCCCTCAGGAGCCTGAGGGCTGGCAACACACAGAACATTTACACAGAAGTGTCAGGAGGTAGCCAACAACATAAAAATACATGAAATACAGATGCAATTCATGAAAGGAATTTATTTCAGAGATCATGGAAACATGATGATTCCAGCTCTACAAAAAAATTACCTAATTTCTGGATAGAAATTAAAGTTGAACACGATTAAGATATTTTACTGCATAACTTTAAAAAAAGGCGGATGAAATAGTATTTGAGTCAGAATTACTTTGCAGAGAATGGTAGAAAAGACAGTAAGGGGAGATGAATTTAGATAGAGAAACAAGAACTAGTGAATACTATATTAAAAGAAACATGCTCCACATGCAACCTACAGAGCAAATGTTTGCTAGTAACGACAGTGCTCAGATATTCATGGATGTGGTAGACAGGTTTCTTAAGAAAAAAAAGTTACCAAATTATTAAGAGGTAACACTTTAAACTGTTTGCATGCACATTTGAATAAGAATTGTTTCAGCTTAAATTAAAATCTTTGTAACTCTGATTTGCAGTTAAGAAAGAGCTCAGTTTGTAAGCAGGAAAGTTGGTAAAGTTGAATGGACTAGAAGCTTGTGAATAAAGAACTAGTCTTCCCAGTATTATTTACAAAGTAATCAGGAATCTCCAAATAGAGGAAAAACACACACAAAGAGCTCTATGCTTAGCTGGTACCTTAAGAAATTTACTAGGTAGCAGCAGACAGATGAAAGCATGGTTGGAAGACCATCACAAACTATATCTTCATGGTCAAAAAGCATTAACAATGAGGTGACATTAAATTCAGTCAACAAAATTAACTAAAAAAAAAAGTTTAACCTAATATTTAAGTAGAAAGATAAGCATATCAGCATGCAGTGGTAAGAAAATACAGACAAGGCTGATCTAAAGCAAGGAATATATTAACTCAAAAATAAATTAATACTTTGCTTCTATTTTCAATAAGGTTCAGTTAATGATGGAACAAAAGAGTAAGTATAATGAAAAGACAGAACTAAACTTGTGGGAAATAAAACTCAGCAAACTGTATTCTTTCAAGCCAATAGCTCCTGACACAACTTCAGACTGAAATCCCAAATCTTAAAGCAAGTTCAGTCTTTCACGTCAGGGGAGATGCTGTAAGCTTGCTTACTAAAGAACAAATATATTTAATTAACGTGGGGGAAAAAAGTAATCTAGGAATTCACAAGCCTGAAACTTCAACCCCAGTGGTACTGGAAGGGCTCTGGAACAAATTTTGAGGAAGGAATAATTAAGATGAAGCGGCAAATATGATCCAAAGCACATAGTTTTTATCAGAAAACCAGAGTTGCAGTAACCTGATAGCTCTCTTTTGTAAAATAATCCGTGCTCGAGGCCTATAATTTACACAGTTGAAGGTACTTTTAATTAGTATTGGTGTGACATTGGGGAGTTCTTAAAGCAATATTTACCCTAGACGTTTCTGCAATTTTCTCCAATCTAACAAGAAAAATAAAACAGAAACAGGATCCCACTTATCTGGCAGAGATAACATACCTTCTGAAGTGATTCCCAATCTGTTTTCTTTGCAAGAATTTAAGTTGATTTTTTTCAATTGCTTGCAGTTATAAAGCTGCAACAATGCGTTATCTGAAATATCACAGTCTCGGAGGTCTAGGGACTCCACAGCAGGATGCAGTACCTGGAACAGAAACCTACCATTTCAGTCAAATTCTGCTGTGTCATACACCATGCATATTTTAAAGCTGAAATAGCTGTACTGTTAGACATCACACAGAACTCTTAAAATACTCACTAGAGCATGGGGTTACCAGTCCTGACAACTAAATCTCTAGAGAAAATATGCTACATTTGCCACAACAGTATGAATGTTCAGCTTGTGATCACATCTAGAGTAGGGACCCACTAACACAACTATTTAAGCAGCGTTAAGTACTATTCTGATGGTACAATTGTTAACATTGGTACTTCAGCCAGCACAGATACGTTTACCAAAGATAATATCCTCAGACTTACTAGCAGAACTCTGATGGCAGAAAACTGAAGTGTAAATACTAATTGCAATCAAATCTTAAATCTGCCTAAGAGATAAGGGCAAGCTTCAAAGCTATTTTACTCCAGAGTATTTTTCTCAACTACACACACACTCTTTCTTATAAACAAGCAAACTCGTTACGATACCATGAGGATGTTTCAAATACTCATAAAATAGGCTCTTCAAATCCCACAAGACCACAGGTCTTCTTCTCTTCCCCAAGAGTGCATTTATAGAGCTTACACCTGAAGTGATGGAAGCCTTCAGATTTTAGTAATAGCCACATATCTTACCTTTAATTTCAGTTTTGAGGATTCTCACTATTTTTTTATTACATAATATTAACAGCCCCCCTTTTCCATGCCACGTGTCACCGTGCAAACAGTCTGTATCTTTTCTGACCTAAAGGTAAATGTTAGGTCAAGTTTTGACATCACCTTGTGTTACTCCCTTCAGCTTGTCATTCCCTTCCTTATCTCACAAAGATAAAAGCATATGGTAAATCTCCATATGCAAGGAAAGGTAAGAGCACAGCTGACTAGCTTGCTAAAGGCCTACTCCTTTCTCAGCTTCACCATTCTGAACAGATACTACAAAGATATTATAAGGAATACTGCTCTTCTGTTGTACAAATATACAAGGTGCTAAAGTCAAGCAAGCCTGCTGAAAAAAGCAAAAAACTTTCAGTACACTGTAATTGCAAAATGAAAGGCAGACATAAGGGAGGGTTGACAACTTTTTTCCTCAAATGCCAGAAGCCCCAAACATGTTTCTTTATGCCATAAAACCTCCCACATATCCCATAATAGGCTTCTGAGTAGTTTTCACAAGAGTAACAATTCCTATCTCATTCATTTTTCTGGATTTGTATTTAATGAACAAATACAGCCAAAACCAGAAAAGACGTGCTTGAAGCCTAAGTGATCCCAAAAATTTATTCAAGGTACTTTCTCTGACTGTTGGCTTTCTTTCACAGTTCCAAATTGCCTAAGACACAATAAAAGTAAGCAAACCACTGGTTCTCATGTGAGAAATCTTGTAAGAGATTAAGACTGCAAAAGGGGAAAAAGAACCATTAGATCAATTCTAAATTCTAAATGAAAAGCAACATTACTCTAACATCGTCTTTTTAGAGTAGCTAGAGTATGAGTTTCCCTATCCAATGATTTTTCACATGTTCAGTTATTACTTAAAGGTTTGCTTACTTTTGTTATGCACAGATTCATATTCATTGAACACATATACTAAAATCTAATTTGTCCCAAAGAGGTGGAATTAAGATAGAGTTAAGGATTGCTTTGATGCACAGGAGATTAAAGTACAGACACTTCTCGTGGACAAATGCTGAAGTGTTTTATGTATCTTTATGGTAAAATTGAGCTGTAATAAGGAGTTTAAGCATACACGCCATGGAAAGCTGCTGCAAGCAAAAAGCAGAGTGAAGAAAAAAAAGATGATAGCACCAAACTGTGCAAGAGCAGCAAGGTAAGAGATGAACAGAACCTTATAAATAAGTGCAGGCGAACAGAATTTCAACTGCAAGAAGTTTAAACCTTAAATAAAATGCTGGACAACACAAAAGAAAGGATGCATGTAAAGGAAATGAGACAACATAGCTTGGAAAAATCCAAGAGAACAGATCTATCCATAATACTGTGGAAATTATAAAACAAAAGTGCAGGAGAAAAGCAGTAGCAGAAACAGAACATTCCTTATCCATATGGAGGCCAAATTGTGACGTTGCAAATGTACAGAACATGAAATGCCTAGGTTATGTATGATGCAAGCAAGGAACAGTAAGAGCTAAACATAGGGTGGTTTTGCTACACTGAACAAGAACAATATCTGCAAGATGAAAGAACAGGAAAGCTGAAGAACAAAACAGTGTGGAAAAACAGTAGGAAATCAGAATCATAAAGGTGGCTAGCATTTAAAGAAGAGTCCAAATGAGAAAAATAAACCTGGAAACTGTTAGGAAAGAAGGCTAGTATATGCCGTGTTCAAGAAAAGTTATTACAGGTAAGGAGAGGAGAGAATTGCAGGAAACTGCAGGAACAGAGAAAGGAAAAACATATGAGAAAAAGAACCAAAATAGAATATCCAAGTAGCAGATGGAAAATAGGGTTCCTAGAGAAGGCAGTGATCAACAGCTAAATGAAGACAAAGACAGATGAGATTTTGCAGAGCCAGACAAAAAAAAAAAAAAAGTAACTTAAGATATCCTCAGTCTGGGAAATAACTGGATGGTTTAACTTTTTTTGTGTATGTATACACAGTCATATGGTTATAATTATACGCATATCTTAGGATGCTTAGAAAGGAAAACTTGCTAAAAATGTAGCCACAATCAAATTTTGTCAACACAAACTTGACAAAATATGATAAAGAATGCAATGACTCTGTTGAAGAACTTGCTTTTCCCCCCCCCCCCCCCCCCCCCAATTAAAAATGGTGCATCCTAAAGATACAATGTTTTGTTGCAAGTTTTCCCACACTACTTAAGATTCTGTCCAATCTCGGTTTCACTATTTTGACTCTGAGAAACTGATACTGTTTGCTGCTTACAGGTTACGGGTAAATGCAGGAATGAACAGGGAGTTGTTCATTTCCTTTTTCACCAAGGTCAACCTTTAGCTCGCCTCATTTCTCACAACTCCCTATGAAACTAAACGAGATAACAAGACAGATACCACAACAGATGTGTCCCTCAATTTACAGCTGAAGAAAAGTCATTAACTAGTTTCATTTTGAAACACTGACAGACATCAGTGAGCAAAAGGAATGAGAGAATGTGAACCATTTATTTCTAGCCCTAGCACAATTTTATTTCAAAGAATCAAGATTTAAATAAATTATATTGAGATCACGTGCTTAATGTCAAGAACGTAACAGAACCCTAACAACTTCCTGAAATCCTTTAATTATAAAATTACGCACTGGCTTTTTGAAACATACTATTCTCAATAACAAACTGGTTTACAACAGTCTAGTTTCTAGTACTAAACAGGGGTGACGTAAGTTTGCTGATTACACAGAAGTCAGTTACCTCTTACTGGAGGGTGGGAGAACGTTTTGCATTTACTTGTCACTAAAATCATTATTTCTAATACAGAACTATTAGCATTACAGGGTGTAGGAAAAAGGAACAGAAAAGGTGAAGATATGGACAGTGTAAGGAGCCCTGAATTTATCCATTGCCTCACATAAAGAATTGTATTTAGTTTATCCTCATGTATTTACTACCAGACTACAGTTCTGAATGGATTCTTACCTCGACGATATTTGAATCTGTTATTTGCCCTTGCATGCTCATTAATTTAATTAGTTTATCTTTTATGTTGGGTGGCAACGGCTTGATATCTGCAATGTATCTGGAAACGTTCTTTGTCAAACACTGAATGCACCTGAAATAAAGGAAAGATACAGTACAGTCAGACAAGGCATTACATATTATAGCAATCAAGCCTTAATATGTCGAATTTTGCATCCAACTGTGCTGCTTCCAAACCTTATCAGGTCGAGCTGTTCCCTGCTACCACCAATTCAGTTATTGCCCTTTTGGGTCAAGCAGCTCGTCCTTCCACCCAAGTGCTCCGCTCCCAAACAACTGCAGGCAAAATTCAGCCTCATTCGCTTCCCTCACCAACAATGCTCACCAAAACGAGTTTGCTGGTAGCACATTTGTGAGCCCTAAGAAAAGTCCTTTCACCAGGTGAACCTCCAGAGAGGGGGCAATAAAAGCTTTAGTTCATAGAGCTGCTTCCAGGGAAGGGACATCTTTCACCTCAGTTACAAAAGCAAAGATTAAGGAGATTACATTCTCAGCTGTAATATTTTGTTCACCCTAGTTCACAGTAATCTCTTAACATGAATGGTGCTGTGTAGCCCAATGCTTAACCCTTCTAACCTTCTGCTTAAAACTAAATCTGACAGCAGAGGACTGGAAACTGTCACCTGAGGCATGCATTTTTCAGTCTTCGTAGGGGCCAGAAAGTTACAGATCAACGAGCCTGTGGTCTACAAAGTGGGTTAGTCAGATAAAAACCTAGTGGGCACACAGAAAATATAATGTATAGGGGAAAATGAATCCACAAGGAGTTTTACAAGGCATTCAAAAAGCCTCAGCAACATTTCTTTAAGAAACTAAGCTGCCCTGGGATGAGAAGGAAGGTTCTTGCACAGAGGAACAGCTGGTTGAAATCCTATTGCAATCAGAAAGATTAGTTGGTTTGACTCAGTACAGCCTCTTTTTTTTTGGCCTCTTTCCCCCTCCTCCAATATGCTTGTTCTTCAGAATGATTTATCAACCTGAATCATGCTCACCAGGCTAAAGATTTTGAACAAAAAGTAACAATACACACTCCTCCATCTGCACTTTCTGTACCCATGACATCCTGCTCTGCCTGCACTTTTTGCACTCAAGGGCCCCAACTATTTCTCTGTTCTGAGCAATCATATGGCCCCTGGCCATATACCAAAACTTACACAAAGTTTCCACCAGGACATACTGCTCCATCAGACATTGCAAACTAATCTCAAAGACACACAGGGCTGAAGCACTTACCTGAAACAGAAAGACTGAATAGAAAAATGTTTTAACTGGCCTACTAGCTCTGCAGAATGCTGGATAATGCTTTAAGATTCGGTTTGAAATCCTCTACTGCCCCTAGAACTTTATCTGCGTGAATGCAAAAGGGATCGTTTCAGTCACTATACAATATTAAGAGACTCCATCTGGAACAGAGCTTTTTGGAGAAAACATGGAGAACTTCACTTAGGCGTAATAAAACAGAGCCCAGTATTATCCAGATATGCATGGAACAGCACCTATGTGGCACATCTGAAATAATGATTTTCAAGGTCCGATACACAGAGGTGTAATCTCTTACACAACACTGAGTACTACAGAGGGACACCAATCACACAATCCTGTCTTTTTAAGACTCCTAAGGCACTGTCATGTATCATAGGATACATAAAATGGTAGTGTCCCAAGTTCTGGGACTGCAAATGACAATCACAGGCTCACTGAAACACCGGAGACAATCCCGGGAAGAGCTTATGAATGCTTCTAAGCACTTAGAACCATCACCACTCACTTGTATGCTCCAAAACAACTGCTAGTCCTTAGAGAAGCAATCACAGCTCTCTGAAGGAAGAGTTTATTTTCAAAACCAAAGTCCCTAGGTAAGTGAGGAACATAAACTAGCATGAATCTAACCAACATCCAGAGAGAAAGGGAAAGGTAACATTTTGACTTGGTAGTGCCAAGACTTTAAAAAGCATTACAGGAGAGCAAAATGAAAATTGAGGAAGGCCAGCACCCCACCATGCCCTGTTGCTTCGAAACATTAGTCCACATAAGCAATGGTGTGCTTTGAATTGACAGTTCTGTTATCTACTGATGATAGATACCTGAATTAAATTCCCTACCCTGACTTTTATTTTTAAATCCAATGCACAAATTTTGAAAGGAAACATTACTGCCCTACAAACTGTTCTGCGTTTGTAGAATGAGCACTTTCCTATTAACCCCCCCTTACTTGGAGCAATGTGGAGCAGCTCCTGTAACTGCACAGAAACTCTCTCAGCCTGGGCTTTGTCACCTGGGTGCAAGCAGCAACAACAAAGATCGGTAAGTAAATAGTATAACATATTCACCTGGCAGACAGACTGTTCCCAGTCTGAATTAAAAGTAAAACCAAAAACCATTGATCCTGTTTTCCATGGGCAAGGAGAACTGAGCAGTGCATTACTCCTGCAATGACCCCATAAAAGGCAACTTGTGTACAAAGTGTCAAAAACATATTTTTCCAAAAACGTCAAGGGGTGCAAAACAGAAAAGGTCCATGAACTTTAAACTTACCGGGGTAAATGTGTATTTCCAATATATAAAACAGAAATTCAATCTTTATAGCTAATTATTCTACAAACAGTTTAGCTTACATCAAGGTACACCTTACACTAAGTTATATCATACGGAAAAGAATAGCAGAATTGATGACAGAAGTGGGATGCATCAGAAGAAACAAACCAGGAGAATGGACACTAAAATAGATGACAAAATAGATGTATCTGTCCTGCACTGTTTTGGATCAGGTAATTTATATACGTAGCAAGACCATAAAGCAAGCTTTATTCTGAAACTGAAGCTCTGCTCCTGCACTCAGTTTTCATTCACGCAGCTGTACCCAGCTGCAACTGTTCCGATACCTTCCTTCAGGTCTTAATCTTCAAAACCCCTGACAGGTTGGGCAAAGCACTAACCTGCAATAGGCTGGCCACCTGCTACTGACATCTGTTACACAGGAGCTATCTACAAATGACACAGGGAAACAGTCACATCTGAGCAGTACTTAACTTCATGTGCAGAGCACTTCTTTATCACGCAGTGACAATCTTAATTAAAACACCTTTAAATCTGTTGTTTGATCTGCATTGCTCTGAGGCTCGTTTTTGATTGTAGAAACTCTCTTGGTTCTGAGTTCATGTCTGGGCATTAACAAGTCATCTCTTAACACCTGCCAGGGCTCTGAGAGCCTTGTAACATCCTCCTAGAAGTATGAGAACCAGAGCTGTTATCTGCCCCAGCTGCCTTCACTTCTCTTGTAAGCGTTGTTGCTGCCAGGCATCCTCCCTCCTTGCCAGGCCCTGAAACTCCTACGCTGTCAGTTTTCAGCCAAGCATAACCACGTACACCGACCACAATTTTGGTTCACATCAATGTGCCGGCCTTTAGACTGCATCGGCTAGGAGCGCACATGTTAGCCGGGCATTTCTCACCTTGGGAACAGTAACTCCAAAAAGCAGAAGCTACTATAGAAGCTACTATAACTTGAGGGGCAAGAAAAAAGTTTCTAAGTATTTCCCCTTGTGCAAGTGAGCTCTGGAGTCCTAAATGCTCTTTTGGGGTGGGTGGAATAGGGCAGCAAGCAGCAGGTACCAAGAATCAGAAGAAACACCTGTGTAAGTGCACTTTCAGGTTTGGAGATGTTAACAATAATGCCCTTATTGAAAGGACTACCACACACAGGTCTGTTTCAGTTCTTCGTTTCTGCTAGTTAAAACAACAAGCTTAAAGGTTAGCCTTAAAGCAAGAAGCTTAAAGTGAAGATAGCCATCACCTCATTAGTGTAAGACACTAAACAATACACTAAAATTAATTACATTTTTAAAAACAAATCTGTGTATTAGTTTCAAGTACTGATCTTACTGGTATAATAGTTGTAATATTAATAGAGGAAATTGCTACAGCACTACTAATAAAGGAGCATAAAAAAAGGTTAGTATCCAGTCAGAAGTAGAAATCGTTGAGAGTATCAAGCTTCACAGTACCTGTAAAGAGAAATTACTAGGTCTAAGGTACAAAGCTAATCACGAGAACATAAGCATGTAATGTAATACATTATACAAAGAATAAGGAACAAGAGAACTGTGGCTGTTCAAGCTTTGAAACAAGTAAGATAACTGATTTTTATCAGCAGATCAGCTATTATTACACATCACTCAAACAGAATGTGAAGTCCAAACAGCAGGTGAAAAGTCTAACCCCAGCCCTCTTGTCCATCCAACCTTTAACTGTGCCTTCCTCATGCTGACTCTAAAACCCACAGTTGCACAGCAAGCTGTTCAGCAACTGATCTGAACGAAAATCCGACTCAATGCAACATTCCTTTACTTATCAGCAGATACAATGAATAGCTGCTTGCTTCTTAGAAAATCTTATCAAAGCTCAAAAGACCACAACAACTGTGAACCTCACCACTGATGTGGTCTGTGCAGCATGCTGATCAATGTGAAGGGGCTTGTCTGACACTGTGACAGCAGCCAGTGTTCCCAGCACCTCACAGCTTGTAGGGTTACTATCTTGTCTTCTACTACTTTAAACAATAAACCAGTTAACTAGACTTGAGTGTCCACACCTACTGAGATCTCAAAAGAACCGGCACCTCCTTGGTGCAAAACAGCACCCTACCTTTGGCTAGGGTGAGTCAAATAACCTTCCTGAGTCTTTCTACTGAGCTGTGTGTGCACCTACCATGCTAACAGCCCTTTTCTTGTGATGGCTGTCAATTGAGTTGCATAAAAGAATGGGCAAGCAGTCCTTTGTCACAAAGTGCACATCTGGTATGTGCTAAACACATACTTATCATACTACATGTACATTTTAGCCACAGAGTAAACGAACAATTTCTGGAAAGCTAGAGTCATCCAGATGGAAGCACACTGTGACCGTATATTGTAGTACATAGAAATAATTGCATCTAAAAAGAAAATACAAGCTTAATTTTTGTGTCCCTTGTGCATGTTAAGGGACTAACCCAGCTGCATTTGAATAGGGACCTGCAATTTTAGACTGACTACTTACTTCAAATTTGCAGAAAATACTCCAAAACCAATGTACATATATGGAAATCGAGCTATGTCAAACCTCCAATTACTTTTAACTGTCTCTTGCCACTGAGTTTGAAGTTCAACTTGAGTGAAAAGCATATTAATTGCATTCTTATTTAAAAAAATGGCAGATGTTTTCAGAGTGCATTACTGATTTGAAACATAAAGAATGAACCATTTATGTTATGTTTTCACTATTGTTGCACCCTGCATGATACCATAAATCATTTACTGGCTATACCAGGGCAATTATAATCTTATCTCCAGTGTCCTTAAAGAAGAGTAAGTCTCTCATTTACTATCTATTTGCTTCATCTGTCAAACCAAGCATTTGAGCCCCATCCTTTCTCTAACTCCCTCCTCAACACCAAGGAGCCTGATGGAACAAAAACCCAAAGCAAACCACCGTGCAGGGGTCTCAGCAGAGCGCAGGGGTGCTCTGCCAGCCCTCCACACACAGACTTGTGTAGGACCATCCTGCCTGTCACCTCTTCCTCACCTCCTGCCAGTCACCCTCCCTGCCCACCTCCCAGCCCCCAGAGCCTTGCCAAGAGCCCTGTCACCCCTTTATCTCCACGCCCGCCCCGAGGGAGGGCAGCGGCCAGAGGACCGGTCCTCGTCCCGCCGGCCTCCCCCGGCACTCACAGGTCCAGGAGGAGCTGGACGTCCCCGCCGGCACCGTCCCAGCCGCCGCTGAGGCGGCTCATGGCGGCGGCGGGGCACGGGGAGCCGCGGCGGCCCAGCGGCTCCGGGGAACGGTGCCGAAATGGCGGCGGCTGCCTGGGGGAGGCGGGCATGATGGGAGATGTAGTCCCGCTGCGGGCGGCTCGGCTTCGCCACACGGAGCCGGCTGAGAGACTGTGAAAACCCCCAAACAGCGAGGGGAGCGTTTAATTTTTAAGCACGCAGTGTTTTCCCCAGCCTACATGAAGTATGGGGGACCTTGGGTAGGTTAGAAGGCTTTGGGCGAGGTGTCACAGCTTTTGTAACCGCGTTCTTTACAAACACATTTCCCTCATTTTTACGCTTGGTGAAGTCATGGCACTGAAACACAGCAACAGCATTCCTAACCCTCACTGACCTGCAGAATCCTTGTAGCTGCAGGTGATTCGCGGAAGAACTCTACAACTCAAAGCAAATGAGTTATAAAGTAGGTATGTGGTTTATTTCGGCGCTAGGCGCATGTGGGATAGCTCCCAAAGGCACACACAATTCACTCAATCGCATTCTTTTATCCCCTAAATATTACATATGCATTAAGTTTCACAGCACATCTATGCATATTCATTTCCTTGCTCTGCCTAGCCCCACTTCATACGCTAATTATCTTACCAGTCCTTCTGCTGCACTTGCATAGTACTTTCTGGTGGTCATCGGGATGAAGTAAGACATCTTCATCAGAGCTGAATTTTTCACCTCATCTCCTTGTGCATGCTCTCTGAGCCCTAGGTCACAGTCCAGAACATAAGGTTGGTTTGATCTGGTTCTCGGGGCCCCAGGGGCTCCTGTTATCTCAAGGTCTTGCAACTTCGGCATCCCTCATCCTGTCCTTTTACAAACAGTCCCCCTTATCTCTGAGCCCTTGGTCACAGTGTGAACCATAAGGTTAGTTTGATCTGGTTCTTGGGGTCCGAGGGGCTCCTGTTCCTTTGAGGCCTTGCAAGTTTGGCATTATTTCATGCTGTCTTCGCACATACATCATGTCTTCTGCAAGCGCAGCACAAGCAGAGTACATCACAAACATAACACACATCAAGCAATGAGTGTTGTCTACATATCCATTCTTAATCAATCACCCTCTAATTTCTAATCCCATGTCTCACAGTCTTTTTTTCCCCTGCCTTATTACATTTCTGCCTGCATAGACAGGAAGCACATGAAACCATCAGAGCAAGCTCAAAGGGGCTGTTCTTGGTCCCCCCTGTAATACACAATAAATGTTTGTTCATTGTCCTTTGTATTATAAAAACAAGGAGTTCCGTTTGAGGAGTGGGAGTTGCGAAAACTCCCTGCTGAAGTAAGGAGCTGTATAATACTTGGCTAGACACTATGAAAATTCTTTTGCTTAATGTAACAAAAAAGAGAACCCCCTCCCCTTCTTTTCTTCTGCATCTCAGTTGCCTCTTTTGTTCAAACTTATAACACTCCCCGTAACAGTACGGGACACCTCCAAGGAGCAGAGAGGCCCTAGCTCCAGGGAGGCCACAGGAGTCCTTCAGCTTTAGCTGCTGTGAAGGAAGGGGTGTTCGTGTCAGGGAGCACAGGAGAGAGCTGCGCCTTCTCCTGTGCCTGGCAGCTTGGAGGGCCAGCAAGGCACAACATGGCTGCAGGTAAAAGCAAAATGTGATGTCTCTGAAGAGGACAAGAGGAAAAACATTTCATGAAGTGCATGTAGACTATGGCTTTTTGTTCAGTTGCATCAAAACCTTTTATGGACTTAAGTTTTGCTGTTGTTATTTTTAGGACAGTTGAGTAAATACATTTTAGAATTTATTTCAGCCTTGAGGGCAGAAACTCCCAGGCCACAGGTACCAGCAGGCCTCCCATGTCATACCTTTTACACGGGAAATACAGCATAATCATGGTAGGCTGCCGCTCAAGGAGCAAGGCTAAGAAGTCCAGCAGACTCATGGGCAGCAAGAGCTTTCAGGCACCATCTCTGACAATGCTAATTTAAATCAGATTAAAAGCACCCCTGCCACTAGCTACTTGTTCCCAAACCAGTGCTCTCACTGTGTTACAACAAACTGTGTGCCTGTGATACCTAGTGAACAAATACCCTTGGTTTACAAACAGCTATTTTTCTTGGTCTTTTTCAAGAGATTCAGGTCACAGTTTGCTTCAATGAGGCTAACATCCTCAGGAGCTACTTCTGAAGCAGCTCATGGTCTACCAAGATTCACAGAGCAGCACTGTATGTCAAACCGAAACTGGCACCAGGGTACCTCAGCAGTTACACATGCTGATCTTAACCAGATTCAACCACAGGCAGCTGCAGAAAGAGCTTCAGTCACATCAGACTAAACATGGTATTTTACCAGCACAATTTCCCACCAGGCTGTAATGTGATTCAAGAAGTGCACAAGAACAAATTCTGCAAAGATGCTATTATTAAGTTGGGCCCCAGCCTGTATCAGTGCATGCTTTTTTTTTTTTTTTTTTTTTACTTCTCAGGTGCAGCAGGCAGCACTTCCCTTTGCTGAACTTCATGAAGTTCCACTTTGCCCATTCCTCCAGACTGTCAGCTGTCTCTACTCTGAGAGGTTAACCACTGTTCCCAGCTGCAGATCTGGAAGAAAGTGAGTATGCACTCTGACACATTGCCAGTCACTGCTGAAGATTTAAATGGTATGACCCTGGTATTAACCTCAAGGGACTGGCCTGCATCTTTTATTTGTGCTGCTGATTACAACCCTTATAACCTGACAGTTGGCTGCTTCTAGTGTACCTTACCACCTAATTACCCCAACATTCCCCCTTCATCTCAGGGACCTGGGAATCCTGAATGCAGGTCTTACCAGTAAAGACCAAGGTGAAAAAAGCACTGAGGACCTCAGCCTTCATATCTGTCTTGCAGTGTGAAGTGCTGGTTCTTTTGAATCTCAGGGCAAAAAGCACAGGATGTTTAAGAGAAAAAGCCTGTTAGGAGTTCTCAGGAGCTCTTACACATCCCTTATACTGCTGGAAGTCATGCAAAGATACAGCATTAGATGGTCCTCTCTGGTAGACCCACAGCATTCAGTGCAGAACCGCATTTTGCAATAAGGTTCAATGACTTCACTGCTCTTCACATCTTACTAGTATTCTTTTGGATAGAGTTATCAGTCTTTTACTTACACAATACTCAGTGTTCTAGATGGTACACTGAAGTTTGCCAAGAGTGTTACGCTTTCACACATTCCATGGGATCAAGCTCTCGCAAACAGTACATACAGGTTGTGTTAAGAAACAGCACGCACTGTCATCACACTATGTGCTCAGGTTATTTAGCAGTCACTCATGCTAAAATACAAGTGTCTACACACAAAACCTACAGTTGAACTCCACCTAGGTTTTGCCTGAAGTCATTCTTCATAATGCCTTGTGTTAACTCACTGAATACTTTTTCCTTCTGGTTTCCAGTCCCATTCAGGCTTCAGTCCACATTCTTTAGCTTTTCTTCTGTCACCAATGTACTTACAGAAGCCCTTCTCATTGCCCTCCACATCCTTCACAAGATCCAACTGAGCCCAATCCCTAGCCTAACCCTTCACACTCAACAGCACCTCTGTGATTTCTGGGCTACTTGTTCATGCTTCCTCCTCTTGTATGCTTCCTTTCATGTTTGACTATAGCCAGAAGCTCCTAGGTCACCCATACAAGCCCCTCTGCCACCTTTGTGAAATTCCCTGCATGTTCAGATAGACACTATCACGGAGGAGGTTGTCCTTGGAAAAAAAGGAAAAAGTTAACCAGCTTTCCTGTATCTCTTCTCTTTGGAATATCACATGGGATTCATCCAAGTAGACACATGAACAGGACAAAGACTGACCTCTTGAAGTCCAGAGCTATGACCCTGCTTTTCACCTCATTTCCTCCTTTCATGATCCTGAACTCCATCTCATTACAACTGCTGCCAAGGCTGCCCTGACCTATGCCTCCCAGTTCTATCTTGGAGGCAAGGATCAATTCCTCAGATTTATGTGACAAAAACTTGTCAGGGCACTACAGAACTATCCTGGATTGCTTGTGCCCTGCACCATTGACCTTGCAGGGGACATTGGGGGAGCTGAAGACTTCTCTGAGACTAGAGCATGCAAACACGGGGCTTCTAGGTGCCTGAAAACCTCATCTAGAACTCCATCCTAAAAACACAAGCTGTAGCAGACACACACCAAACCATTACCAGTGTTGGTCTACCCACTAATCCTGAGCCATAAGCTCTTATCAAACCGTCTGCCCCTAGTCAGAACTCCATGCAGTCCCCACTACCCTCTCACATGAGAGAACTTGCCCTGCTTACCTTCCTAACCTGTCCTTAAAAAGCCTGTATCCATTCACTGTAATACTCCAATTTGATGAAATATCCCACCTTGTCTCCATTATTGGAGTGATACTGTAGCCCCACAGTGGTTCACAGGACTCTCATTGGTTCTGTTTGTTCCCCATGATGCATGCATTAAGTGTACAGATGCTTCAGAGAGGCACCCAATCATACTGATTTCCTACAAAGAGGGTAAGGCCTTCCCCTACAAACAAGGGTCAACAGGACAGCATTACATGCATGTATTTGGGTTAACACCACTTGAGCCCTGTTTTATTGATTAGACTCCCCTTGGTTCACATCAAACAACATTATTTGCTTGCTAATCTGATTTAGAATTTCTCACCTGATTGTCATTTTTTCCGCTATCACTCTTAGTTAAAAGCTCTTATGAGATTGGCCATCTTGTTGGCTTCTTCCCCCCCCAACCTAAACTTGGCACAGTTGATCCCATGTCTGTCAAGCAGTATTCAGTCCTTAAAGAATATGCCACAATCACACAAACCAAAACCCTGTTAATGACTACCAGAACTGAGTAAACATTACATGGACCCTTACATCCTTAACCATCAGCTTAGAACCAAGTGTGTGACACTTCATACTTTCCAGGTTTCCTCTGGCAATACCACTGATGCCCCATTAAAAAAAAAAAATCAGCGTAGTGACAATAACCTGAGAGCCGTGAAAACTTGCAGGCTCTCCATAATGTCTGAAGAGCAAGTCCTTTGCAAACAATAAAGGCAACAGGCCAGCAGATAAGCCCGTTCCCTATAGCAGAAGAGTCACCCTTCACTAACTTCCAATGGTGCTCCTGTGAAGCTCCATCAAAACCAGCTCAAAGGTTTCATTTGACAGAGCATCCAGCCTCTTCTCTTTAAGGCACTGAAGCTATTCTGTAGTTGTAAGACTTCAGTCAGAGCATAAACTCTTAGTGCCAGAAGTCTGCAGCTTCTAACCTTTGCCATCTTTTTTCCACCTAAATAGGCAAATTCAGCCTGTTTTTTCCCTTAGCACATACCTCCAGGGGCTCTGGAAGCTATAGTATCACAGAATCCAGTCCATATAACTCCTTAAAAAAAATGCATACCTCCTTCAACTGAAAGGATTTCCTACTAGCCTTTAAGAGAAGACAAGTATCACTGCCCCCAACCAATATCCTCCTTCTGAAGCTCCATCTGAGTTGAAGCTTCTAACATTACAGTAGAAATTTTTCCAATGTCTGCTAAGATCAGTGCCCTGCAGCACATCCCCACCATTAATGAAGTATGCACTACTACTAGAAAAGGCACTAGCATCTCCTACATCAACCTTTCTACCAGCTCACTGCACCCTAAAACCTCCCTTTTAGGCCCAGCTCTTATATATAGACCTTTCCCAAGGAGTGGCTGAAAGGGTGTCAGACCCTCCCTGATCATCATCAGCTGGAACAAAGGGTCCAAGAACCCTACGATCAAAGACAGCTGACAGAGCTCTTCAGCCTTGCTACATCTTGATAGAAACCAAGGCCTCCTCCACCTATCTGTTCCCAACAGTAGCAGGCACCATCAAGCATCTAAAACACTTCCCAAAAATGTTCCCAGAGGTCATTTGGCAATGATTCCAGAAGATCCCAGAACATCTAGAAGCAAGAGCTCAGAAACTGCTGCACCACTATTGACTGCCACTTCTAGCTGTACTTTCCAATGAAGATGTTGTGGCTATTAAATTTTATTAGCAATGGTCTTAAATCTTGTTATTGCTCAGTGACATGACAGAGAGTTAAGTAGGCAAGGAACAAGTTTCCAGAATTCATGCTGGAACATATATGCATAAATATACTTTTTTAAACCAGTCTGTTGAAGAGCAAGACCACATCTAGCAATCCATTTCAGCAGTCCCAGTTTTTATTTTGAACTCTGTGTACGGGTCCCACCTAGCCCATCTTGCCAGCTGACACCATAGTAGTGGGAAGGCCTGGAGCTTTTAAGTTAATAAAAGGAGTACTATAGCCTAATCTTGACCAAGAGTTGAGTACAATATAAAAACGGGCTGAGAGAGGCAAGTCATGACAAACAGGACCATGCAACAAGAACTGAGTGGCCCTGGGATGACAACTGACAGGAGAATGTTAGCAGGAACAAAATATATGAGTGTGTAGTGGGAACCACATCAGAAGATGTTGGAGTGAGGAGTTAGAGATCCTGAGGTACATGCAGCTACAAGTGTGCCTTCCTACCTGTTGTTCATGCTTAGTATCTGCTGAGTATCCCACTCTGCCTAAGTGCGTGCTGAATGCCCCAAGCTGCTTTGGGCCATGCCCCAATTTATGTTCTGTTAAACAAGCTTGAAGATGTTACAAGAGGTTGTACATATGGTCCTGTCTGAAGTTTTGACACATGCATCTGTCCTTCATGGACATTTTGCATTCTTTGGACAAGTCAGTGGTTGTTTTTTTGAGGAAAAAGCTTTTAAAAGCAGTGCAAGTGGTGAGGCACACTGAACCTCATCATAGCTGGCAATTCTGCACAGTGTGCAATGGTCACCTTGAAGAGGTCTGTCCAGAGCTGACATGCATTTGGTGTCCCAGTATCAGAAGAGACATAACATTGCCCCATTATTCTTGTTTCCTAAATATTCAATACACGACATTTAATTATCTATACCCATGAGCTGACTTTTATTGAGATCTGAAAAGTACCTTATACCTCCTCCAATGTAAAACAGTATTACCCACAGAAGAATAATGGCCGTGAATATGCAGACATGTATGGCATGATCCTTTAATAGCAACAGCTTTAGAAAATTTAATTACTATAAAATATTCAAAGTGTAGCAACATATAATTATGACAAATTCTCAGGTTCTCCTAAGCTATTAAGGTATGCAGGACCCCCAGTGTTGCCCATGGGGTCCATGTCTATTGCAGAGCAGATCCACGGTTTGCTATATGACATGATATCTGCTTCCACTGCAGTTGGTCCTAACATACTGAAGTCTTCAATGCTATTTTTCTTCTGCAGCTGCCACCCCATAGTTTGTGAATTTACTTTTTATCCCCTTGAATCTCTGACCTGTCATCTTCTGTCTTTTTTTTTTTTTTTTTTTTTTTTTTTTTTTTTTTTTTTCCCCCTCAGAGCGATGTTCTATGGTGAGTCTGTGAAACTAATCTGGAGATAGCCAATCCCTTTGTATCCAATACTGTCTCCCTTACCATGCAGCTGACTTAACCGATACATTATTTACCATATAGCTTGCCAAATATTGGATTTATTTTTGCTAAATCAACAATCCATTTATGCTAAGTCTGTGACTCAGTTATTTTATGATCACACAAATTCTCTATATTTGTTCTGGGTTGACAGTCAGGTTAGTGTACAATCTCAGTGCGTTAGTTCCCATACCATGAGTCTGTGACCTCCTGCTGCCTTTAAATTTCCTCTTACAGAGCAGCACCTGAAACTGCTGGAAAAGTCTATCACAGTATACTGGCTGGCAGCCTGTGCTGATATCAGGGTACAAAACCCCTTAGCAGTAGAGATCCTTAGCGGGATGTCTGACACTGTTAGGAGGCAGAAGGTGCAAGGTAATGTCTGGGTACACGCCAGACAAAGCTGCTGCCCAAGAGCCTGACACCGAGCCAGGTTGGACAGAACAAGTGTCAGGTCCCCAGAGCTCGACTGCACCATCTGGTTAAAGTGGTGGATGGGGCAGGTAAATGGGGATGTGTTTGTGCGTGTGTGTGAGTGAGAAGCTTTCCTCAGCACAGCCTACCCATCACTTGGTCTGCTGAATAAATTGAACTTGGCAGTCACGTTGTTTGGTTTTCCTTTCTTCCCTGTGACAATGAGGACCTCCGTAGTTGTTTGTTTGTTTGTTTTTGTCAATTATCAACAGTTACCAAGCTTCCCTCCTCCTCTCAGAGATGTGTGTGAGATCAACTGTATTTAATTAAAACCTGGTTTCCAAAATAATAGCTGCATTTCGTTTAGAAGACAAGTCATGATTCTGAAGGATTTTTAGGCAAAACAGAAGAGATCAGAACTGGTGCTGTAAGAGAATATTTTGATCCATTGTGGAGCTAGACAACAATCCCAATGTATCATAACCCAGTGTTGTACCCACATTGCAGCAGGGCCTCAAGAGCAGGATACTAGATCCTACACAAACTTTTGTGGTTTGTTTTTGTTAATTACAGCAAGGCGTTACTTGCAAATGAAGCATTAATGAATGCCAGAGTGATTCATGCTGCATAACTGGTTCCAAAACAATGGCACCCACATACAGCTAATTTTGTTGTAGCCCTGCACATAATTGAAAGAGCATTCTGTTTCAGTAGGTTTTTATACAATTATTCATGTTCAAAAGTTATGCAACTTTTGTACAGTGGTCGGCTGATTTCCAACAGGTAGCTCCTTTTTTTCTGCAACATCCTTCAAGATACACTTTTCTGATAACATACATGGTGTTTTCTAGATGTGGCAGATAGTACTCATGCATGGCATGTATTCTCGTTCTGGGGTCAGTGAATAGGTTGTGAATTTATTCCTGTCCAAAGTTCATTAAAAACTTAATCTATAAAACAATGGTTCATTAAGAGAATATATATATACCTTTTGCACTATGCTCACTGTGTGCCTTAGTAAACAATCAAAAACACCTTTTGTTTTTCCTTTCTCAGAACAAACTGTGCTGTACAAAGCTGTTACATTATCTCTCTTGTCTACTTCACAAATTTCCAAAGCCCTAAGAAGAAGAAAAGAGGGGATAGGGGGGACTCTGCCTTAACCATAAATAATGCCTGTCTGAGTTTAGAAATGTTTAGAGGTAGTGACGGTTGAGCAGTATCTTTCAGAGTTGTAATTTTAACATAATAAACAAAAGTTTGACAGCCTCCCACAGCTAACCGTAGCTGTCCTCAACAAATCATTGTTTTACATGGTGGAAGGATTTACCACACAGGCTATGTGCTTATGTTATTGTGCACATATCCATGAGCACTGGTCTGATAAGTAAGACCAGGGGGGGTGTTAAGAGGTGAGTAGTAGCTACACCAGCACAGCTGCAGAGATTTGGAGTGATAGACATCGTGACAGACCCATACAGACATCTCTGTGTGGGAGACTAATTTTCAGGCATAGTAAATACGCCACATAGACAGGATGCCTTGAATTTGCCATTGTTATAAATGATGAAACCTTTTCCTGGTTCAGAATAAGATACACAGATAAACACATCTGGCTAAACAGACTTGAGGGAATGTAGGTGCATTGAGACATCCTAAAGTAATTTTCAACTGCTTATTTATTTACAACTGGTAGACTTCTGCTATGCTGCAGATTAGATCTTACACATCTATCATACTCTGTTTGAGACCTTCAGAATAGCTTCCATTTTTTCATTCTACAGATTTTGTGACTGTTCACTATCTACATATTACAGCAATATTCCTACATAGGGTCTTCTAACCCATAGAAAGTATTAAGGAACTTTTACTTTCCCATGGAAGTTCAGATTTTTCTCTCAGATTGTCCCATATAGAACAACCCTGAGTTCTTCAGAGCGGTGCAGTCAGTTTAACATGTTCAGTTATGTGCTTTGAGCTTAAGCAGAGTGGTCTCGCTGCATAATTCTATTTTGAAAATAACAATGATAATGCTTCTCATGTTTATTTCAACACTGGTCTCGTTAATGGAAATCTCATGGTTGTGGTGGCCTGATGAGTCAGTAAGGCACAGTTCTCACTGCCCTTGGAAGCATTGCTATAACACAGTGCTTGAAGAACTTGCTGGAATAGGCAGCTCAGTTTTACTTTTGCAAGAGGAAATACAAACAGGTCACTTTATACCTAATTACTTTCTATGAATTTTCAGTTGCTATAATGAACTGCTAATATATTCTTTGCTCTACCAGCTTTCCTGATTACATGGCATCTACACTAATGACCTGAGCTTTAATGAAGGTGTCACTCAGCTAGGAAGTGATTTCAAAGAGAAAGAACCACAGTAAGGCTTTTTCCTTGAAAGAAGGAAAGACAGAAAAAGACAGAAGGAAAAACAGAAAGATAGAGAAAAACGCTGATTACAGTACCTTGTTACTTCCATGAAATGTCACCAGCTACAAAGAGTGAAAGAAGGCAATCTAAAAGTGCCAAATCCTTTCCAAAAGTGCCTGCTTCTTTATGGAAATATAGATGATTATAGACATAGCATTAGTCCACTAGAGTGGTAGATACTTACCACTAAGACAATGACAGGGCACATAGATATTGGCAGAGATTCCATTTTATGTTTACTTGGAGAAGCAAAACATATATACAGGTTTATATCTTAGGCTTACTAATGTAAAGTTTTGTAAAAGCAGTCTTAAGATGATTAACATGAGTGAATTATGAATAGTAAGTTTGCAGGTGAAAGCAGAGGGAAAAACAATAGATGAAGGATTAAAAGAATACCTAGGGTTGATCCCTGACCAGGGAGATGGCTAACAGCAATAAAAGTGGAAAGCACCAAGGAATATACTGGTTGTGTTTTTTTTTTTTTTTTTTTTTTTTTTTTTTTTTTTTCCATCATGTCCAGAGACCTGCACTCCAACATGGCTACAGCGCAGCTGAGTTATCAGCAGAAGACCTGCGGTGTTAGGGCCCTGAGGACACTAATAAGCCCTAAGGGACAAGACCACAACAGGGGGCTTAGGAACTCTATTTAAGCTGAGTCCTGGGCATTCCTTCTCTGTTAAAACTGTGGTGGTGGAGTGTGAGTTTTCATCTTGGCTATACATGTAGCTATGCTAATACTTGTCTACAGAGCACCTTGGTCCTCCATTCAACATATGAACTAGCCCAATCCTGGACCTGCAGCACTGCTATGATACTGTCTTATGCTCTGAATCCTTGGTTGGATTTAATTGCAGTCTCCAGGTTTTATCTACTTAACTTGCTCAGGTATTGCTGGTCTGCTCCCTACTTGCTGCCTGGGTGCCTTTCCCTTAGGGAGCAGCATTTTTCTGCTATGTGGCATGCTCCTCACAGCAGGAGGTGGGTAATGAGATTCTAGCACACTCCATATACCTTTTCTCTTCTCCTCAGAGCAGCAAGAAGACAGATTATAGCCCTAGAAATACCTGAAGTAGGAAAACAAAAATGAGTAGTAACAAGTCTGAGGACTTAAGGGTGCTGAAAGGAGCAAGGTTCACTCTAGAATTAGTATGACTTCTACAGGACCTGTCCAAAAACCAACCAAAACTTCTGTCATAGCCAATAAAGAGATGTGAAGAAGACTTTGTAGCTGTTCTGCATCCTCTGTGTGACCTTCAGATGGCTCTGGTCAGTCTGCTCTGATGCACCCACATTTGATGCTTAGAACATAAGAGAATGAGTGAAATAACTTTATAGATATATAAGCACCTTTCCCTGCTGTAACTGTTAGGGTGAATTTATTATTTATTTTCTGCATTAATAACTTGTAGCAATTAGGCAATGTATTTCATAAATAACTAAATCATCTCAGTTCCTGAGCAATTCCATAAATTAAGAATAAGGCAACCATGTATACTGTAATTAAGCAATTAGCTATTAAGCTTCTGCTGTTGAGTGAGCTCTGTTAGATTGGCTTGCCCTTATTCCATTTACAGATAGTTTAGGGATATGACATGTGCCTTATCTCTAACACTGGAAGGTTTCTTTGTCTGACAGTTATGAACTGTTCCTGCTGTCTGGCTCATTAACCTGTATGAATAAGCTCCTTTTTGCATGCTAACAAGTATAGTTTTTCCTGAGGCCACATTATCTCACATTGCTAGCCAGTGTAGGTCATGTCTTGGTGGACTCTGCTGATACTACAAACTGGACTTGATACATGTCATTCTGAAACCAGACCTGGTGTCCTGCTTTCATTCCTTCAAAGAGTGACTGTAGAATATTAACCTGCTAATCTCACAGGTCTGAGTGATGGTAGGGGTACATCATAGATAACAGGCAGGTACTGATAATATAGCCTCTATAGTTCCCCTTTTGGAGCTGGAACTGAGGTTGTATTTGTGCAGGATGCCACAAGCAATGCTGGACTATAGTGGCTTCTGTAGTGGATTGTGGGATCTATGATCATATAGACAAAGTGGTTTTAATTAGCAATGTACATAGATAAAGGACTTGTGACCACATGAGTCAAAGAAGGTAGAACTGGAAGACAAGAGAGATGTGGAGGATGAGAGTCACCATGGAGCCTGAGGCATAGATAAATAACAAGAGTAGATAAGAGCAAAGACTGCTATGAGGCCCAGGGGAAAAGAAAAGTAACAGAGCATGACCAGAACCAACCAGGTTGTGATAAGGTACCCACAAGCCCAAGAGATGCATTAAGACAAGGATCAGCAAATGACAAGGCGAAGGGACCAAAGAACTGTAAAGGTGCAGTTGGAGGGTTTTTGAAAGGAAACATCTGGGAGGAAAGTGTAGAAAAAGAGCATAGCCAGCTTGCAATAAAGACTCTTAATTGATCATAATAAGACTGTGCAATCAGTCACTAATGGATATAGAAAAAAAAGAACACTGAGCACCAATGTTTCCTCTTATTTCTTTCTAGCAGTTTCAGAAATCATCTCATGTAAAGACAAAGCAGAGCCTTGTAATGAACATATGCAAGGCTTTAAGAGGCTCAAAGGTGTTGATAGATGGTGGACTTCTGGAAGACAAGAGGCAGTGAAACGAGACTTTCTAGTAAACTCAATTCTGCACAAGACTGGCAAGATCCAGGTTAGAAGCAGCTTTTGGTATCTGGATGCAGAATCTCAGAGTCCAGATGGATGGGTCTGGGCAGTTTGATGCTAACTGGAGAGTATCTGAGATACTTTACCAGAGCCTTTTAGGTATGGGCTTGAAGTTTGACAAGCTGCTGCATAGGGCTGGCTAGAAGATTTCCCTTAAGGCTCAATGTTGGGAAGAACTTGCAGTCAGATTGAGTAAATAACATTTTGCCATACCAGCTTGAAGCCACTGAGACTTAAGGTTCTGCAGGATTTTAAACCTTGTGAACGAGAGACTGTAGTCTGAAAGTTCTGGGTTAGTATTATGAATACTAAGTAGTGTGTGCCTGTTAGCATCCCTTAGGCTAAGGGTGCAGTCTGTGCTTACTTTACAAGCTTACTCAAACTTACTGAATTAAAGTAGTTTTAAGCAGAAGGATTTAGGCTATTCTTGACTAGAATCTAGTAGACAATAGAGGCCCAAGCAAATATTTGCTTAACCCTGGACTGCTTACAGTGTTAGAGTTCAGGTATGAAATTGGGGCAAGAACAGCTCAGCCCCTGCACTTTGGCTCCCCAGCCTTGAAAAGACTCTGGGAGAAGACAGCAGCACAGTAGAGATTTGGGGAACTGAGATAGATCTTCAGCAGGACTCAGAGTAAGCGAGGGCTTTTCTGGGGCAGAAGCTGATCAGCCATCCTGAAGCAGTGTGTGGTATCACCGTGATAAAGCATTTTCAGAGGAAGTGGAGCTGAGGCTCCTGTAGTAGCTCTTCTCGTTTCATTTTCACTCATTTTTCCACTGCTACTTGTCAGGGAGTTAGACTCCTTTCTGCAGTTTTGTGCTTGTCCTAATGTTCCTGCACATGTGCTGCATTTTGTGTTATCGCCTTATAACAAATGGTTCAAGCAATATTAATCACCCTTTTGCCTCTTCAGAAGACCTTTTCCAGCTGTGCATCTGTTTCCTGTTACTTTACAGATGATTGATCTCTCAGACTCCCGCACTTTAATGTTATGCCTCCTTTGAATTTCTATGTTGGATTATTTCACAAAAAAGATAGAAATGCTCAGTGTCTTTGTCTACATAGGACAATTAATGCGACTTAGATTTCCAAAGCAACCACTCACATGCCCATTGATTGTTTTGTATCTAGCTGTGTGAGCCAGCACAGGCAGGATGCAGGAACAACCACAAAACCAAGGGTGAAATGCAGAGTATTTATTTTTATCACCTTTTCCACTGGGGGATCCCTGAATGTGGGCAGAGGCACACAAGTGGGGACACAGGCACCGTGGAACTCTGTCCAGGAGAATCTCCTCCTCTGCTGTTTATGCCTGTTAATTGAGGACTTGTGCAGCTGCAGTTTGCTGTTGTGCTTTGATCTGCTCTGTATCAGGACAGGGATCTCAAGCGTGTCCCATAGGGCACCTCTAAGTCTGTCCTATACCTGTTATCTATGCACAGTTGTCCTGCTTGTCAAGCACACAAAGGGTAAATAAAAAAAATGTATGATATATGTATTTTCCTGCATCACTGCTTTCCAGGCTCCAGGTCACCCCAGCTGCAGGTCACGTGTTCAAAACCTCCCACTCTTAATCCACATTAGCAAATAACAGTAATCCACATTAGCAAATAACAGTGTATGCTGAAATGATATGTGAGGTGACAACTATCATCTCAGGAGTCATCTGCATGGCAGATTTTTAGACTTTATTTGAACCTTTGTGGTGGTTGATCTGTAAAAACTACTCATAAATCTGTTTATTTTTATCTCATGGGGGGAATGAGGCTTTATCACAGAGCAGGGATGTAATTGTCCATAATGTAAATGGAGAACAGATTTGAAACAAAAGGTTGTAAGTGGGATGGAGGTGAGAAGCGGTGACATGGGAAGATGAATTTCTTTGAATTTTAGAAGACTTACAGTGCCCAGCGAAGGTTTTGAGCTGGCTGGCATGTGTTTCCTTCCCTCTGTGTTGCGACAGGGATGCTGAAGCTGCAGTGCAGTATGCCAGTACAGCAGGAGGGCAGCTTTGCAGCATGCTGCAGGAGGTGGCTTGGACTTTGTGTCCAGCAGAGGAACATACGCTCTTAAAATCTTCTGTGCTAAACCGTGGCCTAGACATGCCTAGAAGCTTCCTAATTTTGCTAGTGTAGGCACAACATGTACATGTAAGTACTAGTGGTTGTTTTATGAAAATCAGCTGGGTGGTTTTCAAGTCCTTTAAGACACAAGCAAGGGAATACAATTGGAGCGTATATAAAATAAGCATTTCTGGGGAAAGGACACAGTATGTTACAGCTAGGAACCGTGTAAGTAAAAAATAAAGGTGATTGAAGAATTAAAAGTGTTTTTGGTTTTTCACATTGGCAGTGATAGGATAGCAAGGAGAAGTCCCAAAGTGATCAAAAGGGACTTCAGGGCTTTGGGGGCAATCTGTTGAAGGATTAGATGCACAGGTAGTGTTTTCCTCCATCCTTCTAGTAGCAAGGATCAATACTGAAAGGAACAGGCAGACCCAGCAGATCAATACATGGCTCCAAGGCTGGTGCCACAGATGCAGTCTTGGTTTCCTTGATCATGGGAAGGTCTACATGAGACACCAGGCCTACTGGCTCCTGGTGAGGAGCACCTTTCTCAGAGCAGGGGAAAGGATTTTTGCCCAGGAGTTAGCAGGGCTGATTGATAGGGCTTTAAATTAGATTTGAAGGGAGGAAGGGACAAAAACAGGCCTGCCAGTGATAAGGTATGGACTGCACACCAATAATTGAGGGACTGCACGCTAGTGAGACTGTTTAGTCTGCCCCATGAGGGGCTGGGTTCAGTGAAAAACATCTGGGATATTTCTATACAAACACTGTGAGAAACAAGAGGAGCTAGAAGCCTTGGCCCAGTACCAGACCTACAACATCACTGGTGTAAGTGAAATCTGGTGGGAAGAGGCCTGTGACGGGTCTGTTGCAATGGACGTCTACAGGCAGGCTTTTCAGAAAGGGCAGGTGAGGCGGGGGTGGTGCTCTGTGTAACGGAGGCACTGGGCTATATAGAGCTTGCAGTCAGCAACAGTGTGGTTGAGAGTCTCTGAGTAAAGATCGAGGGACAAGCAAATAAAGGAGATGTTGTTGTGGAAGTCTACTACAGACCACCCAGCCATGATGATGACACCGATGAGCTATTCTTTAAAAAAAAATGAGGTACTTCTAGATCTAAATGCCTTTGTCCTTATGGTGGACTTCAACCTGACAGATATCAAATGGGAATATCACACAGCTGAGACAAGTCCAGGAGATTCCTGGAGCATGTTGATGATGGCTTCTTGGTACAGGTACTAAGAGAGCTGACTAGGAAAGGTGCCCTCCTATGCCTGTTGCTTGTAAACAGGGAGGGTCTGGTGGGTGAAGTGGTGATAGATGGCTGCCTTGCTCATAGTGACCATGAGGTAGTTGAATTAAAACTCTCTGGTGATAGGAAAACTGCCACCAAAATTTCAACCCTGGATTTGGGGAGAGTAGACTTCAGACTGCTCAGGGAACTAGTTGGTAAAGTCCCCTGGGAAACTGCTCTTAAAGACATTGGGGTCCATCAGTGCTGGTCAGCACCACCTCCTAAAAACACAGGAACAGGCAATTCCAGAATGTCAGAAGTTAAGCAGGAAGGGCAGGAAACTGGCTTGGCTGCACAAGGATCTTCAAGAGCTTAGGTGGAAAAAGAAAGTACATGGCTGCTGGAAGCAAGGTTGGGCAATGTGGTAGGACTACAAGGATGTTGCTTACCTTTGCAGAGAGAATCTGGGCAGCCAAAGCTCAATTAGAGTTGAAGCTGGCCAGCAGCGTGTGGGACAATAAAAAAGGCTTTAAGTAAGTTAATGGGAAAAGGAGGACTAGAGCAAACATTGGTCCAATACTTGATGAAGATGGTCACCTAACAAGTGGGACATAGACAAAGGACAAAATGTTTAATGTATTTTTCACCTCTATCTTCAACACCAGTGGTGGGCTCTGGGACTGCAGCTGCTCTGAGTTGGAGGACTGTAACTGCAGGAGTGATAAACTTCCAGATAACCCCAAACTTGTGTGGGATTTGCTACCCTACCTGGATGCATGTAAGTCTATGGGGCCTGATGCAATTCATCCCAGAGTACTCAAAGCTGGCTGATATCATCACAGGACCTCTCTATTATTTTTCAATGGTCTTGGGAATCTGGAGATGTCCCAGTTGAGTGGAAGCTGGCAAATGTCCCAGTTTTCAAGAAGGGCAAAAAAGAAGATTCTGGCAATTACAGGCCTGTCAGTCTCATTTCAGTACCTGGTAAAATTATGGAGAAGATTATTCTGGGAGTTATTGAAAAACACCTGAAGGACAATGAGGTTACTGGTCAGAGCTGACATGGGTTCACTAAGGGAAAGTCATATTTAGCAAATTTAATTTCCTTTTATGACAAGGTCACACAGCTAGTTGACCAAAGGAAAACAGTTGATGTATTCTTTCTGGATTTCAGTAAAGCTTTGGATACTGTCTCTCACGGTATCCTTCTAGACAGAATGACCAGAATACAGTTAGATAAAAGCATAATAAGACAGGTGAACAACTGGCTGATGGGTCAGGCCCAAAGGGTTCTTGTAAATGGGGTTATATCAGGCTGGCAGCCTGTCACTAGTGGGGTTCCCCAGGGCTCCATTTTAGGCCCAGTCCTCTTCATTGTTTTCATAAACAATTTGGATGTAGGACTTGAAGGCTTTTTGAGTAAGTTCATGAATGATACCAAATTGGATGGAGCTGTTGACTCCTTTGAGGGTGGGGAGGCCTTGCAGAGAGATCCAGACAAATCAGAGAGCTGGGCAATCAACAGCAATATGAAGTTTAACAAGAGCAAGTGCCAGATTCTGCACCTGGGAAGGGACAACCCTGGCTATACATAAAGGCTGGGGGGTGAGAGGCTGGAGATCAGCCCCACAGAAAGGGATCTAGGGGTTTTGGTCAACAGCAAAATGACCACGGGCCTGATGCACCACTGCCAGCCAGTCAAGGGAAAGGATTGTGCTGCTGTGCTCTGTGTGTGTGTGGCCTCACCTGGAGTACTGCGGGCAGTTCGGGGCACCATAGTATTCATATGCAGAAACACTCCACAACTCACAGTGAAGTAAGTTATAAAGAGGGTATGCCTTTATTTCGGCATATCTATGCCCATCTTGTATTATAATCAGTTCCGAGAACTAATCTACATGTGGTCCTCTCATCCACGCCTGCATACTACTCTCTGGTGGTCGTCTCAGGTGGTCTCTTGAGATGAAGTAAGGCTCTTCCTTCCTCTTCCTCATACCTGAACTTTTCACCTTTTTCTCTGGTGATTGCGCTTTGGGTCCTTGGCTTTTGTCCGAACCACAGGAGCAGTTTCAGCTGGTTCTTAAGACAGGTTCTCCATCTTCATTAGGAGTTACCCTTTGTGAGGGGCCCCAAAACTTCTTGCTTCAATTAGTTTGTACAATAGTTAGCAGCAACATCTGCTAGTTCAATACAGCAATCTAGGTATTTATTAATCAGCATCCCATCTACTAAGTCTCTTAACTCACTTTCATTAATCAGCATCCCATCTACTAAGATTCTCTTATCTCCCTTTCAGTATACAAAAGATATAAAGCTGTCAGTGTCCAAAGGAGGGCAACAAAGATGGTAAAGCATCTAGATGGCAAGATATATGAGGAGCAGCCGAGGTCACTTGGATTGTTCAGCCTGGAGAAGAGGAGGCCGAGGAGAGGCCTCATGGTGGCCTGCAGCTCCCTCGCAAGGGGAGCGGAGGGGCAGGTGCTGAGCTCTGCTCTCTGGGGACAGCGACAGGTCCCAAGGGAATGGCATGGAGCTGGGACAGGGGAGGGTCAGGCTGGGGGTTAGGGAAAGGGTCTGCACCCAGAGGGGGGTTGGGCACTGGGACAGGCTCCCCAGGGCAGTGGTGACAGCACTGACCCTGCCAGAGTTCAAGAAGCATTTGGACAGAGCTCTCAAACATGTGATCTGATTATTTTTTGGGTGGTCCTTTGGGGACCCAGGAGTTGTACTTGAAGATCCTTGTGAGCCCCTTCCAACTTGAATATTCAATGATTCTATGGATAGTTTTTCTAGTGCCAAAGCTATCACATGAATTAAAGCTTGAAGAGCGTACAATACAGATATGAGAATGAAGGGAGGAGTAATTGGATCAATGAATGTCTCTGAAGAGAACTGTAGAGCAACAGGAAAGAAAATGTCTGTATAAGGACCTGATAACGATCAAGATAACTTGCCTGCAACCAAAGTCTTCGCAACAAACCACTTTATTCTGCTTTTGTGCTTAATTTGGGAATTGTTAAAGGTGACAAAGCTTAAATTCTTGCAAATATTCTGTTTTTAATTTATGCTAATTTTAAGTTTAATTAAAAATTTCACCAAATACCGTCGAGTCCACAAGAGACTGCAGGGTTATCACTTCCAAGGTTTCGGCTGGCTGACCAAACCAGCAATACTCGATGAGCATGCAAAAGAGAAACAGGCCCTTCAACACTGCCTCTCTGAGGACAGTGTCCATAAGGAGTTGCGGCACTTACCTCCACTCACCTGTTCTCTGATTTACCATGAGCATTTCTTCAGTTTAGCTTAAGCTTAACATCTGTAAGAACTAGTCTGATTTATTTTAGCTTAAATCAGGAGTAACTCCATGTGCACTATATAGAGTTACATAATAACGAAACTGTCATGAGAAAAATCTATTTCAGTTATCTTCCTCTTAGCTGTGAACGAGAGAAAAATATAACTAAATGTAGCATTAAGAAAAAAAAAATGCAACAAAAGAGAAAAGCCAATTCTACTTTAATATAGATTCTGCCAAAATCCCTTAGAAAAGTCTAGAATGTCTGGTCTTCTGACTTGGAACTACCCACACACTTCCTCGCACTGCTTTATCTGCTGCGTAGTTTTCTCCTGTGCAAGCCTACCTACTACTGCTTTGTACCTAAAAATAATAGGAAATATTTACTTTGCTCATGTTCTTAAATTATCAGAGGCAAAAATGTATATTTATGTTCTCCAGTTTATCCTGCAGCAGTAGGAGAATCTTACAATATCTAACATAATTTTGGAAAGTGAACCTGATTTGCTACCTAGTCTTTACCTAAATGGAATTAGGTGACTTCTGTTTTAACCCAATAAAAGTAATAGGTGAAGTTTGAAACATTTTATTCACCCATTATAATAAAATTCTCATTTGCTGAAAATGGTTTGGCAAGATTAATCAATAGAACTGTAATCATTAAATTGCAGGGCAATGTTCACTGGCTGTTTTAATTGGTCCTTTCTAGTCTCTTAGTTGCTTTTTAACAGTTTTTAGATATAGTAATGAGTTAAAAAAGGGGAATAATTTTTCAATAATGTTCTGTAGTGCTTGTGTCACCTTGAACCAAACTGACACCTGATAGTGTAGGGAAGAAATACTATTTTTATTAATCATGTCTAAACTTTATTGTATGAGAACACTGAAGTGACTTAGTGCCAAGAGTCCATCTCCTGATGTGTTGTGTCCACTGTAAGATTGGGGTGGATTCTTCTTGGCTCAGCCTTTCTCTGCCTCAGATGGACTTTATTGGGTCACACTTATGTGATACAAAGAAAGGTTGTGCAATGAGCATCCTGCTTAATCACTTTTCACTAAGTTTTATTAATAGCTCCTTTAAGCTATATGACTTCAAAAATGACATTCCTTTAACAATCTATCCCCAATTTTTCAGGCAAAGTCCCTAAGTGTATGCTGCTTTTGTCTTTTCATTTAATGTTGCTGGTCAGCATCATGTGTAGCTCCGAGATCTTTGCACTTTTACTTGACTGTAGAAACATTGCGGAATGCAAACATAGATGAGATCTATACACTTCTCAGTGTCTGTTCTCCCTGTATTGCTGCTTGTTTGCTAACATCCAGAATTAGGTCTTATGAAGGGAGTGAAAATGTGCAGCAAAGCACAAAGCACAGGAATCTGCAATTTTCCAGTTGCTATAAACATGGGGTATATACATGTGAACAGATCAGACCACCAGCTGGAACAGAATGAATGTTACCATTGCAAAATCATTTGGTAGCTTTATAATGGAAAGACTCTCTTGACGCTGAATTTCAGGAAGTGGTTGACTATGGTTATCTGATGCCTTCTGCTTACACCAAGTAAACTGTTATAACTGACAAGACACAGCATCAGGAATCAACACTACTAACAGATGCCACCTGCTTTACAAAACAAATAGAAGTAAAAGGTAAATGAAAATACATTTCTTGTATCAGTAGACCTGATTGAATACAGATGGATATGATATACAGGATGGTTCTTCACATAATTCAAAAACAAGAACTCACTGTTGAATATAAACTTACAGAATAGCTTTTACTAACCTACTAAGAGCAGCCGTACTGCCTGCACCCATAGAGAGGCCCCCAGTGCCAAGGGTGTTGTCCTGATGGGTGCAGGCAGAAACTTTGATCAGTGAGGACATATTAAATCTCAGGCTTTAAAGAGTAAATGAAAGGCCTTGGACAACATTCTCCTGCCTTACTGTCTTTGCCTGTTTTCTTTGCAGTACTTTTTTAGTCAGTGTTAACCAACTGGATTTCTGTGGTGGTAGTAACAGGGCTATTTATGCTTACAGTAATTACTTCTGCATTTATAAATGAAAGAGGAAGAAAGAAGCATATACTTCTATTATAAGCACTGTTAAAATCTTGCTTAATGTTTCATAAGGTTGAGCTGGCACGTAAACTTACTGCTTAAACTTCTGTAGTGAACTTCTAAACTTTTGCTTTGATGCTAACCTTTGTTTTCACTGTGTGTGTAGTGCTCTTGGTATAGTTTACTAAGCTTCACAAATGAAAGTTTTCTTACTATGACCTCATCAAGGAGTTAAATGCAGGAACTTAGCACTGATCATGTAATAACCACATAGATACAATTATTTGAACATGGAAGTTGGCAGAGCACCAACAATTAAGAAGGGGATCTCCCTAATGGTGACTGAAATGGACATCAAAATGCCTCTTCTCCCACTGTAAGAGGATAATTTGGCCAATATCTTGCTCAATCTGGGGGAAATCAGTAAATGTGTATTAAGTACCAATGTAATGCAGAGTTTGCTGCTGATTCCATTTGTGTAGACTATATATATGCATACGGATTTATTGAAGTCTTAGCATCCTTATCTGTTTTTCAGTGATCATTTGGTTCCATGATGCAATACAGCTCCTCCTTGCGTAACACAGCAGTGAACTAATTTGAGGCACCTACCAGGCACATTTCTTCTATGTTCCAACTTCAGTTCTTTGGTCAGAGCAGACCTTTTGAAGCCTAAACTGGTAGGTGCATACATTCGTTGTCCAAATAGAGGCATCACCAGCTGATAAGACATGGGGAAAGGGCCTCAGGTTGCACCAGGGGAGCTTTAGGTTGGATATTAGGAGAAATTTGTCTACTAAAAGGGTTGTAAAGCATTGGAACAGGCTGCCCAGGGAAGTGGTTCAGTCTCCATCCCTGGAGGTCTTCAAGAAACATACAGATTTAGACCTTAGTTATCATGGTTTAGTGGTGGACTTTAGTACTAAGGTTAAAGGTTGGACTAGATGATCTTAGAGGTCTTTTCCAACTTGAATGATTCTATGATTCGATCATCTTTCTTTGAGAAAATCTTCTAAATAAAAAAGAAATGTAGATTACTATTTTGGGATTTTTTTTGTTTTGTTTTGTTTCTCTGAAAGGCTAAGCAAAAAAAAATTAAAGGTAAGAAAGTAACGTCCTTTACATTTTTTATTCAGATTATTCCATTACTATTGTCAAGTATTTAGGTTTGGAATTATGAAGGAAAGTACAGGTGTGAAATTAAGGAAATACTAGAGTATGAAAAATCACTAGTGAAACATTTCTTCACCGACTAACAGAATTTTAGTAGTAATATGGTTTTAAGATTCTTTATTCTTAATGAGAAATTATGAGCAACATTCTCTTCATTTCAGGTGGCTTTGTGAGAAACACTCTGTAGCCAATAACATAGGCTCAGGCGAGGATCTCCGTGAAGTAGAAATTTTATTTGCAATTTCAATGGTGGGCACCCCGCAAGCAGGAGCGCGCCTACTAGTCACATAGTACAGTTTATATACTTTCTTTCTCAATAACTGGGATCCTCTCCTGTTTCCCCATTGACAAGGTTCCCCATTCAATTTGTTCCCCAATCAATGGGGAATGTTTCCCCATTCCCCAGGTTCACAACCTATCCGATGCTTCACAGACAATGCATGGCCTGTGGTTGCTGGCCTGTTAAATTTCAAATTTCTTTTGACTTTTTTACTGTTTGAAATGGTAATGTTTCTTCACTTATCTGACTTGAGTTGACACCGTGATTTTCGCCTAATTGCTCTAAGGAGTCTCGCTGTCTGCATTTTACAAGGTCATCTACTAAGCTTTCTTATCACTGCAAGCATATCTCAATACCACATTCCTTACCTTTAAACAATGTAACTGTGCAAAAAAACCCCACATTTTTATTCCCACAGCTTCACGTCACTTGATGCTGTGGAGGACAGGCAGATTCTTTCAGGGTCTTTGACAGAATGAAGACTGGCCACCAGGTTTGCAGTTATAATTAGAAATTTATTACATAAAAATTCCAGCAGTCACCACAGTTTATCTATAATTCCTAGGGTTTAGCATAGGTTACATTTGCACAGAATTTCTAGAATTCTCAGTTGCATAGACTTTTCAGGCACTTGAACCTTCTGCAGCGTGGATCAAATTCACATTAATCAGCATGCAATACAGTAACCGTACCCTAGACTCACACTTTACCTTAAAGAACATGAGCCACTCGATTCTCTGGGGAAGATGACAAGAGTGGAAGTGTGCCTGGCCACCAGGAGATCACAGACTTTGCTGTTCAGAAGCCACTGTTCGAGTCCCACTCAAGGCTTGCTGCTGCTTGATTGTGTATATATAGGCCATCTAATGTGCTGTTAACTTCCCTGTTAACAGGTGCCACCACCCCCTGGCAAACCAGCAGGGGGGCCCTGGTAATGCTAATAGGCTTAATCACACTGATAATGTCTGTCCCAATAGCTTGGGGATGGAAAAGGGGAGGGTGGTACCTTCACATTTTATGGATGTTTGCCTTATTGTTGGTTATGCTACCCATGTTACCAGGTGTTAGGAGCAGGGGGTACTTGTCACAGTCCCCCTCTCAAAAGAAGTTTTTCTCAAAAGAATGGAAGCAATTACTTGTGGACAATGAAAAACATACCCCAAACTGTATTTTGAGGCTGGAAAAACTTACCCCAAACTGTCATGCTGTTAGGAGATCGCACTGTTTCCCCTATTGATATGGGTCTCTCCAGGCATCCGGAATTCACCTAATCAACTCATATTTAAAGCAGTGAGAATTTAGCAGTACTCATATCAGCCCAAGCAGGGTGCCTCCGAGGAGGGAGACTGCTCAAGCCTTTCCCTGGGTTCTTATACCCCTACTATCCTTGTTTTGCAAGCTAAAATCTAATCAGTTCTTGACACATATGTTATGTTCCTTCAGACTGGTGGTTCCTTCTTGTGGGGCAGGATGTCTTTTTATCTCCCGAGTATGTCTCTCATCTGATGCTGGCCTTGGTCAGCATGTTTTTCTTCCTCTTATCAGTATCATTCAGACCTTAACACAATGTTGCTCAATGCTGGTTAATCACTCCTACATACCGTGTTTGGGTTATGCAGAGTTCATGCTGTGGCCTAAGGCCTCACCAAATCTACTCTACTAAAGTCAAGCAACAGCTACCCGAGTTCCTCACATACCAGCAGCTTGTTTCCCTTTTAGTGTCCTTCCTTTTCTTTTATGTACATCCCTACTTTCTATATGTAAAAAGCCCAATTTGCCTCTGGGTATTCAGGTATAACCTCCACAGGCATACATATAGAATTAGAGTAAACAGGCATGAATACCAACATTATAATCAATACAACGACTGGATGTAACATAAGATTTAGAACCCCTGTAGCAGGGGGAGACAATCCCAATAGTACTTCCCACCAGTGGTATCCACCATCCTTAATCCTCTCCAGAACATGGTGTATTTCCTTTGGATCACGGTGGATAGTGTCTAAGGCTTTCTCTCTGTGATTTTGTATATGCTTTAATAATTTGTGCACACAGTTTGTGCATGCTACAGTGTTACAGTACTCGACTTTTATTTAACTCAATAAGAATTTAATGGTGCCCATATATCAGCTCAAGCTGGGTACCTCCAAGGAGGGAAATTGCTCAAGACATTCCCTGGGTTCTTATACCCCTACAGTCCTGGTTTGCCAGCTGCAGTCCAATCAGTTCTTGACATACAGGTTACATTCCTTCACATTGGCGGTTCTTTGTTGTGGGGCAGGATATCTTCTGTTATCTCACAGGTATGGCTCTCATCCGGCTGCCCGGGGTCAGCCCTTGGGTCAGACCCCAACACAGTGCCACTCGGTGTTGCTTAATCACCACTACAAATCAGGTTTGAGATCTGTGGAGTTTGTACTGTGGCCTAAGGCTTTACCAGATTTCCTCTACTATTGTTAAGCAATAGCTCCTGAGTTCCTCGCATACCAGCAACTTTTTTTCCATTTCAGTGTTCCTGTCTTATGTTAAAACGATACATCAGTGCTTTTCACAGCCCTTCTGTTTGCTGGGTAGCTGCACCAACATTTACCAGTGAGTAGCCAAGATTTCTCTTAATTCATTAAGACTTCAGTGTTTGAGTCTTCTGTTTCACATGGATGTCAGATAGCTTTCCAGTTACTACAAAGAAGCGGACAGGGTGGATGTAAGAGCATTGCCAGCTAATATGTTTTTACTAGACTAATGTAGATCAGGCTAATGTCCTATCTGTCCATACTTCTGCTGCTATAAAATGTGCTTTTAATTCCTCTCCTAAATAGCCTTCTGCCAAGATCTCGGACACACATTTGATAGTTTATTTTACTGCCCTAAGACAGGATCCAAGAATGGTGCTCAAATGTAGCCTTTTAATGGCAGCAACAGATTTAATATGTGTCATAAAAGACTACTTGGTTAATGTTTTTAGCTGCTTTTTAACTGAATGTTATACACAACCTTTTTCTGACTGCTCTGGGGCTATGGAGTAAGTTCTTCAGTGTGAGTGAGATCTTGCATGTAAAGTGATCTCCATGAAAGCATCGTCTTGTCTAAAACGCTCTTGTTCAATTACTTTATCAATTAAAATTACAATGTATCGTGAAACAGTCCTGTATCATCTCTTAAAGAGAATGACAAAAACTGTTAGATGGGCCATGAATAACCATGGTGAGACCAAAGGCCGTTAACATACCTTGTCCCCTTAACAGTATTCTGCACAAGGGTTCTTCTATATAGCTGGCTTTAGTGACACATCTTTACTAGCAGAAACTGGTAAGCCTCAGCTGTGAGACTTCCTTATGAGGAAACTGATGTGAACAATATATAATTGTATTCAACTTGTCTTCAAGTCTTTCTCTTATTTTTGTTATAGCCATCTGCTGCCTTTATCATAGATATAAATTGTTAGTTATTTGTTGTCATAGTTATCTCATGGGTATCCCATAATTATCTCATTTTTGCTGCAAGATATGAGATAACCATACCATAACAATGCCAAGCTATTACTGTATCTGGTCCTGTTCTTGAGTTATTGCATTTGCATGTTATAGTCTACCTAAGCTGTTCAAAAAATCATGGTCAATTCCTACTGCAATAGCACTGTTGCATGATCTTGTTCTTCCCTGCCAGCAACTTGGTGGAGAACCTGAATGTGGTTATAACTTTGCTCAAGTGAGAAGACAGGACGAAGGGCTGTAAGCTGCCATGTGACTGGTCAGAAAGGAGTGTTGTGTGAATGCTGTCACCCTCGGGACTGGGATGTACTAGTGGATTCTTGTTCCACTGCCAGGCTGAGCTATGCATAGGCAACCTCTGAAGCCCTAAAGGAGAGGAATACAATGTGGCACTGAAGCACTCCTTGTGGGAAAGCTGTCAGCAGTTGTTCAGAGAACAAGTCCTGGAGACATTGCAGCCTGTCCACAGCAAGAAAAAGAAATGAAAGGTGACACTGAGGGAGAGGATACTTATGGATTTGGAGCACTGCCAGCTTGAGTGAAGATAAGGAAGATAAGGAAGTATGATAAGGAAGATAAGGAAGATAAGGAAGTATGGCCAGCTGATGGCTTATGCAACTGCAGAGCAAATGGGAATTGCAAGGAAGAGGAGGAAAATATTTGCTGGAGTGTGTTAAGACCTAGCCAGAAAAATGCAGTTTAGAGAAAGAAAAAACAATCTTGATGTGGGGAGTTTGAATGGAAATGAAATAATCTCCTGAGGTGACATGCAGACTCCAAGATGCTGTAAAACTGCTTTGGATGGAAGAGACTGATGTGTGCATGCTCTCCATCTTGCTCTCACCCCCTCCATTCCTCCCTCCCTCTCTCTCCCACACTCCCTCACATCCTTCAGGTAGTGAATCAGGCAGGAAAACATGGGGAAAAGGCACAGGTGTTACTATAGGAATAGTGCTAGTTCAAGTTGCTTAAGGATGGGAACTGCTGCTGGCCTACTTAAGGATTGTTGGTGTGAGGACAAAGATATAGGAAGGCTACTAAAAGTTGCTGCAGCTTTTAATTGGATTTGAGAGTTCCCTACATGTGACTAATGGTTGGTAACATCTTAGTGGAGTGTCTAGAAGACAATACAAAAACTGATAGCAGTGGTGAACAACTAAAAATTGAGGTGACAACCCAAAATGTTGGCCTGAAAGCATACTTGCTGGCTCCAGTCTTCTCAAAATCAGAGTTATGTGGAGATGGAGCGGGGTCCCACTCAAAATGTATGGGTAAAACGGAGAACAAAGGAATCCAAGTCAGATATAAGCCTGGACCTGTAAACATGGTACAGTGGTCCACTCATCTCCAAAAGATGGAAATCCAGTGGTGGTACCGGCTCTGGACACTGTAACATTACTAGCCAACTCCTTGGATTAAGAGTGATGAGTAGACAGGTGAGATGTTGTATAGGCTCAAGATTTATTATCTGTTATTAAAGGGTAATCATAAACATGGATGTGTGCAGCTTGTCTGTGTGGATTTTGTGCATGTAAATACAGAACATTAAGACAAATAAAAGCTAATGTCAATGTTTCTCAAAGGTGGTGGTGTGATGAAGGGATACATGTCACACCCTCCAATATATATATATATATATATATTTAAATTTCAGTCACTATCCCAAGAAAATAGATGCAGGTTGAAAACTGAAATCAAAAGGGGATGGTCACCCCAAATATGAACATAATCTAAAACACTAATGCATTTTCCTTCCAACAACAATAAAACAGCACTTACATATGCAGCAATGCTGTTCAGTATCTGCATGCCCAGTTCTGAAGACAGAAAACCAAGTGGTGTTTTTCAGAGTTTCATGCTGATAGTGTGGAGGCAATTCCACCTCTGCAATGAGAATGAATGATTTTTTTCATGGGGAGCTTGGTGTTTTCTTTAACTTGGTATTCTCTTTATCTGTATACCACCCATGAAGTAGATAAGAGCCTACATGCATACTTATTAGTCAAGATAAGTTGGTTTACTTCATATGTAGAATAAGAGTCTTTTGGAGTGTGGTATCTGTTTTTTTCAAGCATGGTTCAAGACAGCTGCATTACATTCTTTGTCTTGTATACATTTAGTTTAAAGTTCCCATATTTCTCAGGGTTGCTAGATATATTACACAGCAATGGAAAAACCTCTCTATATACATATACATGTGCATGTGTTTAAAATACATTTTAAAATATTATTGACATCTATGTGTGGCAATGTAATCAATACACATTTATGCTTGATTCTTTTGGGGTTTCCTTTTCAAATGTTTTGAACCTTGTCCAATGAGGATGTTCAGCACTATAGTAAATCAGGTACAGCATGAAGCAAAACATCTGAACTGAAAGGAATGAGGAGCTGAAGAGCCTTGAGACCACCATATTTTTCTGTTCTTGTTGCATTGGCTTGCTAATGTAGCCAAAACCTGAATCAATGCCACTTAATCTGTTTTAGATCTCTTCAACCTACTTGTAAAGGTCTCCAAAAGAAGACAAGCATATTTTGAATGCAGTTGAAAAGAGCTGTTAGAGATCTGTTGGTACAAGTTGGTTGCTTTAAGTGCAGAGATTTTAAAGTCAGGCAAGGCTCTCGGTTCACGTGATTTTTCAGAACAGAAGATTTAATTAGCATTTTTAAATGTTCTGTAAAGAGTATCAGCGTCACTAGCGTACTGCCCAGCACAATGAATGCAGACAGTACAGAACCACCAGGAAACAGGCCTTGCAGGAGCTGTGTGGATGCATTCGTACATTGTGATCCTCTCAGGAAGAATACAGGCAGCTGTTTTAGAAGGGTCATGCTCTGTCTGCTTAAGGCTATGATGCCAGTACATAAATCAGTATATATGTCTGGTACAAAGTGACAGACTCTTCAGAATGTACTGGAAGATAATGCTCAACATCTTTGGGCAATTCCAACAGAAAATCAAGCAAAGCACCTGGTTTGGGGTATTCTTGCTAGAGACATGTTCTTGCTAGTAAAGGCAAGAGGCATTCTAGAGACAGATGTTAGTGCCTTGAAACTGGCCAAGTGCTTGCCAATAGAAAAATCTCCCGTTGTCCCCTCTGAAGATAAGCACTGGTGTTTCCTGGTGCTGAGATCCCTGACAGCAGTGTTACATTCTTGCTTCTGGTGCAAGATACCCACCATTGTTAGAAAGAGGAGAAAAAAAGAATGACTGTTGCCTTTTCTCATGCTTGATTTCATTTCCAGTATTTGAGGGTCCTTAGCAATATTCTTCATTCAATGCAGTTGCTGCTACTAGCTTCCAGTTTCTTCAGTTGTTTCTGTAGAGATGTCTCAATTGCATATATATGGTGAACTAATTTTGGCAGCTAGTGTTGCTTTTTAAGCTGTAGTACTTTTGATGTTCTGGATTGTTTAGGATGCAGAGGTCAAGAAAAGCCATTGGAGCTGGCAACACTGGTCACTGGAATAGGGCGAAGATGTGACACAAGATGGAAGTAGTGCTTGGTGGAACTTTTAATTAAATATTCCTTCATTGAGGTAACTTGATCAGTTTCTGTTTCTGTCATTCTGATTTGGTATCAGCAGAGGTCATTGCAGTTTGTGATGTGTGAATGCATATCTCTAGTCCAATAAATATGGTGATGCCTTCACAAATTACAGGTCACACACTTTAAGTTAACAGTACAGGTCTTAGGACTTCAGGACTTCTCAGGACTTGTAAAACTTTACCCTGCACTGGTTGTGGCTTTCCCAGAGCACCAGAGCACTCTTAGCTTTTCAGAAGTAAGTGCATTTTTTTCTGACACTTTTCCTATTTTTTTTTTTTTTGCTTAGCTTTGTACATGTATGATTGTGCACTCTAACTACAGCTTTTAAACAGATGGTTTTAATGAGCATTTATGCTGAGTGGAATGAACTATTTATGACTTCTGCCCAAAGATGTAGTGCAGGGGAGTATGTGCATGGGATAACAGAGGCCTTGAAAGTGGACACACAGGATGGTGCTAAAGCTGGTTACCAGTGGCCAGTTGCTGATAGCTAAAAGGAATGCAAACTGGGGAGTTGGGCAAAACTGGCCTTAGGGGTGAGAAAGAAAAAACAAAGTATCCATCAGTCTTAAAACATAACATACTGATTGAGGTTAATAGGGAGGAAGATAGAGAGTTTGACCTTGCTATGACTGTTAGGTGCCTGAAGAAAAAGTCCTGAATAGTGGTGAATTTTCTGATAATGGTTTACTTTAAAATGCAATCTGACATTCAAACAAAAAAAGATCTGAGGTTGATAGGTCTTAACCTGATCTATTTTGTCAGGGAATTTTTATTATTTCAGTGGTACTACTTGAAATCACCTTTTGACAGCAAAGTACAGAATATGAAGTAATTTTTCTCAAATGGCCACATCTAATCACTTTATTCAGCATGCCATCACAGAGAAACTTAAGCTTTTTTGTTCCTATTCAAGTGTTTAACATTCTGTTACTTTTTGTTAAGCCTCCCATTCTAGGATAATCTAACTATTTGTACGGCCACTTTGTGAGAACAGTAAAAAGGAGCATTGCTACCCATCTACTTTGACAGAATGAAGTCTTTACACTCTTCTTTTCCTTAACCTGAAAAAGTCGAAGACTGTGTTTTTCAAGATTATTCCACCAGCTCAGGAAAAGTGAAAAGCTACACATTCTCTCCATATGCTGTTTCTATCCAAACCGCTGGCTGTTTTCCTAGTTTCTGCACACTTGAAAGGATTTTGGACATATCTGTGTGGGCAGATACATTGTTCACTGCAGCACTGTCTCCAATACTTTTTAATTGGGGGGATCCCAGCAAAAAATGCTGTAGCAGACTTAGATGTATGCACATGACATTTTAAGCTAACAGTATTTGACAAAAGGACAGTGTAGCTTATCTGCAATTAAGATAACAACACTGAGATGAAAATATTCATTAAATTGAAAATAGGAAAAATGCTCATTTCCTTGCACATGACCTTGCAGCTTTCTCCTGTGAACCAGTTTTCGCATTCTGTCCCTGCTTTTTTTGTTAAATGCTGTAACAAGTTTCCGTGGACAGCATTCATGGGCACTGTTAGAGTGACAAGGCAGGCTCAGTGCCCAAAGGAACTCCTAGGAAAAAACACAATCTCATCAGTATTGCAAGAACCTCTTTTTTATTCCCAGTGTTTTGAGGCCCAACTACAGAAAAAGGCTTTAATGGGGTTTATAAAGTTTATGCAGGGCTGGACCTCCCTTGTCCTCAAGGAAGATGCTGCCCCTTCCCAGTGCAACAGTGGGATTCAGAATAAGGCCATTCCCAGCTTGTGCCTTGTCCTGACAAGCTCTCTGCAGCACTCCCCCAGTGTCTCAGCATCTCACCTGAGGGCCATGAATGGCCAGGACTCTTCTGTTTTGGTCATCTGCATGTGCAGATAACTCAGTAACCCTCTGCAAGCTCACGTGGAGCACCTTGAGCACCACCTCCTCAATTCTGTCAGCATCGTGTGCCCTGCTCCAGCATGTGCCCCTCAGCAGCTTGCTTCTGGATTGGATTTGCAGAGGGGGGATTTGGCACTTCTCTCTGGCCTGGCACACAGCAGCAGGCTGTGCTTCCATTCCTTCCTTGCTTCTGATGCATTTCTGTTCATCCTTCTCTTCTGGTGATCTTCCTGGCCCTGATGTGGCACAGGGCTTTGCCAGAAACACTCAGCTGGCCTGGCAGCTATGGGGTGGTGAAGAGACACTGGCCAGCTGAAGGTGGGGTGGGGATCATTCTTTGCCAAATTCACTATGGGCTCATGGTTCTTGTCACTTCAGCATCCCGCACAATTTCTGGGAAATCCAGGGGAAGGTGTGGTTGATGGCTGCAAACAGCAAATTCCCAGAGATTCCCAGAAGAAAACCAGCAGGATTTGCCAGCAATTTGTGAAACGTAGGCCTTGAAGGAAGTGCTAATAAACTAGTTTACCCGGGATGATAAAAAAAAAGAAGTGCTTATGTCAGAAGAGAAAACATTGAGAAGACACTCCCTGTCTCCTGTGTTGTGGGTGATGGTGGTTGCTTTGTTTGATTGTTTTTGTGAATAACACTTCTCAACTTCTTCTGTAAACCAGGTTGACAGACTTCTTTTTAATGTAGTTCACAAATGGCAGGCAAATCCAAATTCCCAGATGGAATTAACTCGTGATGTGATGTAGGCGGTATCATCCTAAAGAAAAAGATTAACAACATGGCATGGGGAAACCCAGGCACAAGCATTGCCAGAGACACTGTTACTTAAGCTTATGAAATGGCGTTTGAGTAGGTTAACACCGCTGTCCAGAGATGTGCTTGCTTACCTGTTTTCTCATGGGATGGAGGTACTTAAGCAGGTCATCTGGGTAATCCAAGCTGAAGGGAACATTTGAGGAATGATGAAAAAGCTGTTGAGAACCACCAAAGTTCATGGCTTTTTATGGTAGAACCAGAAAAAGAAACTACTACCATCTCCTTCCTCTAGAGATAGAACCTGTTTCACTGTCTACTGATGAAGCCTCTTGTATTTACCATGGAGGATAGCAGGGTTTCAATCTCTTCCCTTTCTAAGAGAAGAGATATATAGAATCTATATTCACTCCAGAGCATTTAAGACAAGGCAAACGTCTGATCGACTCAAAACAGATAACCTGGGCCAGAGTAACTCTGGAAGGCCAACCAAGCTGCTATCTGAAAAACTGGATCTTTTTATCCAGTGTGCAATAAGCCAACTCACACACTGAGGAGATTGTACCCTAACTGCTTTTAGCCACATATGGTCACATGTCACCTAAGGACAACTTAAGGATACCTTCTCCTGCCAACATTCCTTGATTTCTTCCAAAAGGAACACTCTGCCTTTGATCAAAAGAAGGCTAGATGTAAGCAATATTTGATTAAAAAGATATGCAATTAAACACGGAGAATACTTATCTCCAAGGAGGATCACTCTGTCCTTAGAACAACAGCAGATGACAGACATTGTGCAGGGTGTTCCAAAGCCATATAATAATTTTCCATTAGTGCTCTTTAAAGATATTAACCCATTACAAAGCAATACAGCAGAGTTTAAAAGCCAGATATTCAAACAGCTGACAGAAACTGATGGTTCTGTCTTTATTTCAAAACCAGACACAGATGGCTGAACTTGCTGTTGCTACTTAAAGGCATGAACCTGGACAAATACAAAAATTTTACTCTAGAAACATAGTACAGTTTTTCATGTTTAGAAAGTTCAGCCCTGATAAATTAAGTTAATAAATCTGTCTTCTATGTGTGCTTATTTTCCTACAAGAACACATAATGAATCTTCAGAATAGGTTCTTCATTCCTTGTAGAGAATACAACTGTATGCCTGATGATATTTTTGCTTACTAGTTAAATGAGATTGTAAAATATTATGAGTGCTGTAATATGTATATATTTTAACATGTGTGACAAGTATTCTGTGAATGCAGGATGTTGGTTAGCAGGGTATAAAGTATTTATGTGGATGAATACGTTGAGAAACTGTTCAGCATGGAATAGTGGGATAGTTAATCTATGTTTAAATTGTTAGGCTGTTTTTAACTTTGCACCTAATCCAACTAAATGCTTTTTGCAGCATGAGAAGAATGTCCTGCTACTCCCATACTGACTTATTGGCAATGCCTCCCCAAATATTTTCAGTGATAATTATTCAAGAAAACATGTTCCCATGAGATACAAGCAAAACCTAGCTTCACTGTGTGACCTTGCTTCCTGTACTGTTAATTCCTGTGTCAGAATAATTTTATTTAACTTTATGTTTGGAAGGGGGAGGAGTCACTTTTGAGTCCAGAAAGTCCCTTTCAGACCACGATTAACAAATATTCATGTGATCCTGGAGCAAGGTACCTATTCTGTAAACCTCTTTTGCATAGTAAGAGACATAGAACACTGTGCCATATTCTCCCCACACATCTCCACTTACCCAGAACTATGTCTAAATTGTTTATAACAGTTATAATACATTCACATCATGTGGCTAATGTAGATGTTTTGTGGTTAAGCTCGCCTTTGATAAACACTTTAAAACTAGTCAAACAATATAAAAGAAATCATCACAGACATGGTACATGACGTAATGTATCTGCATATAATAGGTTGTTTTAAAAACCCACAGAAGTGAAGGAGTTCCTCAGAGGCAACAGCACTCCCCATGCAAAAGAAGGAAGCTAATTGTACTGGCCATAAAGCATTCTGTCTTGCAGGCAGGTTTTAATCCAATACTCCCCCAAATCCTCCAAATCCTCCAAACAAGCACTAAATAACTGTGCTGAGACAAAAAATTAGAAGTACTGCAGTGCCAAGGCTTGATTAATCAGTTGGCCTTGAATAATCAGGCCTTAATGAGCCAAAACTATGATTCTTCCTCAATACCTGAAGAACCAATGTCATTGCCATGACATTTGTATCAGTTATGCAGGGTCCCTGCAAACTCCAGCAACAGGAAATAACTATTTCCTTGTCTTTGTAGATACCATTAAGCAACTTGATTGAAATTTTCTTCTAGAAAAGGCTAGCATAGGGGTTAATGCACTTCTGTAGCTTACAAAACACGTAATTTTCAGAAGAGGCACTTCAACTGTTATACAATCCAGTCACACTTCACAGAAGAATTAATTCAATTGATTTGTAAATTACAGGTTATAAAATATATTTTCAAGGTACTAGGTTATTGATGGGAATTGATGGGAATACAGATAAACCAAATCAAAACTTTTGCAGGAACCCTAAGGAAAATTGTAATTACAACATTTCAGTCATCACAGGTCTCAAAGTCTGAGCCTTTACAACTGTTTTAGCCAAGCTTAGCCTATTCAGATCAATGACCAAGCTGAGGTACTCAGAAAGTCTCAGATTTCTTTCAGCAGACCAACTTGCAGATAAAGTAGGCTGCAAAATGACATGTGCAAGACAGCACCCTGTTTAGCATTTAGGTAAAAATCAAATATGGCAAAGAATGTTTCTGCACAGCAAAGGGGCAGATCCATAAGTCACCTCTGAATTTAGCCCTGCACAGGCAATGCATTACCAGCCTAGCTTGGGATGAAGTATTTCTATCAGACTGGGACTCTGTGTGAAAATTATTGTGAGATATGTTCATCTGATTCGTGTCAGTATTGAACAGTGCTAGGGCTGCATGGAATGATGAATGTGACCTTCTGTCTTACATACCCTTGTATAACCACAAGTCTAAGAAAAACAGAATGGTCAATGTACATAGTTCTTGTACCTTGCAAAGGAATGTTTTAACAATTTGTGTCAATAGAGAGCAGTTCTGTCTCTGGGTCCTGCACTGGCAATTTAATTCTTCCACAGATGTGGTTTCTTCCCTTTCCTCCCACTGTCCCAGTCTCCCCCTCATTATAGTCAATTTATCAAATCTTCAGAAATATTCCTCAAATCCAGGAGACTATTTGCTTTTGTTATTCTGAACTCTTATTTCTAACAGTTACAGCCTTTTTGCCTCCTTTGTGGTTGATTTAGCACTGCTATAGATGTGACCGCAGTGTCCCTGTGAATGGCCTGTGAGGAATGTTTTAACAACTCGTGAAGTGTCAATAGAGAGCTATTTGTATTTGTATGTTCTTTCTTTGAAGTCTCCGATGTCTGGGGGTTTCAGAACAACTGCTAACAACTAGTAACTGTTATGACTTCTGAATGGGACACTATGCAAGCCTCTGATATCTGGTCAGGTGGCCAGGAGATTAAGGAGAAGAAAGAAGCTGAAAGACGGCTAGAAGACAAAACTTGCAGGGAACGCTGTGTAAGCTTTTGACATGCTGCCAAGGAGTACAAAGGGGAAGTACAAGAAAAAAACCTGAGAGGCAGACTACGAGCCTTCAGCATGAAAGACCCCCAGAGACCCCCAGGGGGACCACCGGAGACTGATGCGCATGCTCCAGTAGGAGGGTTTGGATCCCAGAAGCTAATTATAATAACTTTTTTTTTTAGAAGTAGTAACGAATATGTATCAGCCTAGGAGCATAAAAATCAGCTGCTTGATGTAACTGGTGCGCGTCTAGGTGGAGCGGAGACTCCCGATGCACCCAGCACTGTTTGCTTACCTCTATTATTTTAATAAATTGTAAACTTTGATTATAATCCTATTTCGGGACTGAGTGATTTATAACATTATGGACAGCCAAGAGAGGAGCTAAACAAATGGTGACTGTGACTGTTGTGACTGAGAATCACTGGCTTGTTTTCATTTGTGTTTTGTCCCCAAAAAAGTTCTGTAAGCTGTTAAGTTTTCTGCATTTTTCTGCATGGCACACATTCTTCAGAGAGGTAAGCCAAGAAAACTGTAGACCTACTTTTAGGGCATTCGGTAAGCCCTTGTGATGCTAAATGACCCTAGGTTGTTAGGTCCATGAATACCTAAATATGCAAAAAAACTTAGCAAGCTTTATTTCAGTATATTCACCTATAAAATGAAAGCATTCTTACTACAAAGGTTCAGAATAATTAGAAAGCATAACAGACAAGACACATCAGAAGCCAGAGATGGGAAGGGTTTTCCTACAGTGGGTCCAGCTAGAACTTGACAATGAAGTAGACAAATAAAACTAGCAATTTGCCTTATTTATGTTGTGTTAGTGCTTGATAATATACAGGAATAAAAAAGCAACTTGACATTCTTACTTGCAAATGAACTCCAAACTTGTGTCTGGGACTTACGCAGATATTTGCAATATAATTATTCAAGTTTTCCTGAATGAAGTGGGAGTGTAAATGTGCATCGACATGTGAGAAGAAACTGTAGAACAAGGACTAAAATAAAAGCACGTATTGTTACCCGCAGTCAGCAGTTCACTTGGATCCCAGTGCAGCCTATGTATGGTTTCATTCAATAACCAGATAACAAGAAAATGAAGCCATAAGATAAGGTGAGGCAGGACAAATGAACTGGCCTGGAGCCACAGGATAACTAGATAAGGAAAACAAAAGGACAGTATTGACTCAGCAAAGTTGCCTAAGACTCTTGTGGGGTAAAACAAGATGCCAAGACAAAAGATCACAGTAACGTAATTCCAGAAGGCTATAAAAAGCCTATCCAAAGTCAGTTCTCAGTAGTGAAGAGGGACATGCAGAGAGGATTCACTACCTGGCACATCTTGTCCTACATGTCATGAAGAAACTGCCCTGGCCAAACTACTTGGGCACATGTGTCCAGCTTCTTCTCTGGGTGAAAATGTGAGTAAGAAAAGTCAGCTTATTCGCAAAGTTTAATACGTTTTGTAGTGAGCTTTGTTTCGCCAGCTGCCATATTTGTTTGTAGACAACCCAGTATGGGATTTTGTCTCTTCACTGTAAAAGAAAATGGGTTTGATCCATTCATTAGAAAAAAAAATATGGTATGAACCACATACAGTGGCTGCTAATTTAGATAAATTTAAAACAAAACAAAATGAAACAAAATAAAACAAAAAACTAAAAGCTTTCTATACAATGGTTGGATCTATTGATGCAGGGTTTTTTAATTAAAGAATAACAATTACAGCCTGGGGGACAATGCATTGGTCCCAGCCAACATGGGTTCATAAGAGCTGTCCTGTTTAACAAATTTAAATTTCTTTTATGATAAAATCACCCATCTAGCTAATCAAGGGAAACCAGCTGATGTAATTTTTTGTATTTCAGTAAAGCTTTCGATACATTTTCCCATAGGATCCTACTGGACATTTTGCCCAACATACAGCTAGATAAAAACATCACACGATGGTTAAACAATTGGCTGATGGGTAGGGCTCAGAGGGTTGAGGTAAATGGAGCTACATCAGGCTGGCAGCCAGTCACCAGTGGGGTCTCCCAGGGCTCCATTTTAGGGCCAGTTATTTTCAATGTTTTCATAAACGGTTTGGATGTAGGACTAGAAGGTGTTTTGAGTAAATCTGCTGATGATACAAAACTGGCAGGAGTTGTTGATTCTGTTGAGGATGGAAAGCCCTTGCAGAGAGATCTGGACAGATTGGAGAGCTGGGCGATCACCAACCGCATGAAGCTTAACAAGAGCAAGTGGCAGGTCCTGCACCTGGGACGGGGCAACCCTGGCTATATGTACAGACTGGGCAACAAGACAATGGAGAGAAACCCCGCAGAGAAGGATCTGGGGGTTGAGGTTGATAGCAAGATGAATATGAGCCAGCAGTGTGCCCTGGCAGCCAGGAAGGCCAACTGTATCCTGGGGTGCATCCAGCACAGCACTGCTAGTTGGTCGAGGGAAAGGATTGTCCTGCTCTGCACTGGTGCAGCCTCACCTCAAGTGCTGTGTGCAGTTCTGAGCACCAAAGTACAGAAAGGATGTGAAACTGTGAGAAACATTCTGTAGCCAATAACATAGGCTCAGGTGAGGATCTCAGTGAAGTAGCATTTTTATTCGTGATTGCGATGGCAGGAGTCCCACAAGCAGGAGCGCACCTACTAGTTACATAGTACAGTTTATGTACTTTATCTCTCAATGACCGGGACCCTCCCTTTTTTTCCCATTGACTGGGTAGTGCAGGTTCACAACCTATTCAAGGCTTCACAAATAATACATGGCTTTCAGTTGCCATCCTGTTACTTTTCAAGTTTCTTGTGACATTTTTTTTTTTCATCTCTGTGAGGTGGTAATATTTCTTCCCTTATCTGACTTGACTTGACACTGTGATTTTCACCTAATTGCACTAAGGAGTCTGGTTGTTGTCTGTATTTTACAACGTTGTCTGGTAAGCTTTGTTATTACTGCAAGCATATCGCAACATCACATTCCTTCCTCCTAAACAATATAACAACTCTTTGCAACAAAACAAAACAAAACAAAAACAAAAACACTCTTTCTTATATTTGGTCACATACATCCTGTGCTTTTCAATGGAATGGTAGAGTTTAAGAATTCCACTGAATAGTAGGAGTGACAATTTGGTGACCCTGATGTGATTGTCTTGGGTCTGGAGGCTGTGAATGGCTAACGGAGGCGCCCCCACCCTTGTTTCATTGTGGCCCTTTGCTGGAAGCATTACGGAGCCCAGCAGCATAAGAGGCAAGTAAAGAACAAGGGGTCTCCCCTTCTCTGGTTTAAACCTGTAATTCTGTGCGCAAAGATCCAAATGAAGATTTATTGTTTCGTGAGCATGCCTTTTGGTTGGGTGGATTCAGTTGCGTGACTGTGTGTAAGGGTGTGGCTGAGATGGGACTCAGTTCCAACGTGAGTGCGGAGCATTCTAAAAGCAGTTCCGATATCTCGTGAGGGACTCAGCTGGTGAAGGAGCAAAGTGATCATTCTAGGTATTCGTGGGTGGGATAACACTCACAAGACACCTTTAGATACAGGCACAGCCAGGAGTTTTGGAACTTTTTTTGTATAAAAAGAAGTTCCAGGAATGGGTTGGGGACAAAGCAGATCCTTAGACTTGAGAGGTTTGAGGAGGGGCCTCTGGTTTAAAAAGGGGGAAAACTTGCCAGATACTCCACCAGATAATCCCTTAGAGCTAATGTTAAGATAATGGGATAGTTTTAGAAGCACTAAACATAAGGATAAGGTAAGAATGATTCAATTTTGTATGGTTAAATGATCAAAAGAACTCTTAAGATCCCATGTATTTTGGCCAGTATTTGGGTCCATGGAGGACTGGGTCTGTCAGGCTTTCAACATTTATGTTAATAGTAGAATACCCATGGATCTGGAAGAGAGCAAGTATGCTGCAGCCTGGTTGGGACTAATGTAATCGCCCGCCACTCGTATATTTAATTTAATTAAGTATTGCAATAAATGGTGGCCACTATATAAACTAAATGGCCATGTGGCCATGGATCAATCGACTACAACACTGTCTTGCAATTAATGTTGTTTTTGAGGAGAGAAGGAAAATAGGATGAAATGTTATACACTGATATGTTGTTTCAGCATCTTAGAGGGAAAAGGGATGGAATTAAGTTGGCCCCTGACTGAGCCTTTGGTATTGGCATAAGAAAAGTACAGGCTGGAGAAAGATAAATGAAGCGTTAAAAGGGTTGCTGAAGGTGTTAAAGGTGTGGCATGTAGTATCTGATAGAGCTGTTTGAAGTTGAATGAGCAGGGAAAGAGGATGTAGGAATGTTAATAGTTCCACCTCAATTGGAGGCTAAGATCTCAAAATCACGGGTGTGAGCCCTCTGGGGCAGAGGAACCATGATGGGTCCGAGAGAGGTGTCATGGAAACAGAAAGGCAGCTAACAACCTGAGTTTATGAGTGAGCTCAGATTGCCAATGGGACCGCTCAGGGAACTGCTGACCATTGCATTCCTCTGACTGACCTCCCACTGAGACCCTAATCACCCTGGAAATAATGAACAGTAAATACCAAAATCTGGTTAAACTGGGAATTGAGAATCTGTTCCAACAAGGTCCAAAAGAAACCACTATGGAATTTTTGGACCAACTTTGAAATGCAATGGAAAACAAAACAAAACAAGAAAACAAAAAGAATTTGGACCTGGCTTCAGAATACAAACAGGCAATTGGCTAGCCTCTTTCTAGGGCAATTGTCCCCTGATATCAGAAAGAAATTGTCTTAGGCTGCAGGCAGGAATGACAGGGACCTGGGACTTCTACATTAGCAGGTCCACTGGTACTCTCACCAGGGGACACATTTCACATCTAAGGTGTTATGGGACTTACAGAATCACAGAATTGTCTAGGTTGGAAGAGACCTCAAGATCATTGAGTCCAATCTCTGATCTAAGAACCTCTGACCTTAATCATATCCCTAGGCATTAAATGGGAATACCATACTCCATGGCATACACAAAGTTCAGGATGAGTTGAGAGAATGAATTAAATGATTAAACAAGAATTGGCTAAATTAATGATTGAAACCCAACTGTCTTGGATAAAATGTTTACCATTGGCATTATTGAATATTAGGACTATGCCCCATAGTGAAACAGGTATCTCACCTCATGAGATGCTATATGGAATTCTGTATTCCCAAGGAATGCCATTGGATTATTCTTTGATAGAGAATTATGAAAGCCAGAAATATGTGATCATGACAGGGAAACAACTACAACAATTGAGGGAAAAAGGAATTTTAGCACAAAACGCCCCACTGGGGTTTGCTATTTATAAGATACAACCAGGAGACAAGGTCTAAATTAAAAACCTGGAGGGAAGAGTCATTGAACCCACGATGGGAGGGACTGTACCTTGTTTTACTTACTACTGAAACAGCTGTGAGAACAGCAGAAAGGGGTTGGACCCACGCATCCAGAGTAAAGGGATGAATAACTAGCGAAGCTTGGAGGGTTGAGTCCACTCCTGAGGAACTGAAACTAAAGCTAAAGAAGAACTAATATTCTGGAAATGAGGCTCTGCATGATTTAAGGGCACCAGATAAAGAAGACAAGCCTGAAGGGAGGAAAGGGAGAAGGCAAGACCAGGGCAGGACCCTCCACTGCAGTGTGTATGGTCTACTGAGGGAGGCAACTGAGGGTATTGACCGCCAAGTGAGAAGGCCTCGACTGGACTTCTCCCGCACTAAGGTTAGGTTGTCCTGAGAAAATAACATAAGAACCTTTTTTTAAACCTATATAAAATTGTGATTAGTTTTCCAGGAGCTGGATCACCTCAAAAGGTTGAACGGTAACACAAGCTCAAATCAATCCTGAAAGCGGGCCCAACTCCTTGATTGAAGGTGTTGCCCACACCCTCAAGACTGGATGGCACAAAGGATAAGAAATCCTTTCTTATCTGTCTGGTCAGAAGGATAAGAAGGATGGGATGGTCCTTTTCCAAATGAGATGTGGGCCCTAAAGGGACATTATTGGGTGTGTGGCAAACATGCCTACAAGAGGCTACCTGAAAACTGGTTGTGAATATGCGATGTGGGGTACATAAGACCCTTGTTCTTTTTATTGTCACGAATACAAGGAAATCATTTAGGAATAAGATTATATGATGATCTGAATAGAGTAAAACAATCTACTGATGCTTCGTTAGCCGGGGGTAGTGCCCAAAAATGGGAAGAGAATGAATGGCCTCCTGAAAGAATCATACAGCATTATGGACTAGCTACCTGAAACCTGAATGAGGTAGTATCGGGGGCCCGAGAACCTATTTATAATTTGAATTTTATAATTAGGTTGAAAGCTGTCCTCGAAATTGTAACCAATCAAACAGTGACAGCTTTGGATCTTTTGGCTGATCAATCCACACAGATGAGGAATGTTATCCTTCAACATAGAATGGTTTTAGACTACTTACTAGCAGAAGAAGGGGGAGTGTGTGGAAAATTGAATGACTCTAACTGTTGTTTACAAATTGATGATAATGGAAAAGTGGTTAAACAGGTAACAAGGGAAATTAGGAAATTAGCCCACGTCCCAGTACAAACTTGGAAGGGTATGGATTGGGATTTGTTTTCATGGCTGCCCAGTAGACCATGGGTTAAAAGGATGTTATTTTTATTTTTATTTTTATTTTTATATGGTGTAATGATGTTATTGTTTATACCTTGTATGATTCCTTGCTTTACATTATTGATACGCCGAATAATAAATAGTACCCAATTTGTGATGACTTCGGTAGAGAAGAAAGGTGATGTATCAATAATAATGCTTAAGAAATGGACCCCCCAAGAACCAACTGATGAAATCCAGTTGTCCAGTTGTTACTGGCAAAAGTTGAAGAAGAGACACAAATAAAAAATATTAAAAAGATGAGGGATTGTAAGGAATGTTCCAGCAATTCGTATCAATAGAGGGCTTGAATGGTAAACCTTGGGTCTCTGATATCTGGGGGGGTTCAGAATAACTGCAAACTGTTGTGACTATTGCATGGGACACTACGCAAGTCTCTGATACCTGGCCAAGAGATTAAGGAGAAAGGGGAAGCTGAAGGACGACTAAAAGACAAAGCTTGCATGGGACGCTGCGCAAGTCTCTGATATCTGGCTAAGATGGACAAAGGAGAAGGACAAGGACAAAGCCTGGGAAGAAGACTACAAGCCTTCAGCACGAGAGACCCCCAGACAGACTACCAGAGACTGATATGCGTGCGCCAGTGGGAGGGTTCAGATTCTGGGAACTAATTATAATAACCCTGCCTTTTCTAGAGGTAGTAATGAATATGTATTAGCCTAGGAGCATAAAAAGCAGCCGCCTGATGTAACGTGTGTGTGTGTGTGTGTGTGTGTGTGTGTGTGTGTGTGTGTTGGAGGAGCCCAGACTCCCCACGCACCCTTTTATTGACCCCATAAATAAATCTTACAAAGCTAAATTGACTCGGAATTTATAACAGGAGTTTAAGATGCATATGTGCTCTTAGTCATATGGTCTGAATTTTTGGGTAGACTTGTGTGGTGCCAGGAGCTGGACTTGATGTTCCATGTGGGGATACACACGGGAACTTCAAACTTGGGATATGGTATGATTCTATGATTGTAACTAAAAGTAGAGTTAAAAGAATGTGTTGGTGACATAGAGACAGATGGTGGCTGTTATCTTGATTGTTATCAATACTACAGTATATCAAAGGGTAGACCGTAGCTCTGAGTGGACCAGCTGCTGGGTAGGTGTTTGCTGATAATAAATACATTTAGAAATAAAGAAAAGAGAATGTAAGTTTTGTGGAGGAGTATCCATCCATTCTCAGGAAGACAATTCAAGAGCAGGGGCCTAGTCATTGGACTGATAAAGTGAGATCAGAAAATGCAGCTTTAACTGACAATGAGAAAAGTTTTGATTGACATTTTTATGTAAAATATGTAAAAAGAAGCAAACTAGCATCTGCTTTATGCCATCCAAAAGGGCCCTCTCACAGGAAAAAAAACAATGTGTTTACTCTCAGATATAGAATAGCCAGATGGGAAGTACAACAAAAGAATTACACTTTTCATGTACTAAACCAGGGAATACAAGAGGGGGTTATAGACCTCCATGTACATTTAATCACTATTGCACAGAAGGTAAATTAATTGCAAGTGTATCAGAAGCAGGTGACAAGTCTGCAAGTTTGGTAAAGTTGACCTTAGAAAATCAACACTATGGCAATACAAGAGATAAGGTGCAATGAATTCTTGATAAATGAGTGATGTTATTGTGTCTCAGTATAGCAAAACATAAGCTATAAGGGGGCTGATACCTGACATCAGTTTCACTGAAACCAAATGAATTATTGGCTAGGCACTGGTCTCTTTGGAAGGAGATGTAGTTTATCAATAAACAATTATTCTCTTTCTTTTTCTTCTTAAAGAATTACCTCCTTTTACATTGGTACATTACCACATATACACTAACTCTTTCTTGATTAGTGTTCTCTGGCGAGGAAGTGCCACTAATTTTGGGTCAACTCGTGCTGTTGTCATGTCAATGTTTTCACATCCACAGTAGTTTCTTTTAATAGGGGTAACAACTGTTTTGCAGCAAGAGGTGTCAGTTCTTTTTGGATTCCAATACAAGAAGTGCACACACACTCGAGAAAAATAGTTATTTTATTAATATCCAAGAAAATGTGATAATAAGTTATAAAATCTTATTCCTTTCTGCTGCTGGGGACCCTGAGATGATACAGCATTGGATGGGCCTGTGTAGATCCAGTCAGCTCTGTGCTTAGCTGCATTCTTACAGAAGTTTGCTCACAACATAGATTCATCAGCCCCGATAGCAATCAGATCTGGTATGTAGACTTAGCTTTGAAGAGTCCTTTGGTAAGGCACCTTAATATCCTTTACCACATTAATAAACTTACAGTTCCTGGGATCAATAATCTGCAGTTTGTGATCAAAGTTGCACAATATTTCAAGTGGACAGAACAATACGCTACATAAGGGCTTAAACACACCTTGATTAATTACAAAATGATTAAATACACATTGATTACTTGCACATCTGTTAGGGTTAAGCAACAGTCACATGATATTGATGACACAGAGGCAAAAACCTGGGTTAGATATATGGATCACTTGCTTCTCTTAGAATCTTCTTCCAGGCTGCCCATTACAAATGATATATGTAGAAATCCTATAAGTCAGCAAAAGATTTTCTACAACTGCAACTGTCAGTAGAAAAAGCTTTAGAAGTTTGTGGGGCACATGGGAGACTGGTGAGGAAAGCTATCACCAGGTTATGCTAAGGCACAGACCGGTGTTGGTGACAATGTTATAAAGTAAGTCTTTAGTATAGCTAGAACCACAGGAGATACAAAGCAAGAAACTTGAACAGGAACCAAGAGGGTGTTAGAATTGATTGAGCAGAGGAAATACAAAATAATTTGAAGTAAAGTCCAGTTAATGCAGACTGATAAAAGACAATTGGAAATAAAATTTTAACATCATGAACATCACATAGCAACAACACACACACACACACAAAACAACAACAACAACAAAAAGCACTAAAATCTTTGATTGAAATGCTAGCTCATGTAAGGGATTGCTATGAATGGTGTTGGAATAACTGCATCAGCAATTTGTGCCTGCATACTTTTAAATATTATAGATATAGCTAGCACAGTAGAAAGAAGAAAACAGAGTGGAAATGGGATCCATGGAAAGGAGTGGCTGTAAGATGATTAAAATTGGCAACTTTTCAAGCTTTTCAAGGACCGCTCTGGATGACCATGAATGCTGATATATGATGGAAAGTGGCCCAGCAATCACAGCCGCCAACTCCCTCAGCACCCTTGGGTGGATCCCATCTGGCCCCAGGGACTTGTGACAGTCCAGGTGGAGCAGCAGATCTCTGACTGTTTCCACCTGAACTGTGGGGGGTTTATTCTGTTCCCCATCTCAGACTTACAGGTTGGGAGGCTGAGTACACTGATGATAAGAAGGCATTAAGAAACTCAGCCTTTTCTTTATCCTCAGTAGTCATGTTCTCCCCTGTGTCCAGTAAAGGATGGAGATTCTCCTTGGCCCTCCTCTTGCCATTAATATGCTTATAAAAACATTTTTTTGTTATTCTTAACCATAGTGGCCATGTTGAGCTTGTACATGCACACAACCTGAAGGTGGTTCCAGTTCTGAAATCACCAGTTCCAGTCACTTACAGGTACCCTCAGTAGATTCTGTGCATGGTCAAATTACATGTCCCTTATGCAGTGTTTGGCTCACAGCTTTTATTTTTCTTCAGTACTGCGCTTCAATATGTAACATTTTTGTGAAATAATAATAATAATAATAATAATAATAAACACTTTGCAAGCATTAAAAATATACTTTTTGTATAACTAAAGTCTTAGCAGCAAAGCGTCATTAGTAGACCAGTGACAATGGTCACACAAATTGTCAAATTTGTATGAATAATACAGAAAAAGCTAAAATAATTAGCAGTTAAAACAGTTGTACAGAAACTTCCCAGTATCTACGCCTGTTCCCTTTTGTTGGTTTCACCCTTCTGCTACCCCTCTGGCTCTTAAGATTGACAGTGATGAGTCACTGCTGCCCCTTAGTCTGCAATGGGAGCAATTTGGTGTTGATGGTGGGGGTTTCTTCCATAATACCTGGATACTTGCTCTTTGTTCTCCTTGTTATCCTTAAAACTGGATTTACCCGGCTCCCAAGGTTACATTCCTTCAATGACCAGTAATTGACCACAGGGGATTTGCTTATAACCCTGGGGCCTCTGGTATCTGGTGCCTGTGCTTTCAAGGCCTCAACTATCATCCTGTGCATTCCTCTCCATTCCAAGGTCATACATGATGTGTGGAAGTGACTCACAACCATAGGGTTGCAAAGTAGATATACCTTATTGCGGTGCACCGAGTGCACTGGGAATAGCTTACCTCAAAAATGCGTGCCTTCCTGGTAGTTTCTCACAGTTTTATACATGAATACTGTTACATATTACATGAGCTCTAATACATATTCGTTCTTTTCCACTAAAAGGCAGATCTCTTCCTAGTACTCATTTCCATACTCCTCACCCTTAGCTCCTCCTGGTTGTGCCTACGCAATGTAGCCTGGTGGTTGCTGGCTGGGGTCTTTCACAATGAAGGCAACGAGGAAGAGGAGGTTAAACTTTTTACCTTCCTGGACTTTGACCTTCTGTTGGACAGTTCTTAAGGTAGGAGTTTTTTGCCTTGTTTCCTGCCAGTAATTTGTTTATCCTTCCCTTATCCGTCGGCCTTGTCAGTGTGAGAGATATCTTCCATTTACATCTGCTTTTCATAATGTTCTTATCCATATTCCTTGGTAAACAGCTTATTTTACCATATATGTAGCTAAATATTAATTCAGATAAGTTTTAGCATCTTCCCCATCTCAACAGACAGTTCCCTCTGCAACAAATAATGACCTATTTTCACTAACAGCTATTAAAGAAATCCATTAAAGTGACTATAGGACACACTTGCACAAAACTAACTAATGTTAATACAAGTTAGGTATTTATTATAGGTGATCTGATCATTAGACGACAGATGTTGCAGTTTAACAACCCCAGGCAAGGACCCAGACTGGACAAGACAAGCCTGGACAAAGTCAGTTCTGGAAAATCCCACCCCTGAGACTGTGTAAAACTTAATTTCTTAATAGCATACATTATGTTTTCTATGATGTAGTTTAACATAATTTAAGACATAGTATCTTGATAGTGTTATCTGGATGTCTAGTCTTAGCAGTCCTGGCATTTTCCAATACAGTTCTCTTCTAGGGTTAATGACTAGACCCTACACACTTTCTTGTTCTACTATCCCTGACAATTCACCTTATATATCAATGTTAAAATAATATGTGCATGCAACACTTGTTCCTAGTATCTATTATGGCATATTACTGGTATGGGTTTAAATAGTTTTGATTCTCTTCAGGTTATGATGCTACACCCTTAGCAAAACACGAATATCCAACCACTGCAAAAGAATAGCCTATGTGGAAGAATGCAGAAAGTTTTGAAGCATGAATGCATAATTTCAGGCCAAGAAAAATTTGGTTCAGTAATAGAAGTTCAACATTGAGTAGAAGATGGTACATTACATGTGCCGCAACATGCTTGAGGACAAACTTCTGGGAATGCTGCCAAGCCCGTAATCCCAGCATGCAGACCTGCAAGTGATCAAGGCTGGTTGGTTTGAAGGTCAGATTATTGTGTTCAGGGAACATAGTTTTGCATATGTCCTTGAGCCAGAAGATGGTGAAAGTCAGGAGATGGAAAACTTATTTCAAATAGGGATCCATGTTAAGAGATTGATAAATAGATGGGACATTGTATGAACCATTTGTGGGTTAGACACGTAAAAACTCATCAGAGGAACAGAATTAGGAAGCTGAATGGTGGATATGCCTCTTAAAGTATTTGGCAGCCTAAGGCATGTGACGCAATCAGTAACAGCAAATATCAGTGCCCAACAGAAACATGAAGATGAAGAAAACATGAAAGAGAAAAGAAGACAGAGGAATACATAAACATATGCCATAATATGTTACATGACAACTGGAAATGTATCCCACATGTACGATTCCACAGGTCACTGACTCAACTGGAGGCCTTTGCTTCAAGATGAAGTGCCTATAACTATCCTCCAAGATGTGAAGATGGAGAAGAGGTTGCAATTGATGAATAACCCTCAGTCATCCTGATTTCACAAAAGTGGTACATGAAAACATAACTGTTACAGAGTTATTACAGAAGAGAGTGCATAGTAATTTGGAAGGACATAAATGACCAATTATTCCTGATCTTGGCAGTTTTAAGAAGCTCCAGCTCATTGGCATCTGGAATTTAGCTCTTTCCAGACTTTCTTTTTAGAATAGATATGCTCTTCATTATGCCCCTAAGTTTACTAGAAACTTCTTAAGAAGGAGATATTTTAGTCTAGTTATCAGGGATGGATCAGAATGGTCAGAAATACAACAGAAAATCAGGTGGAATTTTATAAATAATGGTGTCTGTCTGAATATGTATCTGTGGAGGTGGGGGACGCAGCTTTATGTATGAAGTTGTTGACTGAAGAACACAATTTTCAGGATAAAGGAAAAGGTCCATCTGTGACTATAAATAGGATGGGTTCTCTGTCAAATCAAATCAGTGAAATGCCAGAGTGAAAAATGGAGACATGCATAACAGTTGAAATGTGTGGACAGCAAAGGGCATTCTGCCATTTTAATATACCATAGATATCAGCATTATTCATAGGAAGGGGGAGACTTGGAAGTTTGGCAAGGAGTCAAGGACATGACATGGCTGTGTGTTCCTGACCTAGCCCCAGTTCACGAAGTGAACATCCTGCCCCTGCTGATAATCATTAGGTCACTGTGACTCAAGCTTCTGATTGCAACTTTGCATTGTTTGATGTGTAACCACATGGGCATGATAATATATTATCTACTGTCAAAAATGAAAGAGTATATAAGTTAAGGCAGGGATGTCCCTGAGCTGAGTACCGGTTGGAATCCTGTCCCGACAGTCGGCTTCCCTTGTCCCTCCATGGAAGGGAACTTGCCATACTCTTTGGAGTGTGAGTATATTACTAATAAACTAATAGCTGTCTGACCCCTGTTGTGGTCTTGTATTTTGCCCGATGGTGTCCAATAGCACAATCGTTTCTGAGAACCTTTACATCTACATTCATATATTGTTCAATGATCCACTCTACTCCTTCGGATATCATTGAATAATACAGGTTGCATGAGTTTTGGCATTTCTGGCTTTAAAGTTGTAGACGGAGATGATCAAAACCCTTTTTCTATAGGTCAGTGGGCATGACAGAAGTTTGAAGCAAGAGCAGAACAGGGACAGGGTGCTAGGGGATCCCCAGGGCAATCAGGGTCACAATATGGTGGCCACTGGGACAGGGCCTGGCAGCCAGGGCCCATCCCCTGTCCCATCCCCAGGCATCTGGCACCTACCTGGGGATGGGAGCAGGCTGAGGCCAGGCTGGGACATCCAGGATCAGATCCAGTGAGAGGTAACAGGGTCAGACAAAACTCTGAGATGGCTGGGCAGGGACATGGGGATGGTGATGGGCCAAGGCCAGGCCATCGACCTGTGTGTTGTCCTAGCTCAGTGGGGTTTATGACTGGGCATGGCAGGGCTGAGGGGAGCTGGAGACTGGCCCTGCTGTGACATTGCTGAGGTAGGGGCTGATGGCACTGGGGGCAGAAATTAGGTCCTGGTCTGTGGGCTGGAGGGGAAGCCCTGGGGGAGTTTGGCAAGGATGGTCCAGCCTGGTATTGCCCTCAGGGCCATGATGTAGGTCTAAGTAACAAGAAAACATGCATGCAGTTTGACAGCACTTTCATCACACAAGAAACCCTCTTTCTCTTGGTGAAAAGAGATTTCCCACCTATTACTGATAATTATTGTGGAAATAATGAGTGCATCTGCCTTTATCACTCTGAGAACTACCAAGCATCAGTGCACTGGTGCAATAATATTGTTTGTGTTTTAAGATGCTGAGAACACCACTGTTACTGATGGGCATTTTTGATTGAAAGGAAATAAACTCTGTCACTAACCTGACCTAGAAAGATTACTCAGACTATGTCTTGTTGAAAATCAGTGTAACATAGAACAGTTGTAATGGAATCTGGACATCTAGATGAGCTCAAACACATGAACAGAAAACACCGTGGACTGAGATTAAATCAAGTGTGAGATCACAGGACAGAGTAGAAATCGAAACCAGGAACTAGAAGTGTTTACATGGTACCTCAATTTTTTTAACATCACCATCAATAAGCACCTGCACCCCTCACCAGGCACTTCCCTTCTTTCATCTTTGCTTCATGTTATGCCTAATTACCCATTTTCTCATTTCCTGAACACATCTTTTTACCCTCCTCACATCTACTTCCTTTCCTCTGCTCAGATTACTCCCAAATAAACAACACTCTCTTAAGTACTTTTTCCTCATTGGCCTTAATTCCACTATTCCTGCTTTTAGATTGAGGGTTTTCAACACTATTATTTAGAAATTTTTTCCCTATAGTGTTATTGATACAATTGCTAGATTTTACCAGCATTGAAGTAGAGCAGCCTTGCATCAGACACTACCTTCCAACACTTTAATTCATGATGATCACATTTAATTTCCATTGCATGCTTTTTAAACAGAATGATTTTATTGGTCCTTGACTCCCATACTTTTCCTAGGTGCTCTTCTCTCCCTAGTTCAACCATGGCATGCACCAGGGCTTGTTACACCCAGGTCTTGTTTGTTTCTCACTGCTGGCCTCAGCTCCTTATAGTCAGTTCCTGTTTGCCTAGTACTCAACTTTTGACCAAGGAAAGAAGCCATGCCTGACAGTGGAAGAAGGGGGCAGGGATCAAACAGAATCAGATAGGGAGGCATGTTCTGGTAGCTTGGAATATGGGGAAGGCAAAGGTCAAAGATCCCCAAAAGATTAAGTGCTGAGTGGCAAGGAAAGCATAAAGCCTTGGACAACAAGAAAACCACTATGTGAAGAGTAGCTACTGTTAACAAACCCAAGCCAGCGGATGGCTGCAACAGATGCCTAAACTCTCTGCTTCAATGGGAAGTTGTGCTGTGTATTTGAGTGTGTACGCACATGTGCAAGATTAACTAGAAACATAACATGATTTTGAGCTTGTTTTCAAGAAACAAGTCTGAATTCCTCATTTGCATTGCATCTATTAGTCTTAAGAAACCTGGATGAGGTACTGAGGTGGCCTGGAGAAGCATTTTGCCCCTGTAGCAACTGATTTGCAGATGGTGGGGTCTTCAATGCTGATTCTCTGTTGGTGGTCCTACCTCAGTCTCTGAATAGCGTTTTTATGCTTTTTAGTTTCTGTCATCTGTGGTTCCTTGTACTTCCTTAAATCCTTTAGATTAATTGCTAGTAGTCCCTGGTGAATCACAGTGTTTAAAGCCAGCCCACAGACAACCCAAGGTAATTGGTAACTGCACCCTCATCTTGTAGCTTTCTCAAGCATAGTAGTGCTACATTTCTTACCCTGTTGCCTTCCAGATGTTAAAACAATGTCCTCTAAATGTGCTAAATCAGCAGTTTGGTCTTTGTCTCAAAGCAAGAAATGCTAAACGCATTTGTATTGTGCTGGGAGTTTGACTACTGTCCTGTCTTGGTGAAATGGTCTCATTTCCCCTACTGTGGGTCTGTTACTTCTGGTGTGTATCAGTGTCCAGTGATGCCTCTGGGGGTTGTTCGTGCTGAAGGCTCGTAGGCTTCCTCCCAGGCTTTGTCCTTGTCCTTCTCCTTTGTCCATCTTAGCCAGATGTCGGAGAATTGTGCAGCGTCCCATGAAAGCTTTGTCTTTTAGTCATCCTTCAGCTCCCCCTTTCTCTTTAATCTCTTGGCTGGATATCAGAGACTTGTGAAGTGTCCCATGCAATAGTCACAACAGTTAGCAGTTATTCTGAGCCTCCCCGGATATCAGAGACCCACGGTTTACCCTTCAAGCCCTCTATTTACACGAATTGCTGGAACATTCCTTACAATCCCTCATCTTCTTTTTAATATTTTCAATTTGTGTCTCTTCAACTTTTGCCAGTAACAACTGGATTTCATCAGTCAGTTCGTGGGGGGTCCATTTCTTAAGCATCATTATTGATACATCACCTTTCTTCTCTACCGAAGTCATCACAAATTGGGTACTATTTATTATTCGGCGTATCAATAATGTAAAGCAAGGTATCATACAAGGTATAAATAATAACATAGTTACACCACACCTTCAAGCCCTCTATTGACATGAATTGCTGGAACATTCCTTACACAAGAATGAAGCCATAAGATGAGGAAGGATAAATAAACTGACTCAGAGGCAGAAGATAACTAGATAGAGAAAACAAAGAGACAGCTTTGACTCAGCAGTGTTGCCTAATGCTCACGTGGGGGCAAAAGATCACGGTAACTGTTGACTCATAAGGGCTGTGCATGAAAGGACTATTTTCTCACTGGCAAAGAGAACCTTGAGACGCAGAGAGAGGATTCAGTAGTTGGCACAATCATCTCTCCTTTGCCAATCCCTTTACCCAGCTGTCCCGCTAGACTGCTTGGACACACATCCCAACACTTGCGTGGGTCACAACGTGTAAGAGCTGAGTCGGGTTATCTGCAAAACTAACTAAATAAATCATCCTCTTGACTATGTGGTTATGTAAGAGTTTCTGACATAGTTTCTCTATCTTATACCTTCTCTATCTCTTAGTTTCCCTGTATGCTGTGTCAGCATGCAAAATTTAAGGTAAGGTTTATTCAGTACCAGCTTGTCACCCGATTTAAAACTTAAACGTAGCCCTTCCAAACACATCACGGACTTCCGGCGGTGCTGTGGTGCGTAGGTTACCTGCAAGTACCGCTTGCATGCCTTTTCTTCTCCCTCGTTTATACATTTATTTAAATCTACGCGCTGCGTTTGTGCAGAGCCTTTAAGCTACCGCTCCCCACTCCTCCCGGGCAGGCTCCCCCTGCACTCCGGCCGGTCCTGAGTTCGGGCTGGACGAGCCCAGAAACCGAAACGAGCAATTCCCAGCTATGCAGCTCCCCCCTCCTCCTCCTCCTCCTCCTGCAGCGGGGCCGGTCTGGGTCCCGGTCCCGCCCCGAGGCGGTCCCCGGCGCCGTGCCGCTGCTCTGCGGGCGGGCAGCAGCGGCGGTGGCAGCAGCGGCGGCCTCCACCCGCCTGCCCCACGGCTCCGCCTCTGCTTCGGCGCGGAGCCACCGGCGGCGGGGCGACCGCGTTGGGCTCGGTGAGGCCGGGCGGCGGCGGCGGGAGGGCGGCGGCGGGGAGGCGAGGCCGTGGCCGTGGCGGCGGGGCCGTGGCCGCGGCTTCCTGCGCGGGGCCGCGCTGGGCTCGGCGGGGGCCGCGCTGCGCGGGGAGGCTGCGGCGCGCCGGGGGTCGGCTTCACGGGGAGCGCGGGGAAGGGTCAGGGGTGTTTGGGAAGCCCTCCAGGGGTTGTTTTTCTCTGAGGTTGTTTTTCCAGGAGCTCTGGCAGTGCCGGGCCTTTTCCCGCTCCCCTCTGGCCGCCCCCGAGGGCTGCAAAGCGAAAAGAGCCCGGGGGAAGGATGAAAGTTGTGGCTCGCTGGTGGCAAAAGCTGCTTAAATGCGGTCTTGTCACCTCATTTCCCTGAAATAGACCCAGCCGGTAGGCTGAAAGCATTCAGATGGGCATTCCTGGCTAAGCAAGCTTGTGTTAATGGTCGCCTTTATGTTGCTATCCACCAAATCGAGCCCTTTAGTCTTGATAGCTGTGCCGGGTCGGGCGTTCCTCCGAGTAACAAAGCAAAGCCTTGAAAACGTGCAAAGTTGTTTCTGAAGCCGTGTATCAGGAGCTGTTAATTCATTGTGTTGCTGGTTGGTGCTTCAGGGGGTGGAAGGCAACTCTTGGAACTGCCATGTGCAAGCTGAATGAAAAGCCGATGGGCCCTTCCCTTCCCGATTCAAATAAAATATATTACGGGGTGTTTTGGTTTCCTGCCTGATCGTAGCTAAAGCTTCCCCTAGTTCATTGGTTTGCCAGGATTTTAGGAGAAACTTATTTCGGTTGTTTTCTACTGAAAGCACAGATGTCTTTTCACCCTCCTCCCTCCCCCTCCCCCCCACTCTTTAACTGCAATAATGGTAGATCTGTAAAATGCCCTTATCTGTTGGAAGCTGTCTTCAAACAGTGCCTTTTAAAAACCCAGCAAGTTGTTTGCCTCAGATCATTTCTGCAGGCAAACACATTCTGGTACTGAAGTGTTTTTAGATCGGTTTCCAAACTTCATGTAAAATTATGAAGCCCAGCTTTTATATTTGCCTTTTCCAGGAGAAAAAAACAATCAAAAACGGTCCATTGTGTCAGCAATCACGCTGATGGAGCAGAGGTGTGGTGGTGTACCTGGCCAGATAAGGATGTGTGCTCTCGAGGCAGTGCTCCTTGCCAGCCCTGTTGCCCGTAACAAAAAATGGACCCACCTGGGGCCATTAGCTTTTGGCTGCAGATTGCAAACAGGGGAAGTGATTTCATAAATTGTTGATGTGCTGGGCTCACTCAGTTTCATTTGCTGCAACTGTGAGCAACTGCTCAGCTGGCTCTGTCATGGTGGTCGTGGTCTTTCCTGGCCTTAATCAATACAATGATTGACCTGTGAGTTTGGTGTTGAACCTTTCTTCTCTTTGTTGATAGCTAATAGTGAGTGAATGCAGGAAGGAGGTTAATACTCTCTGCTCCCTCTTTTAAAAGGGGACAGGAAGAGAGTTTGAAAACAGTGAAGTAGGAATAAAGGGAGCAGAAGAGAAAGGAGGTGGATATCTTGAATCCTGGAGCAGCTAATGCTTCGTTAAACCTAACCAAGGGTTTGTGAGAAATTGTAGAGCCTGCTGGTGATGCTTAAGAAGAGGGGGCTGGCGGGTGTGTGGAACAAACAAGGAAGTATAGTGAAGAAATGTATTACGGTTGTTAGTGTTAGGAGGTTCTGTCCTTTGCATTCATGAGCTGATGTTGTGTCCTAAGAAAAGAAAGCTGTTATTTCTTAGTAAATTGGACTTATAAATGTCCCAGGAGATTTTCTAATGTGTTATTAGAGGCAGGAGACTGCCCAGTGATCGTTGGTACAGGTTTTTGCTGCTTGCATAAAAGTAATGCTTGCAGCTTAATGACATTGTCCCTTCTGGGAGCAAAGACCATAAGGAGGTCCTGTTCTTCCAGTAGCCGTTACACATCTGTCTGAAGGGATGCTCTGTAACAAGACTGCCGAAGTAATCTTGCTTTTCAAACAAAAAACTGAAAATACGTTTCCTGTATTAATAGCTATTTGTTTTCCCCAGAAGCACCACAAGTAGTATGGTCAGTGCAACTGAAGATATGGAAGGGGAAAAAAAAAAGTGTGTTGGGGAAGGTGAAATTTCTCAACCTGTTTTTGCCACTTTAAGTTTCTGAACTATATTTACTACTGATATGACCACAGTTTTTCAAGGACTGCAGTATTTTTCTATTGCTGGCAGGGAACGGGCTTTTGCTTTTTCAGTCATTTGACTGATAGGCACTACTAGGATAGTGTTATTATTTATGACTCCTATACAGAAACACAAGTTCTCAACAGTTATGAAACTGCAAATCACTGTGAAAGAGTAAAACAATAACAAAAATCTTCAGGATTTATTACTTAGAGGCACTGCAAGCAGAAGACTGTACAGTGAGTGGAATAGCTGACTATACTGTTCATTACAGCAAACTTCACAAATCAGTTGAGAAGAAAGATTTTACAGTCATTATCATGACTGTACTTCTGTTTTTTTAAATACTCCCATGGTCTTGAAGGCTCGTAAGGCCTTGCTGTCTGTATAGTGGCCTGCATAAAGTTCAGATATGCCAAACAGCTCTCCTGTTATGTGCTTTTGGTGATTATTATCATTCTGCTTGACTGAAATGCAATTAACTTACTAGTGTGTGCTTCAGCCAGCATCCTGTACTTAGGTTGCAAACTTTTTTTCAAGTAGCATTCATTAGATGTCAAATGGTTTGAGAGCAGTACTTCTAAATGGAGTTATGTACAGCTGCCAAAGATGTAAGAAAGTTTTTTGAAAACTTGGAAGTTGGAGGGTTTTCAGAGTATGAAGCACATTTCAAGGTTGATTCCATGAATTGTGATATTGACTAGAAATCTGCAAATGTACTGTGGGGTGTAGGCGCTTCATAAAAAGTGTTTTAGAAACACTGTTTAGGAGATGTTTTTTCCCCTTGGATTTGGGTCTGTTCTCAGCAGTGGCCTCTCTTTGACAATGTTTGTGTTGCTTGGTGTTGTGGAGGACTAGAATTTTAAAACTGTCTGTGAATCGCAGCTCTTCCAAATGCTTGCAGTCTGTGATGGTTGCAGAAAATTCACTTTCTTTCAGAATAATCCTGTCAAGCTTTGTCTAGATGCTGCTTGTGACAATCTGAGATTTTTTCTGTAACCAGCATTTCTGTTATAGCATTTATCTGTGTTACCTCATTCTTGGTGAGAAGAATGACCTCTTTTCTGCTTTCCTTCTGTCTGTGAGCATAATTCCCATGACTCTTGAGGCACTGTCTGATGCTGTAGCTGTATGAATACAGATTATGTTTATTGCCAGGTGCCAAGTAGTGCTTTTTCCTTGCTCTTCGATATTTTTACAACCTCTGGATATTTTTTTTGAATTGAGTTACATAGTTGTAATTTCTACAGTTATCTGCCTGCCACAAGAAATGCCATTTTAGTTCAATCAGAAGAGTGATGACAGGGTTGCAGGCAGTGACATGTACCAAGGCCAATGTAACATAAAGTACCTAAGTACCTGTGAGAGTTGTCAACTATTTTGTTATAAATCCGTATTCAATGCAAGCTGGAGAAAGTTGGCCAAGGCACTTTTTTTTTTTAAAGAGTTAATCATTTTATTGGCCAGTTTCTTGTACACAGTGATATATAACTGCATGAGTGTTTGATCATTTACTTTGCTACTGGTATGTTTCTAGTTGGTGGCATCTTTTTTTTTTTTTTTTTTTCCTACTTGGGCTAGTTCAGCTTGAAGTTTCCTACCAAATTATAAATACATATATAAAAATTTGCTGTGGGGAAATATGAGCACACAGAGGTCCCTTTGTTGCTGGCCCCGGTCTTTTCTGTTGCTGCCCTTAGACCTGTGAGCCCCTGGTCCTGATGGACCCTGCTTGCATGTGGTCAGACCCTTTTCTTCTTCTTTTCCACTCTCATGTTGTTCCTGCTCACCCCTCCCTTTTCACCACACTTGAGACATTCCCTAAGCATTTGCTAATTTTTGAATAGTCCAACAGGCCTACTTCAAGCATGCCTGTTGAAACTTAATTTGACATTTGTAACTTAAATACCAAAATTGATGTGGCTCGTGTGTGAATGGAAGTGTGTGAGAAAGCAGCAGAAGAAATAGCAGACCAAAGGTTAAGAATCGCCCTTGCTGGTGCAGTGAAGGCTTGCCATTCCAGGACACCTTTTTCCACAGTAAAACTGGGCAACATGGTCAGCATAAGGGCTTGGGGGAGGTGAAGGACCTCATGGGCTTCATGAAGGACTTTTCCAGTGCAGAAGGAAAGGAAGAAGAGGGGGAAGAAATCACACAGATACAAACTTGACATCCAGTGATGGAGACAGCAGTGTCGCCAGGAGGTTTGCTCCCCACTTGCTAGGAGTGCTGGAATGCGAGGACGTTTATCTCAGCAAGGTTATCTGATCAGGCATCTTGTCAAGTGGGGCTGTAAAGAAAAGGGGAAAACAATAAACAAAACTTAAAAGACAAACCTGACAGGCAAGCACAAAGGAGGCAATGACAAGAAACAAACTGTGCCAGCATTGCTAATTGATGGGCTATCAGGAAACTGCAGGCAGACCTGGGCTTTTCCATGGTGAGAACATCCAGGCCTGGAGTCCTGGGTGCAGGGGGAGGAAGAGGATGGCGGATCTGTGAGAAGGGATGCAGAAAGTGCAAGGGGACAGGGGGAGCTGGCTGGGGAGGAACAAAGCGGGGGACAGATGGAAGAGGGGGGTATAAAGAGGGCCAGTCAAGTGCAGACCCTGGTTGGTCAGGATGCCTGACTGACTGAGCCCTGTGTGAGATTGCTGCAGCTTGTCCTGTCTTCTTAAGAAATAATTTCTTAACTCTCCCTGCATAATCTCACTCTCTATCCTAAGTGTGGTAGTACAGCTAGGACACCTCGTTGACACCTGAAGTCAGCAGCTGTGTCTGTTGGCCAGCACTGGGGGCTCCAGGCTGAGCTCCAGCATCAGGGCAGGAGGAACCCCCAGCCCACCTAGACCTGCTGGAGCTGGTGGTCACTTACAGCATCGCTTAAAAAAAACAACAACAACAACAAAAAAAAACAACAAACAAACTGGAATGTGGGCTAGGCTAATGAGAAGCTTTGAAGAAGATAATTCTGACAGGTGATTTGGAAAGGGTAAGTTTGTGGGTTTTGTTTTAATAACTACTGCTTGATCTGAAAAGTCTTTTTTTTTTTTGTTTGTTTTTTGGTTTTGTGTGTGTGGAGGATGTAAGCTAACAAAGTGACTCAGGAGTAAAGTTGGATAATACTGAATAAAGTCAGATTAGAAGTCCTGCTGGGTGGAGGAGAGTACAGTGAGAATTCAAAGGGAGGCTGGGAGGAAGAACCTGATTCAGCTCATAAGAGTGAAACTCAAATAGGCCCATTCAAGATCAGTTTTTGTAGCCTGCGTCTGTAGCAGCAGATGGCATTAGGACAGCAAAGCCAACAGCAGAAGGTGAGACAGGAATACACTGCTGGAAATGGTGGAATGGAATCTGCAGAGAGAAGTGACTGGTCTGCATATGCTTAAAGTTATTCTCACCACCATATGATTGCCTGCATCTGAGATGTAGGTAACATCTGACAAATTACTTCCTATGTAACTGCTGAGAATCTTTGTGGCAAGACCCCCCCTGTGTGCTGGGGCTGCTACAACATTTGAAGTACAACTATGAAACAAGAAAAATGACCATTCTTAATGTATATATAGTTTTTCTTTTGGTCAGGCATTTGGAGCTAGCGAAAGGAATGTGGTTAATTCAGGCTACCTTGTACAAAAGGTGCAGTTCTGTGGAGCTGCTATTATCTTTCTATAATACTACATGTCAAGTGTACTGAATTAATTGGAAGTGCTTTCTGTTATCTGAGACTGGCTGCTGCAAGTCCAGAAGCAGAAATGTGGGAAGGAGGGCGCATGAGCCTAGAGAGCTGGACTTTCAGTTCTTAGAGCTTTTGCTCTCTGAACTCTGTGTCCTGAAGAAGTAAGAAACAGTTGAGATCAGAATGGCTGGCATTACAATGTGTATGTTTGGTATTTAGAGTTTTGGCCCAGTTACAGAAAGCTCTTTGTAATAAATAAGAATATCATGTAACTACTGTGAATGGCTCAGTTACATTGCTTTACTTCATGCTGTGTGAAAGAATGGAGTAATCCTGCGTTGAGATAAATCTAGGAACGGGCAGCAGAATAGAAAAATAATCTGTTGAAGCAGAGTAAGATTTCCTTCTGCAGAGGTTATGGGATGAAAGAGAAGAGCTTTTACATACAGAAAACCTTAAAATAGCCAGGTGGTTCCAGAATATGAAAGTTGGGCCAGAGGCCTGTATGGCCTTAAGGCAGTGGATGAAATTACAGATCAAGGATATGGTGACAGACACCAGCTTCAGGCTTGTGTTGGTTTACTCAGTTTTGTCTGCTAGCATTGGGGCGTGATTGGTTTTATCAAAGGTGTCAGTGTTCACCACCATGGCTGCCCTTCTGATTACAGCAGTGGCATCTGTTTGGGCATGCCGTGTGCCTTGGCTGTGGGGTGAGCAGAATGGGGATCAACACGGCCAACAGCTGAAGTATGCAAATGGGCATAGTCCTGGATTTCTTCACAAAGAAGGTAGCCCCAAATTTCCCTGGTATGGGTGCAGAAGGAGCTTGCTTTCTACCAGGGAAGTCGGGGGATACACCTAGAAGATGTCAGAGGAGTGAAGGGTTCAGTCATCTGGGCACTGTCATAGGAATTGTCTGTAAGGACTTGATCATTGTAGTATGGGTGGCAGTGGCATGCCTGAACCAGATATGATTAAAGATTGCAGGGGCATCAGCAAACCAGATGTCATTCTGTGGAATGGGAAAGGAGGGACCTCTGTTACAGGTGAGTCTGAGGGGACCACAGGTAGCTTGAAGGAGAGGGGAGCGAGAATAAAATATGTTTGGGACTGAAAAGATGGGCTCTGATGGTGGAGATACCAACAGCCTGAGGTTGAACGGTGATGGATTGTGCACATCCCTCAGGGAAAGAAACACTGCAAAGGACATTGTGAAGAATAGGATGTACAACCGTATGTGTAAGGGGGTGATCCCCAAGGAGTCTGTCAATATCAGAAAGGACAAGGAAGGTGTCAAGAAAAGCATGCTCACATTCTTAATCTGAGGGTTTGCACACCTTGTCACCCCACGCTGGCAAATGGATTGGTTTAGGGGTAGGCCCTCTAAGCACTGTTTTCACTGAAGTGGACCACCAATAGAAGTGAGGGGTCCCAAATACTGACATTATTGAGTACCTTTTAAGAGAAGGGTTAGGGCCTATTGATGATTCATTTTCTGGTCCCAAGTGGAAGGAACAGAAAGGACAGACAAGCAGACTGAAACACAAGGCCCAAGACCATGTTGCACCAGAAGTTTGAAGTGTCTAGGAGGCTCTGAAGGTTCTGTTTTGGAGGAGGGAATACAGTGATGGTGGGAAAAGTTTCAGCTAATGATGAAGATGCCACAAGCAATGGTAGGACTATGGCAGTAGCCTTAAGGTGAGTGAGTAAAGGTATACTACATGTCACTCCAAGTATAAGTTAAAGCGAACACATCTGTTTAAGGGGATAGGCCACAAGAAGAGCATGTCCTTGACACCCCAAATCACCATGCATAGATAAGAAGGAAGGTAAATGGAGTTGATTACTTCATCAGCTATTGGGACCATTCTGTATGAGGCAGAGAGGAGGCAAACATTATGCCTGGGTACTCAATGGTCAGATGCCAAGACCCCACTGTGTTTGTGCACTGGCTGGGTGGGGTTGTTAAAAAGGCAAATGGGTGCAGCTCAGGGGGAGATTGAGGGTGCGGCCCACTTGTGGTCCCTGGAGAGCTCAGAGAGTTCTTGCTATTTATAAGATTGTGAGATAATTAACTTTTAGTGATTATTTTTCCAGGATTCTGGTCTTTTTCATTATGTTTATGGTCCACTGTGCTTGTGGTTCAGGTTGTGCAATCCTCTTCCCTGTAGCACTTAATTGTGCCCTTGTCAACTAGTCATGCCGGGGGGCCCCAGATGCAGTCGGGGAGGCCTGATCATCTAATCATCCAGTGCCTGTATTGTACAAAAAACAGTGGAGTGAGGCAGCATCTGGCTTCACCACACTCTGCAAGCAACAGAGGAATGATATTATGATGGATTTTCCTTGAATACCAAAGATACCAAAGGGATGAGGCACCATATATATTAGATAAAGTGACGAACTCGTAGTCAAGCTCAGATTTCTTATTCTGTAGTTTCCTGGACTCTGATGCAATCCATCATTTTCTTGTCAGAGACTTCATGGCATTGAGTGCCTGCCTGTCGCTCCATTATTAGAGCTGTCAGTTCAAGGAATGATCACATCAAGGTCTACTGTGGCTTGCAAGAATTGTGTCAACTGCGAACGTAGAGAGTACCAGCCACAGTGAGTGCTCCATGTTCTTCAAATTCAGTTAGAAGAGAGGTGGTGGGCTCCTGGGCATGCAGGTTTCCAGGTTATTAACAACATGGATCATCGAAGGTAGGAGAGGTGCTTCTTCGAGTATGTGAACTTTGGTGGAGTATGTGAACTTCAGGGAAGAGTTCCTGTTCAGAAATACCAGGAGACAGTACCTTTCTGTGAGCATCATGGAAGGTTTGGCCTCGAGTAGAGCTTCCCTATCTGAAGCAATCTGTTTGTTACCTTTCTTTCTTGTAATTTACTACATCTTGCTTACATCTGACACTGTAGTTCTGTGGAAAAAATGAGTTGGCTAATTTGAAGTTACTTAAACTCTACAACTGTCCCAGTTGGTCAGAGTTCCATATCATCAGTCGTGTCACTGCTGCTGTGTCCTCCCCTATAGTATTAAACTACTTCTGCTCTGACCTCATCAGAGTTGTATTTGGGTTACTCCACAACAGATGTTAGAACCTCCCAAAATTGCAGATCCTTGGGCCATCTGCCCATTAGGGAAGTAGCACTCGACTGACTACAGGAAGGGTTGGAGGGGCTCCTCTGAACCCGTGGGCTACTGCAGGTTGTGAGGAAATCAGTCCCCTCCAGGCTGATCTACTGATTGCAGAATTTTGAGCACATCTATCAATGAGGCAACACAGACGTTATCACTGATGGTGACATCTACCTTTGGATCAGAAATCCCTATTATCTGCACCTTCCATGCCACCTCAGAGGGATCGTTAGGTTCTGACCAGTCCCCCTGTGGTGTTAATTTTGTGTCTGCTAAGTCCGAGTAATGCAGGGCTGGGGGACTCCCAGTTTCTACCTGATGAAGTGGCAGGAGGGCCACTAGGGCCCTTGCTGGTAGGAGAAACATGGTAGTGTTGAGGGTTCTTGACAAGAGCCAGTAAAACAGATGTTGGGACTCTGGATTGCCTGCTGGGGAATGCCCAGGGCCAAACAGGCTTCCCATGCTTCAGGCTGCTTTGGGTCAGGGCCCTTTTGCTTGTGTTTAGGGGGATATTTACCCCTAAGGGCAGTTAACTGTTAAGAGAGTTGGGAAGGTGATGGAATGGGTACAGCAGGAATTTACAAATGGTTGGGCCCACATGACACTGGGCCTGTAAGTCTAGCATGTATTACTGACTTTAGTGGGCTCTGAGAGGACCAGGACTTTATTATTATTATTATTATTATTAGTGGGTTCTGCTGGGCTTCACTAGGATGATATCTCCCGAGGTCTTCATCTGCCTGGGGCAGCCATGGTACTGGAGCACGAGGATCCTTTTGCAGCAGTCAGTACCTTTATGCCTTCTGTGCTCTCACTTTCAGCAAGGTGTGCTGTGACAGTGGATTGACTAGCATGGAAGTGGTTATATACCAGGGAAATAGTCAAGCCTTAATTTGTATACCTGTTGGCTAAGTAAGGCATGACATACACAGCAAGGGATGTTTATAAACTTACCACATGGGCGTATCAGACATAAGCTGGGATGGAGTTATGTGCCCAGATGCTGCTGCTGTGGATTTGTGGCTAAAACAGCGTTGATAACTTGCCAGTATTTTGGCCACAGTGCTCAGGCAGCATCAACGCTTTCCTTATTTTCCCAGTGACTGGGCTGTGAGGGGTCATAGCTAGGGCATACCAGCCGTATAACATCATGGTACAGCATCATGGTCGGCGGTAAAAGGGGGATGGAGGGTGGATGGCTTGCAAGGTGGCTTGCTCAGAGAGCAGCTGGCCATTAATCTTCTGAGGGAGACAGCGGGCAATCTCCTTTTGCTGCTTGTCCCCCCTGACCTGTGTCTCCTGCTCTCCTTCACCTAGTGAGCTTTCTATCTCAACTCATGACTCCTCTTGTTTTTGCTCTTCCAGTTTTCTCCCCTGTCCTGCTTGGGAGTGAGCAAGTGCCTGTGTGGGTGCTTGCTTGTGGAGCCCTGTGACAGCTACACTGGAGAAGTGGTGCTCCTGTGCACGTATACTGACCCCTGACGGGAGGAAGGCTGGCCACGTGCTGGCTCTCATGCTGGTAAGTATTGAGTTTCCCTGACTGCCATTCAAATCAGTGTACAATGCTGGCTTCCCCCTTATCGGTAGGCTTGGGCAAAGTAAACTTCAATGCTTTTGGAAAGCAGCGAGGTCTGCCGATGGCTGTTCCCTTTAAAATGGTCATCAAGGGCCATTTCACAGTTTTCTTTGCTAGGCTGGGTTAAATTACCAGTCTGCTGGTCTGAGTGCTGCATGGGTTGTCTGATCAAATATTCCCGAATTTTCATCGTTCCTGTCATCTCCTACTCCTGGTTATTTCCTATGGTACTTTGGAGTTGTTGAGGTCACTAATCTCCAGGTGAATTTACTTGCTCCTCTAATCGTGCTTAAGGTCAGTCTGTTACCAGAAGCAAAATGTGTAACTGTACTACAGAAGCACAGAGACCACAACTGTGCACACGTTAATGATTTTTCTAATAGACCAAGCACTGTAGTGTACAACTACAGTACACAAATTTGCCCACATAAAATAACGTACAGGTTTAGTAAGCTAGTAGAGAACCAGTCTGTTCATGTTGTTTATTATTGAATCAGTTATTAACAACTGTAATTAACTGGGAATCCATTGGTGATACCTTCAGAAGGAAAATTAGTAGTGTGACAAACAAAGCATGAAACATTAATCATCCAGTTTCTAAAAAAAAAAAAAAACCCAAAAAAAAAAAACACTACCTTTCATCCAACAAAGTGCTTCATCTCCCTTCTTTTCCCCCAAAGTATGGGTTATAAGCACACGCCCTCTTCTTGCACACCCCTTCTGTGGGAGATGGGTATGCTCTAGCTCTGTATGAGCCTTTGCTGTGCCCTGCAGCCTGCTGATCCACATGCTGGTGAGAAGGCATCCCGTGAGTTTGCATACAGATGCCTGAGGTGTGGGTTCAGCCACACTAGCTGGATGCAAGCTGGGCTGCTCAAGGCATCTTATGGAGAAAATGCTTTTTGGTGCAAGTAGAGTTTGTGATGTTGGCAAAGTGACCATGGACAGTATCATGTTCTTGACTCCTGCTGTTTCTACTTGAAGGTATATTCCTTTTGATACAAATTTTCATGCTGCTTTTATATTTTTCTGGTTGATTCCTCTTTTATTTTAAAAGTGTCTTTGAACTTTCCTGATCCTGTTTAATCCAGGTGATTGCCTTCCTTTTGACTTGATCATTTCTAGGCAAATGCCCTTCAGGTTAACTTGCTTTCAACCTCAGTGTGCGCTCTGACAAAAAATCTTAAGTATTAGAGATGTGCTATGTATGGACTCTATAGCCCAATACTGCTGCAAATGTTAAGTGGATGGAGTTTTACCAGAAGGTCTTGAAGTTCTGTATAGAATTGTTAGGTTCAGGAACCTAATCCAGCCTTGTGAGATACGGATTTCATGACATCAGAAACCTGTGGGAGACCGACTTTGTAAGTCTGGGGGCAGTGAAGTGAGGGTCTTGATAAACTCTCTGCTGAACAGTGTAACAAACCCACTCATCCATCAGAATGTCCAGGTAGGCTCATGCTGCACCTTGCAATTTTCTGCAAGTAAGGCTGGATGATAAAGATAAGATCTCCTCCTATACTTGGGCCAGCAAGGTGGCATGAAGAATTGACTGCTAGAAAACGCTGTGCTGTGGTTCAAAAATGTTGTGTAAGGTGTTGAGAATGCATGTGTCATATAGAGACAAGATGACCATACACAACTAAGTATCTGAAAAAGCATAAAAGCTATATGTGAAGTCTGATTGGTGTGCTCAATTCCAATTGAGTCACCTCATACACATGAATAAACTTTGTCTTGTAATTCTATACTCTACATCCCGACTTCTGTCCTTGGCTGGTGATGAGCCAGTTGCAAATTTTCATAAGAGCATGCATGCTATGTTTTCATTCTTCTCTTACCAGGTGTTAACCAGCCCATTTGTCAGGAGTTGGTTGTAGGAGCAACCCCAGAATGAGTTCTCCCAACCTGCTAAAGTCTGCAGGATCCCTCTATTGGCCCTTAGGAGTTCACATTCACGGCATGGAGGCTTCAGGGGTGTCCGTCTTTGTGTATTAAGGTAGTCTGGTCAAGAAAGTTTGCCTGTATTGCCATTGAGTCCCAACACCTGCCACCAGGTGGTGGGATCTTCAATGCTGTGATCCTCTGAAGTTGGCCTTACCTGGAGTTGACAAGCAATCTTTTTATTACTTTTGGTTTCTGCAATCTGTTGGCTTCTAATCTTGCTCACTCCATTTCAGCTGGGAGTCTGTGTCCCCTTTTGAATCACAGAAACCAACGGGCAGGCAAGCAGTTTACCTGATGATAGCTATGCAAGTGCCTTATCTGCTTTAGTGCTTTTAGGATTTAGTCAAAATGCCAAGTATATTAATGTTAAATTGGCAGTTTAGTTACTGCCCTGTCTCATTACGGAAATGGTAAATACTTGCTCTGGGTTGGCAATTCAGTTATTGTCCTGTCTTGGCACAGTAGTTCCCACTGTGGTTCTGCAGCCTCTTGCTGTCTTTGTTACCTTTGTCTTACAGTGACACATCAGGTTCTCCCAAGTCTTAATGGTGAGTTACACACTCCGTTTTCCTTATTTAGGTGTTTTCTGGCTTCAGTATGCAGGAGTGGGTACTCTAATGTTAAGTTCTGATGTTCAGTGAATGAAGTATTAAGTTTTTGCTGGAATATCTTGATCCAGTAGATAAAGACTGACATGTTTTGATTGTGTTTCATTTAATTTGTCTAATATTTTCTCTTTGAGGATGGCCTCTTAAGAATAAGCAATAATGAAAATTGCCAATGAAAATTGAGACTTTTCTGCCTTCTATCAGAAATGAATTTAGACCATGTTTTGTGTAGATCAAGGTTACTAGAAAACCAAAGGGAACAGTTTTCCACCGTTTGAAAGTATTGTTCTTTTTCCCCTTGAATATTTAACCTTAGACTAAAAACTCATTCCAGTTAAACTTACTGTTATCTATATTGATCTTCCAAATTCCTCTGCAAGTGAAATGTGATGCTTCTCAGAAGGGTGATCCAGGGACACTATGTAATACAGAGGCAAGCCTTAAACTACCTGATGGAGAAATCTAGGTATAGCCACATGAGTTGCATAATAGATTTGTGGAAGGGCTGTGCTGTTACTCCTGCATTCACTGGGTCTCTCCATTCCCTTTCTGTGCACCTTCAGTGAAGAACTGGCAGTAGCCCAAACAGTTGCTGATGATTTTTAAGGCTTTTGGTCAAGAAGAGAATGTAGCAGGTGAATGATGCAGGCATATGTGAGGAGTAGTCTTCTCTTTGTCTTTTGAAGTCTTGTACTGATATTGATCTTCTCAACCGTTCTTCGTAAGACAAATGCTTTCTGCCAAATACCACTTTTCGTAGCATGTTTTATTGTATTAAAATTATGATGCTTCAGGTTGTGATCACAGTTGGAGGCTGTTGTAATGTTACTCAGATGAACTAATATTTAGCGGTGATTGAAATTTATTGCCACTTTGGTAGTAATTATGAAGTTGGATTTATGTGATATCTAAAACTTTGAAGCTGTTAGATATGGTATAGCAATTAACAGAGTCTAATTATAGATGGGACAAAGAGTTAACAAAGATTGCAGAATGGCAAGGTTCACATGAGACTTACTGCAGGATATCAGGGGTTTCTCAAGTTAGTTGCGTGCCTAAGGACTTCCACCTTATTAGAGTGCAATACTCGCTCTTCCCAATTATGCGTTGGCTCTCAGCAGAAGTCTTCCCTGAGAGGGATCCCTTCCAGTGGGGGTTCCTGGGTCACAGCCCACTGTGATTCTGAAGAGCTCAAAGGGCTCCTGCTTGAGATTGCTGTTTGTAGGACCATGAGATGATTGACTTTCAGCCAGTAATTTTTCATGGTTCAGGTCTTTTTCTATTTTGTCTATGATTCAGGTTGTGCAATTCTCTCTCTCTTAGCATATAATAATGCCTTCATCAATTAGCCATGTCACAGGAGCACTGGATACAGTTGGGGGAGCCCTGATAGTCTCGTGCCTGTAGTGTGTAGATAACGGGGATGATGCAGTGTCAGGCTCCACCACACTGTAGATAACAGAGGAATGATGCTGTGACAGCTCTTCCATGAATCATAGACCAGGCATATGGGTAACAAAGGGGTGATGCCTGGGGGAGAGTTAGGGGAGAGCTGCTCTACTACACAGACTTAATGTTGTCTTAATTCAGCTAGCAACTATGAAGTAAGGCTGTGTTCTTCATCTGCATGGTCTTGACATTGCCAGGAATTGGGCTTTACTCTTGACTAGGTTGTGTACTGCATGTAGTCAAAGTTTCTCCTCTTTCATGAAGATTTTGTAGTTACTACTGGATGTCACTTCAGTCTTGTTCACACATCTAAATGATACTTCTGGAATGTGAGTGTATTAAGTAGCTTCAGCAGCTATTTTTCAAGGAGATGATTGTTTTATCCCATGATTATTTATCAGGAAATCTCCAGTCAAATATTATCAGTCTGAAGTCTTTAGCTTGGGTGCAAAAGCCTCTGTTCCCATCTAAGCTTCTTTTATTACTTTAAATGTTGCCTTAATACTGTTGTTAATCTTGGATGATTTGTGCTGTTGTAGGTTTTTTTTTTTTTTTTTTTTTTTTTCAAATTCCACATGCAACTTTGCTTTCCAGTTTCATTTTGTATTATTGTCCTCTGAGAGCACAGAAGTAAGAAAGTGAAGAGATACAGCTGTCTTTCCATTAATAATAACACCTGGACAATCAGCTAGATGGCTTTAACTTTATGGCTTTTATCAGCTAGATCTGAGTTACATGTCTAATTCTGAATTTGAAATCAAGAGAGACTTAATCTGAAAGAACTCATGTTAGAAAGTCAGGAGCCTTGGTTGACCTGGGAGAAATTATGTGAAATATTTTGTTAAGAAATTGAGGGTAACACCCAGCATAAAGTAGGCTGTTGGTTCTGTCCTAGGTGGGTTTGATTGTACTGAGAGGAATTTACCATTTATTTTTATTTTTATTTTTTTCCACAGAATCATAGAATATCCAAGTTGGAAGAGACCCACAAAGATCGTCGAGTCCAACTCCTGGGTTCCCAAAGGACCACCCAAAAAAAACAGACCAAAATTTCTGAAGGTTAAAGTAGTGTTTGGCTTTGAAGATACTGGCTATAACAGCTTTCTGTTGGTCATTCACAGGTAACATACTCACACAGCTGGGCTTGTTGATAATCAATGTAAATTATGGAATATAACACATGAAGAGTTACAGATCTGTGACCGTCGCCTCCTGCAGGTGTACTTACAGTAATAGCTGAAAAAGTAGTGATGATGATGATGTCATCCTCATACTTCACACCTTCAAGCCTGCTAAATTTTATTTAGTCCATTATTATGAGAGATCTTTACTGAACCCGCACTTGTTTTCTTCTTTATTCTGTCACGTTTGAATGAATAATTGAAGTCCAGTCTTGTATGAAAACTCTGACCTATATTATTTCTTTAGGGTCCTCTTATGCTCTGCTCTTAAAATTTGCTTATTATATCATGCTATACAGATGCAATTTTTTTTAATGAGATTTGGATGAGAAGGGAAATAGAGCAATCTATTATTAAATTAAAAAGTTGAATGATAGTGGAATTAGCAAAATAATCTCAGGATCCTGTTATTCATTAAACAGACAATAGAATTGTTATTTGCTATTCTGTATCTTTGTATCTTAACAGTGTTCTGGGAAATAATCTACATGGCTTGACATTCATTGATGTCCACTGGATGTGCCAAAGGAGTTGCTGTTCTATCTAGCAATTTAATTCAAATGGTTCTGTTTGTAATGCCTTCTAAATTACTTCTTGGCAAATGAAATAGGTTTTGATAGGAGATTAAGGTTTGATTTTGGTTTTGTTTTTAGAATTTTGGTTTTATACTGAAAAAAAATAAATCAAGAAAAGATGGACTGGAATGCAAGACCACTCAAGAATGCTGATGCACAGAATAACCAGCAAAGTAGACAAGCGTGTAACACTCAGTTGCTTCCTAAAGCACATGCTTTTCCTCAAAGAAATACATTTTCCTCTGAAAATGTGTGTAGTTATGCTGGAAATAACAAAGTGATGTATCTACCAACTGTCAATGTTCCTGTACCAGGAACATCTGTGTCTGGCAAAGATTTTCATGCCTCAGAATACTCAGTCAAAAAGCGTCTACCATCATATTTAGTAATTGCACCAAGACCTCCCAATCAAATGTCACATGCACAGACAGAAATGACTCAGAACTCTTGGCAAAGCTCTAGTAGACGTACTTCTTCCTACAGACAGTTAGCTCCCCTGCCTTCTCAAAGGAGCAATGGGAATAACTTGCGGAACATGCTTCAGGGACCTCAGCATGCCACCACGAACAGTTATGCCATGCAGTCACAAACATCACAGCATAATTCGATGAGAGCTATGATGTTGTATCAAAGTAACCGCGAATGCACTAATTCTTCAAAGGTAGGGTGCACACTGCAGTATAACACGAATGGTCCTGCTTCATTTCAAAGCCTTTCTCTACCGGTCCATCAGTCATCCCGTCAATATGTCCATTCTCAGGACAGTTCTTTGTCTCTTGGTACGTCTGGGCAACATGTGCAAAGTCAAATATATTATTTCAGTAAACAGTTTCAAGTTTCACAGTCACCAAGTCAAAATACTACAGCAAATGCACAGCTGCCACAATATATACCAAATCAGACGGGATTGGAAGCTCCCAGTGGATGTTCTGCGCCAGCTTTGCTGCCTGCCAACTGTGATTCAAGAGCTGCAGCACAACCTTTGCTAGGTGCACAACAGGAAGTTCAAAATGTGTCTACTGGATATACTCTCAGCCAACAGAGGTGCCTGTTAGATCAAAAAAATGCTTCTGGTATTAACAGTGTTCAGCAATACTGCCAGACGCAGCAATCTGGAGAAGTCAGTCAGTCGGTTATGAATGCCTGTAACTCAAGTGGAGATGTGACAGCAAATCAGACTTTTAATGAATTGTCTGCATCATCCACTGATGCTTCCAAAGAATTGTGTAGTATTTTGCATGAAATAGTAACTCTTTCTTCAGTGGTTGCTACAAAGCCATCATGTGATCCTGCTTCAGTTCAGGAAAGTCAGACTAATAGTTCAGGGAATGCACCTGTTAATTCTCAAACTTCTTCAGCAAAAGAAGATGAAAGGAAAGCAGCAGAGGGTGATCTAGTTCCAGAAACTGAAAGACTGCACTATATTAAAAAGAAATGCACCCTGCTTGAAAAGATGCATCATTTTAAAGGACTATTAGCTTCACAACCTGGTAAGAGCAGTCCCACACTTGCTGCCAGTGATGAAAGCGTGCTCTCTAATCCTCTTCCTCAGGTGCCCAATCAAAACGTAGCACCTTCCCCATCTGAAGCAGTGAGGACAGACACTCAGCAACAGCCCGTTCTTAACTCTTCACCTGAAGAGAAAAATGACAAACAGAAAGCTGGTGCTGACAACAGAGAATTAGAGGTGGCTCGGAGTAATCATCAGGTAGAACAGGGAAACCTTTTATCAAAGTCATTTCCTGTTCCTTCTCACAACAAACTCCCAGCTCAATTAAATAATCCTGAGAGTGCTCCCATCCTGGGACAAAAAGATGCGTCAGCCTTGGCTTCCTCTCAAAAAACTCTCACATCCTCCAACAATACTTCAGGTTTTAATCAAACCAATAGCTCTGTCAGAAATGCATCAAAGAATGTATCAGCTTACCCTGAGAACTCATCCTTTCTTCAGTTTGTATTGAGCAGCACAAATATGTTGAAAGAGAAGAAAGCTGGTGCTACTGCCGATAACATACTGACTAATCTCCTTTGCTGTGAAAAACCCCGGGTGGATTTAAAGGGCAAAGATGGAAGCTTATCGAAGGACCGTAGAGAAAAGAATGTAGCCAGTCTGAAAGGTGAGCGGACAGTTATAGTCCACACTCGCACTCCTGTATCAGAAACAATGCAGTCTAATGAAAATAAAGTCCAGAGTGATGTAGCTCAGAAAAAGAAAAAAGCACAGCTTACTGAAAATTCATGTTTTAAACAAAGCAATTGTAGTTACTCTGCAGAAGAACTAACTGCATGCCTGGGCTTGTGGAGAAAACGTGGTTCAGAACCTGCAAATATTCAAAATAGCCAGTCAAATGAAAGCCCCACAGAAAATCAGATCTTACCCTTACCTTATAGCCAAAACACAGTGAGTAAGAGAGAACAAGGTAATCTTCCGGATAGTACAGATGAAGCGGTCTTGCCTTTAACAACTGCCTCTGTAGGACAAAAACACGACACGTTGGGCTGCAATTTGATAAAAGGTTTTGAACTCCAAGTTGCAGTTGTCTCTCCTTTAGTGCTTCCTAAACAGGTAACACAGAGTGAGCAGGCAGACAAGTGTCAAAAATCTGCAGATAAAACCTGTCTAGTAATTGACACAGGAAGCATACGTAGCTTGCAAGAAGAGGGGAAAAATGTTTTAACTGTGGGAAGTGCTGATAAAGGAACAGTAGAACCTGTCCGTTCATCACCTGCTGACTGTATTCTGGTAGAGAAAGAAAACTCACATTTGCAACAGAACAAATCAGCTAATGGAAACAGAATAGTAAAAAACAGTATGAGTACAAATGATTTGTCTGATGAAAAACAAAGGAAACTTTGTCAAACCATGGAAGATGCTGGTGAAAATCTCAGATCACAAAACAAGTCATCTCTTTCTGAGTTGGACCTGAATTTTTATGGTCAAATCTTTCAAGAAGGTAATAAAGACTGTGAAGATAAGCAAACAGTGTTAGAGACAGGAAATATTCCTACAGCTTTGTTAGAAGAACAGATGTTTCATATTTCTAGTGTATGCTCTCTTGTTGAAGGTGATGCATCCTATAATCCACAAATAGCAAGCATATTCAGCTCCGTCCATCAGACTAATGCATTAAATAACGGTACCTCATCAGGAGAAAATGCATCTGACCCAAGGCAAAAGGAGCAATTGCTGGACTTGAATAAAAATGACTTGAGCAAGAACTCTCTCCAGCAAGAGACCTTGCTGCAAAAGACATTGGGAGAGTCATCTAGGTGTGTTAGTGAAGCAGGTAGGACTTTGGATAGTTTTAAAACCATCCATTCTGAGAAAGAAAGCAGTGGCAATCCTCCTAGAACAAATTCTGCCTCAGCGAAAAAAATGCCGGTAAATGCATCTTTCAAGCATTTTGAAAATAACTTGGACGTTCTTCCTAGGTTAGACCAGGAGTTAACTCAAAGTTCACCAGATTTCTTGATGAGTGTGACTGCTGAAACAAATGTGTTCTCTGTTACAACAGATGTCAATAAAGAAAATGACACCTCTACTAAAAATAGCATAGAAGAAGTGAACCTTTTTGGAGCAGAGCCTATTAAATATCTAAAGAGTCAGCTGACTGAACTTTTGCAAGAGTTTCCATATGGCATTGAAGGGGCTGATTTGCTTACAAAAGAGCCAGTACGAAATGATTCTGTGCTTGAGCGGACAGAGAAGCAAACTCAAAAAGAGACTCAAATCTCTGACAAAAAGTCAAATTCAAAGGACCCAGTAGATCAGCTACAAATTACACTGTTAAGCTCTGGTCAGGTGCAAGAAATATTTCCTGAAGAGAAGCCATGTTCCTCTAGTGAAAGCAGCAGAGCATTGACTCAACCTGAAAAGGCTTCACCCCAGGAGGAGAAGCTCAAAAGCAATGTTCAACCTGATCAAAGCCTATGTAAGGAGAAAGAAAACCCTCAGCCACCACCCAATTCCAGAAAGGAAGACAATTACTGTTGTTTAATGTATTGGCTGTCTGAACTAGGTGGAGTGCCACAAGGCTCTTGTGAATGCGGAACTTCTGGTTCAGATAAAAAGGGTAATGATCAGTGTTCAGAAGCTGAAAATATCAACTCTGCAGAGAGACAAGAAAACAACAGTAAATCTGATGCCCCAGTGAAGAACAACTGTGCATCAGGAAATCCACCTACTTCTGAAAATGTTACAAATCGTGTTCACAAAAATAAAAAAGATGCATGCAAATATACTGCTGTAATGACCAAAAAAGCCAGGCTCCAGATGGATGATGAACAGAAACCACTTCCAACAGAAACAGAAAAAATTAGACCACTCAATTCCTCTGAAAAAAAAGATCTTGATAAATCAAAGAGCAGTAACAGTAAAGAAGAACCAGAAATGTGTAGTATCACTCCACTATTAGGGAAAGAATCTAATTCTGATAAAAAAGATAATCGGAAAGCCTCAGAAGAAGAGTTATCAGAGAAAGCTGGTCATGCGGATTTAGACAACATGACAAAGTCATCAAAAAAAGAGAGAGTTTTCAAAGTGGATTCCATTTCAAAAGATAAAACCAAAACAGGTTTGATCATGAAATCCAGAACAGACATTCACAAATGTACAAAATCAGACACTGCTGCAATTAAGCATGCTGAAGCCCATCAAGGCCAAAAAAAAACCACCTGTGATGAGAACACAGGTGAAGAACAAAACTGTGGGAAACAAAAAGACACACTTGGACAAAATGTAGGAATTAATACCAAAAAGAAAGCAAAATTAGCAGCAGAAAAAGGACAAAAAAAGCTGAATAGTTATCACACTGAAACCATGAAGTTCCCAGGCTTTGTCAATAAAGACTTGAAGTCAAGAAACCAGAAATATTCTCCACATAAATCTGTAAAAGCTTATCCACCACAGGAGGAGTCATACAAACGGAAGAGGAAGGACATTATTGGAAAGAGAGACTGTAAGAAAACAAAGGTGGAAGATGAACGACTAAAACAGTCTGAAGCAAAGAATTCCAAGCAATGCTCATATAATTGCATGATAAATACTGACAAGACTAAAAAATTGAATGGAGAAAATGTCTGGAAACCCAGGAACTCAATAGGAGATCACACTATGCTTAAACTACAGAGAAAAAGGGGTCGATCTGCCATCTCCAGAAACTACTTTTCTAACAAAGAGAGACATCTCGATGGTCAAAACAAAGACAAGTGTTCTGAGAAAATATTTTCTGATAAAAATATGCTATATTTAAATAGAAGAACAAACAGATTAAAATTACATCTTCAAAAAGAACCGAAAAAACATTATCTCAATAGAGTTGCATTTAAACGTACTGCGCAGGAACGCATATACCTGACAAAGTTAGAGACATCACCTGTCAGGCCTGTCTGGCATTTAAAGTCCAAAGCGTCACAAAATAGCACAGATTCAAAAAGAGATCCTTCTCCCTCGGAAGATGATAAATCACGGAAACCACAAGTACTTGAATTTAAACTGTGTCCAGAGATCCTGTTCAGAAATTCAGCTACTGTTGAAGAAAGCTTAAGTACAAAGAATTCTCTGGAAAATGAGAAAACCACTGTGGCCGGTAAGGTGCACGTGCAATTCTTTTCTTCCACTTTCAAATGGATGTAGGCAGTTGTAGGTTGAGAGTCGTGAATTTAGTATAGTAGAATACTTGTGTGTAAAACTGAGTCATTGCTAGAATTTTGGCTATACTTACAGTTTGTTTTCTCAAATAATTGAGAAATTTTTGCAAGTGAAAAGTATTCCTTTTTCATTTGTGTTATACAAAACTGCAGACAGTGAAAATGTGGGAGTAGAAATTTAAGGTTGAAGTTGCTTATCTAGCTTTCTGGCAGATGTTAAGTTGAAAAAAGTGAGACTTCTTCAATTTCATGTTTTGTTTCTTTTCCTTAAAGTTTACAGAATGAAGTTAGTTTAGAGTGTGGCAGTTTCAAATAACTTTGCAAGAAGGCCTTCAAGCTTTCTTGTGGAAGGTAGCTTGACTTGTTTGTGGAGAGCAGATTCCCCTGGTGTTGTTACTAAAGGCGATCTGATTTGTATTCAATGTTAGCCTGGTTGTGTATAAGTTCAGCTGTGTAGACAGAGGAGGGAGAGATCTGAATGAGGCCTTGAAGAAGGGAGGAGTCTTGGGCCAAATATATCCTGCACTTTTTTAACTGCTGCAGCATTTTCTTAGTTGTGGTAACTTCTGCCATCTTTACTTTGTCTTTCTCTCCCTCCTCCTCTTCTTATCCCCAGTCTTTATATGTTTTAAGCGGTGTATTCTGAAGCATATTTTTGTCAAACACTATCTTTGATTTTAAATAAAAACAAATCTGAAGTTGTACATACTGCCTCTTGCAGTCAATTTCACAGCCAAAGAAAATTTCCCTTTTCCTGTGGCAGCATATATGTTAAAACCTAATGCTGAATAGAGACCACTGCTTATCATATAGGAACCTAAAAAAAAACCTCTTAATTTTCTTTATAGGTGTAAAGAGTAAAAAAGAAGATTGGTTAAAATACGATCCAGTGAAGCAAAAAAAAAAGGAAGGGATCTCGACAGGTGAACTGCCCCTCTGATTATTGATTTTGAAATAAAAGTTGAATACTCTTTGCTTGATTTAAGTGTTCCTTTTCAACATGGCTTTGTCTATTTTGACTGATTCTTTACTGTCTCTGTTGCCAGAATGGATACTACTGAGTAGACATAAGAGTTTCAAAGATTTGTGGAGATTTTTATTGTCATGAGAATGTGTAGTTGGAGATCAATGGCATTTTCCTGCTTGAATGTGTACAGTTGAATCAGAGAGAGCACCCATGTTGAGATTCAGCCAGAGCTTTAAACTGTAGGCAAAGCCCAAGCTAGCTGCTTGGTGACCTTTGCTTTAACCTGCTTCTCTGTCTGTCTTTCAGTTGAGGACAGTATTCCACTTGATACAGCCATACAAATCCTGGAAGGAGATGGCGTGGCTCTTCACAGTCCAATCAAAGACTCAAAAGAGATGTTTCAGACCTACAAGAAAATGTATCTGGAAAAAAGTAATGCAAAGGCCTAGATAGCACTCCTGTATCGTAGGTCTTACTCAATATTATTGGTGAAAAAAAAATGCCAACACTACGATTTTTTTTCTTATTTACTTCATATTTCTGCATAGTTGTTATATATAGAGAGAGATACATCATGTTGTTGGCAATACTTCAGCCCTGTTTGCCTAATAATTGTGAATAACTGATAATTTGCTTAATCTGTATTTATTGCACAAATAGGCTTTGGTGCTGACAGTGTCATTGTCAAATACATTTTGTTTTTGTTATATTTGAATTACTTTTAAAGAGCCAGGAGTTAGCTCTATCTTGACCAAAAAAAAAAAATAAAATAAAAAAAAATGCACCAACAAACCTCAAACTCATTTAAATCATCATAATCTGTTTTACTTTCTTCTTCTGGAAAAGCTATGCTTGTGATACTTTCCATTGCTGGCAGTGGAAAAATATTCCTACTAGGGAAGAATTGCAGGGATTCCTAGGCATGACACCTTTATTTTCTATTTATTCTAGTTTGATTATTGTGCTCCTAACAAGACTTTCTATTTTTTTGTGGAAACCTTTTTTTAAAACTTGGAATACAGATATAAAACCCCCAAATCAAACATAAAGATAAGGGGATACTATGAGGTGTTTATGCTGCTGCCCAGTTTTCTCACTTCTATTTTTGTAGAACTTGTAGAAATCGAACTCAGAATTCTTTATCTGAACACAGTGCTGTAAACTGATAGTTGACTGAAGACTTTTCCCTTCTTCCCTCCCTTCCTCCCTCTTTCTACTTTCTTTACATTTGAAAGAAAAGCACAATTGTTGAAGTGCAGGGAGTTTGAATTCACTTCTGTCTAGACCACGATGCTCAATTTAACCAGACTGTAATTAATTTCTTTGTTTATAAAATGTTAGCTAATGTTTGACTAAATGTTCACTGTGATGTGAGTTGTATTTTTTGTTGGATACCTTTTGTTTAAGTGTCTTTTTGTTGTTGTTCAGAATTTCGAATTGAAGCATTATGTATATATATATTTTTTTTCAGAATTGTGGTTATCTGTTTCTTTTTATCTGTTCAAGCCTTTATAATAAAAGTGAAAACTGCAGATATTTCACTGAATGACTTTTATACTTGAAATAAACTTTTTGCAGGCTGTGCATAGTCTTTTTTTGTTTGTTTGTTTAAAAAGCAAGTAGTCATATTTATTGCAGTTAGTTAAATAAATACGAGAGAGAACCTTGTACATTAAACACAGTTTTGAAGTAACTGTCAGATCTTCCTTCTTTGAGTGGTTTCATAGATACAAGAGAGGGAACTGGATTTCAGTCTAAGCTTTTGGAATCAGTTGAACTAACAGCAGGTGCTTATATTTCAGAAAACACATCAGGAACTTCTTTCTCTTCATTTGTTTTTTTCATTTTCTGTTTTGTGTTGAAGTGTCAGTACTTAAAGAGCTTTCAGTGCTACTCCTGTCATGAAGAGACACACTTGTAGGGATCTTGTATGCTGTTACCCAATGGAGCACATAACATTACATGGTTTTCCTTTCCATCATTTGTAGATTTCTTCTTTCAATTGAAGGAACTATTCGTGAGGTTTTAAATTCCCCTGTCTGGCCCATGTGTCCTAATAACTTATGTTTTTTCTGGATGGATGCCCAAGTGTTAATTTGGAAGTTGCTGCTGGAGAATTTTTGTAACAATGTTGGCAACTCTTAAAAAGGTTTTATTTTACGCTTTCTTGGGAGTTTAGCACCTGTTATACTGGCTGCATTAAGGAAGATTCATTGTAGCCTTAAGCACACCTAGTGCCAGCAACACATAGTTCCTGCTGATAATTTATTTTGGGTTTTGTTCTGCATAATGATATATGAACCTGACTGAAGTGGCTGAATGAATTCTTTTCAATAGGAAATTATTCAGTCCATTGGGCCATGACGACTATGTTGCAAGTGTGTGCAGAAGTTTGCTTGCTGGCCCTGTGTATCTAGAACATAAGAATGCCAGTTTTGTGTGCTGGTGCAGACAGTTACATCTTCCTTCTCCCTAATACCAAGAAGCCAGCCTTGGTGTTAAGAGCCTGCCTTTGTGACATAGTGTATGCAAGATGACTTGTGACTTACACTGCTACACTGCTTTGTTATGGCTAGGATTTTTGGAATAGACTGGCTTTCTGTGTTTGGTTCATGTGTTGACTAGGTAGTTATCCTGTAAACTTTTGTACTTAAAGTATTTCACACTTGAGGTTGGCCTCTAGCCTGTGCTACACTTGCTGCATAATTGCTGCATGTGCCTGTGGGATAAGAGAATTGTGCCAGATGCTGTTACTCAATTTCCATTTCTCCTGCTCCTTATGTTGCTGACTGAAGCCACCATCGTACAACAAGCCCTTGGTACAGGCAAGATGCTGGCATCCACCTAGATGTGGCTACTGTGAAAAAACAAGTGCTGTTGCTTGGAGAAAACTGACAAACATCAACATGAGGGCACTCACTAGCACTGAAGATATGTCATTAATGTAATACATGGCCATTGTCTTATGCTCCCTGTATTTGAAAGGACTCGTAATATGAATGTCAGCAGTGGGGTTATTGTACAAACTGTGGATCCTGTCATGGCCCTGAGAGCACCAAAATGCCTTGAAGGTTGTGCTCACTCTTATGTGAGCACACACACCCTCTTCTCATGGGTGCAGTAATTCCATTTATGATCAAGGGTGGAAGTATAATGCGCATTAAGGTGCCCAACTGCTGGCTGGCAAACTTGAATGGAGAAATTGGATGATTGTGAAGATCATTGTGCAAGGCACAGTAGTCTCCAATCTGTGGGGAACCATTTCAGAAAGGTTTCAAGAGGTATTCCCCTAGGTACATTGGCAGCAAAAAGAATAATGAAAATGTGATCCTGTTGTTCTGTGGGCAGTGGACCCTGTGATAAGAGACTGGGGAAATACCTTCTGTTATTCTGCTGTTTGTGTCAGACCTACTGTGTCCCTGAGCCTAGTGACATTCCAGTCTGCAGGAGTGAAGAGCTAGCTGTATCAGAGGAAGATGGAATTGAAGACCACCCCAGCCAATTGTTTGTGCACAGGTCCATGAAACCAGAAAGGATGCATCCAAGGGTGATGGGAGATCTGGCTAACATAACATAAACAACCATCCTTGAAGCCATGTTTACCCAAGCATGGTAAGGGTAAGGTCGTTTGAAACAGTCACCATGGATTTACAAATGGTAGATTACACCTGACTGACCCGATGGCCTTCTGTGGTGAGATAACTGATTCTGTGGGCAAGAGGAGTGTAGAAAGTGGCATTTACCTTTAACAAGGCTTATTGACTTGGTTTCTGGTTGTATTCTTGTAGCCAAATGGTAGGGACACAGTTTGGATAAGTGGCCTACATTAGTGGCTGAAGATTAGCTGAACGTTTGGCTCAGAGGGATACTGTCTGTGGTCAGTGGTATGAAGTCCAGCTGGCAGCTGATGACTACTGGCATTGCTTAGCAGTTGATGTTGGGGCTGTCATTGCTCACCACATTCATTAATGTATTGGAAAATAAGATGTAATGAACCTTGGCAGGTTTGTGTGGAGAAAGGGACTTCTTAGGAACGTCAAGGGGAACTTTCAGTTGAAGCTCAGGAAAGGCTTGAAGACTCTTCATGAAAAAGGGTCCTGAGAAAAGGCCTCCTGAAAAAACTTGCTTCCTCTCACTCACTTGAAACATATGAAGGCAGAGATACAAAGAGATGACTTCCAATGGTGTGATGAGGTAGAAACATGTAAGGTAGAGACATTGGCTTAACGAGGCTGCAGTATAAAAATAGGCAAGGAAGAGCCATTGAGACAGCCTTTCAGAAACTGCTTGCTGGCAGCTGACACCGTTCTGACAGAAGTGTGTGTCGGTGCTCATAACTGTTTCAGTCCAGATGCTTGCTTGAATTGTTTGCAGGAAGAAAGTGCACTAAGGTTTAATTGGTCTTGGCTGCAATATAGGAACCTTTTATTTTATTTTATTTTATTTTATTTTATTTTATTTTATTTTATTTTATTTTATTTTATTTTATTTTATTTTATTTTATTTTATTTTTTTCAGGTTTATAGATCCAGTGTGTTTAGTTTCTAATTTGCCCAGTCAGAAAAGACCCTTGAGGGAAACATGCTCAAGCGTCAGTCTCATTTGGATTTGCTAACGTAAAGTTGCAGTGTGGGTTCTATAGCTGAGACCATGATCTAAGAACAGAAGGTGCGTGGAGTATCTTGACACAGGCAAAGAGATTGCTGTTAATCAGAAAAGACACTGCTTAAGCTTTGTGAAAGAGCAGATAATCAAGGGCTGAGAGGTGGCTTATATGCAGCAATCCATTTCTGGTAATGGTGAAGCCCACTGAGCTGCCAGCATGAGTTGTGTTTTTCAGCAACGTGAGAGAATGTGGCTAGTTAGGGGTAGTCTCTGTGTCAGCGTGCAGCACTAGGTCTGTCTGAGTCAAGCAGAGTAACAGAAAAAACAGCCGGAATGAGCCATGAGTGGGGTGTGTTGCTGGCCCTCCAGGGGAAGTTCCCGTCTGGTGTCAGAGATAAGTCACATTTCACTATCTTTTTCTTTCCCTTGTAAAAATTGGAGCAGTTCAATAGAGGAAAACAGTGGGAGTTAAGAGCTGATTACCCTGGTATGTCAGTATCTAACATGGTGGCTTACACAGAGGTCTTTTCTGCAGATGTTCGGTAGATGTTGCTGAGGATAACACTAATCTGCTTGGCAGACAGCTGGCATGTAGAGCTGGATGAAGGAGTAATCATCAGTTGTAAGCCAGTATGTGCACATGTGCAAACTTCCTTAGAGGGTGAGGGTGAATCATGAAGCAGATTCTAAGCTGGGGCTTCTGAGCCTGAGTGCTCCTTGTGGCTGGTGTGTAGTGAGTATTGCTGCTTGCAAGACATCTATGCCAATATCTGTGTCAATAAATATTGGAAGCTTGCAATGAGCTTGGAGGTTTCTTCCTTCAGTTCTGTGTAACGTCTGACACTTTTAAAGGTGTGCTCAGAGAGATCAAAAAGATTATATCATAAATCAGACTTGTATAGTAGAAGAATCTGCTTATTTACTGTAAAAGTCAAAATGCTCACAGTACAGGACTTGCCATACCTTTTTAATCATCTTTTGGCTGATCTATCCTGGAAAAATAATTACATGTGCTCATACAATTTAAAACTTGACTACAGTGCACCCATATGGTGGAGCAGAACTAAAACTCCATAGACATTTCTTCACTGTGCATATTTTATTCCATTCCTGTGTTCTTTTTACAGAACTTTGACTTGTCCAATTTGATAGTATTTTACAAACTCAAACTGGAAAACACATGGATAACTGTAATGGACACACATGGAAGACCATTGTATGGAGAAGACAGTGATCCACACAGTGGCTGACCTGGATGATGCCATAGGCTGTACAGAGTGCTTGACTGCTACATAACTGTGGCAGCTGAAGCACTTAAATGACTGTGATGCATGACTGCAATGCAGAGAGTACCCACTAGCATAATTACTTTTGGCATGTGAAACTCAGGTAGGCTTTGATTACTCCTTATCAAACACTCACCCACATGTAACATCGCTCGTCTGAGGCTGGTTAAGTTTTGCAGTAGAAGGAGAACTGTAAATACTCTAAGCACTGAGCGCTAGAAGGCCAGTGAACCTCACTGTGGATGGGAGCATGCCTTACTCAGATCAGAGGTCCTTCTGATGCTGTATCATCTCAGGGTTCCCAGCATCCAGAGGGATGTAGACTGAGCTTGAGCGCTCTCACTTCTGCTAGCCTCACAATAAATGTATTTTGTAACCTCCTGCGTAGTAGTCCTGTGCATTTCTTGTTGGGATCTTAAATGACGGCACTCACTGGTGCAAAACAGTGTCCCTTTGATCTTCTACTGCATCAACTTCAAAGCTAGAACTCAAAGCTGCTGGAGTTGCTGCTGCCTTTCAACACAGAAAGTGACTGAGAGTAAATGGAATTTTCCTCCAAACAGGAGCTCTGTTTAGACCTACAGATGGAGAAACGCCATGCTCTGTGGGGGAGATTGGCAGAGTTTTCTAGCAGCAGAGAAATGGTGAAACGTAGAAGCAATGAATTGCATTGAAGAGGAGAATAGGTTGAAGTCTTGGTGATGACCTCCTTTGTGAACATAGTTCTCTGTAAGGAGCTGGCTCAGGGTCTTGGTGTAGATGCATCTATTTTGTCTCATATTGTAAGAAAACACGTACTTAGCTCTTCCCATCAAACCAGAAGTTGTGATTGAAGGCGAGTAGGGTGGAAGTTTGTGTAACAGCGAGGTAACAAATTCAATATGCTTAATTGCAACAGTAATTTCATTTGACCAAATACAAACACAGAAGCCATACGTTCAGTAGCCATTTCAATCACACATACATGTCGTAACACATCATATATCACACCTACTGTCTTGTCACATGCTCAGTCATACATGATCCCTGTGAACCTAGAATAGAACCAGTCATCAAGAAAAACAAAATGTGCAGCATAACAGGCATTACAGAGTGCTGGACTACAGAAGTTGGAAGAATTTCACCATTGAATATGGCCCTAACAGTACTTTCGCTCCCAGGTGTTATAACTCATCTGTTCTCCTGCTAATACCTCATTAGTTGAATGCTGGCAAGGTTTGTGCTCTGCTTTCCAATCAAGGGTGATTTTCTTCATGGCAGGCTGGTGGGCTGTAGCCTCTTCTCTAGAAACCTGGTCCTTTAAAAATCTTAAGACTTGGCTGTAGTCTCTATGTTTACTATTCTCCCATTACCATCCTTATCTGACTGCTTTCTTAGACTTTTCTTTTAGAAATCTTGCCTTCGTGCTTACTTTTTTCTTTTTTCTTTTTTTTTTTTTCTTTTTTCTTAGGATTTCTTGTACTGATTTTTTTCAGTAGCTACTGCAACCTTATTATTATTAAATCTTTTTATCTTCTTATATACCTTGGCTCCAACTTGTTTTCCTCTGCCTCCGGGGCCCCCAGCATGTTTCCATCCCAGCAGTGCTGCTGGCCTTGAAACTTTTCCTAGACTCCAGCTCTAGTGCCACTAGCTCAGCCACGTAGAGCCTACTTCAAGTTTTAACTTCTGTATAAACCAGTCCTCTCCGCACCACCACCACCAGCTTTGTTTGCTGTCTGTTCATCAGTACCACAGCTACAAGAGAAAAATGGTTCACTGCTTTCAGCTCTTGTGCTCGTTGGTAGAACATCTTCCACGTGGATGAGAAAAGTAAGAAAGAAATTCTGCTTCCTCCCTGCAGGCTTGGGCTGGAGTGTGGCCATGGCAGTGGGAATCTTGTAGCACTTACTCCTGAGTCCCAGCAAGCCCCCCTGGGCACATGCATGCATGTTTTTCATTTTGTTTGTTTGTTTGTTTTGAGAGTGGGTGTGCAGATGAGAGGGGTATCTCTGGGGGAGATTGAAAGGCAGGTGGCAATGATGGCTCAACCCTTCCAGACCTTCATTGTCAATAGGAAGATGTTGATGCTTCCCAGTTAACACAGCACAATCTTCTAGCATTTTCTTTGAAATGACTGACCTATTTCTAACGAAACTAAAAATAACGTAAAGCTAAGTAAGACGATTCAAGTTTGGTAGTCTGGTGGGCTGACCCCAGCCAGAAGCTCAGCACCCTGTAGCCATTCACTTCCCGATGTGAAGGGTGCAGAAAGTAGGAGAAACAAAAGCAAGAAAACTCAGGGGTCAAGGTACAGATAGTTTAATAAGTGAAGAAAAGGGAACAACAAGAACAAAAAATGTGATGTAAAGGCTACATCCTATCAGCAGACCAATGACCAGCAACAACTATGTTAGAAAGAGTATAATCCAGTTTTATTGCGGTGCAGGACCTTAACTAGTGTGAAATACCCCTATGATTGCTTTGGGTCAGCTGTCCCAGCTGTGTCCCCTGCTAGCCTCTTGGTCACTCCCAGCTCACTCGCTTCAGGGCAGAGTGGAAACAAAAGGCCTTGATGCTGCTTGAACAAGCACTGCTTAGTGGTAGCTAAAATATCAGCGAGTTACTACCTCTGTTTCATCCATAAATCCAAAACCCAGTGTAATATGAAGAAAACTAACTCCATGCCAACCAGACACAGTACATTGTCAAAGATGGATTTAAGTTTTCAATCCAAAGCCATGAAAATTCTCTGGAAAATAAAGATCTATGTGTCTCTCTGCAAGCACATCGGTCCCAATGCTGAGAACTTGTGAAGAGGACATCTCATCATTAAGGCTGTGGTGATGCAAGCTGGGAAGGATAGTCTGTTGAATCTCAAGTGATTGTGGGCCTTACAGTCTTCAATATTAAAGGTAAAATTCACCTTGATGTTTTTGTTTAAACAGTAGGAAAAGACTTACGGATATATCAGCATAAAGTGAGATGTTCAGATAGTGTAGTGGTAGACTTTGTAAAGGTGTGTTTTCTGTAACGTTGCTTTCTGTGGTTGCATGCATGTAAGCATTTTACAGTAGTTGTTAGTTCATTTTGAATTAATGGCACTAGTAATTCAAGAGCATGGTAAGCACAACCGTATTCTGAAAGGTTATTAGGATTGTAAAAGTGAGCCTGCACCTTTGTGTACTTCAAACCCTCCTGAATCCCCTAGGCACTATCTCCCTTTCTGTGATGATCAGTGCTTAAAAGTTCTAGTCATAAAAGCATTCTCCTTAAAACAATGACTAAAATTGTTGCAACAAAACAATCTTTCACTAACGCACCACTAACGATGGCCTTCAGACCAAAACGTAGGTACTTTTAATAATGAAATTATCCTGACAGTTTGCTGTCACTGAGAAGCTTTTGGCTCTGTTGACCACCATCAAGCAAAACCCAGAGAAGATAATTGATGGCTTATTTGAGATGAGAAAGCTGACAAATCCTTCCCTCCAACACTGCAGTAAAGTCAAGAACTCAGCCCTCAGGGTTCCCAGCTAGCTACAAGGGATGCTGACTTGTACCCCACAAAAAAACAATGTGGGATGCAGTTAGAGTGCAGTGTCTGGGCCAGAGAAAATACAGGCCTGAACAGGGAGGAGAGGGGTTGCTGGTTGCAGAGTTAAGGGAGTATCTCTATGGAAATGTTGGATATGCACGTTGTTAATTCCTGTGGTTAATTTGTTAATTCCTTCTCAGCCTGTCTGGTTCTTTAATGATTTAACTGCATTGAAGAAAAGATGCATGTCACTTTTGGTTTAGAAATACAGAGCCTGTCCTGAATTTGAGGCACTGCAGAAGCAAGATGTAGTGTTGCCAGAAGCAAATAGAAGTCTAGGCAAGGAGAAATGACTGCAGGATTCACCTTTAAACTGAACCAAAATTAAGTTTGGCACAGAGAGTTGCTTCTTCATGCTTGAAGCCATAAGCAACTAGAATGGGCAGTACCAGCACAAACCTGAAAAGCTTTGTTTAATCAATTGTGTTCTCTCAGGAGGACTTCAAGGAACAAAAAACTAATATAGATTGGAAAGAAACGGTTATAAATACAAAGGATATGAATGAAAATTAAGATACATGCACTACCTGTGCATATAATCATTTTCTAAGTAAAAAGAATGCTCTTTTTAGGCCTTGGTGGGTGATACATTGTGGCACACCCTGCAAATTCATCTTCTATGACGTTGTCAGAACCAAAAAAGGTCAAAAATACTTGATAGGTATAACAGACATATTCTGTATGTGGGTGGCAGTTTCTCTAATACAAACCAGTAAGGCCACAGCAGTAGCTTGTGAGCTGGTGGTACAGGTGTTGTCCTTTAAAGATTTATCTGCGAAGTTGTAACAATCTGTGGATCTGTAAGCACACTTTGATAGGAAACTTCTGCAAACGTATCCACAAACATAACGCATAAGAGATTCATGTTGCTTGCTGTATCCAGTTCTTAGTGCAAGAGGAAAAGACAAATGCAGCCTTCACACAAGTAGTAAGAATCTCTGTCAATAAAACAGAAAAGATCCCAATTTTTCCAAATATGAACAAATATCAAAACACACACATAAAAGAGACAACAGCAAAACAATCATTTAGATAGATTTTTTTTCCTGTTTATTATCACAACTGGCTTGCAGAGGGATATTGACAAAAGGATTATTGCCTGATTTTATCAACATGAAATAATTAGTTCACTGACTGTTCTCTTCAGGATACATCAGGGGTTGTTACACATTTCCAATTTGCCAAGCTCTGTAAGCAAATGTCCTTTAAGCTGCAGTTTGGGTTCAATGATGCCACATTCAGCAGAATTGCTGTTATTTCAAGCTGCTTTATGCAGTTCCAGTCTCCATCATATTGACTTCATAGTGACTTTGCCAATATTGGAATCGCTTTGATAAATTGTTGTGACTGATATTGGCCACTGTCCATTCAGACAGCTGCTCAGATGAAAATACCTGCAAGGAGCAACATTACAGCTACAAGGCCTATCTACAGGGAGCAGCATAAAGAGCCTGAAGACCATCTGCTCCATAAAAGCAGCATTCTGGATATGCACATAAATGGCACATGTTAACAACAAACCTCTTATTGTGTTCAAGCCACAGACCTGCATAACATAGGACCAAAAGCTTGTCTCTGGTACTGTCTGCTGCACCTGTGGGCACCTCCAGCAGCTGCAGTATGGGCAGCATGGCAGAAGAGCCAAAAAACAAACAAACAGAAACAAAACAAAACAAAAACAACAAAAACAAACAAGGAAAACAAAACAAAACAAAAACTTTCTCTAGGGGAACCTGATGTTGCTCCTCTGCATTTCTACTTTGCATTACTATACAGCAAACTATGATTGAACCTGTTCTGAAGTGCAAGTACATCCAAAGCTACTTTAATCTCTGATATGACCTTAAATAACTACAGACAAGACTTAAACATGCATGAGTTCTAGCCTTTAAATTTTAAAATGCTGTTATGACAAAAAGATACTTTCTTTATAGCAAGAGTATGGTAAAGAGAGCACGAATAAAGCACAAAGTCATGACATGCTTTAATGTTTGGAGGTGACCTACATATATAAACCAACTAAAGGTTAGTTTAGATGGATTCTGGGGTATTAATGTTGAGAAATATCTTTTTGCTCTGCTATAAAAATATATATTCTGGATAAGTCATTGACATCTCTCATATAGACATATTTAGAAAAAACTTCACCCTGATATAATGAGCAAGGTGAAAGTGATGTTTAGTAATGACTGCATCCTGAGGATACTCATACTAGATTTATTTGTGAGCACTAGACCCACAGCGCTTTTGGTTTGTGTTAATTTAGCACCAAGATGATAGGTTTCCATACATAATGTAAAGAAAGGCTCTCAGGGAAAAAAACAGAGTAAGATGAGAAGTCCCACTGCTATCTGTACTGGGCTAGTGCAAGTGGCTTTAAGCTTTTCTGTACTTCTGGGATGTTTTATTCCAAGGGAGTTAATAAACTGTGTTGAGTTTTGCTGAGATGTTTTGCTGACAAACTTGCTTACTCCTTTGGTCTGTGTTTTGCTGAGAGGTGAAGGGTTCAACATGTATGTTAGAGTTAACAGGGGCTTGATGTACGGATGATGTAACCGTAAGTGCTGCTTCCTCTATGGGGTTAGTCAGAAGTCTTCCTGGGATTTCAGCACAAGTGCCTATTGTCTTTCTGTAGTCCTCCTTCTTGGTTGTTGTGCACATTTATGGTTAGTTCTGATGTGGATGCAATTTGCAGGAAGCACAGTGTGGATTGAAAAATGTGCTTTTTTACTGCTTGAAGCTTCTGTTTTAATACATCAGTGGTGAATGATGAGTCAACAGTGCTAGTTCAATAAACCTGAAGTTAGCAAATAGGTATGTTGTGCAAGGGGTCCTTGGTTTAGTCCAGCTAAGATGTCCCTTCAGTTCTGACTCTAGGGATTGTTCAGTGAGACAGTCTGAGGAGAAATCTTGACAGTAAAACATCATAACAGCATGCTAGTGTTTTCTTACTTGGATAGTAAGATGTATATGTGGATATATTTTTCTGATAACACAGATACGACGTACTAGGTGCTGGTGGCAAGCTGCTCACAGTGGGAGGGGTGCAGGTGGGCCCTCTATGGGAGCAGGCCAGGAGCTGCCCTGTGCCAGCCACACAACAGACCCGTGGCAGGGCTCAGCTGGGCTCTTCAGCCAAGCTGGTGGCACCTCAGGGAAAGCATATTTAAGAACGGACAGACACCACCACAAAGAGAAAAAGGAGGATGAAATGAAAGTGAGAAACAGCAGAGGGGTCACTGAGGTTGGAGGAGGAGCATGTACTCCATGGTGTATCAAGTATTCCTGAAGCAAGTGCTGCCCATGGAGGACCTGCACAGGAGTGGATGCTTCCCCAGAGGGGACTGTGGCCCCTGGTGAGCCCATGCCAGAGCAGGTGGTAGCAAAACTAAGATGCCCTCCCCTGAGTGTGTTTCACCCAGAAATAAACCCTAGTGTGCTGGACCATCATGGCCTTGTGTAATGCCAACTAACCACAGAGGAGGAATTGAGTTAAGTGCAGGGGAGGAAATGTTTCTTTGAAGCAACTGGCACATGCTAAGACGTGGAACAAAGGGCAGCTGTGGTCAGTGATATACCCAACAATAAATTCCAGGAGAAGAACCATAAAAGGGAAGGTATGTTGAAACTGGGAAAACTATGGTTGTGGCAAGTGAGGTATAAATACACTTGAGGTACAGCAGCAAATTGGGCTGTAGTTACTGAGCACTCTCTTAGCAAGGTGGTGATCACCTCCTGGGACAGGAGATACTTCTCCTGTCCCAGTGAACTGAGAGATGCTGGTGGTGCCAGAGTTAACAGAAGGGTGAGGGGAGTTCCAATTTAGTTTGTTGTAGACACATGATGACTTTGTATATCATGTTAATATGAATAGAAATTTGATGCTAATAATTGAGGTAACTGGATTAATATAGTTAGTTGATTAGCTAATAAGTTGTTTGGCTCTGCTCTTTTCAATCATGATATCAAAATGAACTGATTAGCTTTGGCTAACACAGGTACACGCCATACTGCAGCCCATTGAGGGCCCACAATGGAGTATGGTAAAAGGGTGGGAAGGAAGGAGTGGGACAGAGAAACTGCTCTGTCCTACCCCTAATCCACTGCATTGCTTACTGTCTTTCTGTGGCAAGGAAAGGTGGAAAGAGTGGACCTGAGCTGGGGAGTGGGGGAAGAAAAGTTTATTTCCCTAAGTGTGGAAATGTTATTATTATTTTTTTAAATATATATTTTTTATTTCCTTATACCCAAATCACTACTGGAGTATTTATATTAATTAGCAATTAATTAATTAAAATTCCCCAAGGAGAGTCTGTTTTACCCACGACAGTAATTGGTAAGTGATCTTGCTGTCTTTATTGAGTATTACCATTCTCTTTTTTTTGCTCTTTCCTCCCCCATTCTGCAGATGGATGAATGAGGGATGTGTAAGCAGTGTGGACCTGCTAGCCAGGGCCAATGCACCACAGATTTAAAGGGGAAACTAACTACTCTGAGGCAGCAGTAACCTTTACTGTAACAGTAGTGCACAAGCGGGTGAAGAACATAAAATCCACTCCTTGCCCATGGCCAGGATGTTACATTACCCTTTGTCCATGTCCTCCAGTCCTAGGTGTGCATTAGCTCCCAGGATGCCCAGAAGCTGTGACACCAGTGCTCAATGTGCATCTTAACTATAGCTATAGCAAAGAGGCCATTTGTTCACCAAAAGGGAAAACATAGCAGAAGCACAGCAAGAAAAATCTTCTTGTGAGTGTCTCTTCAAGGGCGTTGGAACTTGTTTCACATACAGAGCTCAGAAAGCCCTCAGTACCACTGACTGTAGCTCCCACACCTGAGCTGATGTTTTCACAGCCTTAAGGGTGTCTTTGTCATGTAGCCCAGGAGAAACCTACTACACTTCATCTACTCAGTCTCGTATTCTGTGATTTAGCAACTGGTTTCAAGGAAACCTATCAGTTTATTAACATAGGCTTAAATGCCCTAATATTGCTGTAGTTTAATCTTCCTACTGCATTCTGCTATCCCTGTGTGAAAAGCATTTAAGTTTCTTTCTTTTGTCAGCATGTTTAAAATAGAAGGGTTTAGTTTAGTTTTTGTGGCGCCAGCCAAGTTTGTGAACCTTAATGTTTTGCAGTAGAGTGAATTAGACATTTAGAACTCTATTATCATTTGTACTAATGATAATTTATAAAGGTAATAAATACTTCTACTAAATTGGACCGAGTTATATCAGTAGCATACAGCACTGCAGGACAGAGCTTAGAAATGGGACAATTCAGAATTGAGAAATGGATGAAAACTGACCAATAAAATAAGCTTATCCACAAGTAACAAATTATATCTGTTTGCTTAATTGATGTCATGACCTATAAGGGTTACCCGACCCACCGGATCACAATGCTGTGTTTGTAAGATTCTGCAAAACACAATGACATGGATGTTTTTGTTTCATTAATTTATTTATTACAAATTGCTACATGTTATTACTATTAGGATAAGTATATAATTATATTTACTATAGGCACACATTATTATTTTGAGGTATTACTGTTATTCTCACTCACCAAACTGCTCCAGGAGTGAAGCCAGTCAACCACGGAAAGTCTCTTTGCATGGATAAGCTGCATCATGGAGGACAGAGTCATCTGGCATCTGTGGTTAGAGTCTGGTCTGACCGTGAGGTCTTGTACAGAGAAGCTTGCCTTGGTTGGATAGTGAGTTACTTTTTTATCTTTAGTGTAGGTACAAAAGTGGACTTGAGTTCCTGGAACAGTTGTTGCTTGCTTCAGCTTTCCTAGAAAGTCAGCTTGCTGTTGAAGTTTTTTTGTTCTGCCCTTATCAGTGATGTCCCAGGCTCCCAGTTAAGTAGATATCCTTCTCTGAGAGTATGTTTCTGTTATGACCAGGTCACCTTTATGGCTGTTCCATCACTCATAAGACTTGGTTCATGTATTAGAATCATAGAATATCTGAGTTGGAAGGGAATCACAAGGACCATTAAGTCCAAATCCTGGGTCCCCAAAGGACCACCCCAAAATAAATGAATAAATAAATAAAAATCAGACCATGTGTCTGAGAGCTCTGTCCAAATGCTTCTTGAACTCTGGCAGGGTCAGTGCTGTCACCACTGCCCCGGGGAGCCTGTCCCAGTGTCCGACCACCCTCTGGGTGCAGAACCTTTCCCTAACCCCCAGCCTGATCCTCCTCTGTCCCAGCTCCATGCCATTCCCTCGGGTCCTGTCGCTGTCCCCAGAGAGCAGAGCTCAGCACCTGCCCCTCCGCTCCCCTCCTGAGTGAGCTGCAGGTGCCATGAGGCCTCCCCTTAGCCTGCTCTGCTCTGGGCTGAGCAAACCAAGGGACCTCAGCTGCTCCTCATACATCTTGTCCTCTAGACCCTTTACCATCTTTGTTGCCCTCCTTTGGACACTCTGTAACAATTTGATGTCTTTCTTATACTGTGGTGCCCCAAACTGCACACAGTGCTCGAGGTGAGGGCGCACCAGCTCAGAGCAGAGCAGGACAATCCCTTCCCTCAACCAGCTGGCAGTGCTGTGTCTGATGCACCCCAGGGTACTGTTGGCCCTCCTGACCACCAAGGCACACCACTGGCTTACGTTCAGCTTGCTGTCTATCAAAACCCCCAAATTCCTTTCTGTGGGCTGCTCTCCAGCATCTCATCCCCTGGTCTATATGCATATTCATGGTAAGACTATGGAAGGAGAGCTCTGCTCTGAAATATTTTTTCTTCTGTCCTGAGTTCTGCTATTCCAGTGGTCCCTCCAACAGGGAACAGTTTCTGTTAAGAACTTGGTGGTAGGCTGGGCTAGCCATTATCCCCAGGAGACCTGCCACCTGCTAGCAAGGTGTAAGTAACAGACCTAATTTCCAACTGTCATTTGTAGCTCTGAAGCTAGCACATACACCATTCTTCTGAATTCCTTATGTTCTTTGTGCATCAAGCCCATTTACCAAAGTCAACTTGAATTCTTAAAAATTAATTGGTGAAAAAAAAACACAAACAGGTTTCAGTAGAACAGGTTGCCTGAACTTTTCACTCCCAGATTATCTAGTAGTCAAGCAGAGATGTGGCATTTTCTGTCTTGCCCAGCTAACTCAATCTTGCAGACTGTGCATCAGTTTATTTATTTATTTATTTTTAATCAGGATTTTTGGTGGAGGGTTATTAAAATGGTTATTTAACTGGAACTCTTTATTAAAAATAACTTTAGAATGCACTCATGAAGAAGGTTTTTGAGTAAACCCCTGATGTGAATGCAAAAGTATGAGAAGAAAATCTTGTCTGGACTATTAGGTGATTGTTTATAAACTGTTACACTAAACAGTGCTTAAGGTCTCACCCTTTCTGTTGAATGTCAATGGCCTCACATTCCTCCATTATGACTTCTGGCAAGTAATTTTTCCTCTTTTCTCAATTTTTGTAAGAAAAAACAGAAGATGGTGGGGGGATCACAGACCCTTGGTGTGCAAAAGGGGCTGTTGAGACAAGATGGGCCAGTAACAAAATTGCCAAACCAGCACAAATATATTTAGTGTTTCTTCTGGTGAGAAAGAGACTGGTCAAATCAGTGTAACTATAAGGCAGTAATAGAATTGCTGATTTGGCAGTAATGAATTTAGCTAATTGCTGATTTAACATCTAGTGGACCATGGGGTCGATGTTGTGAAATCGCTGTGGTTAAGCCAGCTGCGGAGCGAGGGTGAAGGGACTGGGTCGGCCTGCGGAGCTGACTCCCCAGGAAGGCAGCTGCAGGATGCAGATGGAGCAGCAGCTTGTCTTCAGGATGGATTCAGAGCTGACTCCCCAGGGATGCTGAGCAAGCTGGCTGCATAAATGAGGAAATACAGAAGGTCACAGGTCACTGAAACTGAGAGGATAAAAGGGAAAATCAAAGAAAGAAAGGTAGCCTCAGCAGAAGAGAATTAGCACTATAAAAATGCTGCTGTCTGGGCATCAACAGCTACAAAGGCAAACATCTTCTCCAGGCCGTCCTGATACACAAGGTAGGACATGCCTGGAGCTATGGTGTCGTGAGCATGGACCCTAGTGGCCAACAGGCAAAAAAGTCTTGCAGGCCTTATTGAGCTGGGAGAACTCAGGATTCTGAGAATGCTTGGCATGCTAACCACAACACTTTGCTGACATTCATCTTATTTGTATACCACTTAGTCTGCCACAGTTACATACTAGTTAGGTTTAGGCCTAAATAAATGACAGATGTAACTGTATGTCATCGATTCCTCACCCTTGTAGTTGTTGAGCTCCTTGGGCAATTCCTCAGAGCAGAAGACTGCAAATAGTGTGGAGCTGAAGCCTGGAGAGGCAGAGATGCTATACGAAGCAAAAGACATACCTAGTGTTCAGCCTGTTAGAGGTGTCTTTGAAAACCAGAAGAGTGTCAAAGGGCACCTGTATCACTAAAGGTTAATCCATAAGGGCATTTATTCTGTTTTTCACATACAAGAAAGTATTTTCTACCTTGCTGTAAGGAAAAGAGCTAATTTCTAAAAGAAAAGAAAGAGGAGGTTCTGTAGGCACTAGGTGACAATGGGGAACCAGCCTGTTTGGAAATTACAGTAACCTGAAGAAAAGGAGATTGTTGTACAAAAGGGTTAAAAAGGAGAGAATGAAATTATTGGGAAAAGGTGATTCAGAAAGGAGCAATCCCAAGAGAACTGGGTAAGAAAAGGCAGAAACAGCACAGGGGAAAAATAATAATAAATAAATAAGTAAACACATAACATATTTTAGCTTTGGGATGTCCAGGGAAATTACAATGTGGTCTTAAACTGAGCTCTGGTTATCACTACTACATCCACTAGATGACAGTGTGGAGACTGAATTCAGTGCTACAGCAAGATCCATTCTGTGCTTCACAGGCCTGTGGATATTGCCTCACTTCTCTGCTATAAAATCGAAGTTTGCAATATGCTTGTGCCCAGAAACTTTGTATGTATTCATGGAAGGAAGGTGGTCTGGTTTGGTATTAATAACAAACTTACCACTGAAATGAAAGAAATGACTGTCACTTTTCCAGCATTTTTTTTTTTTTTCCCTTAAGTTTAGAGATCTGGGATCTTGGGTTACATTGGGAAGTGGTGATGGAAAGTGAGCTAAAGAATGTGGAGGGACAGCCACCTTCTCTCTTCTGTGCCTTGCAGCTTTGCAGACAGCCATGCTTTTGTTTGCATACCGTGAGCACCCCTTGGTGCACTCCCACAGCCTGCAGTGCCTGGCCCTGCAGTCCCCCGGTGACCCCTGATGGACACAGCAAAGAAAAAGCTGGAAAAAAGGGAAAAACAGTGGGGTGACAAGGACTAGATGCATGTACAGTATTGATTTCTGCAGTTTTGGAGTTTTGTATGAGGTAATGGGCAAAGCAAGGAAGAACACCCAGGAAATACAGCAGGTTTCCTTTCATAGCACTGTTTTTTTTTCCCCCATACTTTCTCTTTCCATCGAGGGCATGGTGTGACCCAGTACAAAACAGTATCACTGTAGCTGTGTAGTGTGAAGAACCACTAAAAAGTATAGATGAATACTTAACACCCAATTGGGATTTACCATAAAAGAAAAATAAAATAGAAGCAAAGACTGTATTGGAGTTGAAATCAGTACAGACTAGGTTAAAGTAAATGAAGATATACTACCGTAATGCCATTTTTATGAAAACAATTATAAAAATGTGCTACCAGCGTGCAGGCAAGATGTATGTTAATGAGTCTCCAAATCTTGGTTGCTGTGATTAACCCTGCTTTAAGGTGATAGATGTGATCTTTATTGCTTCACCTTCTCAAATAGCCTTCATTTTGTAGGACACCACATGTAGTTGTCCTAACGTCTACATTTCATACCAGCTTCACAGATTGCTCTGTCCTTTTCTTGCAACATGAATGGTTTTTAGTTGCTCTTCTGCAGTTCCTTTCTCTGACGGGTGACAGCAGTGTCCTCCGGGGGCACGAGTGTTGCGGGGGGCACAAACCATCCACTGGGTGGCTGTGGGGCTCACATGGTCAACCCCCTTCCATTCCATTCTGTCTTTTCCCTATTAAAAAAAGTCTTAGCTTGGCATGAAATATTAATCTGTTGTGCCATTTGTTGTGGCACAGCTTGCTGTGCACTGGAATCCCAAAGTGCCCTCAATTCTGTCTCAGCCTGGTACATATGCTTTGAAACTGACAGTTGGCAATTGTCCTGGTGATTTTATATCAGCTAGCAGCCAGGGTTTTAAGATTTTTCATTTGTGTGCTGTAGAAACTTGACCTTATATGGGATAACATGAAATTCCACAAGTGAGAACGAATGGATTTTCTTTTGCTTTGAAATTTTTCTTTCCATTTAGGGGAAGATTTGTCAGTCTAATTTTCTTTACCAGCCTTTCTGTAACAAGGAAGAGGAAGTACTGTGAGTGATTTTGCTTAATAACTGCTGATCCATTAGTCTTTCATGGCCTTTGGATCAGGCAGCTGTGTGGAGAAGAATTTAAAATCAGGATCAGGATGAATCTTCCTGTTCTTCTAAATTAACTGTATCGTGCAATTTTGTGAACAATTATTTCAGTCTCTTTACTTCTCAAACACTGTTATTTATTATTAAAGGATGCTTTGAACATAAAACTATTAGGATGCCCTTTATTAGACCAGCTTACTGCTGCTCTCTTTCTAATGAATTTTTTGCTTTATGGCTTGCTTGCTGAGTTTGGGCTCTTACTTTAAATCAAGCAATTGATTCACTGTTCAAAGTCAGTTTATCGGAGCGCATCTTCATGAAATTGCCTGCCAGCAGACAAGCCCAGGCAATGAAAAATTAGGATAGAAAACAAAGTAATCTTGTTATTTTTCAGGCTCATGAACATTTAAGATCTGCTTCTGCAATACTCAAGCTGTGGAAGGAGAGGTACCAAGACTATACCTCAGTGAGCTGTCAGTGGTCTCTGGGTCAGCCACCCAGAGCAAGCTTAAAATTGGGTCATCTGTGAGTTATATACACGGGCCTTGGTTTGAAGGTTTTTAAGGAAGATGAGAAGGAGGAATGCCACCAGCAGTCGTGGAGGGTAAATAAATAGGAGGGAAGATTTTTGTAGGCAGGAGTTGAATGTTTTATGCATTTGATGAGGATCCGCAGTGCCCCTGCAGCAGTGCAATTTGGGGAATTACCTGTCCTTATCTGCTAGGCCAGCATGGGGTGCACACCTTGTGCTCTGGTATAGAGATGCTTGGGAGAAAGGTGGTCAGAGCAAGTACATTAAAGCAACGTGCTGCGGAGCTGTGTGGAGAAGTGAGCCAGGGCCCTGGATGCCCATCTGGTTTGGCTCCCAGATGTGTTTTTCCTGGTGCCCCCAAGAGCGCACCTGTGTAATGCTCTGCTGTGTGGTGTCACTGTGTCCAAAGTGCCAAAATAAGCCTCCTCCCCAGAAAGGTCTTCTGCTACCAGCCCAGCAAGACCAAAAGTAAGCAATCCTCTGGACTGACACCAGCTCATCCTAGAAGGGGAAATGAGATGAGAGAGGTGATGGATGAACAGCCTGGGACTGCCGTAGCCTTCCTGATGGGTTCGTTACAAGGCAGGTTCCCTCTCCCTATTTTTCCAGTGAGATGTCTGTAAATTTACTCTGTCAGTACAGGGAATGTGATAGGCCCCGAGAAAGCCATAATTCCCAGTTTGTAATAGTGTGGCAAGTTATCATGTCTGTCTTAGAAAATTATACCATAAAATGCCTTTTGCATACAGCAGTGGAAGAAATTTAATAAAATTTTATATGTGAAATAATGATAAGAGACATTATCTCAGAGGATGAGCTTATGATAGACACTTTCAGAAAAAAATTTGTCCTACCTTACCTCGTCTGGTGTTACCACCAGTACAGTAGGCATCAAGGGACGCTAGGAGGGCCTCAAAGCCCAGCACATTTGAAATGTGCTGGGCACAAAGGAGGACATACTTGTATTCATGGCTTTTCTTGCTCTTGCAAGCAGATATGATACAGCGAATCTTAACAATAGTTTATAGTTTTGTGATTCTGTGCATGAAATAAATGGAAATACAAAGGGCATCCTGCCCCACTCGCGACAGCAATGTTCACACAGAAGGTGGGCAAGCTGGTGTTAAATTGTGGTAAAGCCTTGATTTGTCAACAAGCCAGCTGGAAGTACTGCTAACCAAGAACTGTGTTTTGCAGTCCATCCACCTCTCTCCTCACTGTGCCCTTAGAAAAGTAACACTCCCAGACTTGTGTTTGATGGTGGGAGCATGAGGGGTGGTGTTGTTGGGCTGTATGAGGGGGAGGCTGGGGGTGATGTATGTATGGGTCATCTGCAGTCCTACAGCCAAGGGCAAAAGCTTACCTACCTCTGGATTAGACAATCTATGGACTCATCAGCTGCATAATCAAATGGAGAACTATTATTATTATTATTATTATTATTATATTTTTTCAGTGTACCAGTGAAACTGTGCCTTGAAGCTGAATTTCCTTGAGCCTGGCACCCAGGGCAGATGCAGGAGCATTTCTCCTGGTGAGTACGTGGCTGGGGCTGGGCTTGTGTCTCATACTTGGGGTGATGGGATGGTCAGGTCTGCACTGTTAGGAGGTTACAGAAGCATGGTTTGGCCAAGCACTGTTTTCACACAATCCTCAGCTCTTTGTGATTAAGAGCAGAATTTGACCCTTAAATGAAAAAAAATTCTCCATTGTAAAAACTCTTGGTACTTCTGGCTCAAGAGCAATCACACTAAGTACTTCCTGAATGCACTTATACTTTTGGGATACTCTGACATTGCAATGACTGTTTTATTGTAGTGCCATGACATGTAAAGTTACAAAAACTTCTTGGCCACACAATACTACCAAAAAAAGTTTTAATTTACTAGTATAGCAAAGAGTTAAACAAGTATCCAGAAAATCCTTTTTTTTTTTTAAAGAAACATTTTATTTTACATAGTCTACTTAGAAGAAAAACTATTCATGTTAAATACACATCAGATCTTTATACAACATTTAGTCATTTTTATTGATTTTCATTCCATTCATTTATAAATATACAGAAGCTTGTTTAATCAAACTGGATATACCTCAGCTCCCTGGTGCTGAATTAAAAAATACTGGATTGCTATTTATGAAAATAACTTTGTAAGCTAAAATAGAAAGACTAATGATGCAAACTGCAGAAAGAAAAGCAGCACTATAATACAGGAGTTCTGTAAAAAGAATCATAGAATCATCTAGGTTGGAAAAGACATTCAAGATAATCAAGTCCAACTGTCAACCTGACTTACCAAGTCCCATCACTAAGCCATGTCCCTTAAATGCTCTAGTGAAGAGGAGACCTCTAAGCTACCTAAGGTCTCAGGAAAAGCTGAGAGTATTTATCTCATTAGTAGTGGCTGTGAGGTAAATTTGGAGGTAGAAATGTTGATATTCACCTAGTTCAACTCTCATGGCAAGGCTTTGAGATTGTAAGAGGTAACTTAGATCTGTGTGGAAAAGGGATCAAGAAAACCTGATAATGCAGCATCAGTTTTGACCTGAATTGGAATGCAAATATGAAATATTTCCCCCCAAGATTGATGTAGAAATGTTAAAAATTTGCAAAAAAGCAAACGCAACAACATTTCTGAAAGAGAAATACAGAGAAATTGCTTTAGTGTTTGTAGTAACACAGACCCAACTCTGGTGCAACACCATTTAAAATCAATTTGTTGTGACTGGTAACAGTAGTTGGCTATATAACTAATGATAATTGTTGCAATTGTTGCAGTCACCATGTAAATAACTTGGTGACTAAGTCATATCTGAAAAATAATTCTTGATCTGTTTTTTGCTGTTGCTGTTGTTGTTTATAGTAGTACATCACATACAACTTTTCCAATATTCTGCATTGCATTTTGGCTGTTTCCTGGTCAGACGTATGTTTCATAGTGCTATAAAAATTCTGTAGCTCCTACAGTGCACCATACGTGTTGTTAAAATAAAGAACACACTGAATTATGCAGCATACATTGTGGCAAGGAAACCAAGCCACTAAGAAAGAATGGAGGCTTGCACTGTAATTCATATCATACAGCACACTGCAATAAACAGTTGCAGGTTATTGCAGAAGTGCTTTAGAATGAAACGTTTTGGGTCACTTGAAAAAATATTGAACTTTACTTCAACTTAAGTGTATTCTACCTTGAGTTCAACCATGAAAATATTTCATTTTAATGACTCCAGTTGTAAACTGATTTTTTTTTTCCTAATAGAGAATTTTAATTCTGCAAAAGTTGCTTTTATATCAGGAAATAAGCTAACTCTACAATGCCCCCCAAAATATGCATCTGACTGTTCCTGTTAACAGTACAAGGCCCCTGTTGAACAAAATATTACCTCTTGTCTTTGGTCTTATTTGGGCTTCATTAGAAAGAAGGAAACAGAAGACCACGACTACTCTCAACTGTGATGAAACTTTGTCCTCCTGTTGACCCAGTTATCAGGAACTTCCCGATGTGAACTGGAAAAATCAAACTGTTTGGTATGACACAAGTCATGCAGTTGGGTTCAGAAAACTGCTTGTAGTAACTAATTCTAATGGACCAAAGATATCAGGAACAGATTATTTGCAAACTTGATTGTGCTTGATGAAAAATGTATACCAGTAAAACCAGAAATAGACATAGTGAATCACTATAGAAAAAGATATAATGAATTCTAAATTACTGGAACTTTAGACTTTTGTGGGGTGTTTTAAGACTTCCTGAAGAATAAATAAAAAATAGATGCTCAAAATAATCAGATTAATTTTGGCTCCTATCTGAGGAACCTATTCAATTATCTAAGCTTGTAACAGGCATCGCATTATCTGGTAAGGGATGGAAGTCCTTGAGGAAGGCCTTCTGCTAGCAGAAGACAGGAAATTTTAAAAAGATAATTCTTTTATGACCCATTTTTAGAGAGAATAAGAAGTCAGAGCCTGGAATCAGATGATAGAGCAAAGCCAACGAAAGTGAGGACTAGTTGCATAGGATGTTGCACAAACAAACAAAACAGAAAATGAATTCTATGCAGGTGTTGATGTTTTTCCTTGCTCTGTTTATCAGTCTTTAGAATAAGGCTTGAGTTTAGAGATTCCTCTGAAGACTCTTTGAGTAACTTGTCTTACAATGTTGCCAATGAAGAGGTAAACCTGTCACAGCCTGCAGGTATGATATGAATGAGCCAGTACTTGTTAGAAAATGTGTTGGGCAGCTGAACTACATTAAATTGTTGGCTACAGAGTATTTATTAGGAATGGCAGCTCAGAACCCTGGATGTGATGGGTACAATGCTGAACAAGAGCCAGCACCTTTTGCATTGATACAAGAAAATCAAGGTTTGAGGTCAGCATGTAGCTCCTGCAGATTAAGATTGTCTGGGACTTTAACAGTTAGATTAAAGTTTATTCATTCTGGTATGAAAATAAAGTAGATGATTGATGTAGGATGGGACAGGAGATGGCAAAGAACTATTAAAATCTGGAAATCATCCTATGTATGCCTATTCTGGGTTTAAATATGTTAATATAAATTAATTATGATCTTGTCATCAAAGTGAAAAGATAGAGTATTTATGGAAAGGGAACAAAGTGATATAATCTAAAAATAAAGTAGTTTGGGCTGATAAGAGAAAAAATAAGGACAAAAACTTCCATTAATCTATCTTCAGCTTCCATGTGTTGATGATAATTTGACTTAGTTTGTTCTCCAGTGCTGCAAAATATTATGAGATCAAAAAGGCTGACCCATATGGAAATTTCTGTTGAAAAATCAAACCTTAGCCTGCTGTTTTTCTGACACCAGTGAGGTTTGATAATAATGCAAATTACAGAAGCATAGAAAAATGCAGCTGAAAAAAACCTTTTTGAGGAGAACTTGCCTCCTTTCCCAGCATGTCTTTCAAATATACCAGCACCTGTTCTATTTAGGCACTGAAACTGGGACTTCAGGTCTATGAGGGCTGGAGATTCCCATGGAAAGAGGCTAGTGGTATCTGTTAGGATTCCCTCTAGAGCATTATAAATGGCCCCACTCCCAAGGAAATATGCTAAAACATGCCCAAATAAAATATCTACCACCTACTCTGAAAGAATTTAAAGAAATACAGACACTGAATGGAAGCCAAAATCTCCTTTGTGAATTTTTGCCTTCTTTATGAGGGCTAATAGTTCTTCATACATAGTAATGTGATTTAAGTTTCAGTAATATATTTAATAACAAAAAAGATAAACAACAACTGTCTCTGAAGAACAACTGTCAACAGTTGCAAGGCTCAGCGGGTTATAAAGAAATCTCTAGTATATCCCTGAATAATTAAAAATTATTTTTAGATTGAAATAATGAATCCTAGGTGTCCTGTGAAGAATGATGAATATTATAATCTTTCCTAGGCATCTATTATTTGAAGAATATTTTCTCTAAATCTGCTACAGAGGCACTGAGGTAAGACAGTGTATTTTATTTAGCAAAGGAAAGAGATTTGTCTTATAGTAATAATAATTCCTTGAAGTACTTACCTGTCAAGAAGTTCCTAGTAATTACCATTGCTTATCACAATGAAAAACACATCTCTCAATCGATTTCTTAAAACGTCTTTGGCATCGGCTGGGAAGTGAGCTGGAAGGTTAAGTTAAGTACTGATATGAAGTCAGTACATTGGTTTAAGTCTGTCTTAAATTCCTTGGCATCACCTTCAAAAAAACATGAAAAATGACTGGGTTTGAATTGTTCAAACTTCAGTCTTTAATTCACAATATCATTTCTGTGTATTTCTGCAGTTCATACATTGTATCTACTAAATTCTGTGTTCAGTCAGTTTGAGATTTTTTTTTTCCTCCTTCCCTCAGCTAGGGAGAGAAATGATACATCTGTTATTGGCATCATTTTGCCACATTTATTCCTCACAAAGTATAGTCCTCCACTTGAAATCCTAGACTTGCTGCGAACAACTGAAAAATGTCTGATTTCATTAGAGTGATGATTTCAACCTCACAGACAACATCTATTTCCTTATGTTCTCTGTCTCTCTCTCTCTTTTTTTTTTCTTCTTTCTTCTCATTTGTAAATATTTCTATTATTCTCTTGTCTCCACCCCTCCAACTTTAAGATTTTCAACAGTTATTATTTAAGAGATGTAGATTTTCTCTAGTGGAAAAGTAGCACTGCTTTCTGCAGTGCAGAGGCAGACCTTTCTGCTACGAAGCTGCTTAGTAGCTTTCGTAGTTTATTTATACTTTGGGCATCCAAACAAAACTGGATGTAATGTCCTGCAATGCAATTAGGCACTGCATGTAAAAGTGCTTTCTTTCATTTGTCTTTGACCTGCTGCCTGATGATTTCATGTATAGTGCCCTGCAGTTCTTGTCTCAGGAAAATAATGACTAATCATTCCCTCGTCACCTACTCCATGTGATTTATGGTTTTCTAGACCCCTGTCATGTCCTCAGTCATTTTTTTTCCAAGCTGAGGAAACCAGATCTCTTCATTTTCTTCTACAGTGGAAATTGTTACATATTTCTGACCAACCTGGTTCTCTTTATCTGTATACTTTCTGGTTGTAAAATATCATTTTTGAAGTGAGGTCACTCAAGCTTCAGATGAGATTGGGTAAACCATGGTTTTACAGAGTACCAATGAGAGTTTCTATTCCCTTCCTGGCCTATTTGATGGCCAGTGAGTAGGAAGCTTCATCTTTCAAAGAATTATCTGCAGTGACAAAGGAGAATATTTTTCCTTGGTGATAAAAGGTAATAGGAGAATATTGTGATTCGGTTCACAATACTGAGCATTGAATCAGAGTCACTCTTCACTGTATGTAACTGCTTTACACTCTTTGGTGCTGCATTTGGTGCTGCCACTTAGTTGGCCACTCAGTACTGGGAGATGTTTGTAACCCCTGGCTGGCAATTTGCATTCTGAAGCATGAGCATGCTTGGAAAAACAACAAAAATTACAGAGGTGTTTATGCCAAATCTCACACACAAAAAAATCTTTTCTTGTGTTTGCTACCAATTTTTAAGCAGCTTAGAGAAAAGTAAACAACATACAAAGGTTCCTTTTTACAACCTTATTTTTTTCTTTCTTTTTTTCTCCTCTCAAACTGTCAGGCAAACCATTTCTTTCAGTTATAAACTGAATCAATAGGCGCACAATGAGTCCTTGCTGATTTTGGCATGTTTCATTATACTGAGTGAAAAATAATTGGTCTCATTGATATATAGTTCTTTTATATGTGTTTTTGAGGATGTGAATACATCCCATGTTTACTTTACATTTATATATATTTATATATAGTGTCCTGCCAATATATAGCATCTGAACCCAGCAGCAGTGACAGTATTATTTAGGTTATAGTTATATACAGAAATGCTGTGAAATTTCACTTTATTAACAGCTTTGCAGGAGATAGACTTTTTATCTTTTGCTTTTTGTAATATAAATATGAAACTAAATTATCCAAAGTGTAGCTTTTGTAGAACAATTTAGAATTGCCACTGGAGCAGGAAAAGCCTGAGGAAAACAGGGAGTATAAAGGGGAGTGGAGAGAGGACAAAAAGAAGAATATACAGAACACAGTGGTACATAGAGTCAGAGGGGTATTTGAGAAAAAACAAAGCATCTCAAAGACCAAACAAGCAGTTTTTTGTCTCCCGGAGAACCAAACGAATTTGTTTGGGAACTGTTGACATTAAAAACTGCAAGGAAGAACAGAAAGCAGAAATGTAAAGCACTGATGCCTGCGGCAAGTTATCTATCCAGAAGGTGTGAGCTCTCCCTGCCTGCTTCTACCTGTTGTTAAGAAATGCCTGCAAATGATGCAGTGGGAAGTGCAGAAACATCTGGAGTTTACCATAGTAACCACCTCATAAACCTACCTCCTTCATCTGAAAGAATGAGCACTCACAACAGGCATTTTATGGTTCTACTGCCTCTGTGTGTCAGCATGGAGATGCTTTAATGGTTTAGACAATGAAATGTCATGTGATTTGTAGAATGGGTAAATGTTATCTTTCATGTGTTTCAGCAGGTCTGCAAAATTCAGCACAAAGTGTTGTTTAGAAAACTACAGGTTTATTTCAGGTATGATTCCTCACTCAAAAATATACATTATTAATGCAGAGCCATTCAATGAAAACATCAGACCTGTGTGATGTGGAGAAAACAAATCAAAAGATTGCAGAGACCTATATCATCAAAGGTTTTTTTTAAAGCTCATGCTGCCAGTCAATACCTCACACTCCTAAGGTTTGTTTAGTTGTGTATTGATTAGCTGCAGCGAGAGGAGGCAGTTTAGCCACACCAAACTAATTGCAACAATCAGGTTTTGGTGAGCGGGTGTTTGGAGAGCAGTGCCTGCCTGCAAGGCCCCAACTCCCCATTCCTCTTGTTCCCTGTATCAGCCTGGCAGCTTGTGGTGCTGTGCCCTGAACAGGGTCAGAGAAGTGACCCGCTGGAAAATTCTGCCCACAATTCTGTAATATATATATATATATATATATATATATTTTTGCTTTTCTCTTTAAGCAGATGACCAGTTAAAAAGAAAACAAGGAGTACTAGATCAGGTAACGTGACCTCTACCTACGTTTATTACATCCAATCATCACAACCACAGCTGATTAAATGAAATTTTTTAAAAGAAATTTTGCTTAATAGTGAGGTTTCTTTTCCCCTTAGGCTCCTAACAGCTTTCCTGTATATAACCTCGTTTTTTAAAATTGTTTCATCTACTAGGCTGATTGTGATAAGCCTCTCACTTCATTTTTAAATGCTTAGTCACTTAAGTAAGTTTCCTCTTACTTCCTTGATATTTTTAGTCAGTCCTCTCTGTTGAGACTGTAGAATCTGGAGCACTTGAAGCCCCAGACTGAAGTGAAAGCTGCACGCTGGGGAGGGCTGCTGCATTGGAATGCCAAACAGCTTCTTTCCTGATGTCTATTCCTGTGAGAATGGGAGCACCAATGTACTATTGGCTGCGTTTCCTGAAGGGCCAGGAAGGGAGGACCCAATTCACTCTTTGGTCATTCCCCAGGACATTGCTGGCAGGGATCAGAGTGGCAGGTTGCTATTCCCGATGGCCACATTCGGTAGGCTAATCCTTCCCTTCTTCAGTTCTCTCTCCGATGTGCTGATAATCCCCTTTGGCCAGTCAGTGAGGTCACACATTTTTCCTATAGATTTTTTTTATTATTATTTCCTATACATTTTCCTTATTATTGTCATGTTCCCAAAGTCATCCTTCCATCCCTGTTTCTCCTTTTCTCTAGTTTTCTAGTTGTCATCTGTTGCAGGTGGAAAAGAAATAACACACAATGAGATACCGCCAAACTCAACTTACCTATTTGACCAAGTGAGGGAGAGGTAGTTTCAGGTAAAGCTTCACTCACCCTCCATTAGCTGAGACCTTTGCTGTGCACAGAGAGTTTGCACAGTCAAACCCAGGGGAATGTGGCGCTTGCCCAACACAACCTGCCCCAGCACTGGGTTCTTGGCAGCAGCTCATAGCCTGGATCCACCTTCAGCAAACCTGCTTCCATGCAGTGTTGGACACCCTCAGAGCAGTGCCCTCCCTAGTATTCCTCTCTGATTCTAGGGAAAGGCACAGGCCACCAGCCAAATCTGTCCCCAGTGATGCCACCTTTCCAACAGTTCCAGGTGATGCTCTCCTGTCATTTGTTGACCCATGGCCTGTCCCAAGGCTCACCACATTCAGGCATCTGCATTATCCTATTGGCTATGGCTCATTATATTTTTCAACTTTGATCAAGGCAAAATCATGATACTCCTTTAATATCTTTATTTTTAAACAAATACATAGGTAAATGTGTGTGTGGGGAGGGTGTCTAAACCCTGTAATGTGTTTACCCAGCACCAAGCCTCAATTCCTTGTTGCAACAGGCAATGAAAAAAATATTCTGCTTTCACTTTTCTCTGGGTAGCTGTGAAATGTACCTGTGAGTGTGCATCTCTTCCAGCTTTCCATGGATCAAAGGACAACAGTGGTGTTAGGAGGTCAGCCAAGAGATATACCTCCTGACCATTCCTATGAGGAATTCCTTGTTCCAAGCATGTCTCTCATCCTGCTAATTCATTTTCAGAGCATGTTTCTCCTCTGACAGATCCCTTGCAGAGAGAATCTGTGACAAGTTTACAAATCAGCCTTCCCTTCTGCATCTAACACCAGTAAATTGCCAAATCTCTTAAAATGCAGCCATTTTCTCACAATATTAAGGAGAAGGAATTCTCTTAAACACAACTAGGGAGGAAAGGATGGTTAGTATTCAGCTTTCTCCATTTAGCTGGATGCTTGTATTGTCTTCTCCATGGCAGTTAATGTTCTAACTGAGGGGTATTTCCTATCTATTCAGTTGCCTTGATCAATTGGTGGCAGGCAGCAGAGCAGCTGAAAGTCAGGCTGAAGCAGGAGGATGACCAGGTGCCCATGTATGTTTTCCCAGGGTTGTACTGATTGCTCCAAAATATCATGTTTCTTCCAGGTAAGAGTACTGTCCCCGTTTGCAGAGATTGTTCCTTTCATTTCATATAGATAAACGGGAAAATAGTAGCTACCGGAGTTTTCAGACAGCCTGAAAACAGTAAGATTCATGAGCTTATTCATCTTAAAAGGTACAATAAATGGTAATCGTTAAACATCAAAGTTAAATACTATCAAGATACATTACCTCTTTGCTCATCAAAGCAGGCAGAGGAGAGAGTTATGACCAGAGACAACACCACTGGTAGAACTTTGCTGTTCAACAGGACTGCACGATCCAGTACCACACCTAACTTTGCTTGTAAGTGGGTTTTCTGAAGATACCATCACTCATCTGTATTCTGTGTGGAACAGTGCGGAGTAGTTACTTTGCAAGTTGTCCTATATAGTTGAGTTGTTCCTGCTTTTGAAAAGCCTATTTTAGGACTCACCGCGAGCTGAATGGAAATATTGCTCTCATTCTCTTTATGTCCCCTTCCATGAGCAGAATTACTCTCCTCCATCTTCTCCTATATAGCCCACATTTACATTTGCCTTTCACAGGATGTCTCTAAAGCTTTTCCACATAGTACCTCCAGGAGCTCATAGGGGAAGCAGTAGCAGATGGGTAGCTTGCATCAAAGGAATTGCCATCTGTTATTTCTCTTACCAATTTTGTGCAATACTGGCAAGAGTTTGATTGTTTCTCCTAGTCCCCCTTGATCCTTTGCTGCCCAGTTGGACAAACAAAGGTAGGCAAATATCAGAATCCCTCTTACCTTTCCCCCTACTTATACCAATAACTCCTCTAAGGAACTGTAACATTCATCACCCAAAGGTGTTTGGTTATTCCCCAATTCCCAGGCTCCACATGCTAAACTCCATCTGCTGCACTTTCAGAAACCCCTAATCATCCAAGAAAGAATGAAAAAAAGTCTCAGGAGATAACCTCACAGAAAGTCCCAATTAGTTTTATCACCCTCACAAAAGTGGTATTACTTATTTGGGCTCTGGCTCCGTGGGATTGTTTTACTCTACTCTTACACCTCATTGTTTATCCCATCTAGATTAATTTGGATAGCTGTTAAAATGTTACTACCTACCCTTCTAGATTTGCTCATTGACAGGGCTTGCTTTTGAAATAAATATGTTCAACCTAAAATCATTACTCTGTTTTCCACCAGACAAGCTCTAGGAACTCAGTCATGTTTTCTGCTCTGTAAGGTCAGAACTGGCAACTGCTGTGTTCTCATTATGCCTTGCTAATTTGCAGGTTTAGTTACAGTCCATGTCACTTGGGCCTCAAAAGTCCTTTTTTTTAATTTATTTTTTTTTATTTTTTTAATTTTTAAATAAAGTTCTTGGTTGTATGGAAAAGCAGATACCAGGCAGTTTTGACCTGTCTCAGAAAGTATAACATGAATCAAAATAGCTCAGACTATTGTGGCAAAGCAAACCCTAATCATCTCTCCTCTAAAACAAGCCACAAAAGAAGTACCATTAGGATTTTTATGAATTTCTTTTTTTTTGAACAGTTGGATTTGATAACACAGAATAATACGATTATGAAATGAAAAAGTATTGATAGCATAAATTCAGTTATTGAAAAAAAAATATTCTAGGGAGGTTTTTAAACAGTTACTCTTAGGATAACCTGTTGTGTGATAGACCAGTCATTCCACCCAACAGATAAAAAGAATGAATGGAAATATTCACACTGAAGTCAATCTCCAGGTCAAGATCTTAATCTCCTAATTATGCTTTATTTTCTGTGTTACCTGATGAAAACAATTGTAGCTCTGATCCAGATGTCTTCTCTGTAAGCCTTTATTTTGGTGTTTTAAATATACGCTGCCTGATCTGTATTAGGTATTTTGAGGAAAATCCAGAAAACAAAACAAAACAAAACAAAAACAAGTTTACAGGATACTGTCATAAATCTACCTTTCTAAAATGTTACACTCCCTGGTTATAAACGTAACATAATTTCATTTCTGTTGTGTGTTCTGTCTTCATTATAATGTGTGTTTGAAAGCTGCATTTGAAAGAAGGCCAAAGCCAACCCATTTCTGAGTGCTCATAGTAGCTTATATCTCTTTAAAAAACAAGTTAAATCGCATGCGTTTTTTATTATCTGGATCAAATTTTCCTAGTATTATCAACACAACATTATAATTAAATTCCACATAAAACTTTCAGTTTTTCTCTTGGATATCATAATCTGTAAATGTTTTTAGCCATTGATGCATGATAAGAATTGTAAGACAAATGCTAGCTTTAGTAGAAATAAATGCTTTTTGAAGCTACATTTAATAGGCGCACTGCAGATCCTAGGTTTTCAGTTTCAAGACAAGGCACATTGCTGAATACAAATTTCTTCCTCTCCCACACTAATCACTTATGAGGAGAAAAAACAGTTAAGTGGGACCATAAGATGCAGTTTGTTTTTTTATTTCATAGCCAGCTTCCATTTCAAACACAGGATCTACCCAATCATCTGAGTTTGCCAACTGTTTTTGCCCATGCTGTGCTGGCAGGAGAACTTTGGCAGAGAGTTGACATAATAAAAGGAAGCAGGAGACCGTAGGATATGATGTACGGCCTTATGTCACTTCCCAGAAAGACACTAAAGAAGATTGAACAACTGATCTGTGAGCGTCTGGAAAACAATGTGTTGGGTCTAAAGAGTGCCAGTGTAGAATTGCCAAGAAAAGAGGGTGTCAGCCCAGTCCCTCTCTGCTTGAGCAGCTGGCCAGGAAGGTAAGTGGCAGCCAAAAGGTCTTGTTTTGTGGAAGGACCGGCTGCTCTTCACAGCAGAGATCCTCTCTAATGTCCAGAGATACCAGTTTTGGAGGGTCATTACCAATGGCTTGGTTGTGGTGTGATGGCTTTAGACAAAGGTGCTGGGGAGCAGCTTTCGATTCATCACTATGTGATGGCCAACAGATTCTCCAGAGAAAACCAGGTCAAAGTGGCAAGTTCAGTATGTTGTGAGTTTGTTTTATTTTCCCAGGTTTCTAGATGGAGATCTAAAATAGTGTTTCATCCTGCATCCAGAAATTGAGCCCAGCTTGCACGTTTTATCACACATTTATATGACTTTGTGGATGCCTCTCTACTAGAAACAATTGCAGGCCTTGTAGAGGATATGCAAAAGAGGATATACAAAATGATTTTGACAAACAAGATGAATCTCAGGAAACACAAATGCAAAGAAGTAAGTGGCTGGAAAAGAAGTAGGGCAAAAAATGAAGGCACAGTAGACTTCGAAGTACATGCTCATTAATAATGCTCATTAATAATGTTTATAATGTGAATAATTGCTTCTTAAAAAATCAGATGGGGTACCAGGAGAGTTACACTGGCAACACAGGAGATATTTGGCCCATGTTATTGAGTAGTAAAGAAGCGTTCTGCTGGAAGGACTATGGTCAGCCTGGAAGAGCAAGACATAATACCATTCAGAAAAGGTCATCCAGAGACTTAGAAGGAATGATTCATAAGGACAGTCTGAAGGGTTTGAGGAAAAGCTGGAAATTTGTTTGATGAAGAAAAGGGAAAATGGAACAGCATTCAGACATTTTAAAAATTGACGAAAAAGGCATGGTGTTTACCAAAGGACAGGAGCAGATCTGCTTGATAAAAAAGTTGAAATTCTATATGAGGAATGTTTCTATTTGTGATGGTGGTGGTGAGATATTGGAAAAGGCTTTGAAGGCCTGTTGTAATGTATCTGTCATTGAGGGTTTTAAGAACATGTTGCCCTTAACTATGAATGGTCTAGATATGTTTGATATCCCACCTGCATGTGGGATTGGACTCGATGGCCCTCTAAGATGCCTTTTAGTCTTCCACTTCTCTGTTTCTAATGCAGAGACAGACCATCTCAAGACTTCTTAAGAGTGACTGACAAGTGGTGATGCCAAAGAGTGACCGCAAAAGGTGGGAGGCAAGGGGCAAAGAGCAGCCAGATGGTAGTGGAGACACTTGCTACTGCTCTGCTGAAGCTCAGAGGGGGGGAAGTGGAGCTGAAATTGTTGCTGCTGGAAGGATTCAGTCTCCAAAATGCAACCTACTCTGCTCTCAGCGAGAACAGCAAAGGGTACCTGGTTTTCCAAGGATCAGGTAATATTACAAAGTGTTTTAAAATATGGTTATTTTGCCCATCTCTCATAAAAATCTGCTGTCCTGAGCAACCTGCTAAATTGCAGTTTGCTTCAGCCCTCACTATATTCATTCTCTGGGCAATGGATATTTTCATTGTTAATCCAAGATGAACTGCATTATCCCTCCTTCTGGTTTTAAGCCTGTCCAGTAAGAAACAGCTTGCATTGTGACACTGGTTTATCTGGACTAAATTGCTGAGAAGCTGTTTGGGCAACATATTCTAAGTGGATTCTAAGTGGACAGGTATTCCTTGCATCACACAAAAGTGCCTAGTAGTTTAAATAGACACAATAATGCTTTCTATGTTTCTTTCTTTTTTTTTTTTTTTTTTTTTTTTTTACTGTAAGACCCTGCATGGAATGGTAGAGCTGTGTCCTGGGTCCAGAGCCCATGGGCAATTATGTCAAGAAAAAGAATCAGATGATGTCCATGGAGATGAACCAAGACCTACTGTTAATGCATGCTGAAAGCAACATCCTTTCAAACTGGGGTGATATTACTCAGTTTAACAGAAAAATGATTCACATCCTTTGCTATTGGCTGTATTATTTATATTCTGTAGGAATTGTGTTGCTGTTTGATTATTGCTGAATGTGTTTTCTAAATGTCCTTGTGCTTTATTTTTTCATAGCTTTCCTGTAAAAATATTTTTTGTTTCTCTGCCCTCTACTCATTGCATACAAAACTTACACTAACTGCTGTTTTCTTTTTTGTATTCTGTATGTACTACATTAGCAGTTGTCAAAATTTTCAGGTTTTTGGGGTCCAAAATTATTCTCATGGAGATGCAAGCTCCAGTGTGCCAAATTTAAGCCCACCTGACCATAGGGTTAATTTTTTTTTGTTTTTGTTTACCCTTGAAGCTTCTTAAGAGAAATTTAGATAAGGACACAGATGTTTGAAAGCTTTTCTTTTGAACACTGATACTCGTGTTAATCATTATAACATCATTACCTTTCATTATATGCATTATTGTTTATTAACTTTTGTTTAGTTTCTCTTAATGTCCTTTATAAATGAATTTTCTTAAAACCTATTACCATTTCTATTGCACTATGATCTTTAAATATCTCTTAAAATTTCATTTCCTTCTCAGTGCCTCCCTTTTATCTCTTGGCTGGTCATTCATTACAAATACGTTGTGTATATTCAGTGCTCGAGAAAGATGAAGCCTTGGCAGTATAAAAGTCACTTGTTTATCTCCAAAACACAGCGTAGTTGCAGCACTGGCTTCTTTCAGTGCTTTTTTCCCCTTTTATTTTTCAGGAAATCAGTCCCATTCCTACTAATGACAACAGTCCTCATACTTTTTTTTTTTTTTTTTTTTTTTTAAATTTGGACACTGGCAAACCTGCCAAACACTAATTAGCAGTTGTTAGATTTGGACTCTGTCCCAGTGAGACCCTCCATGCAAATGGACTCAAAGCGATTTCTGTGTGATGCAGTGATTTAGACATCTGCAACAGTGCCTTTTATAGCTGCATTTCCACTAAGATGTAGAACCAGTAGTTCATTTCACATAGGTCACTAAATACTTTTTAATGGCTTTGGAGTTTAGATAATACTACGTTGAGCAAGATTTGAACCACATCATTTTGCCTATCCTTGAATATCTGGGTGTCTCAAAAAATGTGCAACCAGAATGGCATTTTTTGGTAGTGGAACCTACTGTCTTTAGTGTAAGAGTTTACCAGTGTAATGTGCCAGTAATTCAAAGGACAATTTCTGCTCATGAAAGAAATGCAATTATAAGGAAGCTTGTTTTATGAGGGCATGCTGAATGTCACTAAATGACTGTAAAGTGTTTTAAAATATTCATGTGAGAGGGGTGCAGCAGGGCAAAATGAAGGAGGAATAACAATGCAGGGTGCTATGTCAATCTTTGGTAAGACTGGAGCATATATTTCGAGGTTTTTAAGGCAGAAAGCATAAAGCATTGTAGAAGGACTTAAAAAATGTGAAGTGATGCATATTTGTGTAGTGAAATTATTTAAAATATCTACATCATTTTTTAGGGCTATCTACACTAGAAACTATGCTCCAAAAAGTACCAGATCTGTGGCCTGAGACCAGCACTTTGCTGGCACCACCATGCAGTCATAGAATCATAGAACAACAACATCTCGGGTTGAAAGGGACCCTAAAGCCCACCCAGTCCCACCCCCCTGCCATGGGCAGGGACACCTCCCACCAGACCAGGTTGCCCAAGGCCCCATCCAACCTGGCCTTGAACACCTCCAGGGATGGGGCACCCACAACTTCTCCAGGCAACCTGTGCCAGTGCCTCACCACCTTCTGAGTGAAGAATTTCCTCCTAATATCTAGTCTAAATCTCCCCTCGTTTAGTTTAAAACCACTCCCCCTTGTCCTGTCATTATCTGCCCAAGCAAAAAGTTGCTCTTCAACTTTTTTTATAAGCCCGCTTTAAATATTGAAAAGCTGCAATGAGGTCTCCCCAGAGCCTTCTCTTCTTTAGGCTGAACATCCCCAGCTCTCTCAGTTTTTCTTCATAGGAGAGGTGCTCCAGCCCTTTGATCATCTTTGTAGACCTCCTCTGGACTTGCTCCAACAGGTCCACATCCTTCTGGTGCTGGTGACCCTAGACTTGGACGCAACACTCCAGGTGGGGCCTCATGAGGGCAGAGCAGAGGGGGACAATCACCCTCCTCCCCTGCTGGCCAATCTCTGTTGGTGAAGCCCCGGACATAGTTAGTTTCTGTGCTGCAAGCATGCACTGCTGGCTCACGTTGAGCCTTTCGGCTACCAGAACCCTCCAAGTCCTTTTCTGCACAGCTTCTCTCAATGAATTCTTCTCCCAGTCTGTGCTCATGTCTGGGATTGCCCCAACCCAGGTGTAGCATCTTGCACTTGGACTTATTAAGCCCCATTAGGTTCACATTGGCCAGCTCCCTTTGGATGGCATCCCTTCTTTCTGTGGTATTGACCGCACCACTCAGCTTGGTGTCATCTGCAAACTCACTGAGGCTGCACTTGATCCCACTGTCTATGTCACTGATAAAGATATTAAACAGTACCAGTCCCAGGTCAGGCCCCTGAGAAATACGACTCCACCTGGACATTGAGCCATTGACTACCACTTCCTGGATGTAGCCTTCAAGCCAATTCATTATCCACTGAGTGGCCTGCCTTTTGAATCCATATCTCTCCAATTCGGAGATCAGGTCAGTTACTTTCATCCATACATATACAGGCAGTCCAGAAAGCAAGAATCAATGGAGATCCTGCTATTTCAGTTGTGAGGTACTCAATAGAGACTGACCCCCTTTGGGTCATGCTGCAGCACTTCCTTCTTTCATAATGTCTGTCCCTATAACTAAGATGCTATTTATAGGATCATCTGCCCTTTCTCATCTCCATAGACTCAGGAATGAGATGAACCAGAACTCTATATATCAGGGAAAAGAACTTAAAAATTGTTCAGAGCCATTGGAAATATTAGTAGTTCATTATGAATACAGGAGGGGGAGTCTGGAAAGTAGAGTGGGTGCTAGTTTTAAGCCCTAAGAAAAGCTATAGATGCAAAAGGTGGTATTCATTTAATTAAATGTGTATGCTGGAATGTATACATCTGTGTCTGAATTGGCCACACCAGGTCCTCTGTAGTCAGTAGAGAAACTAACAACTGACATCTCTGAGGCATGGCTCATTTCATCCTAAAGATGACTTTTGAGCAGTAGACTTCTAAAACAAAGGCAACTCTCACCAAAGGAGCAAGATTTGATGGTGCATACACAAGGGGGCATGATGCAGAATAAATGAGACCTAATGACATCAAATGACAGACATGTTAGGTGTTTTCAGGTTGGAGTAGCTAGAGGAGTTGAAGTTTTTGAAAACCCTACCGCAGCCCCTGTAAACTTCTGCACAGTGCACATCAGCCAGACTTCACTCCTCCTCCCAACTTTAAAAGGGAAGATTCTCCCTAACTTTCTTGTGAGGTATTGCAGAAAAATGACACATTTTAACAAGCCAGATTTCCTCTCCAGGGCACAGATGTTCAGACATGTGGTGAGGCTGCCCTTGGGTTACGAGTGAGATTGTCAACTAAATGATGTATATGGAGCTACACCAAGGATAGATTAGCTATAGGCATCCTGTTGCTTCAGCCTGTTTCCACACTGCCTTGAACCAACTGCTCATTTTCAGCACTGGTCTTAAGGTGTTTTTCAATGTGTTCTTGAATGAAATTTCACTAAATGTTTTCATAATGACAAAAAGCTGGTCAAAAGCTGAACACAGCTAGACTGGAGCATCCAAAAGCTCTCAATACAACATTTTGCTACTTTTTTTTTTTTTTTTTTTTTTTTGCTAAGATTTGTGGAGTGTTTCATCCTCTTCTAAGAAAAGGATGTTAAGGTTAGTCATACAGTTGGAATTACAGTTGGAATAGTGTTTTTTCCTCCTCCATTTTGATATTCAGCCATTGGTGAGAGCTACTCACTCTCCTTACCTATTAATATGCATGCTTGTTTCTTTCTCATTAATATTCACTCTTGTTTCTGCACTAGAATTCATTAAAAATGTGAATTTTTGGAAGGTACAGAATTGACAGAACATCTATTACCTGACTTATTTTTTTGATTTATGTTCTCTAGGCAACAAGAAGCAGCGTTTATGCAGGCTAGATTACAGTGTGTTAGTTGTGTATGCATGTATTGATAGAGGCTATATACTGCATGCACATACTGTATGACTAGCACCGGAGCTTCCATTTGCAGATCTCAAAGCACTTTGCTGAGGAGTCTAGACATTTTTATATCTTTCCCAGAACATGGGGAAGCTGAGGTAGAAAGGTGATGTGGTTTGTTTAAAACTACATTAACAGGTCAGGAAGAAGGCAAATTTATGTCTTTGATTTCCAATATAGTGCTTCATTGGTGGACTCTGATATCAATCTTCTATACATAGCATCTTTTTTATTTTTTCTTTTTAATCTTCTGTTTCCTGGAAATTCTAAGTCAATTGTTAAACTTTGTACTTTAAAGGCCTGGTTTTGCTAGTATTAAAAAAAATAAACGTTTGTTGAGCATGAAAGCCTGTTTGTGTTAGTACTTATAGCAAAGCTTGGTCGATACCAATAGGATAAGGTCTTTGTTTGCAAGCCATAGTTTGAAGAAACAATAAATTTGGGCTTAAGACTCTTAGTACCAAGTCAAAAAGGCTGCGACGCGAGACATTATAACACTGATCCCGGTTGAACTCACTCTTCCAGTTCAGATATGCAAAGAGCCCCTAATCCGACGCGTTAACTTTTTTACTGGCGGGCTTTGTGCGGGATCAGTTGCTGTCTGCATGCAACCACCCCAGTTTTATGCCGGGCAAGTATCATCTGTCTTTCCGCAGCCAGCATAAAACTGCCATAATCCCCGCACCGGGAGGGTCCCGCCAGCCGGCGGCAGCACCCCGCGGTCTCGGCCAGCGCCGTCCCCGGGCTGTGCCCGCCTGCCGGGGAAGGGGGGGGGGATATGCCAAACCCTGGGGCGCCGGCGCCTTAAAGAGCGCAGGGGAGGGACCGTGCGGCGGGGAGGCGGGGGTGCGGGCTCCGCAAGCAGCAGCAGCAGCTCCCCGGCAGCCGCCGCACCGAGGCGCGCTCCCGCTGCCGCCTCCCCGGGCCGCGGGGCTCGCCCGGCCCAGCCGCCCCCGCCGCGGGCAGCCCCCCGCAGGGCCGGAGAGCGGCGGCGGGGCCGGGGGCGGCTTGGGCGGCGGCCCCGGACCCCATCCCCATCCTTATCCCATCCCCATAGCCCCGGACCACATCCCCATCCTTATCCCATCCCCATAGCCACCCCCATCTCCATCCTTTTCCCATCCCCATCCTTATCCCGTCCCCATCCTTTTCCCATCCTTATCCCATCTCCATCCCAACCCCATCCCCGTCCCCGCCGCCATCCCCAGGCCGCCGGTGCCGGTGGCGGTGGCGGTGCCGCCCCCCCGGCCGCGCCCGCCCCCTCGCTGCCCCGGCGGCCCGGCGGTGCGGCAGAGCCGGCGGGGCTATGGCTGCGGAGGAGGTGCTGCAGGGCGCCGACCACTACAAGAGCGAGATCGAGCGGCTGACCCGGGAGCTCTCCGAGACGACCCACGAGAAGATCCAGGCGGCGGAGTATGGGCTGGTGGTGCTGGAGGAGAAGCTCACCCTCAAGCAGCAGTACGACGAGCTGGAGGCGGAGTATGACGGCCTCAAGCAGGAGCTGGAGCAGCTGAAGGAGGTGAGCGAGCCCAGGCTTTTGTCTCCCCCCCCGCCTCGCGGGGCAGCTGCGGGGGCGCCCCACGCGTGTCCCCGCCGGAGCCCCTCGCCAGGGGGCGAGCGGAGAGGCCCCGGGTGGCCGCGGGGCTTGGCGGGGACGGGAGGAGGGGGTCTCCGGGGAGCCGAGGCTCGGCCAGCACCGCGGCCTCCAGGACGGCTCACACAGCGCCGCAGCCCCCCGGCATCACCTCCTTATCGTCGCTGGAGCCGCAATTTTGGGTACCGGCTGTCTGCGGCACCGGGCTGCCTCAAGACATCGCCGCAGCGCTGTGTGCGAAGAGGGGATCGACCAGCACGGAGGATGAGAGCTCGGCAAACCTAGGGTGTATAGGCAGAGGAGCTGTGTAAACAGTCGTCCGCAGTGCATGGGAAGGGAGACGGTGCCTTCTGAAGTTATTTATAGCCCTGGTTTATTCCCCCCGCTCTGGGGAAGCACTGCCATTAAGGGGAGGCAAAGTAGCTGTACAGTAGTCTTGAGGTCACCCCCAGTCAGTGGAAATTAAACTTCTGTGTCATGCTGAAAGGATAAATGATCTGAGGGGTGTTTCAACTTCATCTTTCAAACGTGTTTCTGTAACAACTAAAGTATAAAGTAGGTAGGAATGACTGCACCCAACCTTCTGGCTCTGCTCAACATGACTCTGAAATATCATCGTTCTTCCTGCAGTCATCATTAAGGGAAATAACTTGAGACTGAGACAGTGCACATCCACAGGACCTATGGAAGGGCTATGTGTACACACATGTGCAGGTCTCACGTCTCTACATTTGGTAGTATTTTTATACTGTATGGGAACATAAATGATTACATATTTCAAAAATAAACGTTAAAGCATCAAACAGATTTTTTTTTCCAAATTTAAAAGGAATGTATCACTATATATAACATGCAGAAATTCTCTTCAGTCAGAAATCATGACCACGTTCCATATGGAGGGAAATCACTTTGTCAACTTAGATTATATATGAATATTCTTTAAAGTACTGAGATTATATATGAATATTCTTTAGAGTACTAGCTTTGATGCACTTTTAGAAGCATTTTTTAATAAAACAAAGTATTTATTCTACTTGCAGGTAAATGTGTTATGCTACAGGCTTGGCTCAGTGACCAGAAGGATTTAAAAATGTATTTTCAAGAAGAGGAAAGCTAATTTTCAGAAAAACCTATCGATCTACTTAAACTTGATATCTGCTTCCCCACCCCTGCTGAGACTATGCAGTAGGCTTAGGACTTTGAAATCAATAGTCACAGGTTCAGGGGTGGAGATATGTGACTTGCACGGGCATGAAGGCAATGCTATTTGAAATGACCTGGCATTAATAGAGGAGCAGAATCATGGGGAAAATACACAAGGTGATTTCTGTGGGGGGAAAAAAAAAAGAGAGAGAAGCAGCTAGAGAAGCTAGCTGTTATACAGAAGACTCATCAGAAACTAGGGATGACACATTTGTACACATGGCCGCAGACAGAAGGGACAGTGCAAGGAACTGAGTTTAAATTATTAAACTAGAGGGATCAATCAACATGGCTAACTGAAATGAAACATGCACAAATTCTCTTCCTGTTTACTTCTCCTCAAAGCCAACAGGACGGTGTGCTCTGCAGCCCAGAAGCTGTCCCGCAGGGCCATGCCTTCATGCTGTGCCAACCACAGCATGGACACTGAGATATCTGTGGAGAAGGGAAGAGGAAAATCCTGTAGCTTGCCTGATGCCAAGCAAGAGTGGAGTTGATCCAGTTTCCAGTTCAGATCTGGGGCTCTCAATTCCAGAGCTCTTCATCGCTGCAGATAGGGCATCTCCATCCTCCATGTAGGCTGCAAGAGATTTCTTCTTGCTTCCAGCCTTTATAGGAGAAACCACACTGATTCTCACCACACATGCAGCACTGCAAAAAGAATTTGCTCATATTCCTTTCTGTCTCTGTAATGTATTTTTTCATCTTCTCTGTAAACACCTCCGTTATGACTGTTCTGTGAGTGCAGATCAGATTCCTAACTGTGGGCATAAGCAAATGATGCCTCAGATGACATCAGCGAGGCAGGATTCAGACCGAGGTGGTTTGGGCAAGCTGTTCTGTGATTTGGGGGCCTGGGTTTTGGGGTTGTAGAGTTCTGTCTGAAAGCTCTCTGTCTCTGAGCTGCCTCTGCCACTTTGCCAGCTTTTTATTAAGGCTCCCTCCAAAATGTGTGGAGTAGGGTCCCTGTGTATTGTCTCCAGCAGGTGCTGCAGAGAACATCCTGGACTGTGGCCTGGGTGTGGTCTGCATGGCGGGACATCAAACACCATAGCCGGACTGGAGCTAGGAAAACTCCTGCTATGTCAGTGAGGATTTGTTCTTCCACTCTTGTATCTCTACATCTGCAGCCTCTCTGAAGTCATAGTGGGGTATAGGAAAGAGGCCCCAGATTTATACTGAAACAAATGGTTTATCCATTCAAGATGAACAGTAGGTGCATGGGTGGGGGCACAATTATGTGTAGGGCCGTTACCTCTTCTCTGAACAGATTCATTTACTGGGGTCAAATCTCATCCTATGTTTTTCCTGAGGCAAGTCTTCATTTCTGAATTATTTCATTATTCCTTTTTTTCTGCTGTTAGGAGCTCATTGCATCTATTGCTCAGCAGACAGAGCTGCCTGTCTTTGACTACTTAGTCATGGCTTAGCCATCTAGGATCTGAAGTCTTCTCCTATGTTCCTTGGCAGTTCAGAATTCAAGTGAACTTCAGTGGGGCTTTTTCCATACAGATTACAATACAGAGCTCAGCTATACAATAATTTCCATTGCTGGAGGGTGAGATGGGAAAGTAAGGCCATTATAGGATGTAGAATTAAAAGCAAATTGCAATACATTACATTAAATATTAATACTTGTATATAGAATATATGCTAAGCACCATGCAAAATGAATTATTATAGTAAGCTCCGATGTTTCTTGTGCTTTATTCAGAGGTTTCTGCTTTAGCCTAAGACTTCAATGTTTTGGGGCATGACATCGGTTTATACTGCAAATGCTTAAAGTTTTAAACAGTGACCTAATAAATACTTCTTCCAAAATAGAGCAGTTATTACATGTGTAAGCTATTCTGGAAAGACTCAAAACATCTGTCATCTACCAACCTTACGTTTTCAAAAATGAAGTGAATAGTAGGAATGTGAAAACATACTCTGTTGTGTTGACTTTAACAGCCTTCAGCATTATGAGATGGAGCACTGGTGGTCCTGAAGTTAGACAAGACTGTAGGAATAGTGTTAAACAAAACATTATTATTTTAAAGCTTTATTAATGTTCATATTTTTTTCTCCAGTCCGTAAGATATATTGCTGTGCCTTGCTCAATTACATCTCAAACTAGTGGAATTTTGACCCTGCAGTAAAAATGCCGTAGTTTTAGGGCCCCTGTTCAAGAGGTTGCTTTAGGAGATGTGCTGTCTAACCTGCTGTGAATAAGAGTGCAGGGAATAAGACTCATTGCTGTTAGTCATGTGATTAAAGGTACTCTGTTTTCACTGTTTTACAGGGTTGAAAGTGTAATTAGTAGCATATTCTGTGGAAACCATTTTCCAGTCTGTCATATTTGTGGTCTTATATGTTTACATTGCATTTGCTGTAAGTACAATCTCTGTTGTTAGATTTCTTTCTTTTAAAGAAGGGTAAAATGGCTTCATATTGATCTTCTTTCCTGGGCAACCTGCTGTAGCTGTCCCTGCTTCAGCTGGGGGCTGGATGAGATGATTTCAAGTGGTCCCTTCCAACCTCACCCATCCTGTGATTCTGTGATTAGTTGCTGTTCGCTGGTGGCTGGCAATGTTTTTAGAGGGGAGAAATATCAGTCACCTCCAGCTGTGATAAAATGGGGATTGAAGGCAGCTTTGGTATCCAAGCATACAAGGCATCTAGGCCTGGGAAATGCTAGGCAGAGATTTCCCTTTAAAAATCAAATCATGAACATAGCAGCTGAGCAGATCCCCAGGTTCCCCTCCTTCACTCTCTGGCTGACTAGTTTGAGCAGTTTCTCACTCAGCTCCTTGGCTTTTATGTGTGTAGTTCTATGGGGACAAGTTCTTCCCCTGGATTACACATAGAGCTGGCTATCTGATTTTTAGGTTGAAGGTGCAGTTTAGTGTTCATGTTACACTCAACCCAAATATCCTTGGTAAATTATCGGAAACCAGACTATTGGTGAGCAGCCCTATCCTTTGCAGGTCAAAAATCTGTGCTTTCTTTACCTCACAGAGATGTTGCGTCATTGTTTTATGCTTAGTGAGTTTAGCAACGTGGCTTCCACAAATAATTCTTGGTTTGTGACTGGAAAGGGTTCTTGGGGAGTAGAGCTGAAGCTCTTCCTGACAGCTTCTGTGTTGTTCTGCTCTTGCCTGTGCTGCTTTCATGTGGATGACTCAAGCTCCATCTCCCCAGTCCCCTGACATAGTGCTGTCCCTCTGACTCCCCCACCCTTCTCTGAAGCTGTGTGTTTGCAGTTTCTTCTCTGTCTTTTCCATCTTTGAAGTGTACAGTTAATGGGGCTTCTTGGATCCAAAAAGACAGAACAGTGGAGGGGGAGGCTCCCTATCCCAAATAATGCCCTTTTAAATGGACAGTCACTCTATGCACCTGTATGCAGCACGGGACGCTTAGGAAAGTGTGATGACGCTCACACATCCCAGTGAGATTTTCTGAATTCCGCCTAAAGATGAATGTGTCCCAAATATGTAACTTAAGAGCTGTGAACTGATGCCACCTCAGTATATACTTACACCTCCTTTCAGCGACAATGTTTGTGAGATGAGGTGAGCATTTCCAACACCTCATCCTGATCTCAACACTTGGTTCTGTGAGCCTTTCCACGCTGTGCCACTCAGAAGGGCTGTGCTGCCTAGCACCCAGCTCCAAGGTGAGGGCAGGGAAAGGGTGCGTGAGGAGCAGTGATCAGACGCTTGCTGCAGTGCTGTCACCTCCGGAGCCCAGCTGGCGCTGCCTCTGTGTGCGTACACTGCTAATGGAAGGGTGTTTACCCAGTTCGCTTTCATGTCTGGCCTGGTTAGGAGAGGAGAGCAGGGCAGCACAGGAAACTGTTACACACGGAAAGGAGAGCATGGGAGGCAATGCAAGGGCTGTTTGTTATGCAGGGGCTTGCACTGTGCTTGGATCCAGAAGAGCCCTAAGACTGACAAAGCTTTGGGTGTTCCTCCAGCTCTTCATTCATCACTTTGTATTTTCCTCTCCCCATAAGCACAGGTCTGCAACAAAGAGTCTGAAGATGCTCTTAGCAGTTCATTTGCAGAGCTGTGCTTATAAGGAATGCCCTAACAAAATCAAGCTGCACCTTGCGAAGCTTTCATTCAATTATCACAGGCAGGGGACTGACCGACTGAGGAGCAGGTCTGTGGAAAAGGATTTAGGGATCCTGGAGGACTGTGAGCTGTATGTGGGCCAGCAGTGTGCCCTGACTGTGCTGGCAGGACCTTAGCCTTGAGAAGGCTGAGAGAAGTGATGATTACTTTGGAACTGACATTTGTTAGATCCCACCTAGAAAATGGCATCCATTTTTGTCTCCCCCCCAGTATAGGAAAGGAATGGATAGTTGGGGCTGAGTTCAGCAGGGGACCACCAAGATCATCAAGAGCTGAAGAGCTTCCCCTGTGAGGATGGGCTGAGGGAGCTGGGCTTGTTCAGCCTGGAAAAGAGGGATCTGGGGAACCCAGCAGCAGCCTGCCCATGCCCACAAGAAAATAGTGAGAAGATAGAGCCAGGCTCTTCACAGTGGGGCATGGTGCGAGGACAGAAGAACTAGCATGGATTGAAAATAGAGAGGTTCAGGCTGGATTTAAAGGGGAACTGTTTCCCCATGAGGGCAGGCAGTGGCACAGGTTGCCCGAGGGGTTGTGCTGTCTCCTTCCCTGGGAGTTTTCAAGCCCCAGCTGGATACTGCCCTAAGCAACCCTGTCGGAGCTTAGAGCTGACCCTGCAGTGAGCAGGAGGTTGGACTAGAGGAGAAAGACAGCAAGGGACCTGGAACAATGCAAGGTCTCTGAGAGCACCCGCTATGTCCAGCTCAATTCCAGTAGCTGCTTGCTGTATGTTACCCAACATGTAACAGCCTACTGCCTGGAAATAGGGACTGTTAGCAGAGCCACAGCCTTGCTCCATGCCTGAATTTCACTTTCTCTTGATTGTCATTGAGCCTGCATTGACCTAGCATTAGTAAGGGAGTAGTTTGACGTGCTTTTCTCTAAGCGAGACAGCTCTGTGTCTGCCTTTGTCATGCCTGCCCCTGTGCTAGCTCTCAGTTTTGCATCTGTTTATACTGTCCCACCTAGCTAGAAAAGTGACCTCAGTTAAAAATAACTGAGAGGGGGGTGTATGCTGTCTGTAACCAGACCTGGGTACATGATGTGGTTCACAATACGTTCCCATAAACTGCTTTACCAGCATAGCCAAAAACTCAGACTGGATAGGATAGGAATAGATGCCGGAGAAATAGGGGGATGGAACGAGCTGCTTAAACAGGTACTGATGTTAAAGGGGATGCTTATCAAATTGTGGCAGGATGGCTTCCTCTGAAGGGAAATGAATGCTGTGCATTAGCCTACAGAAAACGTAAGCAGCTGAAATCATCTTAGGGGAAATTAGAGCTCTTGCTGGAGCTTTGGCAGCATGCAATGAAAAATGCAGACGAACTTTTTTTTTTCCTTTCCCAAGGACCTGCATCGCCAGTTGCTCTCACTAATTGCATTGTATCCTTATGAGCCAGTGCAGTTTTTTGTTACACCTCCTGCAATAGCCAACCCTTAAATAGTGATAGTCAGCTTGAAATGCTTGGGGTTTGCATACTACTAAAATAGTTCTGAAGTGAGTTTGTTTTGTTTTCTCCTCATAGTTAAATCATTTTCATACTTTCACTCTTCTAAGAAATCCCTTGCCAATCTGAGGGATTTGGATTGAATCCACCATGTGTTGAGCTCCTCTGAGATAACTAGGAGTTGGAACTGGATTTTATGCCATGGAAAAGTTGATTTTTCCATAGATTTTCTATAAAATATTGAATTAGTACTGAATCTAAAATGACTGATTGAAGTGTTAATGGGGGAGCCAGGCATCATTATTGTGAAGTACTTCCTGTTTAAGGCTCGTGAATGCAGAATGATGGCTCACTGAATAGACTTTAATCTAAAGGTCTGCATCTGTTTGGAATTAAGCCTTTTGTAATGAATTAAAAAAATAACAATAATTCACTGCCATCTTTTCACCTTCCTTTATGTGTAATATTTTTTCTTCCCTTCTGTATTGCAGAGCAGATTTGCCTTCTAAGGTATGTGTGGGTGCAGTCTGTCTGCAGAACACCAGTCAGACTGAACACCTGGCTTTATGGAAAATGCAACTGGGGGCAGAACAGTGCTGGAGAAAATAACAGTTGGCATGAAATAGTAATTTGTGAGCATTCATCAAAGTAAAATGAGGAGCATTCTCAAAGTCAGATGCATAGACTAAATTTGCACCTGGCCAACTTTTACATACCTTATGCAATTGCCACTTGGAGAAAATATACATGAGATCAGATGTTTTTCTAGCTGTATTGAGGGATTCTGGAAAAGTAACCTGCTTCTCAAATAACTTCTCACTTTTTTCAATCTCGTATGTGTTCATTTAAGCAGCTCATTTTCTGTCATGTTTTCACACTGGTGTTGTTTGTTCAGCCTATGGACAATGGGAATGGAATCTGATTCACCTGTGTTTCTGTATCCCTCATAGCTCTGCTACGTTGTAAGCTTCATTAAAAAGTTGGCTTTGCCATGGATTTCCCTTTCCTATTTGTCTGATACCTGAGGGGATGATGTTTAATTCAGAATGATTCTGTACTGTACATTTTTTCTTTGGGATGATTTTAATTTATAATGGCACAGATGAAAGGCCAGTATTCATTTCTGTTGAAATGCCTTACGTTTGTGGCGTGACTTTCTTTCCCTCTTCTTTCCTCATTTCCTTCTGAACTCTATAACACTTTTATTTTATGGGGGAGGAGAGAGGGTATATTCCTGTCCTCAATTTAGGGGAATTGATATGGCATGCAAAGATATGAGTGTTCCCTTTGTCCCTTTACCCAGGACTGCTTGCATCACTAACAGCAGATGACTATGAGGAGAAAAGAGCAATTTTTCATACTGTCCTGTGAAAGCAGTCCAGAGTATAGACCAGCTACAGATGGAAGCAGTTAGGGCTATTCCAAAGGTGAAAAACACATCTCAGCAAGGGCAGATGTCTAAAGCTGAAGTAAGCAGGTAGAATTGAGCTAGATTGCAGGTTAGTGCTTTAATGGGAACTGTGCTCCTCTGTGGAGGGGTAGTATTAAGAAAAATAATTTCAGGAGTCTAATGTATGTGTTTCCAAATGTCTTTCACTATCAAAGTTTAATAAACTTAATAGTTAAAGGAAAAATCAGGCCACTGTCCTAAATCTATGGTTTTGGGACAGACCTATTAAGACTATTAACACCAAATGGCTTTTGCTAAGACTGAAATTGGTCTATTCCCATTTTCTGCATTTCTCTTGCGATTCCTTCCTGTCTGCAGCCTTTCATTTTCTGCCGTGCATTCTAGATTAGTGTTCATCTCATGTCCATGATGGTTTATACACTTTTTTATCTTCCCTTTTGCAGTCTCTGCCTTACATCTTAATTAGTGTAGATTTGATGCTTCATTAGACACTGAACTGAATTTTTTATGTTAAAGATCCTTTTTGTCATTGTGTGAATGTAAGAAATCTGTCCATTTGTAGCAGACCAGACCTTCCATACTCTGTCTTGGTATTGCAATGACATGAGAGAATCATAGAAATACTCTAGAAATGCTTTTTTAACATGGGCTGAAAATGAAACAGCAGAAGATTTGTCAGCTCTGCTTCATAGCAGCCTCACCATTAAAACCATCCTGCAAAAGATGACTTCTAAGGCAGTTTTAAAATTTGGTTGGCTGAAGGAGTGCACAGTAAGGTATCTTTTCATAATGTTTTGCAAAAAGCAACCCTGCATTTTTTTCCCATTGTTTTGTTTCTGGGGTGATTTATTTATTTAACCTCAGGCAAGAAAATTGATGCATGGCGAGGTCAGATAATGCACTCAAGTCCTTGTGATCAGAGCTGGGAGTGGAACCCATTACCCACACAGCCATGCCATACCCTTCTTCCTTTCTCCTTTGAATTACACTTAATTTGCCCTCGTGCTGTACAGCCACGTTAAACCCCTCTACACAGCAAATAGGTTTCCAGTCCTAGCAGTAATACACACAACACTGTGCTTAACCCAGAGGCATAAAAGAAGCCCTCAGTTACCAGCTGGTCACCTTTCACTTCAGTCAGTCATTTCTGGGTTAATTTCAAATAAATTATACGAACTCCTTCCTGTTCTTTTTTTGTTTGTGTTTGTTCAGTTTTAATTTTGTGCTCTCAGAAATCACAGATGACACATGGCAGGGGCAATGCCATGCATTTAGTATGCACCCTGGGAAGTTTAGCCACCGCACACAGCCTTTCCTTGGTTTTCCAAGTTACTCTGGATGGGTTTAAATATAGTGCGCTGAGAATGAACTGTGAAGTGCGCTTTGTCATCACTCACTGATGGCTACATCCATGGAAGGAAGTTGGACTTTGTTAACAGCAGCAGTTTTAACTTCTGTTTTGGATACTTGGAGGGGGAAGAACAGCCCCTAGTAGTTGTAAAGCTCAGCTAGGAAGATGGAAAAGGAGCAGCAAATCTCTAAGAGTGAAGGTAGAATTTTGGGTGAGGCAGAGGGAACAGGTGGCTTGGTGAAATAATTCATTTATGAAAGTTTGGATTTTGGCCAAACATGAACACAGCATGATTTGGATTTAGTCTTGCTCAGGACTGGCATCTTCTCTACTCACATCCTCATAGCAAGACGCAGGATGCCAGACTCCAAGACATGGCTTCAGGCTTCCAGCAAGACAGAACATTCAGCCTTTGGCACTCCAGTATTAAGAGGGCTAGAGAGAACTTGGTGTGAGTATAGGTGTGGGCACATGGGGAGTTCACAGCAGGGTTATTAAACTCTCTGTGTAGGCACAGCCTCTGGTTCTCAATTTGATGGCTAATCCAGGATACTTAACAATTATTACCCAACTGGAATCTCGGATTTCTTTTATTAAAAATGTGCTCTGAGTAGCTTGTAGTTTGCATAATTCATGGCTTTAATTTAACAAGTTGTTGTTTTTTAGATGGGTGGGAAAAGTTTTTGTTATACCTGGAGTACCTCATGGAGATTCACAAAGCATTAAAAGGTTGCACTGTTTTGCATAAAACCAGGTGAATGCACAGTGATAACAAACATGCAGAGTTGGCCTGAGTCTGAGGAGAACATTTTCATTCTTTCATTTCTTTCGTAATGCATGTGATTTCCACCTACAGATTGTTTGTTGATTAATTTAAGAACCTCAAGTGAAGAATGCTACCTTTAGCAGTATACCCTATGCTCAGGATTATATCTCAGGATCATTCATAGCAGGTATGACTTGAAGACTAACATTGAAGTCCTGGCTTTCTGTGTATGTCGAGGGTAAAATGGGACAACAATTTAATTATTGAGTCGGTGCCCACCACCAGCTGGCAAACATCACTGTCATCAAGATGTAAATGATAAAATGTGTTATAAACTGAGAATTTGCATTTCTTCTCACCAAAGAAGGGAGAACTGGAATAATTGTAATCTTGGTCTCAAACACATGATCTTATTCTTGCAGCTTGATGAATTGTCATAACTCAGCTGAGCTTCAATTACTGATTATGTATGTGCACTTGGTCCAAATGCATAAGGGCAAGGCAAACAAGCAAACAAAAAGGCAGAAACCTGAAGGAATGAGTTTTTATCTGGCATGTATCTTACATCTGCTGTGAGCTGAGAATGTGCACTAGATCAGTTACTTACTAAAAAAGTAAAACTGCAGTCATAAATCTGTGTCCTTAGGGACAGTTTTTTAAAGTGAAATGTAAAGACATGGTCACAAGGACTCCTTTGTGAAATAATGTGTATGGTATATAACTGTATGTAAGAAAAATAGTAGTATGATTTGTATATAATTTTCCATGTACACTAATATGGGAGATGGAAGCACGTAAGATTTGTTAGGAGTTTGATACTTCAGGCATTAGGTAATTCCATTTCTTGGGCATTAGGTAAGTTCTTGCTTTTTTCTGCCAATTAAGGGCCGATGGCTGCCATCTGGTAATAACAAGACTTTCACTTAACATGCTGTAAGCTTAGCTGTGTAAAAATAGGAGCAAATCTGGAACAAGATAGTTAAGTGATAACATTTTTTCCAAATGGGCTGAATTCAAAGTTACAAGGATACTATATATTATTTGATGATTGCTATTCCTAAAATAAAAGCCATGTTGAAGTGACAGAACTGAATTATCAGATTCAGATACCTGAAAATTTGGACTCTAAAATCTGTATCTTAGTTATCATGGAAAATATTGTCTTGCTCTGTTAAGCAGGCTGAACAAATCTTGTATTGAAACCTGTATGACATCTTTTTGCTTATGTACTTTGAAATTACAGACCACGTTCTTGTTGACTATATGTAGATTTCAGCATACACCTCTAGGCCTCCCTTGTTTATACTTTCTTTTTCTGTAATCTACTTAGCACTGCTTCATCATTTGTGGTTTCAAGTATTTTCTCTATTCTTGCTTGCAATAGCATGGAGGAATATATTCAAGAACAAGAAATAAAACAACACATTGAGTAAATCAGACCTTTCGCACTTGGTGTTTGAAAAGTACTTTACTCACTGTTCTTTGGGCTGAGATTATACCCAGTCAGAATCATTCCTATGCTTTATTGCTGTTGGATTTGTCTTTGTATCAGATTAGACTGGTGAAAAGAACCTTAGATGTAAAATGAGCATATAAGCCTTGTTTGGGTATAAATAACCCTTTCCCTGGGTATAACAGGAAGAGTTGCAGTTGATGATTGTGCTGCATGTGCTTTTTGTTTTGTAATGATCCTTTATTTGCAAGATTCTTCTTGAGATGGTGTCCCTGGTTTCTCTAGTAGTGAGAACTTCTGTTGGGCACCCACACCTACGGCTGGGCTAGGCACAGACCATTGTCATTTTCTTGCTATTATGCAAGGATCTACCTGCTGTGAGAAACTAATTATAATTGTCCCAGCTGAAAGAGGTGGGTTTGGAAGATGGAAACCTGAGTTCTACCCCAAAAACCTGCGGCAGAGATTCTTCTCTGGCCAGGTTCTTCAGCTCAGCTATTTTCTTAGGAATTCTATGGGCTATGAGTGAGAGGCCTCTATTTCAGTCAGTTATTTTTTTAGTGGAAAGGAGTCCAAAATCTGATCAGCAATCTTTCTCAGAGCTTGCAGTCCGGTGGTTTGTGTGGAGAATTGAACAGGGTGCTTCCCAGAGCACTGGCAGTGGGTGCAGGCTAAGGTTGGAGGCAGTGAGTCAGCACAACCTCAGCTGCTGCCAGAGGGATGGGCACTGCCTCCACACCGAACGGGGGCTGGCATTGGCTGGGGTCTTCACTGGGAAGAGCCTACAGTGAAATAAAACTCACTGGAGTAGTCACTGACAGTGTGTCGGACAGGCAAAAGGGACAAGATGTATATAGCAGTGATGAAAATGTGCATCAGCATAAAACAGTCTGTAGCTATTGAAATGCAATTTTGTTAGCCAACATAAAAAATTTGCTATACTGTTAAAGAACAGACTGCACTCTGTCAAACGTTCTGAAAAATCAAAATACTGCTTGTTTCATGAGCTTCTGTTTTGCCCCCTAGATCCCAGCAGGGTGGGATAAATTGTTATTTATTGCCTGATAGGAGTATCTGGGAATTCTGTGCTGCCTGGCACAATGAATTTAAGCATATAAATAAAAGGTTAGAGATTTTACTGTGGAAATAGCAAATCCCCAACAAGGTTGTCTATAAAGGAATAATAAAGGGAATTTACAGATGAGTAATGGAGGCCCCAAAGCTGTGCAGGGATAGGCTGTTCAGCCATAACTTCATGGGAAATCTGGAGCTAATTCACAAAGAAAACAGATTTTCTCAGTTCTAATCCAATACTTTATCTTCTAAATTTATCTTCACCTGTACCCCCATCTCCTGTGGGATTGCCCCCTTCACCCTCCAGCTTCTCCTGGTCCTTCTCTCATGTACTCTGGTGATGTCAGAGCATGCTGACTCTCTTCCCCAGCTGTCCTTTCTCTTTTGCCACTTCTGGCTTCTTTCCTGCCCTTCCCCTTTGGAAGCTGACCGTTCCTGGCTGCCACTGTGGCATTTGTAGCAGTCTGCCTACGCCTTCCCACTCAGCCCTTTCCAAAACACAGCTCTTCTCTGCTGTGCTTTTTGTTCTTTCCCGATACCCATTTGTTTGTTGCAGGAGGAGACAAATTCCAGCCAGCTCTCCCTTCGAAGGACAAGCCATGCCTCTCCTCCTCCACTGCCCCCGGGCAGCTTTTTTACCACAAAGCACCCCTTGTTGTCATGGCTGCATCTGGGAAAGTTAGAGGCTGTGGGTTGTTGTACCAGGCCCTGATGGGTGGGCTCCCTTTATAATGGCCGTATGTGGGAAACATTCATTTAATCCTGCAAGGCATGACTTTTTTTAGGTGATTGGGAGCTCAGACCCACCAAAACCTTGTTGGGTGTGTTGGGCAGGCTTTTTGGAGAACTTGCAATAGTTAATGTGAAGCTTGGCCTTCGTGCTTGTGGGCAGCAGGCTCTGCTGGGCAAGGTCTGGCCTTGCCCGCCTGTTTGTATTGAATGCAACACAGTGAGCCTCTATTCTTGGTTGGGACAATTAGGTTCTATGGCAATATGAGTAATTAATAATAATAATGGGGCCACTTCTATGGATGGGCTGTTAGAAATAATTTCCTTCTGCCAGTTGCTTCTCTAGAATGTGGTTTTGAACTCAGAGACCTTGAAAGAGATAATCAAAACACAAGCAGCTGTCACAAACCTTTAACTCTGTTTATGTAGGCAAGGGTGGAAATTCCCAAAACTGAATTGCCTAATGGCTCACTGGTTTGTGTATGTCTTGTTGCAAAACCTACATCTTATACAATGGATCACCCTTTGGTTAAAGACCATTCTCAGTACAAGCAGGTTTCAACCATAGGTATTTCTTCTAAGGGAAAAAAAGAGTAAAATCATGCAAAGCAAACCAATGATCCTCTATGGCTCTGCACCTGAATCACATATAGTGCACAGTGTCACTGTGTGGAGTGAACTGTGATGGGTTTGCTGCCAGGGTGATCCAGCTGCTGTAGCTGTGGCTTCTTGTCTCCAGATGTCACGTATGAGATGGTGGCGGCTTTGAATTCTGCCTTCACCCACACAGGCAGCTTGGGTCTAAAAGGAGGATACAGCGTTTGGTTGCTTTGACACGTTGCAGTCCTTCAACAGCCATTCTTCATCCCCTTCACAGTAGGGGTGGTGTCTTGGCCACAGGTTGCCATATGACCTAGCATATGATGGTTGCACTGTGTAGGGAGCAATGTGACACTTGTCCACCTGCCCACAGGGTTCATCGAGGTCTGAAGACTCCTTCTCTCCCTTTTCTGTCCATCTTCTTCCCCCCATCTACAGGAAGCTAGTCTAGAGACCTTCAGAAGCCTCTTCTACAACATTCTCTGTAGCCTTTGTCAGAGCTCTGCCAAAAAAAGGATTAGCAGCTCCTAAACTTAAGAATACCTATCCAAAACATACTTTGTCCTTCCAAATTGTTGCATAATAATAATTAAAAAGACACACCATCAAACATATTCAATGAATGCAAACCTGCTTTATTCAGGAAGCTGTTGACATTATGGTGAAGATGAGTATGGTTGGTAAGGTCACATCATCATTAAGGCTTTTGGAGTACCGGGCTCCCAGTAAGCAATTCAAGAATGCAAGCAACCTCAGTAGATTGTTGCCAATGAAGAAGATAGACATTACCAAATCTATTTTTCAATGTCTGTTCTATTTCCATGCTGGTAACCATAGCAATTACACTACAGTTTTGCAGTTTTAACCTTTCCATCACCAAAACCTCTTTTGGTGACCAGTTTATTTTTAGAAAGAGCATGCTGTGGCCTGCAGCCAAAGTCACTGGTACTAATACAGAACAAGATTTTGTCTGTTCTCAAAAGGTATAAAGAGCCAGGTACAGCAAGTTTATTTTTTTATAAACAGATTGGTTTCTGTGACAGTACAGTATGAATTATGATCTGCATTCACTGCTGCACCTCTGCTGAAGACAATAGAATTATGCTAGCAGAAAATTTGGCTGTTCGTAGTGTTAAGTCACACAACTCTAATAGCAACTGTCATGATGCTGTTCCCAGAACTACAAGGTGTTTGGATGGGAAGACTTAGCAGCTGAAGCAAGCTCTGGTGACTCAGTGGGCAATGCTTTGCCTTCTGAGTCAGAAGTGAATGGGGGCTCCTGCAGTGCAGTTTGTAGTTTGCTTTTTTTTGTAAATTTGATGTCAAGATAGTTACTTCTGATGACGAGTCCACTCTTTAGTATTGAACTATGTGTTTCACTACTATACCACTCTCTCCTCTGGGGAAAAAAAAAAGACCAACCCAAGAAAAAACAATTGAAGAAAGGGATTGATGGGTGAGAATGGGTACATTGTTTCTGTTCAGCATTGTCTGCATATTGCAGGGGTGAAGTGATTTCTGCTTAGAAGGAGCTGGTTTGCAGAGACATGGGAGCCTGTATGACCTCAGTAGGTGTGACAAATACAAAGCAGCTTCCAAAATCAAGCCTATCATCTTCTGAGAAGCCTTTGGGGAGAAGGACCGCATTACTCTGTGCCTGTTCCCTACTGCTTTGTCCCTGGCTGTCTACATTTACAGAGATGGTAGGAAAGATTAATCACCTTTGCAATATTAATCTCTCAGTCAAATTTGGTCATAATTAGCCAGAAGATTCCAAGTTATTAGAAAAGGGGAGACTTTAAGAGCCCGTAGGAAACAGGCTAAGACTTGTGGCATTTTGTTTATGGATAGTTAGAAATTGACTTTACACCTAAAGTTCCCCTATAGAAGTCTTGTAGAAGCAAGACTGTTTAAAGCAACATTAAATTAGCAAACAAGTACATGGTCGTGGGCTACTTGCTCTCAGTGTCCCTGTCTGAGCAGAGGGTTGGACCAGATGACTTCCAGAGGTCCCTTCCAGCCTCAACCATTCTGTGATTCTGTGACTCTAAGTAAAGGAATTCATAAAACCGACTTTAAAACTCCAGGTGTACTTGTGAAACCCACAAAGGATATTTTCTTCTCCATTTGAATTCCCTTTTATCCCTAAAGATAAAATAAAGGAAAGCAAAACAAGAGATCAGATTTCCAGAAGGAGCATCTCACCATGAAGGGCAGCACAACAGATTATCCAATACCAGAATTAGCTTCATAACCCTGTGGACAGCTTCCTGAACTAGCTGAAACTGGAATATAGATGTTGAATGAGAACATTATATAAATTTGGTTTTGTTTGTATTATTTCAGTGCTAAAGGTCACAGCCTTTGTTTAACCATACCTCTGATGGAATGTGCTGGGCTTCTTTTTCTCTCTGAGCTTTATCCAGTAATAAGTATAATCTAAATAACGAAACTTCTCCATATGCAGGCCTCTGATCTCACAGTAACAGACAACATTAAGAGGTTAGATAGATACTCATGGAACAGCAGGTCTCCAAAAATGTACATCCTTTCCACCAAGCTGCACGGGGTTGCATGTGCCATGTCTGCAAACAGCTATCTTCTACAGCATCTGTGAACAGTAACCTGCCAGGACCAGAGGGAGAGAAAACAGCATTGGTTCTCGTAACAACAGGAGCTCCAGATTCCAAATTACTCATGAGTTGGCCAATTTATAATTGGTTTTTAAAATAACTACTGAAATACATTTTTAACATAAAACTTTTTAACTGCATAATAAGCTTGTAGAGTTTAAGATGATGTTATCAACCCTTTCCCTCAAAAGCAAACAGCAACAAATAAACAGCAAATCCCCTGTCCTTTCTGTCTCTAGGTATAGGGGTTTAAATAAGTATATAAGGATCATTAAGAATCGAATGGGATGGCTTCTCAAACAATCACAAATGTATATATTTATTTACAGCAATCATTCCTGTTAGTGATCACAATAATTTCTGTTGTAAAGTAGAAATTAAGCTTGCATCTCTAACTGGTTGAAATGAAACACTTTCAAAATTAAGATTAAAATAATTTAAAGTAGTTTGCAGTATTTCCTTTCAATTCCAGTGGAAGCCTGTTATTTCCTAGAAGTTGTCTCAATTTTATCTACATATCTATATCATTCAGCATGGTAGGTTTTTGCTTCCTTTGTAATGGGGGTAAAGTTGTTTGACAAAACGTTGAGGAAAAAAAGCTTGCACTTACTATTTTTTTTTCAAATTATTAATAATGATTTGTATTTTATGTAACATTTTTTGTTTGTTTTGGCTGTAATTACATAAAATGTTTGTGAAATATTTTTCATGTCTGTAAATATTTTTGTGACTTATGAATTAGCGTGAACTGCATTGCAAGATTTCATTTTTTTTATGATAGTCCTTATAAGAGCTGCAGATAATCATGCTTTGTGCTGGATCCGACGGAGGACTGGAAGGCAGCAAACAGTTGTAATTTACAGCTAGTGAATTGGACTGCCTCTGTTAGCATCACACTGTGTTGTTTTGTATATGCTAAAGTTCTTGTCCAAACTAATCTCATCAGTTACTGTAGGATTTATAATATTGACATTTTAGTAAGGCATTTCTGCACAAATATTACAATTCTGCATAGTGCTATATACGTATAATAATTACCCTGGCTTGAAAAAGTCTTGTTCATAATTTATGAATTACACTCACATTCCCACAAGCTCTGAATATTGAAGTAGTTTATTATAGGTATACACAGACAATCATGAAGAAGCTCATTTTTAATTCATATGGTTTCAGGATTGCATAAAGTGACAACTTTTAGTGCCAAACATACAATGAAATGATCTGGGGAATATGCCTACCTGCATGTATGAAAACTGATGGTGTCTATAGGTGCACCAACAAATGCCTCTCTGGAAGCAAAGCCACTGGGCTGCTGTTAGGTCTGGGCCACCTGCCGTCCAAATGAAATGAGGTCTAGAGAGCTGCTGAACTTTGATGGCATTTTTTCTAGAGAGCACCTCAGGATAAGAGACTTGTTTGAAGAAAAATGTTCTAAGAGAACCAGGCTGACCCAGATTTTCTGCACAATTGGGGTTTACAGGAATTAATTTACAGCAGTCTGAAGAGACCAGGTATTCTCACACTCCCTGAAATCCCACCGTGTGAGAACAGGGATAATTAAGCCTGCAGTCATATAAATTATTCCTGTTGTTGTTTCACTGGAATAAAGGATTACTGCCTTTACCTATTGATCTTCCCTTTTCTGCTTTTCACTGTCTACCAATGATTGCCTGATTGCTCCTTAATGCAGTTTTGGAAAACATGATGAAAAGCAAAGTCTAAAGTCTTCAGACTTACTTTGTCACAGAGTTCTAGTAATATTGTGTGGAAAAGAGAAATGCAGGAGATCCATTTTTTATGGGCTTGACGTAACAACAGGATCTGATGAGAGAAAGAAGAAATACAGCACAGGAAAAAGGAAAGGAGGTAGGTCTTGAAGGACAGGGATGTCCTTTGGCTATTACAGGGGAGCCCTGTGGGTCCTGAATTGTCTAAAAAGCTACAGATTGGTCCTAATCAATGTTCAAGAAGTTATTTCTCTATCTTACACCATCTTTACACTGGAGCTGGCAACTACCCTTTGATCTGGATCTTTCCACTGCTATGCCAAATAAAAAGCAGGTGGTTTTGAGACCTTTACAGGGTGTTACCTGGTTCAGCTGTGTGTCCCTAATGGCTGGGCCAGCTCAGTATAGGCCAGCTGACAGCACAGGAGCTGTGATTAAGGGTATGTTTTGGGTGAGGGTCTGCTGTGTTTGTTCTGGAGTTTTTTGATGTTCCAGAGAGCCTAATAATAATAATAATAATAATAATAATAATAATAATCTTGCCATGCTTGCAGTCAAGAGATGAGACAAGCTAACTCCAGGCTCCCTGCCCTACTCCTCTGCTGGACTTTAACCTCCTCATGCTGCAGTGTCAGGGAGCAGCTTTGCACAGTGTTGGTTCATTGAACAGGTGAAAATGGGTTTTCACTAGCATGATGGGTTGTGAGTTTTGCTGTCCCTTGCAGGGAAGGTTGTTGAGGCTGCCTGTTTTTGAGAAGGTAGTGCTGCTTTTTTAGTAACCTGGGTTGTGAAGACCAATTTGCCCCCAATAGAAGAAGAGGGGATACCTGAGAAGAGGGATGATGCTGGGTTTTGCTCACAGAGGGGTAAGCCCTAGAGCAGTAGGGGTTAGCTGGGTGGGATATGCCTAGAGGAGCCTGCTGAGCACCCAACTAGGGAGTCTTTTCAGGGCTGTGGGTTGAGCTTACCTTAGGAGGAGACATTGTGTTCAGTTTTGAAGGAGATACTGTGTTCAGTTTTGGGCCCCTCGCTACAAGAAGGACATCGAGGTGCTTGAGCGGGTGCAGAGAAGGGCGACGAAGCTGGTGAGGGGCCTGGAGAACAAGTCCTACGAGGAGCGGCTGAGGGAGCTGGGCTTGTTCAGCCTGGAGAAGAGGAGGCTCAGGGGTGACCTTATCGCTCTCTATAGGTACCTCAAGGGAGGCTGTAGCGAGGTGGGGGTTGGCCTGTTCTCCCACGTGCCTGGTGACAGGACGAGGGGGAATGGGCTTAAGTTGAGCCAGGGGAGTTTTAGGTTAGATGTTAGGAAGAACTTCTTCACTGAAAGGGTTGTTAGACATTGGAACAGGCTGCCCAGGGAAGTGGTGGAGTCACCATCCCTGGAAGTCTTCAAAAGACGTTTAGATGTAGAGCTTAGGGATATGGTTTAGTGGAGGGCTGTTAGTGTTAGGTTGGAGGTTGGACTCGATGACCTTGAGGTCTCTTCCAACCTAGAAATTCTGTGATTCTGTGATTCTGTGATTGTATTTTTCTTAATATGTATTTATCTGGATTCATGTCACTTCCAATGTGGTCAGAAATATTCTATGTGTATGCTTAAGGATTGTGGGAATTTAGCTGCGTGCCTTGGCTGGGTAAAATGTGCTGCTTTTGCTGACGTGTCCTAAAAGATATCAGAATCTTCTCAGTTGTGTTTGGATAAATAAGGTTTCAAATAGTGCTCATTCTGCATTTCTGCAATTTCAGTAGCTTAACTGTGGAAATATAACTGAGGTAGGAACTGAGCTTCTGCAGTCCTTTTTACTGAGGTTTCATGAGAAGTGGTGAACTCAGCATGACTTTTATGTCCAGTGACATTTAGAAAAGTCTTCAGTATTTTTTTTTTCCTCTTTAAACTGTAGCTCAAGCACATTTGCTGTGGATTCCATGCAGTTCTAAGCATGAATGCTAAAACATCATTTTTTTTCTGCCCTCTTATCTGACAGGGAGGAGAGGTGGCAATGGAAGAGGAAAAGACCTATTAACTCAGCGCAAAATTAGACCTTTGTTATTTTGTCTGCAGTCTTGGTTGATCCCATCATCTAACCAAGGGTCAGATGGGGTAGAACTGCGACAGGGATTAATTTTACTGCTTGCTAGCTAATAACTTTGCATCTGATACTTCTGTGTGTCAGACAGTGCATTAATTTGAACATTCATAGCCCTTTACAAGAGAGTGAATCTATGAAACTAAATATTTTGATGGCTTAGTCTTTCCTGCTTGTTTTCCTTTCTGTATGGTATTTTTCTTCTTGCCTTAATCCCACAGATAAGGCTTCTTTATTCAGTCAGGCACTGGATGAGTTGGTCAAAGATCTTGGTTAGTTTAATGTTCAGCTTTTTGGGTGTGGTATTGTACACCTCTCCTTGTCTGAATGAGAATTTGGATGCAGTTCTTGCAGTCCGTGATGGATGGATAAGAGATTTCAAATGATACTTCAGGATGAAAAGTCTGTCAAAGTCACAAACCAGTCTTGTTTCTATGTATCAACTTTCTATATTATGTGTAGTATTAATACACTTGTTTCTACATGACTATTTAAATATGTAAATCTTGTGTTCATGGCAAGTCATGATGGTCTCTCCAAAAGAAAGTGGATGGTTGCTTATAAGTATTTTAAGAGTTATTGTCTTGCTGCAAAACTCTGTATTGAGACTCTGATTAAATGTATGTACTCAAGAGACTGTATTCTGCAATCACATTGACACACATTTTTATTAAATGATTAATTGTTGATTAGACAGGATATTCTTCATAAAGTGATACTACCAGATTATGACTTTGTCTTGTGATCCCTTAATTAAAGCTGTGTTTTAGACTAGTCCATAGCAAAGCTCAAAACTTCATTCTTGTCCTTATGACTTACCTATATACACAAGGCATTCATGTTATGCTTCAAACTACAAATAAAAGTGTGAAATGTGATTGTTCTTCCAAACTATTTAGACTGAAATATCATTGGGCACGATCAAGACCATATATACTGGAGTCTTGAGTTGAATGTTGTTTTATCTTGTTTTCACTTCTGTTGCAGCAAGTTTTGCTAAACACTGTTTAGAAGGAATCATAGAATTTAAAGTTAACTTTTTGAATCCCAGACTTGCTAAAACTTCATCTGTGTTTATTGTATTGTCTGCATTTTTTCCTGGCTCTGAAAAGGTGAGAGGAGAGATCAGCTGGTCAATGCCAGCCTGTCACTTTTTGAAAATGCAGAATACATTTGTAGCTTGAAAGGACTCAAAGAAAAAAGTGGTTTTGTTTTTGCCTTTTTTTTTTTTTTTTTCTTAGTTGTAGCTGTGTCCCAAAACTCAGTGGCTGAGATTAAAGGAACTCCTCCTTGCATGAGTGCAGAAGTGTGCCCTCAAAACAAGGCATGCTGTGACCATGCTGTGACTGCTAACAGAACTGTATTTAACAGGAGAAAAAAATCTTTTTCATGTTTTGCTTCAATTGTCTCTTTTGGTTTAAGGAAGGTGTGTCCTTTTTTCAAAACTGTAATGCCCCATATCTGGCCTATAATTTTTCCTCTAATGATCGCAGAAGAAACACTTCTTTATTTTAAATCGTTGATATTTGCTGTTGTATGATGTGCTGTCTGTCCATAGTTTCTGCTATGTAGCTTTAGTCTCTGATTTATTTGTCTTCTGTAGCTCTGTCACTTATTTACAATTACTAGGCTTTTCTTTTTCAAGTGTTTGGAGTAAATTTGAGAAAACTGCATCATGCACAGCTGTCTAGACTTTCAAAAATATTTCTTTGGCTTGTATTCAGAGACTACTGCAATGACAAACTTATGGGATTCTCTTGGAAGAGAAAACATTTATTTGCTGGCAATCTTTCTATATGCAAAACCACTTAAAATTGTATCCAGTTTCTTAACGTCTTATAGAAATAAGTTACTTCATTAAGACAAGAAACATCAAGGTGAGTGGGATGGGGCGGATGATCACAAGGCTTCTCTTGTTGGATTCCTCTTATTTAGGTTATTTAAAAAAATGTTATCCAGCATTAAAGCTGGAGGTCTGGGCTACATTGATAACCTGTCAAATAACTTGTCACATTGCAACATCACTTGCTTTTGCTATGAGTTGTTTTTTCTGCTATTTTGCTGTGCTTTTTTTTTTTTTTTTTTCTTGGTAAGGAAACACTTCAGTTTAACTGTGCTTTGCTACGCACACTAAATATTTTAAATCCCTCATTGAAAGAGATTCAGATTGCATGACAGTGAAGTATTATTTTTGCTTTAATAGATAATGCCTTGTAAGATGAACTTACCTTGCACGTTTAGGAGAGATGTTCTTCAGACCTCTGAGGAATCTTGTCATCTTCCTTTCAGTTGTTTTCACAAAGCCTTTCTTTGTCTCCAGTAACCCTGGTGCTGCCTGATGAACCTCATAGCATACCATCAGCCATCAGTTCTGACAAATACTGTTTGGTCACTTTCCTCCCCAAAGCCCTCAGGCACTGCTCTGCTATTCCTTGTTTTAGACTGTGAGCTCCCTGGAGCAGGGGACACCTTGCCCTGTGTCAATACTGGGCATTGACTAAAAGGCCAGTAGCTGCTACTGCCATATGGGTAACTCCTCAGTAAATGTAGGACTCCTATCTTTATGAAGTCAAAGGCAAACCTCCCTTTGACTTAAGCTGGGCTGAGATTTAATTCCGAGCGTATGAGTAACCAATTCTTGTTTTTTTGTCTTCAATAGCCCTATATAATATAATGAAATGTTGGGTTCCTCTTGCTGGTATGTAGTCCTTGGGGCTCCTTCCTTACCTCATGGAGGGAGAGGGACAGGCTGAGAGGCAGTCAGACTGCAAGAGGACACTTCTGGAAGTACCACCACTGAGAGGAGCTACTGGCTTGTTTAGGTTGGACAACAGACTTCTGGATAGCTTAATGTTAGGGAAGAGATATCCCATCCAAAGTGGCTCCAACATTCAGATTTGCTTATGGCTGGGTGAACAAATTTGTAGAGTTCAAGACTAAGAAACACTTAATGTTTGTGTAGTCTGACCTTGTGAGTAACTGCTGGAATATAACACTCCTGTTAGCTCTGTGCTGAACCCCACAGTTTGCACGTGGCTCATGGGTACCTTCCAAAAAGGCATCCAGTCTGGATTTGAAGGCATCAACAGGACTCTAAAATTAATTGCCAAAGAAATGTTAATAGTTAACTCCATCTGTTATTTAAAAAATGCGTAACTAATTTCATATTTGTATGTACTTTGTTTTAAATTCCAGCTGGTGCTTCTTTTTTATGTTTTTCTCTGCTTGTAAAAATATCCCAAAGGACATGGAAATTTCTGCCTGAGGTGATTTTTTTAGATGTCATAGTCAAGTCACCTGGCAGTCTTCTTTCATCTGCTGAACAGAGTGAGCTGCTTACTTTCAGTGCTGTTTTCATATAACCTTGAGACTACTGTAATTCTCTGCATCCTCACTAAATTTTCAGTGTCTCGTAAAAGAAACTGACTACTGGAACTCTCAGTTAATTCAGTATCTGGTAACTAACACCTTGCTTGGAAAGAGAGAAAATGTTTTTTGCTCCCTAATTCCTTCCTATACATCTGAGGACTGTACTTACTCTCTTCTGACATGGAGTTGTATTGAGAATTGCACTGAGTTGCTTATCCTTTACCATTTCTCATTAACTTTCAGAGCTTTTGTAGTTACCTACATCACTTATTTAATAAATAAATAAAGAAAAGAATAGCATCAGGCCTGGCCTTTGTTAATTAAGGAGCAACTTTAGATGAGAGCTAAGTCTATGCAGTTTCTGGTCCTCAATAGAAAATGGTGGCCAAGGACTCATGAAAAAAGCATATTTGACCCTGCGTTTTATCTCTTGTATATCATGATATTGCATAACTCTAGGCAGATAATACCTAGATAATGCTGTAAAATTAGGAAATACAAGGATTTTGACAGGCAAATTCTGGAAAATTTTAAATATCTCTTCAGAAGAAAGAAGTGGGAAAACAACTGTTGTATATCTTTGAGATATAATGGGTTAAGTGTAATAGTAAAACCCTTCAAACAACAGCAAGAAAAATACTTATCTCCATTTTTTATTGTATAGCTGTAGATGAGTTGCTCGGTTTTGTAAAAACACTGTATTGTAGAGAATTTTAAGGTTGAAAAATTTCTTTTTTAAAAGTATGATTTAAAAAAAAAAAAACAAAAAAAAAACCCAACAAAACAAAGAAAAAAAAAAACACAACAAAACAACAAACTAAACGACAGCAGTATATTTACCTTGAGTCATATCACCTGAAGTACAATATTCTAAGCTGCTGGACCAAGTTAAGGGGAAAGCAGCTTTTTTGGTACCGATGTCAGGTGGTACTTAACTAACTCTGCTTTAAGATAGGTGTTAATGTGTTTGGATGTCAATCTAAAACATTGAGCAGAAGTTAATTAAGGCTGTTTGAGTAGAGGAATTCCTTTCTGGGAATATTGCAGTTCAAGTCAGGGCGAATCTGAACTTTCCTAGAAGTAGAGAGGTGTCAAACTAGCTAATACTGTAACAGTTAAGTCAATACCAGAGGATCCAAAAGGTCTGGAGTTAAGTATTCTTCAAAATTAGCTGAAATGCCATCCAGAAGGAAATTCTTGGCGTGCTATGTGAGTAGCCTGGCCAGGTAACTATTTCAGGGTGGGCTCTCTGCTATGCTCTTTCTCTGAGTGGGAAGCCTTGTTTTCAGAGATGGGGTGAAGACTCAAAACATTCTGGACAGGTTTTGCACTGTGAGCAAGTTTGTTCACAACAGAATTCCATCAGTGCTTGTAAGATGCAAAATATTTTTGTATCTGAACCTTATATTTTTCAAATAAAGTCTGCCAAAGTTGAAAATTATAGTGTTTGTGTGTACAGTTTCTAAAAATAGCTGTCTCCTATTGGTTTGAGAAGAAATTAATAGGAGAAACAAGACTTTTATTAGGCTTGCCTTGGATTTGTTCAGCCTGAAGCCTCAGCACCTGGCTGTTCATATCTTAGGGAGGTGTAGTGCAGCTTTCAGTCTTCTTTAATGACCTTGATCTGACCAACCCAGGAGGCTAACAGTAAGGTAACCAGTGGGATGTTGCCAGAATCTGAGCATAGGGCTCTTGTGAACATTGCTGCTAGGTAATAACCTGCCATTATACCTTTACCTAGTCTGTCTTCAAGTAAAATCTCAGGGCCTTTCTACAGTTAGGGATTGGAGGTACCAAAAAATGCAGTAGTTAACAGGTGGTGAAAACTCATCTGCATCCTTCTGTTGAGGATGATGGTGTGGATGGTGGTACCTCACTTGGCAGCAGGCACCTCTGAAGCTCCTCTCAGAGCTGATGGTGGTCTGACATCATGCTGGCTCCGGGTGGCATACCATCATTTCAGTGCTACGCATCAGCTGCTGCGCGATGCCATTGGTGCTTGCTTCCCCACAGCTTAAACACGTTTGATGTTTCTGTTTGACCTCTATGTGGAGCATGATGTAGCTGCTCAGCCCACCGCATTAGCTAAGTGCTTGTGAGCTCAGGGTTGCCAATCACACAGCTTTTCCAAGGCTGGACACATTATTGCTCTAATAACCTCCCGAAGGAGATGGTATTGCAGTTCTGCACTTCACTGGAGGTTGTATGAGCACCATGATGGGGCTATTTTGCTGCTCTCTGCGTAGAGGTTATCTAAATGAGTTACAGGTTGTATGAGCGGGAGGTCACTCATCTTTGCCATAGGTTGGCATGTCGTCTCATTTCCACTATCTGCTTGGGAGGGCATGTCTTTTCATCACTGTCGATTACTATTTGCCTTACTATGGCCCATTTGAGTTTTGGTAACAGAATAGAACCTCACTGATGTAAACTGCGCACGCACAGGACCAGAAGATAGTGTGTGCCCCTTGAATCTTATAGCTGTCCAGCACATGATCTAATAATGAAAAATGTGACGTAACTAGGCTCATAGTTTTTGTATGAAAACATCTAAATTTTGTTAAAATACTTCTTGCAATATTGGAGGAACTGGAAGCTGAGAGATCTCATTTAAAATATAAAAAAGGCAATATAATTGGAAACAAACTATACATTTGACTTTAACAGAATAAATACATTCATATAGGCAAGCACAGGTGTTAAGTTTGGGATTTTCCTTAAGAAGCTTTTTCTCTTATTCATATTTTTAGTGTTTTTTTTTTTTTTTTTTTTTAGTAGCATTTTTATTTTTAGTAGAGTTTCACTGTGTAACCCATTACCAATACCCCCATCCAGGTATTTACTCCCAAGAAATGAATGTAGGGTTCCAGGACAATCACCTTTCCTTATATGTTATGAGAAATTTTTGTTGTTATTAGAAGAATTTAATCAACATGTATCCTATTTTAAGGGATTTTGTGTGGAGAGGTGTAGGTTGAATTTATGGTATGTTCTTTGACATATAAAAAGGCAGACAGCAATCTGATGCAGGAGGAAGAAAAAGGGGAATACTTCTGTAAGTTGAGTAAACAGGTTTTCTAGGGTAAAAGGCTTGTGGCAGTCATCACTAGCCAAGGCTGATGTGTCCTTAGGCAAGCAGACCACAAACTAACTTGGGCTGCAGGGGATTCCTCTTGAGTTATAAGGAAGGCATATAAATCCATTGTGCTTTCAGTCCAGAGACTGGAAAAGAAGGAAAGAAATAGTAGCACAGACAAGGTCTGCTGTTTGGCTTGAGGGGAATTTGCCTGTAAGGGGTGTTAGGTAGAACAATTAATTGTAAAGTGATAAGAGCCCTTTGGGAAGATCTTTTCTATGCAGCTATTTGCATGAGAGCAATTGCTTCCCTGCCATAGTTGCAGGATGGGGTGGAAACAGAAATAAATTTGTATTGTTTATGAACCTATAAATGTTGTTTATCAATTTGAATAATAGTAATTATATGCTGGGACAGCTCAGGGAAAGAATCTGGCTGGCAGCTGGCTAAGTATCTCTGCATTGAATCTTTTATTTGCAAGGGAATGGGTTAAATGTAATGGTCTATAGTGTTTCACCAATCCAGTAGAATTTATAATTCACTAAAATCAAGTGCTGTTGGTGTGTCTGGGCATCACTACCACTATGCCTCACTCAATGAATGGTAAGTAATGCAGTCATTCTTCCTGCAACACACTCTGCCTTTATTAGGCACGTTGGATTAGTCTCTGGAGTGGCTAACCTTTATAACTGCATATTAAATTTAAGTATAATTCTTTAAGGTGTTGTTTTAAATCAAAACCCTTGCAGATGTTACCCCCTGGATTTATATGTGGGTACAGTATAGCCCATGAGTCTAAGATAATTGCCTAATTTGATAACATACAGTGTAGAAACCCTGGTATGTTTAGATCTCTGTAGCTAATGAGCTTTGCAATCAGACCATAGAAGTTTAAGTCGCGTAAACAAGAAGTCTTGTGGGTTTCTGTTTGTTTTGTTTTTAGTCTGGCATTGAAATCTGTCACTGAATTAAACATACAATGTTAACTACAGTGCCTCTTCTTACAGCCTGCTAATGGTGATTTCAGCTAAAATGAGATAAAATATTGCTGCTGTTTTGCTTCAGAGAGGATGAAAGCATTTTAATTGAAAACTAATTAGTTATTAGTTCCTGGTGTCATGCGCTGTTGATTGGTGAGGAATTAAGTGCAGCTGTTTCTCTGTATTTTCAGTCTCTTATTTTCTAGGGGTTAAAGGTAGGTCATACAGAAAGTACATATTTAAGATCCTGTAATTGTGTGCGTCTTCTCTAGAATACTACACCATTTTTTAAATATCTTTCACACACACTACTGCATACATTTAATTACATTCAAAAAAAAAAAAAAAAGGAAAAGATACTCCAAATGCTTATTTCCTGTGTGTGCATATCCATGAAGCAGTCTGATGTCTAACAAAGCATCAAAGGGTTTCACTGACAATGCCAACAGGCGATACTTTGATATGTCTGTAATTTTATTGTGATAAAGCACGTTCATTTCATAAACTAAGTTTATCTCAAGTGGAAGTAGCATACTTCCTATTCCAGTTTAGTTCAGCTGCAGCAGAAATTGCTTTCCCTTTGTAGAGTTTAGGTTTAACAAAATCTCAGAATATACTGATCCAGTTTTGATTTTGAGAGATGTAATGGTTACTCGATACTAACAAGAAGCCTTCTGTAGTGTTCTTAAAATAATATGGCTATTTCAATTATTAATAGCACTGTATAGTATATTAGTGATAACATCAGACTGTTTTTTTCCTGTATTTTCTGTCTTTATTTGGATTTTTTTACTCAAGTGATGCCTTTGTTGCTAGCAGATCGATTTTGCTGAATACAGACTTTCTGTTTCTCTCAGGGTTTCATAAAATCACCAGAAGTGTAGATGCAGCAGTATCTGCATAAATGCTCACTTTTGCCTATATCATAAAATGATTGGCAGCATGAGTAACATGCATACCACCCCAGACTCCTACAGAACAACACTTCTTTAAGCAACAACAACAAATCCTGTTCTGAGTTGTTGAGTAAATTTAGGACATCTAGCTTCCATGGTCAGAAAGACCAGCAGAGAGCAGAGAAGAAAGGTGGCCAGGAAAAAGGAAAGAGCTCAAAGCCTGTCTAGAGACTCTGAGCTTTTTGTAAATGTTTTTGTCTCTTGGGTGCAAAGTGTTTCTCCTGTGACCAGGGGCAAATCACAGATTTGTATGTTCAAGATGTAATGCTGCTGAATGTCAAGACTGCTACTGAAGGACCCAGTTGTGCAAGACGAAGTACCCCTTCAGAATTTGGCATGTTTTGATTTTTGACAGCTCATCTATAGTATAGTCCCTGTGATGCTCTCAGAAAGTCTCATTACCAATTGTGTGGTTAGTATTTTTCCTTCTTATAACTGTTACTTGTATAGGCACGTTCTTATTTTCAATGGCATTGTCAGCCTCCACTCTGCTTATGCTGCACCACTCAGAAGAACAAAAAATGGTAGAACTTGCATTTTGAACATGCTGAGAACTTGGTTGGTAAGGTCATAGTTTCTAGTCCACTCCCTTTACCTTGCTGTGAAGGTGTGCTCCCTGGGTTAATACTGTTTTAATTAATTTAATTAAATAATCTGTTTTAATTTAAGGCCTGACTTGTGCAGAGGATGAGGAAGCCAGAAAGTTGGTTTAAATGTGCCTTCTATCTAGGGTCATGTTCTCAGTAATGATCGGTAGGTAGTGCAGCCAGGGTCCTGTAGTGTGAAGCAAAAAATCCTGGCTGTGCAGAGATGTTTGGCTGGCAGGTTGACAAAGGCAAATTGGCAACTGAAATTAAGCTACAGATCTGCAAATATTTGTGATAGAGTAATCTTTATTTTATTTATTTATTTTTTTGTATGGGTTTGGTTGTGTTTGGGAGCATGGTTAATATTAATAATGTCACTTATATATTAGTAACCTCAAAAGTAGCAGTGCTGCAGCCAGGATCATAACAGGTTGTTTATGATTTGAGAAGAGTGACTGCATCTTTATACCTGAATTTTTAGATCATTAGTGCAGCTCAAGACAGAAGACATTTAAAGCATACCGCTTACACAAGCAGTAATTAGTTTCTCTCCAGCAGTTCTTGGGTATTTATTTATTCCAAATGATGTGCAGTCATTGATTTTTTTTTTTTTTTTTTTTTTTTTTTTGCTTTTGCTGTCCCATCAGTTTAAATCTTTAAGCTTAGGTATAGACAGATGACAATGAAATGTATTTTATTATTGCTTCATAAAGCATGTTTAATAACATTTTTTCTTGTTTGGAAAAGTATTTTGGTTATTAAATGATCTTAGGTATGGATGGTATGATATTAAATATGGAACTTGATTATTTGCAAGGCTTTCATTGTCATGGCTGATGTAGCAAAACTACTCAGCTTATTCTTGCTACACTGCTGCACTCAGTAGTATTGCCAAAACAGCCATGTAGTACTGCAAGCTTCTGTGTTAAATTCTGTTGGGACTATTTATCTGCTTAAAGGTTGAGTTTTGTCTAGATCAATGAATCTGCTCAAAGCAGAGTATAAACAGCTACGGAAATAGTGTTAAAGGAGCTGCATGTGAAAAGGTGTATTATAAATTTAAAAAAAAGAAAAGAAAAGAAAGAGACTTTCCTAATGTGCAATGGTGGGTCACGGAATGGGTCAAACATAAGCATGGTGGTGGCAGAACCTGTATTAGCAGGTTTGTGTGTTGCTCTAAACCTTCGTTCTTCAGGCTATGGTAAAAAACAACCTTTTTAACCCATGAGGACTGTGTGCTGTTGTTAGTGTTATTAAGGTAGAAGTCTATGTCCGTATTAGAGAAGTCTCAGTGAAGCTGGGCGGTGAGTTACTTTGTTTTGTATGGTGCTGTGAATCAAGTCAAGTGGAAGGTGAGGGGACTGAACAGTGAATGCTTTAGCTGGCTAATAGTTGACTCCTTAATTGGAGCAGGTCATAATAATGCTAATTTTCTCTTTTGGGGTGATAACTATCATTCCTAAGCTGAAAGTCCTCATGTGTCTATGCAGAGGAAATAGCTTGTAACTCATCCATCACCAGTCAGACACTGGCTTAAAAGGACATAAAGGGAGCTTCAGATATGTGCTTCAGATTTGTGTTTAGTTTTGGGGTGGAAAAGCCAGAATCTGTAAAGCTCTTCTTTGAAACATGATTTTTCCTTCTACTAAGTTGTGGAAGATATGAGGGAAATAGTATGTGGAAGTACAACCCCTACTAGTTAAATCTCATCTCTTCTCAGATTAGTCTACATTGTGCGCCTTTGAAAGTGTAGATGTTTGATTTCTCCAGCTAAGGAGAACAGGACAATTTCTTTTTCATCACGCAGTGCAGATTCAGTTAACTGGCAAGGTGATAATTGCTCTGAGCAAGGAAATCCCTCTCCTGGGGGGTGGAACATGACACCCTCAGCAGTCCTGCTCCTGGCTGAGGGTACAGTGATTTGATCTCCCTTCACATGAAGGTTTTGCTGTGCTTCTGGCCTTAGGAGCTGTGTGAAGTCTGGTGCTGTGCAGCTTCATGTTTTCCTGGGGAGGCCCTAATAGGTCTGTTTGGTGCTTCTGTTTGTGCATTAGGCAGGAGGTGGTTCCTCTCCCTGGAAGTGGTGGAGCACATCCCATGGTACTTGCCCCAAATCTGCACCTGGGTATGGTGCGTTAGTTGGCAAGGTTCTGTGCTGCTCTTCTGCTGCTTTCACAAGCTGCTGCTTCCACCAGCACATTGGTTCAGCTCTGTTTGCATGGCTGTACTTCCAAGAAGGGTCTGCACAAAGATCTTCCTTTTTCCATTTGTTCCCTGAGACTGTTAACCTCCTCCTAGTGGGAGGAATTCTGCCTTGCTGGGTGATGTCCGTGCTTTCTTCGTCTTCTCTGTGAAAGTGCACCTATTTAAAGCTGCGCCTGTGCAAATGGTGTTGGGAGGATAAAACAGAAATAAAGGAAGGCATGGCCTGAGTACATGAGGGACAGGAACAAATCTGCTTACAGCTATCTTTAAGAAACTGCCAAGAGCTGTGCTGGTGTTAGTGGTTTTGTATATCCACATGGGGCTAGAGAAATGGAAGAGGGTAAAACAACCACGACAGCCTACCCTGTCTGCAGGTTTTCTATTTCTGTATTTCCTGGAACATTACATAGCTCTGTTGGGATCTCTTTGCTGCTCATCAGACCAGCTGTTTTCCTGAATATTCTTCGTATTCTGTTCCATCCTCTTCCAGTTCTCTCGCTTGGACGTTTCTTGAGAAGAGCTCTACTCTGCGAGCACTCAGCATGTACTTACAGTTTAACAAGTCAGCAGAAATGGCATTTTGTTTATTTCTGAAGGGGTTAGCTCCATAGCATGCAAACAAGGCCAAGGCCTTTATTTTGGAATAGCCCAGTTCCCCTGGTCCTGTGGTGGCAGCTGAGGGTTGTCACAAGATGACATGGAGAAATAATACAGCTTCTGTCTCATAGCAACAGCTTCTTCAATGCAGTATGTGTCTCTTTTCTTTTATAGGCTGGCTTCATGTAAAGGAGGAAAATTCAGAGACAACCTTGCTATTTCTAGTGCTAACAAAAAGTATTTATGTATCCAGTTGTTTAAGCTATTTAGGAAGAATCTGGTGAACGAACTGTTTAGAGGAGGAAGATTAATGTATGCTAACCACATTGTCCAGCTGAAGTTTGTTTACTGGACTAAAATGTCAATATTATCATCAGCTATTATCTTGAAAGGTTGGTATTTCTGTCTTCAGACAATGCACTATTCTTATAATACCAATGTGGCAGATGCAGGGAGGAGGCAGAGGACTCATGAAGCTCATAACATCTTACCTGTGTGTAAAACTTATTTCATACCTAGTGTTCCGGGAAATAGTGAATGAGATTTTGTCACATATTTCTAATTTTCACTATTCCAAGTGTCTTTATGCCACATAAGTAGGAACAACACACCCGTGGAAGTTGAAAACAGTTCTTAGATAGTAGATAGGGGGATTTGGTTTATCATCTACAGATGGGAAAAGAATCTGTTCATTCAAAACTGCAGATATTGCTTATGTATTTACACTACATAGGGTTTAATTTTTCATTTTAATTCTCATTTTAATTTTCATTTAATTCCATTTTAATTTGTATTTTTTCATTTTATCTCTATCCTAGTTTCAGTGACAGAATGCTACATTACTTTTTAAGCCTTAGCCATAAAGACATAGGAAACCAACTGCCCAAGTACTTCTTCACACCAACAAAGTGGGTACTTGTAGATAGCTTAAGGGCCTGATTATTCAAAGGTTGGCCACTCTTTGACCTGTCAGCACTTCAAAACTCTGTCCAAAAATAATCAAGCTACTGAATGTTTGGCCACAAGTGATGAAAGTAAAATCCTTGTATGCATCAGATGCTGCAATTTGTGACAATCCTTCCTTTCTCTGTGGAGGTAGAAAGAGGCAGAGGGAAGCAGGGCAGAGTTGGTATGGTCTCCATCAGCACCAGCTGGTGGCCTGATTCCAGGAGAAGAAGAGGTCAGGTCTGGGGACGGAGCAGCTGTGGGTCTGCAAGAAGGTGGGTGCACGCATGAAGCAGCATGTAGGCCTTGGCACAGATCACTGGGCTACTATGTTTGGCAAGAAGTTCTTCACTTTCTTGCTATAAAATTTCACCTTGCCATAAAAAAGTAAAGATGTATTTGTGCAGGCTGTGTGGGTGCCTGCTGACTAAGCAGCGCTCATTACGAAATGGCAGAGGTCTAGAGACAACTGTGCAAACCCTTGATTAAACTGATCCTTTGTTCATGCTGTGTGTCTGTGAGCACCTTAAGCTGATTTGAAATATTATTTCTGGACATCAGTTTGCTTGTGGGGTTGAGCAGAAAGGGCTGGGTAGAGAGGTGCTCCTCAGGTGTTTTTAAAGTTTTGTTTGTTTTTAGTTTTGTTTGTTTGCTGCTCTATTCAGTAGCTCTGGTTTTGCAACAGTGCTGAGTAATTCTCCAAACAGTTTCTTATAATAGATTCTTTACTGTTTGATATTCTAGGAGTCTTTTTAAACAATACTGGAAATTAATAGGAGATATTAATGACTCATCATCATTGTTAATTTATCTTCACTACAAAAACCGCTCACATTACCTATTTAGGATCCTGGTCACATTCTAACATGCTTTATTGCAGATATCATCTGGAGGATAGACAGAGCAATTATTTGTGCTTGCAGGCATATCTCCAAGCTGTTAAGGAGGTGAGAATTGAAGTTATATGGATGTAATGCTTGGTTGCTGTGGGAACTTTGTGATAAGGATTTTTGAAAAAGAAAACCAAATCTTAATATATGATGGCAGGGCTGAAAACTTAATTCCAGGCTTATTTGACAGTGGCATTTTAAATCTTCTGAGTTGTTTACTAGAATCCCTGACTCTTGGGCAAGGGGCTGGTGAGCCTGCTCTGGTATGAAAGCTGTGAGTGTGAACCCTCCCAGTCAACTGGTGAGAGCAAACACCTAAAAATGAAAAGAACAGTCAGCCTAGGGGTCAACCCTCTGGACCCTACAGACAGAGTGGCTGGCTCCTGAATCGTGTGGAAACTTCCAGGTATTGCTATTGCATAATTCAATCTTGAACAAGGATTTCCTGCTGTGTATGGTCCCTGAGACGAGCCTCCAGTTGGATGCTGGGGGGCTGGCCAAGATGCCAGAGTGTGGATTGATTGCACAACAGCTCCTTTTGGCCCTCTTCAGCTCAGTCTGCTCCTTAGCAACCAGTCAGTCCTGGTGCCTGGGTTGCCTAAATTTGCTCTACAGCCTGTGTTGGGGCACCCTCCATCCAAGCTCAGCAACCTTAAAGCCCCTGATGGTCTCTTGTAATGCTTGCCATCTGCAGAGAGGGGTTTTGACTGCTTGTTGCTTTAGTGCCTTTGAGCTGTTAGCCCATAAACCTGACTGAAGGGATGGAGAGAAAGGGTGATTATATCTCTGTCAGTGAATTAATTCTAGAAAACATTTTTCAGCATTAGCTGTTAACAAAATCTTTGCCTTTTGGAAGTAGTTCTCAGCAATATCTCAGAACTGCCTCTTCAGATTATTTCCAAAGTTTCTAGTATAACTTTGTTCTACCCGTAGTTAAACATCAGCAAGACAGCCGCTTATTCGTAGGAGCTTTCATGGTTGCATTAGACAAAATTCAGTGTCTCTGAAATCAGGCGTTGATACATGCAGTAAGGAGAACTATGGGTGTAACTGTTGCAAAAACATTAATACCTTTGGGCTAAATATGAAGACTGAAATCCTTAGTGATCCTTTTTGGAAGATGTGTAACTTTATTTTTGCTTTATTTTCTCCATCTGGTGAAAACTTCTAATAAAATAAGGGACATTTTGTGTTTTTGTCTGTGTAAATACCAACTAGCACATAGTGAGAACTACTTTGCTTTACAATTAAAACTTCCTGAGCCTTTCCCCTGCTTACCCCCAATGCCTTCAGACACTGAGCATTTTTAAAAACTAAGTTATGTATAGTGTCTCCCTCTTCCATTACTTTTCATATATTGTGCCAGTGTGTTTTGTTGTTGGGGCTATAAAATGAACTGCTGCAGCACTTTTTGGTAGGCTGTTCAGTTGGCTTATTTTGGGTAAGAGACTACATACTTAATTCAGTGCAGCAAACCTGGCCATCAGGGAAAGGTAGTGGAAAGCCCTAGGGCAGATAGCACCCTGGGATTTAGTTTGCTGTCTAAATCTGAATATCTGCAACATCTGGGAGTACTTGTATTTTAAGATTTGATACACACCAATATCTTGAAGTAAAAGGCATGAAAAACACAGCAGAGAACTGAAGAGAAAAAAAATCTAAATATATGGTAAATCACATGAGTGTGACTAATCTATTCAAGACTTACATGTTTGGATTATTTCACAGTGACCTTTAGGACACTGAATATTTGAAAATAAAGTTTTGTCATAATTTAGTATACCTAATATACTTCTAGTTTATGCATTAGCAATTCCAAATGAGCTACCTTTTGTTATAACTCAAACAGCCCCTCCCCTTCCATTGTAAAACTTTCTCTCTACTTCACCATCCTTTTAACATTAACTTCAAGCAAACTACTGACTCATAATAATTGTCTTGTGTTTAAGTGTCATCTCTGAGTGTCCAGTTGTTTTGCAGTAGGGATATTGGCGTATGTGCTTCCTACAAAACAAGATATTTGTAGCAATATTTCTGGCAGTATTTTTCACTGGTCAGAGAAAACAAGGAGCTGTGCTATACTCTAATGTGGATTGCCTTCACATGGCATTGCATTTGATGATGTTGGATGAAGACATAACATTTTTTTTAAATGTGTAGATTCAGTGGGTGAAACACTTCATGGCTATGTATATTGTGAGTTTTCTTCGAAAGCATTCAGTAGAGTTTGATTTGTCGCTTCCATTACAATACCTGTCAGTGATGACGTTAATACATATTATCTCTAGAAATGTAATTAAGTGGGGAACCCCAGGATTACTCTGAAATAAGGACCCCAAAATTAAATCAAAGCACCAGCAGAAAACAGTCTTGCCTATAAGTATGTGATGAATCGTGACTAGTGAGAAAGTTTTAGCCTGTGTTACGTTTTTCGTAGAGAGGACAGGAATACAGATTGTTAAACTCCAGTGTTTAATATCTCTGACACAAGTCAATGTAACTTTAAAAAAAAAAAAAAAAAAAAAAAGCCATCAAACCCATTCTTAAGTTTTTCAAGCTGTAACACAGCAATGTGTAAAAAGCAGATCTTAGAAGAAATGGGTCTTGGATGACAACAGAAATACCTTACCAAAACATTTGGATTCATTTAAAAAAAAAAAAAAAAAGCATCTGAACTTCATGTGTGAAAAAGCATAAATGCAATTGTAGTATGTGTTTCACAGAGAAAGAAAAGAGGTTAAGCAGCAGCCTATTGGAAAATACAGTTCACTGCTTTTATAGCCTTTGTGCTTAACACATTATGTTAAATATATTTGTGACTCTTGGTATGACAGTGATAAATGGCTTCTTGGATCAGAGGTCTGGGATAAATCAATAAGGAAACTTCTCCTTCAGTATACTTGTATCTGTTGACACATGGGAGAGATATTACTGAATAACAGAGATGAAGAAAAGAATTCCCTAACAACTGGTAAACTCCTGTTTTTATTGGATAGGCAGACAAGTATTAGAGGAGTTCAAATTTAATTCTAAGCAATTTAGATGCGAAGTAGACAAGTAATCACTTCATGTAATAGCTATCAAAGGTTAGGACCTTTTGCATATTTCTAGAAACAGGAATTCAAGGTAGCTAGTGGAGGCTGGAAAGTTCCTCATGCAAGCAATTACCTGTGTCAGCACTTCCTTCTGCACTCAGTAATATGAATAATTTAGTTCTTTGCTAATGTCAGTAAGAACTGTTTTTCAAAGCTGTCTTTACATTAACTTTCTACTATTTATATGGGGGCTTCCCCCCCGCCCCCCAGCACCCCAAAATTGTTTATATAGAACTGAAATCCTTCCTTAATGACAGCACCATAGCAGTACATGAGGCACTCATGTACTACTTCATGTAGAAGTAGTTGTGGTGAAATGAAGTCCAGTTCCCGTGTTTATTTCCTGAAGTCTTTATGCTAACTCAGAAGCTGTGGCTTCCTTCATAGCAGCTCATTTTTTTTTTATTTGTACATTACTATTCTTGATTGCTTGTGGAAGAAAAAAACACCCTAAAATATATGAAAATATTTTACTCACAATGATGGAATGCCACTATATTTTTTTGTGAAAGATTCTGCATAGAGTGTTCTTACAGAATTAAGAGTACCAGCTGACAGGTAAAAGTAGGGATACTTAATCTCATTGATGTTTGCTTTTTCCAGCTTCACTGAAACAGATGGAAATCTGCCATGAGTATAAAACACTGTCACCAAAGCCCAGTATCCCTCTTCATGCAGGAAAAGGAGATGGAAAGTGTGGAAAATGCAGCTTTGTAGTAGAGATGAGAATCTTGCTCAAACCTGAGTAGTTGAATATTGCCTAAGGGAGCAAACATGGTGGCAATGAATCTTTCCATGGTCACAAGCCAGAGGAGCTGTGTAACTACACAGTGGAGCTGCTGGAATTGTGATGCTTGTCTCTAGCAGGGTTGTGTTATGAAGTGAATCTAGGTCACCTGTGGAGATGATGTCAGGTCAACTGTCTTCAATATTCTCTTTCCCAGCATACGAGGTTCAGGTAATTCTGCAGCTCAGAGACATAATCCAACTAGAAAGCCTGTTGAATCCAATTATGTTGCATGGGCAAAGGCCACTAAGTTCTCACTCCCCAGTGTTGTCAATGAATCTTGAAAGATATAGTTAAAAAATGACTATGTAGATGCAGACTAAACTAGCAACAACCCCTTCTAATAAAATACAGGCAGAGTTCCACCAAGGGAGAGGTAGGTTCTCAATTTCCTGCTCAGAATTTCCAAAATGTGCTCCATCTTTTCCTCTGAGAACGGCTCTGAGGCAAAGCGTTTCTGATTTGAGGGTGGCTAAAAGCTGAAAGCAGGGAAATGAAGGGGCCCACAGACACCACTGTTACAGAGCAGGTTTTCTTTTAGCTGAGCAATGCCAAAGATGCTGAGAAAGGGGAAACAAGACTGGATAGATGAGGATTAAGTCAGGGACTAAGGAGAGAAATCCCATCTCTAAACTAGTAGCCCCAGGCTAATGGCAGGATGGCAGTGACATGGTGATGAAGAAATAGGGTGTAATAATTAGTCCTTCTTGTTACACATCTCACTGCACTGAAAGTGTCTTCCCAGAACGTTGCATTTTGAAATGGAGAACTATTAATCTATGAAGAATATATTTATAAAAGTAATGATTTAAGAATGGGTATTCTTCAGAGAAGGACTGCCCAGTGACTTTACTCCTGGGTGTATGGTAAGCATCACAAGGTATTTGGACAGGTTTCTAAGAAAGAAGTGAGAGGACCCAATAGTTGAGGTCTCTTACCCATATTCGTAGCACAGTGAATCTGGAGGTTCTGGAAACAAAATACAGGTAGTAACTGTTTTGCTGTGCCCTCCATGAGGGGCAGAAGGGAATAAGCAGTCATTCTTTGAGAAACAGAAGGGAAGTGAAACTGAACGGAGTGCTCTTTAAGCATGAAGATCAAGGAAAAAAAATCAGACATGGTATACACATTTCTGCATTAATATCAGGAAACTGACAGGAAAAATACGGGAACTAAATGCTTATCTTAAAAAGATGTTGATTAGAATATACATCCTAAAGTTGGTAGGACGATGACAACTGTGGGGATAATATAGTATTAAAGTACAGGGAAAGACAGGCTTAGCAGATGGGGAAACTGTTGCATGATAAAGCTTAAAGTCAGGTCAGATTAGCAGCTTGTCATAAGTAACAAAATCCCCATGAGTTTAGACTATAGGCACAGAAAAGGAAGATACGGTAGAATGACTATATCATCAGTGTGTTTATACTAACAGTAATACTGTGAGGAAGATCAGAAGGACTGTAGAGGGATGAGGTACAACAGTCATGGGAGAGAGAGGTCTTTAATATCCATCTGGATTGCATGCGTATCATAGTAGGTTGGAGTACTGAAACTAAGCTTCAAACACAGTGACCAATTCACAGACTGACTAGTGAGAGGATTCATAAGAGGACAGGCAGCAGCTGGTTCCTGAGCTGTGTATGCAGAGGGGTTTCAAAATGTCATGGCAGAAAGGCTGTCCTGTAATAGTGTACAGAAATACAGCATCTCTCCAGGGGCAGCAAGAGCTAGAAAGTTTCCTTTCAGAAGCCAAGGACAATGCTATTGAGAACAGAAAAGGAGGGTGTTTTTGTATGTGTGTTTTTTGTTTTGTTTTGTTAAACACTACAAGTCTCAGAGTAAAGGGTCAAACATTTAAAGACAATTTATTGGAGGCTCCAAGGAAGAGTATTGTCTATTGGGAAATAAAATAAAAGGGGGTACAGTGGGGTTATATAGCAATGAAAAAGAGGGCAGTGTAACTGAAAAAACACATAACCCTAACTCCCTGAAGACTCCTCTGGAAAGCTGAAGTTGGATGAAAATGAGAAACATAAATAAAAGAAACCTCTCAGGTCACATTAAATTTTCTTTGGAGATGCACTGGGAGTACAAATACTGTCACCAGTTTTTGCAGGGACAACAAGCCACTACAAGATTTAAATACATATATTTGAGAATATTTAAAGTCATACTAGTAAAAGCACAAGTGTTTTTTTTTTCTTTTCTTTTTTTTTTTTTTTTTCCTCCCTGTCTTTGCATTGGAAAATGAAGACTTGCATTCCACAATCTTTTGTTCTAATGTAGAGGATACTAAAGGATTCTTCTCTCTCTGTAGAAAAGGGGGCTGGAGGAACAAATGAGTAAAATAGATAGTAACAAGTCACAGCATTGATATGGTATGCATCATAGAACTGGAACATGATTCAGCACCACACAGCTGAAACGGTTGTAAAAAGGGGTGAGGTGGGGAGGCAATATCTACAGGGAAGACCAAAAATCCAATTGTCTCTGAGGGAGATTAAGTAAGGTCACTTTCAAATGCAGAATTAACCTTTGGATAAACAGGTTGCATAGCAGAATAGTCAATACAACTTTTGCAACAAGAAATTATGACCCACTAACCTATTGAAGCTCTTTTGAAGCACAAGCACATTGACTTGAGCTGGCACTTTCACTTCAGATGTGATGTCTAAAGGTTATAAAATATTTTCTCTTGAAAACTGCCTTTCAGTATTGGCAAAAAAACAAACAAACAAACAACAACAACAAAATGCAGTTAAACTGCGAAACTTGTCACCTTGCTGCTTTGTTTCACAAAGGGACAGAATGTGTTTCTGAAATACCTGTAGAGAGCCGTTCAACACAGGTAGCATTTATGGCTCAGGAAGTTCCAAATGTGCAAGCTGGTGTGTATTCTGAGGATATCTTACTGTACTGTGCTTTCTTCTTGGCTGCTTCCCTAGGACTCTGCTAACTGTTGGAGATGGTAGGTGAGCCTTTGCTGACATATATAGCCTTTCTTACCTCCCAGGAAGTAGAAAAAGTGAATTTATGGATAAATATCTGTAAATTACACATTTTAAAAGATTTGTTCTTGTATACAAATAATTCTTCTTTTCATTCCTAATATTTTATAGCTGCTTTAGAGCTGCTGTTTTGAAAGAAGCAGGTGAGAATTCTTCTTTTGTCTCAGTAAAGCAGGTGTGACTCTAGGTTGTACACCTTGACCTAGAACAAGCTCACCAAAGAGTAGGCAGCGTCATTGGTGAATGAAAAGTGAGTGAAATGCTATTTGGTATGGGGCTTGTTTGGAGTTGTGCAACAGTCTGGCTTTTTTGGTTTCCTGATCTGCCAGTTAACACAGTTGTACCCATCCTAGTGTGGGAAGGTGGGAAAATGTGGTTGGGAGGAGGAAGAACGGGGAAGGCTGTTCATGGAAGCAGCCTGTGGTTAACTTAGACTGTCAAGTCTTGCACCTCAGCTCACTCATAAAAGTCTCATGCACCTAATCTTTACATGAAAGTTGCATTTGTTTAATTAAAATTGTTTTTCTTTTTGGAAACAGGTGTGAAATTGTAGGTAGAGCTTCATAAATCTATTGGATCCTACTGGCTAATAGATAAGCTTGAACTAGCAAATAATTCAGCTAGCAATTTCTTTAGACAAGAAGTTTAGCAGCAGTTTTACAATAGGAATTAAGAAAAAAAAAAAAAAAAAGTATTTGTGTTAGGGTACAGATTCTTTGTCCTGGATGTATTGCCAGGGAGCTCAGAAGCCTCAGGAAGGCTTTAGAAATCTTTCACAGTCTTTTTTTTGAGAATGTGACCCAGCAACCATTTAAAAAGATGAACTCTTTAAGTGATTTCTTTTTGGGGTTCTATCAGAAGAAAGAACAGAAGAATAAAGTTAGCAGCAGGAAATATAGGAAGAAACAGGCCATTCATTTCTTGCAAAATAGGTCAATGTTCCCAACAGCCGGGGTAAGCAAAGGGTAAGCTCCACAGCGTTCTCATTAGCTATAGGTGGGATGGAGAGTGTAAGCCATGCATAACCCTCTTGGAGTAAGGACCAAAATGACTAGGAAATAAGGAGGTTCTTCTGAGGATGAACAGTTGATGGTGTGCATTTGCTGGTCAGCTAGAGCTTCTATGGAGAAGTGGAGAAGTTGCATGATGTGTTGAACCCTATAGTGGCTGGAGAAAGTGCATGCTCAGTTAACATGCACTTAAACAGAGTGGGAAGCAGTTTTAAATAATGCAAATATTGGCAGCACCGAATTAGAAATTATGACCAATGAACTTCCGTTTTTATAGCAAAGTGTTTTCCCTTACAGCCTTGAAAAGCATCCTGTCTTCCCTCAGATACTAGATGTGTTAAAAGCCTATTCCTGTTAGTGACTTTCTGTTCTGACCTGTATTAATACCTTTGTCTCTTGTTATTTTCCTGTGGCATGTGGAAATTGCTTTTTATGTTCCCTAGTGCTTTAGGGTACACGAAAGTGGTGTGTGTAGATCATGTTTGTATAAAATGGATAGTAATACTATTTTTGAGCTCACCTAACTAACCATGATATCTTTTTTAAAAGATGAAAAAAATCAAAACAATACCTACTTCAAAAAGCATAGCTTTTTAATTTTTAAAAGAAATGTTAAAAAAAAAAAAAAAAAGTAGACAACTTTTACTTCAAGGTAACGATGACCTACAGACCAAAATACAAACTGTCTAGGTGTAAAATAATTGCTATAGTAATTAATAACATTAATATTCTTAATAGTTAAAGCTTAACACAGAATGAGTTTTTTTTTTTTTTTTTTTTTTTTTTTTTAGTGCTTTTTCACTAATTATCCTGGTCTAATTTTGTGTATATTTAATTGAGCTTATGGATAATTTAATTTCTTTTATAATATTTACCCATGTAAAGATCTGCAAAGCTATTCACATTGAGCAGGAATTTGAGGGTGTTCCTTCCCTTTTCATAAACCAAGGAGTTTTTTTTTTTTAATGCTGCAAGATGCCCTGAAATCTGTTACTTGTGCCACAATATACACCTTGATTGAATTAAGCTCTTTATATTTCTGCCTATGCAAGCTATTTTGTCCCTTTTCGTCTGTCTTATGAAACTAGTATAGATAGTTTCCAGGTGGTGTTATGTTTGGTATTTTTTCTCCTCTTGTTTTTCCTTTTTGTCTGTGTTCTCGTTTTGTTTTGTGTTCATGTGTTGTGGGAGGTAAAATGGGGATGGAATCAAAGAGCTGTGTAGCAGGAACTACCAGGTTCCTGCTGAAGTCCTTTGCTTTCTTCCATTACAGGATGGAAATTCTCTTCACCAGCACTGTCCATGACAGCAGTTTGGTGAGGCTCATATCTTAAACTGTTACCACGATGTAATAGCTTGAGGGGATGCTACTGTGAGGACCAGCAGCTTGCCTGCTGCTCCCTATTAAGGGCCAAAATATCTGGAGAAATTGTCCATTTCGTACTCAGCTGTTAGCACTGAAATCCTTTCTCCCAAGCTTGTGCTCTCTGGGCTGTAGCGAATAAGTTTTCTGCCTGTCTGCTTGCTAAGCTCCTGTAACATCATTAGTCTTCATAACGAGGGTGGAAGGGGCTTGTTTATTTTTATATGTAATGTAAGCTTGAAAGCTGCCAGGAAGATTGGAAATGATGAAAGCTCTGAGGAATTAAAGAGCAAGAGTGAAGACAGTGATACTGCACTAGACTGATTTTTTTTTTTTTTTTTTTTTATTACATTCAAACTTCCTTTACCATGGAAGTGCTGTGATTCAGCTTCATAAACTGTGAAGAGAAACTGTTTAGAGGTTTCTCTTAAACAAAAGTTCTTACTTGTGATGGGTGAATTCATGTCACTGGAGGTGTTCTGGCTCTGTGATGACCTCAATGCTCTTTTGTACAAAAGAGTTCAACTTTCTCTTCATTCTATGCTCACTTCAGTGAAAAAAAGGAACAGACTCAATGAAACGCCCTGAGTTGTGATTTGAAACAGGAACAAATTTGATTGACCTAATTAAAGCGAAGAAGTAGGGTGCACCCAAGAATTCCTCAAGAATATCTACTATGAGTGGCATTTATTTTATGGATGTATAATTTCTAGTAAAACTACATCTGCATGGATAAGTTTCTTCAGAGGTGAAATGTGTTTAAGCCAATGCATCCTTTACTTTGATCATCTGGCAGAGGTCCTTTTGTGAAAAAAAATGATTATTTTTTTCCTCTCAAGATTTTATCTGTTTGCAGCTGGATAGAGTGCTAATAAAACAATGTAATGCTCATTCATAGTTGGGCATCATCAAAAAGTGGAGCATTCCGAGCAAGAGAACAAGGCAGATTACTATTTTAGAAAACATACATATTTGGCAGGAGAATTTTATCTGAAGGAAAGTTGTATAGTTTCTATATTAAGTTCCCAGCTTTGCAGATCTGACAGATGGGGGTGTCTCTTTTCTGGAGCATGATTCATCTTATATTCTAACTATAGTTCTAACATTTTGAAAGGCGTTTCATAATTTATTCACTGACACGAGTTTTCGCAGCTGTCTGCAGAGTGAAGATTTTCTCAGCATTTCAGAAGCAGGGCAACTGGTTCTTTAAGTAAGATCCTGCTTGGGGGCCAGCTCTGGATTTGGAAAAGATGGGGTAGATGGACCAAAGGTGCATTTTTCTTGCTTTTCTCATTGTGTTATCTTTCCAAATGTACAGTTTGCTGCTGTTTGCATAGGAAGTCCATTAGCGTGTCAAACATCTACAGGGATGTAGAGAGGAGTGTCCTCAAATATATATCTTATTGAGGTGTATGGGATTATTTGCCATGTTTTTTATTTAATGAACTTATCTGTCTGAAGTTACGATATAAATCAGGCAAAGATGATAAGTAAGCATGAATATAACTATCTTTCAAAACCTGGAAAAAACATAGTTCTTTAGATACCTTGGAGAGTTGTGCCCCCTCCCCTCCCCCCCCCCCCAAAAAAAAAAAAAAAAAAAAAAAGCTTGTTACTCCTCACTTCCTTTCCAGAAACCTTCATGATGATATGACAAGGTGTGAGAAGACAGATCAGAGCTGGCTGTGGGTTTCAGGGAGGGAAGGAATGGGGTTAGAGACTATCCCCGTTGTACAGGGAGTGGGGAAGAAGGGAAGAACAGAAAGAGGGCGGGGGTTCATTGAGGGAGTCCAGTTGGAAAACCTCTTGCCAGCTGAAGTTCCCTGATCACTTAACCAGTTCTGGGTTTCCAGTGCCTGCATCTTGGTGACAAGTAACACAGCTGTACTGAAATCAGTGGGAGTTGATGAATGGTCACCACTTGATTTCAAGTGAACAACCCTGACACTTAAATAGAGTGGGTATAGTTAGCCGTTTGGAGGGGGGGAAAAAAAAGTATTTGACTCTCAGAGTAAGGAGAATGGACAAAGAACAAAATCCCCAAACCACAAGAGCCCTCAATTGAGTACTGAGCACTGAAGTGTTGGTACAGCACCCTGTTCTGTAGCCCATGCGGCTCTGCCAGCCTTGCCTGCTTGCTTAGGTTATACCTGCTATGTTCAGAAGTCTTCTCCTTAGAAGATGACTAGTTACCGTGACTAGGCGTGACCTGTTTGTATCTTAATGATGATAATGCTAGTGGCTGCCTTTGAAAGCTGAATTTTAAATGCTTTTTGCTTCAAAACAACAACAAAAAACTTCGTAATGACATGGGCTATTGTACAGCGTGACCTGAGTATAGTTTACTGTGTAGCAGAGGTATTTTGCTCCCGGATGTCAGCAAAGGGGGAACATTAGTGGAATCAATACCGCATTAAAGATGCAGGCTCCATTAGGTTGATGTGACAGATTATTTTCTGGGAGTGCTGATGTCATGCTCAGTCACGTCCATTCCTGGATCTTCATGAGGTAGCAATAAAGCTTACTCAGCCCTATGGAGAACTTCAGCCTCTCAGGAGATCCTCCTGTGTGCCGCCTCCTGTCCCTCCCGGTGCAGTCACCCAGTAGTCTCCAGGTGTCCTAGTGCTGCGGTCTCTCCTGGGCTTGGTGCTGGCTGGGATGCTCGAGGCAGGCCTCGCCAGGTGGCCGAGTTACCCAGAAGGCAAGGTAGGTTGGAAATGGTCTGTGGAAAGCTACCAAAGGAAGGGTGTGATACTGGGGAGGTCACCAGAAGCGTGGATTTCTTCACTGTAATTTCTGTAACTATTCGCTTGATAACAAGTAGTACAATAGCAGGGTACTGCCGTGGCACTAAAAAGCCTCAGCTTTGCTTTTTAGCTATGCCCCTGGTTCACTTTGTGGCCTTGAGCGATTTACTCTCAACTTTCACCATAGGTAAATCAGGAAAATAATGCTTATTTATCTTTTTATAGAAATTCGAGATGCCCAACAAAAAGGTGGTAAGTATTATTATTCATGGATTAGTTTTTTCCTATTCCTCTTATGATTTTTTTTACGTTAAAATTACATATTTGCATACTTACTTGGGGAAGGTTAATTTCTCACTTAAAACAGATGTTGTTTTGTGCCTGCCACAATATTGCTTTAATGGCAGTTACGTCAGTGCTCTGCTAGCGAGGATACATTAAAGGAAAATGACCAAATTGTTTGAATTTCAAAGGCACGTTGTTTCCTATATTGTGTGAAGTGACTGGCAGCAAGAGACTTCCTGTGTTAAGTATATAGCTATGTTTCTAGGAAGCTGTTGATCTCCATAAACACAGTTACTTCCAAGCCTAGAAGTAAAAAAATTGTGAACTCATTTTTGCAATTAGTTTTCATAATTACATTAACAAGTCTTGTAAAGCTTTATCAAGTAGAGTTAAGACGATGGTTTGTAAAAAAAGTGGCTGCATAACTTCATCTACAAATAAGACTGGTGGCTTAAGTTTCTGTAGATTTTGATTATTGAACTCTATAATCTTGGTATTTAATTTTGGATACATCTTTCTAAAACTTCATTTTAGAATGTGATCTTAAAATGTTTAATCAGCTATTCCTTCTTCAATTTGATTCTCTATCAATGCAGAATTTCATCTTTCCTTCACTAATGGAGTGAATAAATCAATACAAATGGCTTGCAGTCAAAGTCTACTGAGTTTTAAGCTTATGCAACACTGAAGTCTGCAGACACATCGTTTTAGTGCTTCAGTTCCGGTTTATGAAGCCACGAGTTTGGTAGGGGAGTTAATAAGGCTGGCAGGAAGGTTACCAAGACAAAACTTTCCTTCTGGAATGGTCCATCTTGGACTATTTTTTTTAGTGTTCTGTCTGGAAAATCTTTCCATGGGTTTCACAGCCCCTCCAGTCCTCTTCAGGCTGGCAGTATGTTCCTATGTTCCTGGGTCTGTTTACAGCATCCCTGTGGCTGCCTTCCCATGGAGGCTTCCCAGAGCCAATATCCTACTAGACTGGTGCTGTTGGGAAGTTGAATCAGTATAGGGATTCTTTCTCCATCTTCTGGACTTTCCCATCACTTTCTGCTTCTGCTACTCTTACTGGTGTGTCCTCCCCTTGAGAAAGGGTCCCTTTACAGAGAGATGGATTTAACATCTGGGAAGAAGCAGGTGACCAGTCACCATTTTATTTGCTTATATATACATGTGTGTGTACGTATATAAATATACTTATGAAATATTATTTGAAATATGTATATGTGAAAATATGTTTGTGGGTGTATATATATATATATGTGGCACCATATACACATGCATAGTTTAATACTTGCATGGAAGAGATTTAAATACAGCTCAGATAAAGATGTATTCTAAACCTGGTATAACTTTTTCATTTTATTGTTACAGGTGTATTTATTTTTCATTGGAGCCCAGAGGCTCTATGCAAGATTAGGCGCTGTGTGAAATACATAGTACTCTATTTTCAAGACAGTAACTGAATAAAATGAAGGTAGAGGAGAAGATATGGAAAAGCTAACCTGGATTCTGTTGCCTATTCTTTTATCTACGTGTTTGTGTAGGAAAAAGCATTATATTGCCAAAATCAGGAAATAAGTTAACTGTATGTTGTTATGAGCTAACAGATGGTGTATGTTATGACCTAACTAAAATACTGGTGATCTCTAGTTGACTGATTTTTGAGGTTCATAAAATATCAAATAAGAATTTTCTGTAGTAGTGGAAGCAATTTTTTTTTTTTTTAATTTAAATTGTGTATCAGTAAAGGAAAAAAAATGATGGCATAGTTATAGACAGCAATATGCTGCTTTATTGATATTTCTAGTCTTAAAGATTAAGTCAATGTGAATTATACAGTGCTCTAGGAAACCTGCAGCTGGTAGTACTCAAGCAGAGGAATTTCTAATTGTATCTAAATCAGATCAATGGCAGAGCTGGGAAGGAACCTGAATTTCCAGTCTCATTTGCTTGGTAGGTTTTGGCTTGGTCCTAAAAATTCATATAACTAGTAGTTGGGAGCTGTTTGTCTCCAGGTGTTGTAATTTGAAAAAGTTATTTGATATATTTCTCTGAAGAAAACTCTGCATTGCATTTACTATAGTGTGTACTTAACAGAGCTTTTGTTGTTACTGCTCAACTGCAGCTACTCTGTTCAGTCATTCTGCTCAGGAACATTTGCCCTTTCTAATTTAAATTCCACATTTTATTTGCTAGAATTATGTTCTCTATCTTCCTGAGGCCTGACTCTGTTTTTGAAGTAGTTAATAAGAGACTCATGTATAAGTTTCCTTTTGAGCTCTTTATATAGCACAACCAACTTTTTAATACAGACAGTTACTTCTACTCATTTGTACCCTTCTACAGAAACAAAACAAATTTGGTGAAATAGTTTTTTTTTTTTTTTTTTTTTTTTTTTTGCAAATAACCAGAATTTCCCTATCCCTTTCATATTAGAATCCAAACTTGATGTAGGAACTGAAACAAAGGAGCAGAAAGATAGGCTGATTTACTGAGCACTGGTCAGGTCAGTGACTGTGACATTAAGTTTTCCAGCTACCTAAGGCTACCACTCACAGCTGTGTTGGCAGGCAATGGCTATCCCAACACCTCCATCCTGGTTATTGTGGAGTGTGATATTATATGGTAGACCCTTTGATCAGTTTATGTCAGCTGTCTCAGCTGTGTACCCTCCCAAACTCTTGTCCAGTCACTGGGGGGCAGAGTGAGAAGCAGAAGGCCCTGATGCTGATTGGTGATAGCCAAAACTTTGGTGAGATCAACACTGTTTCAGCCACAAATACAAAAACCTGTACCATGTAATTTTCTGTGAGGGTTACCTCTATCCCAGCCAAACCCAGTACATCGTGATACAATTAATTTGTAGATACAAATTGCATCAGCATCTATAAGCTCATTTTTAATCAAGGGCAATTCTGGACACTGTCAAACTTTCAATGTAACAGTGGGTAGAAGGTAGAAATTTGGTTTCTGTTGCTCTCTGAGACAGAGAATCAAGGTAGATGAAATGTAAAGAATAGAAACAAGAAATGGAGCCTTTTAGAAAAAGAAAGCTTTATATTTTTCTTTTGCCAACATCCATAGCTGGAATATTTCTCCATTAATGCTATCTTAAATGCAAACTGTTCATTGCCAGAACTGAAATGTGCATATGCAACACATCTAATGAACAAATTTGGTTCAGATAGCTTTCTAAATGAATTTTATATGGCACGTTTCAGATGAAGGAGCTCTGTAATACCATATTTAACATCAAATTAATTCACAAGTTTGCCACATGTATGCACAAATAAAATAACTTTCTTCCTTGAGGTATACTCCATTCATGACAGCACTTAATATATTGTGTTTCAGTGACAGCTTTAGTGGGACTGTTTCCACTCTTCAGTTCTCTGATGACTGTGGATATTATAGCTCTCTGTGTGCTTTAACCAAGAAGTTACACTTCCTGTGATCTTAGTGTGTTTCATTGGTTAGCTATTAAGCAGAGAGAAAAATGGAGCTTATTGATGCAGAGGATATAGTGCTGTGCTCAGCAGATGGATAAACATCTATTTGGAGAATTTAAGATAATGCTTTATAAAATATTACAGATCTTTCTTCTTTATATTATCCTCCCTTCTGTTGCAGTTGAAAAGGGAGCTTGCGTAAAGGTTCAAAAACATAATGTTAGTTCAGAATTGATAAGGTGAGAGCAGAAGGTAAAGTTATTTACTGGCTTTAGCAAATATAAATCCTTGCTTTCAGTCTGTCCTTTTGTAGATGTTCTTAAATGCAGTAGGCATGGAATCTCCTTTTATCTACATTGGCCATTCTTTATGTACTCTTGTTTCTCTTTGTGTCTTTTTAGGCTTCTCTAAATGGATGACTTTAGTAAACAGCTGATATAAGCTCTTCAAGAGAAGGCTGTTAGCTGGAGAAGCATCTGGAAAATGAGGTGGTTGAAGGTGGTGGGACGGTGTATTAACCCTACTCCTATAAATTCACTGCTTTGTCTCATCAGTGTGCAGAGCAGGCTGATACTCTGTGGATATGAGAAGCTGTTTTTTACATCTACTCCTGCTTATCCGTGACCTTCCTTGCATTATTTCCCTTACATTGATTCCTATATAGGCAGTGGAGAGAGCTTCACAGGACTGTCTAATCCTGGAAAGACTAGTGGAGGAAATTATGCATGTTGAGGGCTCTGCTGGATACTTGAGAATGGTTCAGTATGGGTTCTCCTCTATAGATGTGGCAAGAATGCTACCTTAGTGGCTGGACTTGCAGGTTGGTGGAGGCTGAGTAGCCTACTCTTCAGCAGACTTCCTACCATTTTCCCTGTTGAAGTAGCACAGAATAGAAATTCTGTAGGAAAAATGATGTTGATCTAATGACTCCACTGTTGATTTCCTTTTCATTGGAAGGGACTGTGACAGGTTTGAGAGGTGAGCCCATGCAAGATGTTCAGCAAGACCAAGTACAAGGTCCTACACCTGGGTAAGGGCAACCCCAAACATGAATACAGGCTGAGGGATGACTGGATTGAGAGTAGCCCTGTGTAGAAGGACTTGAGGGTAGTGGTGGATGAAAAACTGAATATGAGCTCACAATGTGTGCTTTCAGCCCAGGAAGCCAATCATATTCTGGGTTACACCAAAAGCAGAGAGGCCAGAAGGGTGAGGGAGGTGATTGTGCCCCCTTGCTCTGCTCTTGTGAGGCCCCACCTGGAGCCCTGCATCCAGCTCTATGGCCCCAGGACCAGAAGAACATGGACTTGTTGGAGCAAAAGGCTACAAGGAGGAGACTACAAGGCTGATCAGAGGGCTGGAGTGCCCCTCCTATGGAGGCAGGATGAGGGAGCTGGGGTTGTTCAGCCTGGAAAAGGCTCTGGGGAGACCTTGCAGCAGCCTTCCAGTGCCTAAAGGGGCCTGCAGGAAAGCTGGGGAGGGACTGTTGATCAGGGAGTATAGTGCTAAGGCAAGGGGAAATGGATTTAACCTAAAAGAGGGGAGATTTAGATTAGACATAAGAAATTCTTCACTCAGAGGGTTGTGAGGCATTGGAGCAGGTTGCCCAGAGAAGCTTTTGTTGCACCATCCCTAGAGATGTTCAAGGCCAGCTTGGATGGGGCTTTAAGCATCCTGGTTAGTGAAAGGTGTCCCTACCCATGGCAGGGGGCATTGAAACTTGATGGTCTTTAAGGTCCCTTTCAACACAAACAATTCTATGATCAGCAAGTGAAGTAACATGCTGTAAGATGAGGACTAACAGACGCGGTGCTGCTGAAGGTCTAATATTCTGTGTTGGGAATGTGCAATATAAATCTTTGCTTTCCTGTAGATAGTATTATGAGCCATTTAACAAAAGGTTGACAAATCTTGTAGGTTTTTTTTTTCCTTTCCTCACTGCATATGTAATTGATTGAATATAACGATGCAAAAGGTTCCTTGAAATAGGGGCTGGTTCTGCACATACCAAAGCAAATGGAGAAAGCAAAATCTTCCCTTTATTTGTATATTTGACTCTTATTTCCTTCATGACTTCTGTTGGTTAACTTCAGTAGATACGTGCAAGAAGCAAGTCATGATGGAGTAAATGCCTTGACATATTGTCAGAAACAGTGTTTATGATATATCCAGGTTTCTTAAACCAGCATTTGACCCTGTTAAAATATGAGGAGGCATTTTCACACAATATGTGGGCAAGGTAAAATGAGAAGTTGAACATTTGAGTGTTTGTATAATTCTCAGCAGTGAGACGAAACCTTTTGCTTTTCTACAATCTATAGAGCAATTATTGTGCTTTACCATGTGGTTTAGTGGAAATCTGTTTTTACTTCAATTTCATGAAGAGGTTCCATTTCTATTTCAAATTTGGTAACCTTAGTAAAACATAAGCAGCTGTTCTTCCTGTAATTGCAAGCTTTTAAAATGCTAATCTCATGTTTTCATCTTCTTTCCTCTGTGGTTAAATTCATTGCAATCATTCTTGGCAATTAACTGTTTTATTAGCAAGCTCAGTGTATGCCCTTAATTACCTTCTAAGCAGAAACAATCATAGATTTTAAAGCTGAAATGGCAAATAATAAATCAATGGGAAGTCATTCCTTCTAAATGAAGATTCATGGTAGCCTTGCTTGGATTTATATGAGGTGTGGAATCATCTGTCTTTTGGGACAGCCACTAATAGTGCTGTCCCATACCTTCAAGTAAGTTTGATGTGGTCAGGTAAGGAATCAAAGAAAAATGCTGCCTGTCTTCCTCTTTTTCCTGTAATGCTATGGGAACACTAAGCTAGACTTGAATAAGAGCACTAGCTGTGCACATTGGCTGAGAACAGCTTCAGATAACATGAATGATACTAAAACTTACATTTCTGTCTTCTGTTTTGTTGGTTATTTTAGACTTGAAATGCAAATACGATTTTTTTGAAATTTTTTCTTATGTATGTGACAATATTCATATACTGAAAGGATGGATCAAGCCAGTCTTTGATCTCAGATGTTGTTAAAGCAGATGGAAATAATTCTTTCGGGTCGAAGAAATATTTTAGATTAGCTGGGTGAATAAAAGCTTGGTATTTGCCCTTTGGTGTATATATGTGTATACAAGTATTGCTGTATGTCTGAACACCCGCTAAACTGAATGATCTGCAACTGGTTAAAATGTTTTGAGGTTGAACAGGCAAGTCCCAGAGCTCTCCCACACATCTCCCTATTTCCAAGTTGAGTAGAGTTTCCCTGATGGGTAAAAGAAAGAGGAAACGTTTTCATTAGCATGGCCTTGAAGTGCAAAAATGAATCTCTTAATCTAAAGAGAAGCAAATTGATTTTCATCGAAACCCTAGTACTGGGTTGAAGGAGGCTTCAGTGAGCACAAAGCTGATTTTCATCTCTCCTGCCTTTTTAAATCAAAATCATTTTTACCTTATTTCTGTGGCAGTCACTTGAACAAAGGGAAGGACAAGGTGTCAGTGCAAAGACTGTTATGGGAAGCATTAAATGAAACAGCAAAACACTTGGTGTCAGTGTGAGAGAGAGAAATCCTTAGGGCTGGATAACTCAAACTTCCAGGGCAGGGTTCAAACCCAGATACAAGCTAACATGCAGATTTGCATGCAGCACAAGCAAGAAATATTGGTACTTTTGGGAAGGGCAAAGGCAAGGAAAGCCCTGAGTAGCATATGACTAAGAGGACACAAGGGATGCTTTTGTTCTATCCAGGGATGCTTGGAGCAGCAGAGCTAATGTTACTCAGAGCTGCCAGCTCAGGTTTAGCCACTTGAAAAGATACTGTGCCTGGATTACCCTGTCAGAAGCCATCACTGCAGTGCCTCAGGACCCAAAATTGGATTGGCATTTTGTCTTTAGGGATATTGCAGGATTACATTTGCTATGAATATAAGGATTTCAAATAAGGGATGCTGTCTGATATTTTGGGCACAGAGAATGATGTGGAGGATTGTTGCTTAAGAAATAAAAATAATCTAAACTAAAGCATTCCATAAATAATGAAGCTGAATTTTTGTTTGGTCTTCAAGATGGTTTTCCATGATAGTGTTAGTAACTAATTGACCTTGTTAGCTGAGGGAGCAAAGAAAGACTGTCTACTAAGAGCCAGGTGGAAGCCTGCCCATGTCATTGAGCAGTCCTTGGCAAGGCATTTTAACTTTTCTTTCTGACTTTATGTGCTTTTGAGGGAAGGGTTGCCAATACAGTAAGAATCTGGGAGAAGGAAGACATGATTTAAAAAAAAAAAAAAAAAAAAAAAGCTTAGGATTGGCACTGAAATGACTTTTTTAATCATCTGTTTTAATAATGTTATTTGCTGTATTTACTGAAAACTCTAGTCATGCTGGGAGTTATCTATCTGTTATGATACGTGTACTGTGACCACTTCTCCTAACAAATGTGATTTTTATCATCTCTGTTTGATAGGAAAATCATGTAAATTGCACTGAAGTCATTACTGAGAATGTAACAGTTAAGGCATACACTGGAAACCTCAATTCTGTGAAGACCTTAAGGATGAAAAGGAGATTTAAATTTTCTCTTTAGAGTGAGAGGAAAAGCACATCATGAGAGCTGTAGCTAGTATAAGTTCATGCATTTCTGTCAGATAAATTAACTGGAAGAGAAAAAAACATAAGAGGTCAATAGCAATAGAAAGGGCTTCATCTTCAACATAGCTGTAAAACATTAACAGTGCAATGGAAAGGTTCGTTTTTAAGAAAAGAAAAGGCTAGGAATGATTTCTGGGTCTCATGCCATGTAGTATACCTGAAGAGAACAGAGCTAAATAGCTAGCTTCTCATCCTTAAACTAAAATACAAAAGCCACTCAGGAAGGATTTTTGTGCTAGAATATCTTAGCCTTATGTTTTATTTTTTATCTTACTCTGAGTTTGAACTTTCAAGGAGCCTTTCAACTTCAAGATAGATGAGACTGCAGCCTACTTAGAGCAGAAGTTTATTCAAGAGAATATGCATGAGATTAGCCTGTCAGTAACATAATTGTAGAAGTGAATCCCCTATTGATGAGCCATCTCATCAGTCACAATGGACCTGTCCCTTGGAGAGAGCCTGTAGGGCATCTTTCTTGTATGCTCTTTTTTTTTTTTTTTTTTTTTTTTTTTTTTTTTTTACTAGTTCAGAATGACCCAAGGTTCTTAGTTGGTGCTGTATAACCCTTCCCCCTTGTTCTTTACCTGTGGGTTTGTTGGACATATTTAATTTTAAGTACACGACTAGGCAATAAGTGTAGCAATCTAACAGTCAAAACATAGATAACAAAACAGCTCATTATTTGGTGTCTTATGTCCTGTTCTTCCAGACAGAAAACACTAGGTATGAGTTCTTGATTTCACATCTGTGTATTTTTTCTTCTAGCTTCTTAAATCTGAGAACTGCCACTAAGCCACTTATGCCAATTAAATCAAGGTCTATACTTCCATCTGGTAATGAGGCTTTGGATATGGAAATCAAAACATTTTTTCTTTGCAAGAATGAATTGTTTTCTTCCTTATTTTTGTTTTGTGCTCAGATAAAACCTGTTAGGTACAGGACCCCTTTTCTTTCAGGTGAGCAGCAAAGTTTAAATACAGAAGGATGCTACTAACTTCTCTATATGTATCATCCAGACTAGGCTTTGTTGCTCATAGGGTTTGCAGTATGTTTCCATGCCATGCTCATTTCCACAAGCTTTAAGGATCAATTTGTATATTAGTACTGTGTCAGCAGTGAGAAATATCCTTTGCATGCTGCAAGGGTCTCTGATTTGTGCCAGGCCATGGGAATGCTTATTTGTGTAAGTGTACCCATGCTGTAAACAAGCTAGTTTTTAATACTAGTGCTGTGGGCCATGTAGCAGAAGATGTCACTCTAGCAAATGAATTATTTTAATACTTTCACCTGCTCAAATTACTTTATTTTGTTTTGAGTTTCATTAGTTGTCCTTGTTCATCAATGTGATTGCCAGGCATAATAGACTTCAAGGTGTGTTCAGTGAGGTTAGCTAGGGTGTCCTGCTGATTAAGAAATTCTCAGGTGATGGCAGCTGCTCTTCTCAGCTTCATTGGCTAAAACAATGTGCAAAAGACCATCGCCTGCACAGTGCCACCTCTGGACAGTCTTGTAGGGCATGACTGCAGCCAGATGCAGGTGATGAATGCTTTTCTGTTACACTGAGCATTGAAATGGTCTTTGGCAGTTCTTGGAGATAACTCCAAGTCAATAAAACTGACTTATGACTCACTCTTCTTTGATTTTTGGCAAGCAAGGTTGAGGACTGTAGCTCAAGTAGGTGGTCTGGTATTTGTGCAGCTAGAGCACAGGTTTTGTCCAAGGCAACCTCAGAGAATCCTGAGAGTGTCCCTGTTTGTGTGTGAGAAGCCTTCAGACAGCTGCAGAATAGCTGATAGTTCAAGAAACATGGCAGATCTTGTCAACTGTGTTGTGTTGGGAAGTTATGCCTCTTCAAGTGTCTCAGCATTAAATTTTGTCTCTTTGCCTCTGCCCAAAGATGGTGACAATTGCATGTCACAAAAACGTTGATTGAGGTCAAAGTTAGTAGGATGATTTTATGCTCATCTAAAAGATGCAGAAATTTCATAGTCTCAGTTCAGCTGCATGGATGTTTCTCTCTGGGTAGGACTCTGAAGATCAATTCTTAAATTTCTTTTCCTTCTGGGGTAATGTATTGCTTTGTAACTGTTATGTTGTGGCTTAACCTGGCAGACCACTAAGGACCACACAGCCATTCACTCACTCCCCTTCTAGTGGGATGGGGAAGAAAACTGAAAAGCACAATAACTTGTGGGTTGAGATAAAGACATTAAAAAAAAAAAAAAAAAAAAAAAAAGCAACAACAACAACAAAGTAGGAAAAAAACAAACTAACAAAAAAACCACAAAACAAGTGATGCACAGTACAATTGCTCACCATCTGCTTACCCATGCCCAACCAGTCCCTGAGCAATTGAAGCCCCCGGCCAACTCTCCCCATCTTTACTGCTGAGCACGAAGCCACATGGCATGGGACATCCCTTTTGGCTATCTGTGGTCAGCTCTACTGGTTCTGTCCCCTCTCAGGTCCTCGTGCACCCACAGCCTCCTCTCTGGCAGGGCAGCATGAGAAACTGAGAAGTCCTTGACTTGGTGTAAACACTGCTCTGCAACAGCTAGGACATCAGTGTGTTATCAACATTATTCTCATCCTAAATCTCAACACAGCACCATACTTAGCTACAAGGAAGAAAATTAACTCTATCCCAGCCAAATTCAAAACACCATAGAAGAAAGGTTCTTACAGAGATCAGTGTGAGTGAGGAACATGAATCTCACTTGCTTAATGTTCTTGGTAGTTTGATCATACAATTGCAGAAATGGAGGAATACATTACAAATTGTTCTGAAAGCTCTTAGGATAACTGATGAAATGCAGTAGAAGCTTGTGCTCAAATAGCGCTATTTTTAATGTGTTGTTTTTATTCTATTTCAGTACATTCCCCTTTTTTTTCTGAAGTGGTTGCTGCTGTTGTTTATGGCAATAATTGATTTCTCCTGTTGGGAAATAATTGATGGAAAGGAATTTCTGTTCCATGTGATGACTAGGGTCCACGCTGAACTTATCTCATGCACAGTATTTCCAAAAACAAGTCATTTATTTGTAACAAGCATCTTACTTGAAAGATAAACTTTTTTCTAAGTTTCATTTGCTTGTTAAATGAAATGTTAATATAGATGTGTATCTCTTCAACTATGGAAGATTTTAGTTCCATAAAAGCATGTGATAACTTGAGTTAACAGAATATTACCCTTCCTCGCTTTGAAGCTGATTTTTTTCAGGGAGTGGTGGTAGTGAAAAATATTCAATTCTTTTTACTAGCAAAAGGTAATTTTTTTAGTTGCTTGCACATCTCAAGAATGTCATAATCCTATTTTTTTTTTTCCTTGTGGCTAGTCTTGGGGTAAATTAGCTGTTGCAGAAGCTGAGTGACCGTAGTGACTGTAACCTTAGGAAAACATTGTGGTTGTTTTTTTTCTCCCCCCCCCCCCCCCTACAATCTACTGTAATAATATTACATGAATATTAGTTGTTTTAATAATAACCATATAAAACAACTAAAACAAATTTATCTGATTTCCGCCATTTGGAATTGTGAAGCAGGCAGGGATATTTGAAATAACGTAATAATATGCACTTGGTAGCGTGTTACTTCCAAATGGGTGAAATATATGCATATGCAGCAACTGCAATTTTCCTGTTGCCGTCTCTGGACTCTGGAATTAAAGATGCAAAGTAACCTGCACATGCTAGTGACAGTGTACTCCCCCTCTTCCCTGCCCCTCATCACTGACCCTTCACGTGTAACCCTGCTTTGGGTAATAACCATCCATGATGACTATGTTGAGTGTGTTTGACCATGATAGTTGAACTGGGCTCAAGGTGGATTTGGGTGAGATGGATCCAAAAGCTGACAGAACATGCACCACACAAACGTGGCTGGTATGCAAATATAACTAGCAGTCAATTGTCTTACACCATAAATAGGGGACAGCCCAGAGCCTGTTGAACTAACCTATATTGCAGTGGGCTGGATGCAAGAATATTCCTCTTGAGCAGGGATGCCACTCAAGGTTACTCCCTGAGGTCGAGAGATTCCTTACCTGTGACCAATATGTGGTAATAGCTAGCTTGCTAAAACTTTGCAAGTAATTTACTATGCATGCTGAAACTATGCAAACCTAGCAAAGTGATATAAAGGACTGAATGTGTATATAATGCTTTAGGCATAAACCGGTAAGTCTGGGATTGGAATGGCATCCTGTCATATCTAGACTTCTTGGAGTTTGGATGGCAAAAGGGACTCCGTTCTGAACCTCATGACTCAACTTCAGGGTCTCCCTGAAGCTTTTAGTCTGACCCTGTCCTCTGTGCAGTAAATAATCAAATGACCTTGCCAACACGAATCTTGTTAGTGTCACATCTACCATTAGAACTTTGTTAAATCACTGTCTCATCCACGATTAAGCCTTACTAAATCACTATTTTCATCAATAAATATATTGCTGCTTCTCTCTCATGACTGAAGGGCATAATTCCCTTCATGACAATGCCTCCTTGGAAATAGTAAGGGACATTGATTCATTAAGTGGTTTCTGAAGAGACAGCCTTTCAAATTAGGCCACCATTAAAAGCATTAATTCACTCCTGAAGTAATTTGCAAGAATTTGCTTTCATTTGTATATGTTATTGCCTTTTTAATAAAGGAGAGGGAAAGGGAAATCTAGGTATGTGCCAAAAGTATGCACATTGGGTGAGACATTCTTCTAGCTGACCAAAGGCTTTCTCTGATCCTGCTAAATGTGTGTTGGTAAAATCAAAGCAAACATTTATTTTGCAATTCTATCTCCTAGCCTCAAGTTCTGTGATTTGGCTGTCTCTAACTTACTCCCTGACAATTTCACTGGTGTTAAACTCCTGTCTGGCAATGTAAAAGCCATTTCAAAGCATGAAGTGGTGGGGAAAGAAAGGTCTTATTGCAAGTAGGCCTCAGGAAACTCAGTGGTGTAGACCTATTGCTTTTTCCACGTTGTTCATTTTGAATCCATTGTGTTTTTATTATGAGGGCTGAATGGATGATTGAACCCAAAGAGCTTGATTCTACAAGGAGGATTCTGTATCTTGTTACAGATGTGGAACTGCTTTTTCAAGATGCATATTTAAAAAAACAAAACAAAACAAAAACACATAGGAAGTTTTACTGAGATAAACAAGCTTGGTTTACATCAGAAATATAAAATATTAATGCAACTTAATGTGGCTTTTATGCTAAGGATTTATTCTGGATCTGTTCAATAAAGACATGATAAAAATATTTAAGTGTTCTTAATGGTCATGACTGGGATTGTTTCTGTCAAATACAATGCTTCAAACATGATTTTTTTTCTTTATTAATCTACCTCATTTTTTTGTTTTTTATTACTGAAGCAAGGCTAGATTCTAGAACTCAAATTGTTAAAGAAATGGCTTGAGAACAAGAATAGTGGCTGATGTAGCCTTTTGTGCATGTGAAGAGGCAAGCTATTCTAGGCTTTGTTTAAAACATCTTTCCAGGAGAGAAAAAAAAAAAAAGGACTTACAAACCTATTTTCCTGGATCAACAGTTAATAAGATCGTGACAGTCTGGAACCATTTATCTGGGACCCAGGAAATGATTAGACCTGATGGGTGCACTGCAGAGGAAAGCATATGGAGTCCCTACCTTCTGCCAGCCTGAGCTTTTGATTTGGGGTCTTTGTGCCAGGCTGGCTTGACACATCTGATAGTAGCAGGTCAGTTCAGAGGGATGCCCTGTTGTGGGTGCAGTTTGTTTCACTTCTATACCCGCCTTGTTTATCTGCTCTCAGATAGCTAGCAGTAGAGGACTGTATGAGGGCAGCTATTCCAGACTCCTCCGAAGATGGAGGACCAGAAAACAGCAATAGGCTTTGGCTGGGATGGCATAGTAAAATAGGTTGTTCGAATATGTTTGCATACAAGTGTATGTTTCCGAATGTGTTGCTGTTCCAAGAAAACAAGTTCATTTGTTTTGGATTTTTATCTTCATACAACTTTAATTTTCCTTTCAATTGATCTGGACCATGTTACCCCTTTGTTACTGCAGCTAGCAAAAAACAAACAAACACCAACACGAAAACAAACAAAAACACCCACCCCTCAATTAGCTGAAAAAGATGCTGTAATCTATGAGCTTATCTAGTATTTCAATTATGTTATTAAACTTGATTCTAGTGAGCACTAGAGAAGCAGAACCACAAAAAACAGATGAGGTTTTCTGGCAAGAGTACACTTCTGAGACTGTTGCTATGTGATGCCATTGATTTAGCACATCTTACGTCTTTAAAGAGAGACGTGTTACTGGAAGGAAAAATATGGAGGGGGAAAAAAAAACACAACAGCCTATGCCATGAATATGTGGCTGTCTGGGATAGATTCCAATGCTCGTATAAAATAAATCTATGTAGCAGGGTTTGAATATTAATTCAAGTTCATAACTCAGTAGACAGGGCTGTTTATTTGGGAGGATATTTACTTCCTCTGCTTTGCTAATAGCATGGACTTGTTAAAACAAGAATTGTGAAGTAATCTTTCTGTATTAAAGACAGAGCATCACTGGGGAAAACAGTCCAGGATCCCATTTCTTCTATGAAATACTCATTATTGTATATTTCTGTTTACAAATGATAGTTGGAAGACTGTTTTGAAAGAAGTTAAAGAATTGAGTCTTTCAAAATACTAGCACGAGGAGTTCAAGTAGAATAAAAAATACCTAGAATTCATGATAGCACCTCTCATTTAACTATTTTAAATAGGTTATTTATAAAATACTCTGCTTTTATTGAATATTGAAAGTTTATGAGAGTTTCTCTGAAAATTGAAAGACTGGGAATTTTTCAGTTTTAGGATTGTTAAATGCACTCAGGATAACTTTAACTGGTATTATTTATAACATTTTTTTTTTCCAGTTCATAGTGAATCTGTTACATTTTTATGTGAATATCCTGGACCTTATTCAGCTTGAAAAAGAGTAGCTGCAAGGAGAAAATAAAGGGGTTCAGTCCTAATCCAATCAAACACCTTTGTTATTAGTGCCGAGGAAACCTGGAGGCCTATTTACATGCTTAAGGTTATCACATGCCTAAAAGCTTTCCTACATTGAGAGCTCTTTTGTATCTTTATTGAAAATCTACTTAACCTAGATCAATCTTGTTCCTATTTTAACACTTAAACGTGGTTCACTGTACAGTTATTTTTCCCTGAGTAATGCTGAGTCTCTTCTGTACTGCTTTTATGGGTCTTCATGGCTTGAAGTGAACCAGTCCCCTTTTTAGACTCCTGACAACTAATGTGACAGGGTGAAATGCCCCTGGCATTTAAAGGATGATGACTTTGATGCCATTGTCAGTAGCTGCAGTGTGATTACAAATATTTTGCTCAGCAGCCCTAAGCTAGGGTCCAGAGCATGCTCTCTTTACCCACTCCACCCCTAGTTTATCTACAATGCTGTCTCACTGGCTATGAGGTACAACTAGTTTTAAATGCTTACTTTTGTTCTGCATGCTGAATGAAAGTCACCAGTACATCGTATTTGCTGTTAAGTATCTCTACTTCGTAAGTTAGGAGAGCAGGTTTGCATCTTAAAACACCTACTGAAGATGGCTCAAGCTTCCATTTCTATTTGGTAGGGCTGGACTTCTGTGTTCCACTTGAGCTGTACATATTAGATGCCTCAGTGTTGATTTTTATTTTAAATTAGTTCTGGAGAACTTCATGTTTGATAAAAAATTTGCCTATATTGAAAAAAAAAGGGGGGGTGGGGGGGAAGGGGAGAGATATGCAAAGGAAGAATAAGGTTTTCTAAAATGCAAAATGATGTTACAAAGAAATGAGATTGATCCTGGTTGAATGTGTACATACTCAACTCTTTTCTTGCATCTTAAACCACTGGGGCTTTAAACTGAGTAGCTGTTTCAATATGGAGATTCAAAACATAAATTACTAGTTACTAGTCAAGGTTTCTTAAAGTGCAAAGACATAGCCTGTCATTATTGTTAGGACCACACCTGCGGGATCAAGGTCTCACTAAAGACATCTGTGCAACATGCTGTAGGTGGCCTTGCTTGAATGATGGGGTTGGACTATATGACCTCCAGAGGTCCCTTCCAACCTCAACCATTCTATCATTCTATGATTTTATTTATTTGTTTATTTTTAAGTCTTCTGACTTTTGGAATTGTCTGTACGTCCATGAAAAAATGTATCTGAATATCAGCCGGGGGAAGAGGAGGGGAATGATGAAATGGCTGTTTCTGTAGTAGAAAAGGAACATCTTTAATGGAAAGTTATCTGATGGGGATATTTTTTGTTTGCTGTTTGGTTGGTTTTTGTTTTCTTTTTGGTGTTGTCTCCCCCCCCCCCCACCACCAATGCCTCTGGAAAATATTAGTCATGCCCTAAATTTTCACCTGATCTTAGCAAATGTTCATAGTCTAACTTTATTTCATGACCCCAAAGAAAGCATAAATAGAGAATGTCTGGAGCTTGGTAACTTAAAAGCCCGTGTAATATTGTTTTACATAATCCAACTGCCTAGATGAGAGCCTGTGAATGGCTTTTGATGCGTGACCTAGTCGTGCCTAGCAGCTCTCAAATGATATTGCTTAAGGGATGCATGAAAGTAATTAATGAAGCAGTAGACTTAAACGCAGACTTAATGCCAGTAGACTTAAATTCACTTTACAGCAAAGTTCTTCTAGGGATCTGGAAGAAGATAAAGGCAGGAAACTGCTTACACAGACTGATTTTGAGCAGGAATCTCTGAATCCTATGGGTAAATCTATTCCAGGGTAACAATATATATAGAAGATGGTAAAAATAGCTCGGGATGACCAATGAAGATACTTAACATGAGCAGATGTTTCAGATGTTTTATTGTCTTGTGTTATGTAAGTTCATGTGACTGTGAAAATCCAACTTTTGGCAACAATGTTTTTCCTATACAAGGACAACTGCCTGATGGGCTTTTTTTTTTCTTTTCTTTTTTTTTTTTTTTTTTTTTAATCCATCTTGCTTTTCTGCAACTAGTTGGAAGACATTTGTCTGAAACGTGATTACACCAGAAATTCATTCTTTTCTTTCCTTGTCTTTGCATTCAGCTGCCCTCTAGTACCAATTATTTTCGATGGACAGATACATTTACTTCTTTAAGATCAGGCATCTCATAGCCTAGATGCCACTTAACCCTGACCTTGTGAGAATGTTTGCTGTAGGCAGCAAGATCTGTAAAACTTATCATTCACTTGAAAACTACTTTACCCAAGAACCTGAAAACATCCATGGGTATGAAGGAGAAAAATATGCTGATCAAAACTGAAAGTATTACATCCCTATTCTCTTTAGCAAGATAAATGAAGGCTTCAGGTGTTCTCATCTTCAGTGGCTGATGTACCTTGTCAGAACTAACTCATTAGCTGACATTTTCAGGGCAGCCTGCTTTGGTTAATGATGTCCAAATGACTGGAGCAAAAGCTTTCATGAGATCCTCAGAGACTGAGCAAAGGTCTGGATTTTGTTCTTACTGCTTTCCTCGAGGTAAAAAAAAAAAAAAAAAATCTTGAGGAAAATAAATAAAAAAAAAGGCTTAATAAAATCATAGAATGGCTCAGGTTGGAATGGACCTTAAAGATCATCTAACTCCAACCCCCCTGCTATAGGCAGGGATGCCACCCACTAGATCAGGTTGGCCAAGGCCCCATCCAGCCTGGCCTTGAACACCTTCAGGAATGGGGCATCTGCAACTTTTCTTGGCAACCTGTTCCTTAAAGTGAAGAATTTCCTCCAAATGTCTAGTCTAAATCTGTCTTCTTTTAGTTTAAGACCATTCCCCCTTGACCTGTCATTATCTACCTGAGTAGAGAGTCCCTCTCCTTCCTTTTTATTAAAGGGGTCTTTAAAGACCCCTTTACGTTTTGAAAGCTGCAATGAAGTCTCCCTAGAGCCTCCAGGATGAAGATCCCCATCTCTCTCAGCCTTTCCTCATAGGAGAGGTGTTCCAGCTCTCTAATCATCTTTGTAGACTTCCTCTGGACTTGCTTCAACAGGTCCACATCCTTCTGGTGCTGGTGGCCCCAGACCTGGATGCAGCACTCCAGGTGGGGCCTCATGAGGGCAGAGCAGAGGGGGACAATCATCTCCCTCCACCTGCTGGCCACTCCTCTGTTGGTGCAGCCCAGGACGTGGCCTTCAGGGCTGCAAGCATGCACTGCTTGCTCATGTTGAGCCTTTTGTCTACCAGAATCCTCCAAGTCCTTTTCTGCAGGGCTTCTCTGAATGAGTTCTTTTCCCAGTCTGTATACATGTCTGAGGTTACCCCAAACCAGGTGCATCACCTTGCACTTGGACTTGTTAAGCTCCCTTAGGTTCACATGGGCCCACTTTTCTAGCTTGTCCAGGTCCCTTTGAATGGTATCCCTTCCTTCTTTGGTATCAACCACACCATTCTGCTTGCTGTCATCTGCAAACTTGCTGAGGATGCACTCAATCCTGTCGTATGTCATTCATGAAGATATTGGAAAGCCTTCTCACACACTTCTCAACTGAGACTTCTCAACTGAATACCTTGAGTGTATTCAAGTCATATGACAGCTTTTTTCTGTCATATGAGCACTTAAATGCTCATTTGAATGAGCACTTAATGCTCATTTTCTTTCTTTGCAGCCTGAAGGATGACCTTGGTGGCTGTAGCTCTTCCCTGTGTAATGTGTCAGCCAGTTCATTGGTGGATGGGTCTTCTGTAGCCATCTGAAGAGGTACCTTACTGAGATGTTTTTGGTTCGGGGACATGTTCTTCCTAAAAACACTTTTCTTCCTTGGGATATGAACAGCTGAGTGAGTACCCTGTCATCTGTCCACATGATCTTTCTTTCATCTACAGTTTGAGGTACCAGCTGGCAGGCTGAGGGTTGACAGCACAGGCTAGCCTTCCTACCCTAGAGGAGCTAAGGCCATCTTCCTTTAGTAGGGCTAGCTGCACAAAGACATGTGAAGTAGTCACTTGTGGCCTATTTGAGTCAGGACAATTTGTTTGATTTCTTAAGCCATGCAGAATTCCTATTTATTGAACCAAATTATCCATTGAAGTATCAGGTTGTCTTTGTAATCTTTTCTTCTCTATAGCTAAATAAAATCATTTTCTTTTTTATGCCTTTTTTGCAATTTACCAGGAAGGACTTTCAGTCAAATTTGGTGGTGATGACAGCCACAAATTATAGCTTTATTTATTTATTTGCTTCTTTCCCTGGAGCTCATCTGTGTTACTGAACAGAAGGCTGATAAATTCCCTGCTGAATTTCCAGGACTGCTGAATGAATAAATCGTGCAGGGGAGTGAGTGGGAGGTGAAATTTTTTTTTTTTTTTTTTTTTTTTTTTTTTTTTTTTAAGAAAATTGTGTTCTCTAAAATAGTGAAGCAAATCAACTATAAAAGCGAGCAGCACCAACTATATGATTAGTCTGAAATGTGCTGGGGTATAACTTCCGAGTATGGTTGTACTGTAGATAAGGCATATAATCTTTTGAAAAGAAGTTAAAAACAACCCATCCTTAATATATGCAAGGAAATAATCTTTAGTGTTTTGGTAGGCTACTTTGTATCACAGACTGTGAACTTGGACTAAATCCAAAGCAGAGAAGAGATTATTTTTTAATAAAAAGTACTTCTTCCCATGCCATCCCCCCTATCTCATCAGCTCAGTAGACTTAAAAGATCTAATAGTGTAAATGTTTGCTGCTTTCATTACAGTAAATATTTCTGTTTTTCATAATTACTAGATATACATAGATATCCATACATTAGTATGTATAAATACCAAAAAAAAATTGCATCCCATTATTGAGCAACTACTTACAGAGTTACAACTTGTTTTTCCTGTATACAATAAAATATCTTAAAACTATGCTGTATTTGATACTGCCAGGAAAATACAGATTGTGTAGGCATGGAAAGTCCATGGGCTAATAGCACAGATTTCCTAAAGTAATACATAGGACAAGACAGGTGATGGAAAACAGCTTGTTTAGTCAGGAGGGATGAATTCTGTCCCAGATCATTACAGAAGTTCTGAATAAAATCAGAGGATAGCCGCCAAAGGAAATGAGATGTTTTCTGATTGATAAAGTGGAGTAATTGGGTGTGGAAGCATGCTTATTACAAAGCAGCCTGAAAGTATAATTGATGAGTCTCTAATTAGCTACCAGAAGGGAAAGAAGAAGGAGTAGTAAATGGAAAACAACTACTGGATTTTTTTTTTTTTTTGCAATTAGAGTGAAAAAGACAGATTGTGAGCTCGTTTGCCCACCATGCTGACACTGTGGGCATATGTTCTATGTGATGACTCTACAGCTGACCCAGATATCCAATGAAGTTTTCATGTGTGGGGACTATCATCTCTTGAAGGCTTTTTGCATATTCTAGAAATAGATTTCAGCTACATATAAAATCCATGATGTGCAAGGAGTTGCATTTCATAACTGAAAACAGAAAATGAGCCTCTAACTGTTGGAAACATGCTTAAAATTACTGGGTGTTTTTCCATTTATATTTCTTCTGGTATGTTTTTAGAAATGGTGCCCTTGGGTTCCTTTCAATAGGCTTTTAGTTGAAGCCTAGCAATCCTTGAACCAGAACCTCCTTTTAGTTGTCTGTATCAGTATCTCAGATGCTTATAAAAAGCTGCTTAATTCTCTGTCTTTCTGAAAAGATGATGATGGTTTTGTAGATGAAGAAATGCCTTTAAATGTTTCAACTTAAGCCCTTATTCTATTTTAAAAAATAATAAAAATCTATGTTAAAGAGTATTTTGGTATACTCAGCATTGGCTCAACTCATTTAAAAAGAATTTCAGGATGTTTCTGATTTAACAGATATAGTTTCAGAACGGAAAGCAGCTTTACCCTATAAAATTGATCAAGCTGTTAAAGACGCTTGAATATGCTGCAGTCTCTGTCGTGTTGGTAGATGAATTGCTGTTGCAGCTTTATGGTTTCTAGGTAAGTAGTTCTCACAGGATGGATGCTGGATATGTCATTAGAGAGAATATAGGGGATGTAAATATGTGGCTTTTTTTGCACCAATTATAGATTGTGCTTAAACATACATATTTTTATACAAGTTATGGAAGAGGTTTTGGGAAGCCTTGTTACTTTAACACTGTCCTTCACAATGAACCTCAGCTTGAATATCACTAGTACTGGCTTTTAGCACTCCATTGTCTACTGATCTTTCAGTGGTCATTGCAAAGTACTTTCAGATAGCACTAATGCATGTTCCTTATTACAGGTAGTGTTTTATCTTAAAAAGCTTCTAGTAAAGTACTGTTATTAACATAAGAGTTTCTTTCTGGTTCAGCAGAAATAATAGGGCAAGCAGCCAGGCCATCACTCACTGTCAGTGTTTTAACAGCTCAAAATCTAATTAGTTTATCTCAGAAGTGCTCTTTATAATAGGGATTTGCTAATCTAAATTCTGAGTACAGAAATGCACTAGTTTGAATAATAGTCACAGTTGACATTTATGGTACTTTAGGTGAAAACCATGGATATTTTCTTCAAATCACGAGTTTATTTCAGCAGCAGTAAAATCGGCTATGTAATTTTATAGTTATGATTTTTGTGTACTTGAGCCACAGTTGTTTTGCTAGAGAGTTATGGTAGCATTTCTATCCTTCCTGCTATGTGATTTACCTCAAAACATGTATGCAGGTTTTCAAAAAATATTCTGATAAGCTGGTAAAAGTACGCAATTGCAACATCAACTGATGATTTATACACACGTAAACTATTTTTAAAGGTTTTATTTGTAATTAAAGAGGAATAGGAAATGTAAAGTTCAACTTTTCAAGCTCTATATCTTCTGTTATCTCACTTAGAGAGAACATGTAACTGTACTTTTTACAATCTTAAATGTTGTAATTTCCTGCCATTGCCAGAAGTAATGCTCATAGTAAGTGTTTATTTAAAAACAAAATGAAAGCTGTTCTTTTTGGAACTGCCCTCTACCCAAATTTCCATAGGAAATTTAAAGCAACCAGTCAAAGACAGTAACACTGAGAGATATAATTTGATAATTTAAACAGAAAATTAAATGTATGATAAATTGTATCTGTTATTTCAAGAAATAAGCAGATGTTTCCTGTTACAGAGCCCTGGATTGTCAAGAGGAGCATAAGAGAGGAATTTGTTTTCTTCCCTTTATCAGATCCTACACTCTTTGCTCTTCAAATTGAAATTTTAGTATGTTTTTTACATTCCAAAAATATGAAGTGTCTTAAATCTTTAGAAGACCTTCCACTCCATTTTTGAGGTGGAATACTAACTAGAATTAATCTTTACAGGAAGCTTCTAAAATAACAACAATAATAAATAACTTATGAGTGCCTGTATTGAAACTAGGTTACAGGGGACTTGATATTTATTAAGCACTGCCCTCCTGCCTTTTAAAACTCAAAGGCCTTTGAGGTGTAGAAGTGTGGATATTTGATACCTGAGGCTCTTTGAACAAAGTGGGCTATTTTCTTCAGTATTGAAATATGTTACCAGAAAGATGTGATGATATTTAAAGCTGCTGTGATTGTTGTGGTGTCTACTTAGATCAATGATCATTTTATTCACCATCCTTCTGACCAAAATGAATACCATATTCCTGTCAGTATGCTATTATTTATTCATATTGAAGTGGTATCTGTAAGTTCTAGCTATCTAGGAGAAAGATTATTTTAGCTAATGAATAATTAATTCAGTCAAATAGTGGCAAGGTGTAGTGATGTACACAGAGGTCAAGTGAAATGAGTGTGGTCATAGTGAAAGTTTTCAAGAGCTTACAGGTTAGTTTACAAGAGTTTACAAGATAGGAATAAAAGAAAACAAGAAACTGAGTTGCAACTGCTATGTAACTTTTAACACTCTTCTGGAAAAAAAAAAAAAGTTGATGATATCTAACTTCTGCTCATGAAGTATTCTTTTCTTATAAGTTAATTACGTTAATATCAAAGAGGAAAAGATAGACTTTTGAGGATGGAGACAGTGTTTGTCAGTATAATTATGGTATTAAAATGCTATTTTCAGTTAACTGAAGTCAACTTAATAGTTATCAGTATGGTGTTTTCAGTGTTAAATCTATGTAAAGAGAAAGGTTAATGAGCTTCTTTCAAGTGTGTTTTTAAAAGACTGTGTTCTAAGAGCAGAATAAATCTGAAGGCCAGAAGAAATCATTGCATTAACTGTTTTAGTCTGCTGTAAAATACGGCTTATAAAATCAGTCACTTTTCTGTTGAGACCATGATGTTATGTTTGAATAATGCAGTTGTTACATCCAAAACAAGATGAAGACTTTACCACCAGACTTCAAAGACCAGGTAACAGATGGTTTAGGAAACCTTAAGCCAAATACTAGAAATACTTGTTTCTTTTAATGGTAATAAAACAATACGTAGCAATAAGGACCAGGATATCAGAGTGATCAAAGCTGCATATAAAATTCTAATGAAAAAGGAAGACTAAATGGTGTTTTTGATATCTTGTTTAGACACTCTAGAAGCAGCTTTACTTCTTCAGTCAGAAAAGTCAAGATGTGATTTCCTTATTTCCTTTCTTTGTTTTTCTGTATTTTCAAGATAGTTATAATACGTCATTGATCATGTATTCATTTGGGTTCCCTGATTTCTTAGAGTAACTGCAAATTGTTGTTACTTAGAAATGATAAAAGGGCACGTATAATACCTCTTTAAAGACTTGCTATAATGTAATTACAGCAATATATATTGGCATACGTTTAAACTTGATTCTTCTCAGGTTACAGTAATTTCCTCTTTGATAGTGACTTACTCAGGTTTCCATCATCTTATAAGTCCAGTTTGTTGACTCATTTGCCCCTGGCCTGTGTAGACTCCTTATGGCCACCATCCTCTTAATAGAGCTCTCAATTTTAAATACTGTGGCCTTGCCTCAGAAAGTATAGTTTTTTTTTTTCCAGTGGTGGGTGGCAAACAACTTGCTAGAATATGCAGATATGTACGTTAGAACCAAAACATTACTTACAGGAGAAAGTTGATTTTGAACCAAAATTGATTTCACTCACACACGCTTGCGTAGCCACATTCCCACAAGCACCATGATAAATGTGTGTTCAAGTGCTCTGTCAAGGTTTTTTTTCCTGATGACACAGAAAAAAAGGGGATGACCACTGTTAAATTCTTGTCATGCCCTTAATTTGGTGACGTGCTGGTTTAGGATGTACATTTTGTATTCTTTAGGAGCTGTAATTGCAATTTGTTGGGGTCATCCTAACTTTGTTCATAAACTGTTGGCATTTCCATGCTGTTCTTACATTGTTATTTGGGTGTCTTGAGGTGCCAACCCTATCTTTATCAAGCCATGAAGCTCTAGTCCTCTGTCTTCCTGAATGATGCATCTTGAGAAATGGCATACTGGGATCTTGATGACCTGCTGTAAGCACATGCCTTTCTATTGCTCTTTTCTGGCATCTTCTGCTGCTCCCACACCCACACATTACAGTTCATTTCTCCTTGCACCAGCTTCAGTGCTTCCCGTATGTTACCAGTTCTTCGCAGAGTGAAGAACATTTATCAAGGCGGACATTTCTATCCTTAATTGGTTTAGTTTAGCTTCTTGAAATATTCAAATCTATGAATTAATATTTATTGAAATATTCAAAACATTTTCATATCAGCACGCCACATAGACTGTTTAAAAATAATGAGGATGTAGCCTGTTCAAGAAGCAACGATTCTGCTTGATTACATATGAAGACTTGAAACTTTTTTCCCTCATTTAGAAAGCTTTCAGCACATGAAAACCTTTCAGCTCAGCATTGATTATTTACCTCAAATGTATTTGAGATCTGTACTAGTTAAGGGTTACTGCTAGTTAACTAGTTATTGCTCACAACTCTCAAACTTCTTGATAAGGACACCCGGTAAGGAGACCTCCTTTATCAGGTTTGTTATAGATTTCTACCTCTCCAGTTCAATTTTAGATACTTCTGTGTCCACTTGATAAATATAGACCTTGCTTGATACTTCACTTCTAGGTGAGTTATTTGGGGACTTAAGTTTTATGCAAATTAACTTCAGTTCCGTTGAACACAGTGTTGTACTCCAAGTGTGAAACTCTCCATGGTGGTTTGGAGTTGTTGGTTTCTCTCCAGAAGCATAACCTTCCTGCCTCCTGCCTGAGTAACTATTTTCTTTCTATAACTCCTTTGGACACTGAGTGGTTGTGGCTACTGTGTAGGTTCACTCCAACAGTGCTACACTTGATACAGTACAACAGGGAGATAAAAACATTATGGGAGCTGTTTTATATGGTCCTGCTCTATCTTGAGTCTTCTTGAAAGGGTTTTTCAGTGTAATACTATAACTTCTGCTTTAGGCTATGCATGGCGAAAGTTGTTTCCTATCTGAGTATTGCTTCTTAAATTCAGATTCAGTTTGAATTTGCAAGGTAAAAAGATCTTTTGGTCCAGTTAGCCTATTGATCTTTATTTTTAACTACCTCCAAATATTACCAGCTCGGTATGTTGGGTAGGAATGTTTTCTGTGTGAATATAATTGTGGCATGATAAGTGGATAAAGCACAGGTGCATTAAGGAAAGCCTGTGGCATGTCAGTAAGACACTACTGTTTCCCTTGGAACATCAAAGCTTATATTTTGCACCATTATTGCACTAAGGGAGTTATAAAAATGATATGCTAAATGCTTTTCTGAACACCGCTTTACACCTCCAACAATTGTAGCATTTTGGCTGCATCTGGAGCTTTTGATGGAGTTCAAAGATGTAGGGCTTGTTCTGGGTTTAGAATTTGAGACTATTCTATATATTTAGGATTGTCTGTTGTTTGGCTAATGCTGCAGTAGACTGGATGGAGAGCTGCAGATAATACAAGGCTGCTGCACAGTGATGCAGAGCAGTTGTTGATCTTAACTATCAATAATAAACTGCAATCAATCCTCTGCTTCTGGTAGATATCTATACTGGCATTGTGGGGTTGTGGCTGGACCAATAATAAGTGCTTTCACTTGAATATTGTCATATTTGTTTTTCATCTGGGCCGGGTACTTATTGCCTGATATGGGTGAACCATAGAAATCCGTGTCTCACTAGCCTCATTCAAGCTACTCCATAGACAGCAATTAGCAAAATCAGCACCAAATTATTGTCCCTCACAAATAAGCTGTTCAATGTAACTTGTCATGTTCCTTTGGGTCCATCTTCATTTGAACACAAATAGTCCTTTTCCTTGCTAAATAAATATTTCTTCTGCCCTTGCAGCTGTAACATCAGGTTGTCCACATATGTTTGCTATCTGCTTGTGAGTTTTGTTTCTTATTTATGTAGTTCCTCTGTTGACTATAAATACTTAAGCCTGTTATATACTGCTTGCCCTTGCTCTGGAATCAATTAACATAAGGCACGGTTTTGGTTAGGATTTGTTTATCTTTTTCCTGCCCTATTATAACAATTATACAACAATTACTGCTATCCTAATCTTATCATAAAGTGTTTGTTTTTTTTTTTTTTTTTTTTTTTTTAATTGTTATCTTTGGGCTTTGAAATTTTATTTCACCAAGCCTTTTCATTATGCAGGTTTTTTTTTTTTTTTTTTTAACCTTAGCTGTATCTTCATCCCATCCTTCTAATTACTTCCAGACCCAATTCTATTCTTGTGTTTTGTGCCACCCACTCTTTCTGTTTCTGGTATCCTTTAGGGACTATCAGTCTTTTAACTTGTATTAAAAGATATCCATTTCTATTTCTTATGGTTTCTTCCTCATCTCTGAGTTTTGCTTGACTCTCTAGTCCTTCATTGTGATAGATTACCACTTAAATAGGCTCTTCTTCATCTTCATTAAAAAGCATGCAAAAATCATCTCTGTCTTCCTGTAAAATTATTCAACCCTTCAGATGCTATATGCAAGCTCACCCAACCTAACTGCTGCTCTCTGGTGGAAAATAATCACCTTTAAGAGGTGACTTCATCCTTCATGTACAGTTAATTTGAAGCTATCTTCATTATAACTGTCGACTCTTGTTTTTGAGCACAAATGCAGCTGTAGTTCCCAGTAGTGACTTCTGAGAAGAGCAATAAGAAAATGAGAGATCTGAGGACTGTATAGTATAAAGACAATCTTGATAATACATCAAAGCCTTTAAAGCACTGCAAGACTCACCAAGTCTATCTTATTAGCTCATTTTTAGTTATTGGATAAGCTTGCATTTATGAACTGAGCACAACCCTGTCATCTACTATTCTGATTGCTTAAGCAATTTGATTTTGGTCTATATTTTACTCTTCTATTGCAAATTGCTCATGTCTTCTTGTTTAAGGGCCTAATATAATTAGGTACAATTCTAACTTGACTGACGTCTAATTTTATTTCAGTAATAGTTTGCTCATTTTTGCTTTGCTTATGATCCCCAGTTCTCTCTGTTTAATAACGGTCTCTGTCACAAAGTTTTTGCATTTGATTTATTTTGTTTCTAATGAGGAGTAATGAAAGCGTGTACTGTATTCTTTGGGACCTTCATAATGTCCTGCAAAACGTGAGTCACGCTAGATGTTTCCATTATAATTGTCCCCAAATTCATGGCTGTTACTGTACGTTTTCTTCCTGCTTTTCTGCTAACTTTTTGGAAGCTGTTGTTTGCTCATTACTATGGGATTAGCAGCATTCTTGTCTAGCATGACTTAAACAACAGCTGGTACTTCACACTTTTTTTCCTTATCTCATTCTTGTGTTCTTTCTTTAAAGAAGATGGCTACCCCATTTCTTCTGCTGAACCCTCCCATTACTGGAAATTTCCTAAAGCAGTTGCTCTTCATAGTCTTTCTGCTTTGTATTAGATTCCATGAAACCACTTTAACAACCAAACATGAACAGCAAACTTTAGATCAAATAATTGAAATACATTTTTCTTTCAATGATAGTTGGGCAATACTTCCATATATATACAGATACAGTCCAAGATACCAGTTAACAGTTCTGTGAAGCTCCTTCTGAAGGAAAAGGGCAATGAAGAGGTGTAGATTCTACCTAACTACTTTTTATTAAATTCCAGCTAATTACCGTTAAAATACCTGTGTGGGTTTATATTTTTGTCCTTTCCTGGTTATAATATAGTGACTCTAGCATTGAAGAAGCTGCTGTTCTTGCTAGTGGTTTATTCCACTTTCCAGATCTTTCTCTTTCTATTGACTATTTTTTGATATTTTCTACCCTTCAAATGGGTCTGCATTTTTAAAATAAATGACATCTTTGATAGACAAAGTTGATTAGTCGATCTAAATAAATGGGCAATGTTTAAGTGGTCATTTCTATGAAAACAGAATTGAAAGGGCAGAAATGTGTTCCCTCTGTGCATTTTGAAGGCTGGCTTTTAGTTTGGTTTTGTTTAGTGTAACCAAGAACAGCTGACGTTTTCTTCCTCCTTTCATCCTCTCTTTAACCTAGTGGTGGTCACAGTGTAGTTGAAAAAAGGCCATAGAATGTAAGTCTGGGTTTCTTCCAAAGGAGTGATGGTCAAAAACGGTGGCCAGTCACAGGATTCAAGTGACCTCCTCAGTCTTTTGGAGGAGGCTTGGCCAGGTATCTGATAAAAACAGGCTGGGTATCTCGTGTGTAGTGATGTTTTTTCTGTTTAGAGATATCAAGTGGGTAACATGTTTCCATTTCTAAATTATTTTGGACAGCAAGGGATCAGTGTTTCTAAAATCAAGAAGCTGGTCACAGGTTACCCCTCTTCAAGGTGACTGTTTCATGAAAAGCTCTTTGTTTGAGACACAGTTCTCTCTGTCGCTTTTGAAAATGTTCTATGTCAGATGGTTTCTAGCAATACAAGCTAAGTAAGAATCACTCACCAGTTTTAATAACTGTTACAGCTCTTCGGTCTAATCTTCTGGATAGTGAAAAATAGATAAAAATCTTGCTGTATGGTGAATGCAGAACCTCATTCTGAAAATAACAAATAGTATGATAGTATCTCAAGATGAGATCTGAACACTTTCTCCGTGCTTATTTTCAGTGCTTTTTGTCCCAAGAAGCCTGACTTATCAATACTTTCAACAAATGTCATTATTCTTTTTTCTGTATAAAATTTCATCTTTTTGCCATGACCTTTGCAAAACCTCAGACCTTCTTCTGTAATATTTCAATGAAGTTAAAACCTAAGCCTGTTTTTGTTTCCAAATATACTTATTTTTTGTCACCAGGAGTTGCTGTGTAGTGTCTTGCTGATATTGTTTGTATTCTACGCTGTATCACCAGGGTCAGCAATGAAACATGTTAATCTTGAGATCTAATGAAATAGTTTCCTGTCTCCTGTAATTCTTTCAGTGGCTCAGACATATAACCTTTTGACCCATCGGGACTAACCTCCTAATAAATACACTGCTATGCCAGTAGTGCCGTCTGAATTGTTTGCTGTATTTCCAAGCAGTCAAATATTTTAAACATGTATTGTTTTGCACTTTTTACATTCCTCATGCGTTGGTTTTTTTTTTTTTTTTTTTGGTTGTGTTGTTTTGTTTTGTAACATACCTTAATAAATCTGTGTTGGACTTTTCAGTAGTGCATGACATTTACATGAATTCTTTAGTTAGAAATTAAAGCATGCCAGGTAATATATCAAAGAACTTTTAATGCCAAAAATTTGAATATTTTCTGTTATACATTGTTGGTTCCTTTATTCCATTTTTCGTTGCTTTTATGCTCTTCCTGTCATGAGAGGATAACACTCTTATTCAGCATGTGATTAAACCTTACTGCAGCCATGGCTGTGATGATGTTTCAGATTTATTTATTTATTTATTTTTACCATTCCTTGATCTCTTTGGGAGCAGGTTAGATATGTGCCTTTATTTCTGAGCTGTGAGGTGGCATGCCAGATGTGGCTGGCCCAGCTGAGCTGTAATGCTGCTCCTACTGAACAGACCTTCATAAAATTGCTTGGAGCATGTTAGCAAAAATGGATTGAATAGCCCTGAAATAAACCTATGAGTTGCTATTTTGAAAGCAGCCTAAGGGGTTTGGACAGTCTTTTAAATCAAAATCCATCTCCATTTCCTGGAGTGTTCTGAAATCATCAGCACTGGTATGTGATTACGTGTCTCTGTGTGTAAATACGCAGCACAGTGTCTTTGTGCTATTTGTGTAATAAACAACAGAGTCATGATCAGTTAAGTTTCTTTTTTTCATATGAATTCTGTCCTAATCAATTTATCTTTATATATAGCATCACAACCCTCTGGCTCCTGGTATTACTAGAATTTTCTAACCTGCACTGAGGGCAGAGAAGTGTGGGAATGTAACACTAGATATTTTTATAAAATATCTTTGTTGTCCTTTCCTTGATTTTTTTTCCTTTCTAACTATACTTTGATATCTATTCACAGCTCCTGGTGATGTGTTACCTGTATATGAATGTATTTGTAATTCATCCTGTAAAGGGAAACACTCAAGAAACTCTTGGTTATGGCATGAATTCACTGTCTTGGGACAGTGTTTTGTGCAAAAGGGGCTAAGCCACTGAAAAACCCTGGTTTGTGGGGCAGTTCAGAAAGGAGTATTCTGCGGAAGCTTAGTACAGAGATAGATGACTGGCTTTCTACAGAAACAACCTGGGTTTGCCTGGTCAGTGAGAGGCCCCCATGGATCTCTTCTGTCTTCCTAAAGATCCAGGTTGGTGGCGCACTGCACATCAATGTATATCAGTGTATATCAATGTATATCAGCATTAGTATACACACAGCTGTGTCTACAGGACTTTGAAAAGTGCATCGAGAAGCATACACGTACATTTCTTCATTTTCCCAGGGCTCTTCAGAATGGGTGGTTTTTGTTCTGTGATGTCCCTCTTTGGGTACACAGAGATTTCAGTGATGCAGTTTGACTTCATCTGTACAGATTTAATTTGGAGTCACTGCTATGTTTAAAAGGCTGGCTTATAGATTCCCAACAGTGAAGGTAGTTACAATTGTCGATACTCTTCTCTGTCAAAATACAAATCCACTCTAAAATAAATGTGTTGCTCAATGAGACTGTTTTATGCCCTGTATCCTTTTCTATCAATGTGTGTTACCAACAAATGCACGTGTAGATGTGCTGCAATTCAGAGGTTCAATTTTAAGATGTCTAATGAATGTGCTGCTTTAGGGGATGGACACACACACACATAATCAAAAAAGAAACTTCTCAAGAACTGCCTCAAAGTGAGAGTTGATAGTTCTGTCTCCTTCTGATAATATAAATCCTTTGATTAACTGAGATATTTTCCAATGTATACTTGTATGATGCTCTCCAAAGACTGTTTAGTCCATAAAGCAATGAATGGAAAATGAACATCCCTATATGTGTCTGTGACATCTCTGTCAGATGCTATGCTGTGATAGTATTTTTTTTATATAATGACTCATCAAGTAGATTCAGTGTAAATTACAAATGTAGATTAGAAATGCTCTTCATATAATGGAGATTTCAAGCAGTATGAGAGACTAACAATAAATTAAAGCTGCCTATGAAAACATGTTTTGCATTGAGGAGTTGCTGGTGCTTTCTTAATCTCAGTAGGAAAGGCACCCAACACTTGAAGCTCATTATGCTATTAAAAAATAATAATAGAGGGTAGAAATTATAAAGACAGTAGTAACGTGGTAGCAAACTTACATCCCTCCTGATGACAGGACCCTAGATGACGGGACTCTGGCTGTGGATGCACCCACCATTGATCACAACATGCTGAGCTGTTCCCATTCACTGAGTTTTGCCCACTTTTCTGTTCACTACCACTCTTACAGGGCTTTTATCATAATACAGGTTCATCAGTCACTGCGAGCAGTCAAGTTCAGAAGGTGGACTTAGCTTTGAAAAGTCCGTTGGATAATAAATATGCTCCAATTCCTTACATCTGTGATGTTATAGTCCTTGTACAGGTGCACATAGTATTTCAACGACATGACAATGCTTTGTAAATATACTTACAATTTACTTGGTAAATATACTTACAATTGAATACACATTGTGTATACTGATTGTCTGCATGTTGATTGTGTGTACACAGATTATTTATTTAAAAAAATGTTGCCTCCAGAGCTAGGCAAGCTGCTAGTGCTTCTGGAGGTGTTATGAAAGGGGGAGGTGATACATACATGTATTTTCCAGAATCTATAAGTTGCCTGATTTCTGCTTGTTTACACTTATTCTCTCACAGATTTCATTCACTCACTTTCATAACCATATACTTGTAAGAATCAAAACGTGTATGTGTGCACAAGTAGTCAGGTCAGGATTATGTGCAACATGTGATGGGGACATCAGGTAGTAAGTTCTCATAACGTACTTTGAGTTCTTATTGACTGGCTTTTGTCTGTATGTGCTAGGAGTCGATGGTGGGTTTGGTGTCATGCCTCACTATTTTGTTCTGTTCCTCATAAATGCTAGGCAAAAATTCTAAATGTCTTTTCTTGTTTTCCTTATCTGTATATTGTATGGTTTCAGTCCTGTTCTTCATCATCTTGGCACCTTATCTTTAGGTCAGTCTGTTCTTTATAATTTGCATGAAATCATGCTTATGGTCCTCTGTAGCAACAATTGCTAACTTGCTTTTTTAACCCCCCTGTTCTGCTCTTTCTTATGGTGTGCGTGTGAGCACGTGTGCAAACATCAGCAAATAGTTGCTTTTGTACTTCATTTGTATCAATCTTAATGCCTTATGATTCTCTTCAAAAGGGTAGGAAATCATTAAGCATTTGTGGAAGACATCAATATTAGGATTCTAGTGCTGCAACAATGTGAATGGCCATCTGTACAGTTTGCCAATTATCAAGATAAGAGACATTTGAAAGCTTCCTTTCTGGAGAAAAGCGGAAAGCTCTGGCATCCAGTGCTGTGACAGATTTAGTTTGCAAGCTAAACACTCCCTTGCTGCCTGGAATCTTCTCCTGACTGTGCTGCTGATCCCCTGCTCTACAAAAGCATGGGCATTCCTCCTGCAGGAGGAGGGAATTGCAGGAAGAAAGCAGACTTTTCTATTCCATAAAAACTGCTGTTGTGAGACTGAAGCTACTAAAGGGAAAACTGATGATGCTTGTGAAGCTGTTTGAAAGCTTCTGTGAAAATAAGACCGCACCTAAAAGAGCGAAGATTGATAGGCTTTGGTGGCTCTTAAAAGTTAATTATTTAAACTGCTTGCTATTCCTGCCTGTAATTTCCACATGAGCAAATATAGTGAATCAGGAGCCAGAATATAGTTTATCATTCATAAGGAAGTACCTAGCGCTGAAGACTGGGATCCACTGAAGCCAGTGAAAGTTCTGGTTATTTTCTCAGTAGAATTAGAGAAGTCATGGCTCCTTAATTTGCATATTCTTATGCAATTATTTCATAATTTAGAAGATAGGTCACCTTGATACAAAACTGCTAACAAAGCAAAAGCATATTGTCTTCTTAAATTTGCTGTCCTTTGCTAATTGCTTTGTAGGAGATGATTCATTTCACAAATGGGGTTTTTCATCACCAGGCAGTACTATGTATTTATACTATGTCAGAGAACAAGTCTGGGAACTATTTACAATTCAGGTTTTGGCTGAGATTCGTATTAATCACCTATGGAGTAGTCAGAACTGCTGTGCTGTTGGTTTGCAGAAGGAATTGCAGGCAATATGAATATGTGATAACAGACAAATTAAGACTTGAAGTATTTGTGTTTATTAAATGTAGTTAGGTACAAAAGGTGTAGCTGTTAATGATGTTTTAGCAGCTAGGAAGGTCATCTTTTGCTGCTGTAGATATGAGCTAAGTCTTGCCTGGTTACAATGACTTTGACTGAGCTCCTCTCTCAGGGACTGATTTTTGAGATTGTTTAGATATAAAGGAGCATATAAAAACAGGAAAGATCAACATTAGGAAAGCTGATTTCAAGCTCAAACAAACCTTATTTTTTAACTATTTGCAACACCAGCACTTTCAACCAGTTTTATGGTGTGATGAGGGCATCCACAATCTCTCTGGGCAACCTGTGCCAGTGCTTCACCACCCTGAGTGGAGTGAAGAATTTCCTCTTAATCTCTAATCTAATTCTCTCCTTTTAGTTTAAAGCCATTCCCCCTTGTCCTGTCACTATCTGACTGAGCAAACAGTTGCTCTCCATCTGTTTTATAAGCCCCCTTTAAGTATTGAAAAGCTGCAATAAGGTCCCCCTGGAGCCTTTTCTTCTCTAGGCTGAACAACCTTAGCTCTCAACCTTCTTCATAGGAGAGGTGCTCCAGCCCTCTGATCATCTTCATGGCCCCTTCTGGACCCACTCGAACACGTCCACATCCTTCTTGTGCTGGGCGGCCCCAGACCTGGACACACTACTCCAAATGGGGCCTAGGATACAGGATTTCTCCATTGCTTATTTTTATTATAATTTTTAATGTGCAAAGAATATTCTCTTCTAAGAAGCAAACTTCTTTCTTTGCTTCATCCAACTTCACTGGTTTGTGTGTACCTGCCTAAGGCTTAGACCTGTCCCTATTTCTCATTTATTTTCTTTTCTAGAGAATGCATTCAGGGCATGCTGCCTCTGCTTCGTTATAAACTGCTCTGGGATAGTCCTAATTTGATGTGACAAAAGAGTTCCTCCTTCGTCGCTGCTGTTCTGACTTTGCAACTGGAAATAATCCTTTCTTATAAATACTACCCTTGAAACTTCTCTCCAGCAGAAAGCTACTGCTAAAGTAGCAGCAGCAATGTAGAAAGCAGTCAGTATTCTTCATGGGTTTTTATCGTTCACTAGCAATGTGGTTTATCTTAGGCCACTTCCAAAATGCACTACAAACACACACTTACCATGGTACATGAATTTACGTATGGGGAGCTCATGTGAAATAACTAGAGATCACAGGCAGGCACACAGCCACTAAGGAACTGGATTTCAGCATGCAGCTTTATTCAAGCAAGTGCAGGACAAGGAAATGCTTTATTCAAGCAAGTGCAGGACAAGGAAATGTGTACATCTTAGCCTCATAGTTAGAGGAACAGAAAAGCAGACAGAATAATAATAAAAAAAAAAGTTTAGTTAAATTTCCAATTTTGCCACACAACAAAGTTTAGAGTTTAGACACTTTTTTTTGCAAAGCAAACCAACAAAAAGCTACAAGAAAACACCCTTGTCAGTCTTTCATGTTTATTCTGGTTTTAATTGGAAATTTGTAATAGCTGGAGGTTGGTCTGATGATAGTGTGAACTCATAAAAGCATCAGTATAGACATTGTGCAAATTTTTAAATTGTCTTGTGGTTCATTAATAATATTATTTATTGAAATAAATTTATTATTGGCCATATTCATTTTGAATAGAGCTGCTTTAAAATTGCCATCATAAAACTAATTAGTTGTGTTGTAGATAAGTGGTGCTCTTTTGTTGCAGGCTTCTTCTTTCTTGTGTTTTCTGTGCCTGGAGGGAATTTGAATTCTCATATTGAGTGCTGTTAAAGGCAATTAAATGGAAATTCTTATTCACTCTGCTTTTACTGGGTTGATGATGAACAATGGAGGTTACTATTGAATGTTCATTTTCGTGGTAGTGCTTTCTTGTTCCTGACACATTTAGGAATATTTTTGTTCCATATATATATAAAGCATGGCTGCCTAAGGCCTCATACCGTGACATATTGATTGAAATCAACACAAGATGTACTGGGACTACAGAAGCATGGCCATGCACGTAGCCGAGTTGAATGTAAATGCCATTTTCCCCCAGTACTTTCTGAAGGCTTTGATTAGTAACTGATATATGAATTTCAACAGGCCTGTAGACACTGCAGGCATCTGTTGAGAGCAAACAGAAGACGTCGACAGCGTGCATGCTTTTATTCAAAGCTTCCCTAGAGAAAAGACTATGAATTTGTTTACATTTCTGCTACAGTTCTGCATCTGTAACAGTCTGGGTATTACTTTTGTTTTCCATGTATATGATCTCTTCAGTATTTCTGACAAATAAAACCTCTAACACATTGGTATGCAAGTCTTATTTGCAAGTTAAATATTAACGCAGGTATTAACTTGCATGACTTTACCATTGTACCAAAATTTACATAATATTATTGAATTGAGTAGATTAGATATACTGGTATTTGGAAATAAATGTGTGTTTTTGTTTTCTTTTTCCTTTATGAGGTAATAAAATAACTTCTTTGGGTAGCATTTATGCTCATAACTATAATACATGTATATTGTCTCAGGCCATGAATGGGTGCACAATAGCAGTCTCTTTCTCTGTGTATCAGATGCTGTCATTTACATTTTCCAATGGGAAGTTGCACAATTTCCTTAAGGTCATATTGTGTGTCTTTAGCCAAGCATGAATTGGAAACTACTGTCCTGTAAGGTTTAATTTTCACCCCTCTTATAAGGCTGTCCAATCTCTCAAGAACATATAATGAAACCTCAATTTGTTAGTTTACTTAAAAGTGTATAAAACCTTTAATAGGTTTTTTTTCCTCCAAATTGGGGCATATGAAGTAAAACGTTATGATTTTTTTTTTTTTTTTTTTTTTTTAAAAAGAAAAGACTATTCATGTTGTGTGACGTAAAGAGCAAAACTGATCATCTTCATGAGTATTGAAATTATGCAGTGGCTCATGCTTAGGTGGTTGCTTGGATATGATTGCATTTTGATCAGTTCCCTTATATTCCTTGTTAGGATTTGAAAGAGAAATTACTGACGGGATCCAGCATCTTTCTATCTTCTGCCTGTCTGTAGGAGTGTTCAGCACCCTGCTTTAGTGAACAGAAGAGGAATCAGATGAATGAGACACTTCAATGTCTGTAAAACGAGCTGTTTTTAGTTTGCCTGACAACCCAAAAGTTCATTCTCTAGGTTTCTTCCTGTGTGACCTTGCTGATTCAGCCTGCATTCTAAGTATGAAACCTGCTTCCTGGTATGGGCTATCTCACATGCACTGTCTACACAATATCTATGAAAACCCTTGTTTACAGACCATTTTTGACTAAACATGCATCTATCTTTGTTTTGATTGCAATATGCCTATTTGCATTCAAAGATTTTAATCACTTCAGTGTTAGATTCCAAATAGCTGACCTCTGCCAGCTATTTTAAATGAACAGCAGGTAGTCATTCCAATTACATAAAGATTTAGTCTAAACTATGAGTAAATCTTAGAGGCATAAAACTTTTCCAATTTTTAGAAAATATATATGACCATCAGTCCACACATCTGTCATTTCTGCAAGGACATTGTTATTTATTCTTTGCATTGCAATGCTGTCAAGACATACAAGTCAGGTTTAGACTCTGTTACCTGCTGTATTCTTCAAGGATAAAACACAATCCTTGTCCAAGATGCTGGACAGTCTGTGTGCCGAAAGGGTGAGGGAGCAAGCAGTAACAAACAGCTAAAGCACTGAGCACATGCCTGTAGAAAAGCCTATGGAAAGAAAGGTTCCCAGTGAGGCTGAATGCTGGCTTGGATGTAGTAGCGAAGAAACTTCATCCTGGATAACTTCTGCAGCATTCAGATTACAGAATCACAGAATGGCTGAGGTTGGAAGGGACCTCTGGAGGTCACCTTGTCCAAGTCCCTGCTCAGGTAGGGCCACCAAGAGCAGGTTCCTCAAATGAGCAGGGTGTGAAATAGTGGAGGTAAGTACAAAACGAGAATGCATCTAAATGGGAGCACCAGTGCAGCTGCCACCACATCACATCTTATGGGGGGGGGCAGTTTCATACCAACTAGGTTTGAAGAAGGGCTAGAGCTGCTTAGCTCACTCACTCCCCTGCCCAGCCTTGCTGAGAAAGGATTTCATCATAGACCTATGTCTACAACGTATTGCTTCTTAGCAGAAAAATGTCAGAGAACCCTGAGCTTAGTGAATGAATTCTGAAGAAAGGCCACAAATATATAGGGAGATTAATTAAATATATATATATTTATATAGAAAGACAGATGCAGAACTGCAAGTGATTAAGTGAATATTATGTAATAAGTGAGCATGCAAGTGGTACCACAAAAGAGCTGTCCTCTTACAGTATCCCAGTGAAGCTTCTCTAGCAAAGATTTCCATCTTTGGTGTCATACTGGTTTGCCTTGGAAATATGCTACCCCTTTGGATAATCCCAACCTGCTTTTCCCCTGCTTTTGTATTAGGATGTGGAGGTAACTGATATGTAATGCATTCCACTTTGCAGCAAGTTAGCAGCTGAAACATGTAATGATTTGAACAAGTTCAATGCTGTTGCATTATGCATCAGAGAAACTACATTAAGTGTCAAAGCTGTAAGGATAGGCTGCCTGATTGTCCAGCTAGCAGTCAAGTCATGTTTTATTGCTTGTTAATCATCATATACTAGAAGAGCAAGTTTCTATGCAGATCTGTTGCCTCAGGAGGTGCCTAGTAAAATTAAAACAAACTCAGAAATAGCTTCATTCATTACTTACTTCTGTGTTTAGGTGATCTTTTGCATATACGCCGCTATCTATACCTAAACTGAACTTGTAACTTCTCTTCCCCCCTCTTTTGTAAGTACTACATCTGAATTTCATTGTACAGGGATCATTTCACATCATTATATACTAGGTTATTTATTGCTGTTTATATTTGACATAAATATTCTCACATATGTTGTTTGGATCAGTTGTATTTTTCTATTGCACTTTTATAAATTTATGCCTATTTTATTCACTGTATTATTTTTTTTCATGGTAGTTTGCTTCTGGGGCACTGGAATTTCTGTTTGGGATTGTCTTGAGTCCAATGACAAATGACTTTTTCCTCATACCTGTTTCAGTGATCAGACTGACTTCTTTCCTGTATGTGTCTGCTGCCACCATCATTTCTCATTCACTCAAATATTAATTATTGCTTTAATTTTATTTATATATATAAACTCATATTTTAAAACACCCCTTAAGAAGTCATAATACTTTGGGCACGTGTAATGCAATTATGTAATACAGTTCTCAGGTCTCAGTGTGTGCGTATATTTCTATGCATATACATATATATATATATATATACACACACACAATACTTAATGAATGGCATCTTGTAATTCATCTTTTATCACCAACTTAAAATAAATAAATCTCCTAACTCAGTCAACAGCATCCTTTCAAGCAAAGTCTTGAGAGATGTGATGGGAGTAATACAATACGAAATTCTCTGATAGAACAGTCTTTGTGTTAGAACATTGTGTGCCTCAGCCTTTGTAGCTGTTTTCAGCTATTGTACTTATGCTGGGAAGAAGGTTCTCCAGGGAACAGAAGCTAAGAAGGGTTTTTGCATGGATATATACAGACTTGTCTATGTCCCGATTTGATTCTGGAAGATGATGTACTTTGTCAGAAACTCTCTTGCCATGTGATTGATGAAACTAAGAGCTAGCAAGGGACTAGTAATGGTTTCTAAGTGGCTTACATGAGTAATCAAACCAAGCAAGACAGCACCATACTAACAATAACTGTAGCCATTAATGTGTTTGTGTTGTACACTGCAGCATCAATCCAAAAACCATTACAGAAACAACACAAGTGAGTTAGTTGGGTACTGTTAGCTTAGGGAACTCTAGTGTTTCTTGACTTTCGAATCCAATGGAATCATATAAGAGACTGGCACTGCTTTTGGCTAACAGATGAAAAATAGTGCTGTATGGCTTAATTTAGAAGTGAGGAATCTTGTGGAAGTCCTGAAGTGGATATGTCTGTAAAGTTTTAAATTTTTGTCATTCTATATAGACCATGAAGAACAGAAGCAGGACTTTTTGCTTGCATTTTAATTAAAAGTCATCTTGTGTTCTTCTCCATGCTGCATGGATTTGCATAATTTTCATTGATATGGAAAAATAATTGTGCTTCCTTTATTTCTTTCTCCAGATCTTTAACACATTGATAGCAGTTTTAGAAATAAAGAGGCTGGTATAATGTACAGTAAAGTTCAGATTTGCTTTCATAGGAAAAATGTTTCAATGATTTTTTTTCACATTTCCTATAGTTATAAGCACAAAGAATTAAGTACACAGTAACTTTGTTACACTAACAAAAATTGCATTTAAAATTTTGAAAATTCAGTTATGTTTTTATGCACTGTATGTGTATTATGTTTGTACTTTCCCTTTTCCTTCATATACGATGTCCATGTCTGTCAGAGGTGAAGATTCAGTCAATGGGGTGAGGTTATGCTGTGTAAGAGCAAATATTTAGCTAACATAACACATTACAGCATTGAAGATCAGCTCAGAAGTCCAAAACAATTTATAGTCACTCTTAAAATGTTTTGTGAAATAGCTGATATGATTAAATGATTTGCCTTAAGTAAAAGAACAAAATGGATGTTTGATGCAGTGCAAACAAAATACTGTGAGTTCACTAATCTACTGAGAAGATCAGATGTTTTTGGCAGTCGTTTGTCCTGTCCTCATTTAAGAAATAAAGATTTATTCATCATATTACAGGAAAAATGCAATGGAGAAAAAATACCTGGTTAATTACTGTTTTTTCTGTTTTGCTGAGGCTCTATGTGCTGTTGCAATGGTTCCAATACAGATAGTTGCATTTGGAAAATGTCAACGGCACTTTTATAAACACGCCACAGAAATGTTTCAATTTTCATGTATAAATTAAAATGTTTTTTTTAGATAAATCTTTTGCCATCTTAAATTCTGTGGGTGCCCCAGGATAGTTTTAATACATAGAACAGGAGACTATTTATTTATTTATTTATTTATTTATCTATCTATCTATCTAGTTAGTTATTTATTTTCCAAAACCAAAATGGCCCAAAATAAAGACAAGGAGAGTTTCTGAGGACTATGCAACCAACCATCCTCCCCAAAATCTGTATTCATGGCCATTCTCAGACATCATGTGCTAAAGTGCACCCTCGTTTCATCTGAGGAAAGTACAATATGTATCTGGAAAGCCATTATTGCCGTGTACTGATTTTAATCCATGGTGCTCTGGTAGTCCTCTACCAGAAAGGGCTCCAGATTCCCTTTCTTCATGAACCCTGTTTGTCCTATCTGCTGTCCTGCTGTGCTTTGATTTTTTTTTTTATTTTTTCCTCCCTGGGTACATGGCTTTTGCATTTGTCCTGTAGGGAATCTGTTAGACTGGAGCTTTCTGTTTAGGTCTCAAATTAGGAGTAGTGAGCCATTGAATATAAGTATGCGTTGTAAGATAAAATTTATTAGCAGTGTTTCTGAAAGTTGTCTTATTCACAGACAGTGACTGAATCACTGTTCAACAGTCTCATTAAATTGAATTTCTTGTTATTGGGAAAATCCTATTCAGCAAATTGCTGATGCTTGCTATTTCAGTAACTTGCAGTCTTTAGAGAAGACAGCTGGGTTAATACATTATTGAATATTTTTAGAATCCTTTAATGCTGAGTTCACAGGATTCTCTAAGTAAAGTAGACTTAAAAGCTGCAAAGTTTTTATACGGGGTTTTGCTTTGAAGTTTCTAAGGGGCTGCTGCAGAGCCAGTAAAACTTAGAACGTGTTCTGAAAGGCAATAAATAACAGTAAAACAATGATTTTTGTTTGGTGAGGAGTTCTTAATAATGGGAAGGCAGAAGAGATCACTGGTTACAGCAGGTGCAAATATATACTATGCTATGTGGTTTCTTAGGTCTTGGCAGAGATTAAGCTTTCATGGAGAATTTCCCTCTGTAAAACCAGTTATTACAATGGCTTTCCTCTTTAACACTGGGAGAAAACAACAACAGCAACAACACGAACGTGGTTTCTCAGTGGAAATACACTTTCTTTGAATTAAGATATGTGAGAGAGCTTTTGTTAAGCTAAATATTCATGACATTAGGAGCCTGGTTTTGGTTTTGTAAATTTCTACCAGAGTTAGGCCGTGCGATTTTCATCAAATGATGTGTTTTTAAAGATAATACAAAATGGGTTTTGGCTTTATTTTAAGTATTATTTTATCGTTAATATTAATATTTATGTTTTATGTATGTTATTTTTCTATATTACATTTTAGACTATATTATTGCAAGGTCTTTCCCTCTGTCTTTCACGGTTAAATGTTATATCCTTCAGTTCTGATATCATGGCTTGTACTTTGCTTTCTTCAAAGTTGTGTCACAGCTGATGCAAGTAACATTCCTTCAGATATTGTCACTGAAAAATATAACCTTTTTCAACTGCTCACCCTAGGCCAATAATGAGAAGAGCAAGAGAATCACTAAAAAGTGCCTATTTATTTAGAAATGTCTTAAATACTTGAATATTGTGTTGTTTTAGCTGAAGCAGAAAGTACTTCAGAATAAATAAAAAGAAGTGGCAGTCAAACTTCATGTTTACCTTACACATAGCATATACGACCTCTGCTTGGTACTCAGCTCATTTATCTTTCAAGTTATAGGAAACCTTTCTTCTATACCATGAGGTCAGCTTCCCTCAGAAAAGAACATTGAAAATGGAAAACAATTGAGAAAGATTTTGAGCTGTTTATGTTCTCTAAAAGAAAACATACTTATTTTGCAGTGTGAGAGAAGAAAGGTATTGACAATAACCACTTGGCCTCATTCAAGAGAGATAAAATACAGGCAATAATTAAGAGTTAGTTAGCAGTGCACCATCTTGATCTCAGTGGAGACTGCCTGGATAGGGGCCATAAATCCATACTGCAAATTGGAAATAGCTTCAAGATGCTTCATTTCAGCTAAATGAGATGGTGGCCCTCAGCTGCTAGGAAGCTGCTAAGGCAGTATTTATTAGGTCAGAGTATAGGACACCAATCTATTTCATTCCCTCCGGCTATGCAGGTGTTCATTATTGTTGATAACTTTTTTTTTTTTTTTTTTTTTTTTTTTTTTTTTTTTAGGGTTTCAGTAGTTTAATAGTATGCATTGTTTCCCTCTCGCAGGCATTTGGACAGTCCTTCTCAATTCACCGTAAAGTGGCCGAAGATGGGGAAACACGTGAAGAGACCCTCCTCCAGGAGTCTGCATCAAAAGAAGCTTATTACCTGGGGAAGATTTTGGAGATGCAGAATGAGCTGAAGCAGAGCAGGGCCGTGGTCACCAACGTTCAGGCAGAGAATGAGAGACTCACTGCTGTTGTCCAAGACTTGAAAGAGGTAAATGGGTGCGTGCAGGGAGCAAAGGAGTAATTTTTCATGGATGACACGACACTGAATCATGAAAATGCTTTTTATTTTTTGAAAATTTCCAGTATTTACGCAACTCTTTTTCCCACTACCCGCATCATTACTCAGGTAGTTTGGATTTGCTGGTGCGATTAGATAAAGCTTTCAACAGCTTTCTTGTACTGTACAGTAAAAATGAAAATGCATGCTCATGTTCAGAAAATAGGCAACATTAAGGAAGCCAAATGTCATTATTTTCCACATGGGAAACAGTGGTTATTGGTTAATTTCAAAAGAGAAATTATTAATTTAAAAAAATACAAATTATTAAATATTACGTTTTCTGTAGCTGAGTGGAATGGTATCCGCTTAACCTACAGAAACCCTAGGACTGAGTCTTTTACTCTCTGTTTAAAGATTATCAACCACCAAAGGAACAAATATTCTTATTTAATGGTTGCACTGAACTCTAGCCTGTAGTACAAGTCGGGTTTCAGTAAGAGGTAAATATGTTATTTATTTCCAGTACTAAACTGAAATATGTGATTATAATTCTGGTCATAGTGGTTAACAAAAAAAAAAAAAAATCAAGTTTATATCTGCGTATCCTAAAATCATATGCTGAAAGCTTCTCCTACTGTCTGCTACACAGTACTGTGCTGACACACCTACTGAATAATTTGGTTACCCAAATGCTTGCAGGAGAGCAGGATGCTTGTGACCTGGATTCAGTCAGACAAACAATCAAGTCAGAGGATACACATTCATCTTTGTACACAATTCCTTCGTCAGGGGTCTCCTTGGGATTCCTTCAAATACAAAACTCCCTTCCATTTTCTATCATGATTATTGACCTGTAAGTTATTCAGAAGGCAGTTTCAGTACCTGTCCTCCCTAGAATATTGATTGTCCTCATCTCTTTTGAGGTAATAACAACTCCTAGTGTGAGCCCAGCTGCAGTTATTTCCTGTTCAGATGCTAAACAGAACAAGCCCTAATAGTTAATTACAGTGTGAGGAAGGAATTTACTTGAATAAAAATCAGGCTTATAAACCATTTATTTATAAGATGATAGTGGACCACAAAGATGAAGTCCAATGCTGAACTTATTTCATGGAAATACAATCAATGTATTTCAACATAAATGGGATTAGTGTCTTCACTTACCAAGCTTATAACAGACACTACTACAATTAATTGCTTGAATATAAGAGATAGATGGTGATTGACACCTACCCTAGGCTGTTAGCGACCTTGTCACACCGAATTACATTGATATTTCACCTTGTGCTCAAAGAGATCTCATCCTTGTTCCCAGCTCAGTATACCTTGGTCCAGTCATATAAGTCCTAAGGCAGTAACATCCAAGTGGCTTCAGAAATGAGTTGTCTTTCTGCTGTGTGTATAAAATGGTGTCTCTTTGGTTCTGGGTACGGCTAATAGGAAAAGGCAGACTTAGCTTAATCCAAATCTTGATAAGACTAAGATAAGAAAAAAAAAAAAAAAGTATTCTTTAATGAAACATCTGGTACATTTTAGTGTAAAAGCAGTCATTAGAAGAGCTGCCATTGATTGATAGCTACAATAAGAAAATCATTTATCTCTTTAACCAGTATATTTGACAATCTAGTTAGAGAAAAAAAAAAAAAGGAAGAAAGGATGGTCTTTATCTGAGCAGCTCTGCTAAGCAATATAAAGATGGATTCTGGACTTAAGTTACTTGGTTGTGTCCTGTTTCCTCCACCCATATCCACCAATGTTACACAATTTAGAAGTGTTCTTATAAATTTAAAGCGTCTTGCAAACTAAAAACAAAAATAATCATTCCTTTTACCTTTAGACTTAAATATAAACAAACAACAACAACAAAAATCTGTGTGTTTCTCATATAGGTAGAAATAACATTTATGAATAAGTAACATAAACTTATGGTATTTTAGCTGTGTACTGGGTCCCTTATGATACTGAAGACTGATTCCTTGGTCTTCAGAAAATCAGCCTCCTGTTACTAGTCCCACATCCCTAAATAACACAGTCAGTGCTCTTCCATTCCCTGGGAATTCTCTTCTGGATAAGTTCAGCTTTCTGAATCTGCATGGAAATCCATAGTCGTGTGAAGGCATGTGAGCATTTTCTGAACTGTCAGAATACACTCGCATGAATGCTGATGACTTTTAAAAATCTTGGGAATTCCGTAGCCCCAGAGTTTAAAAAATCATGCCTTTTTGCAAGAGCATGCCATATAGTCACAGCTGATGTCTGCAGGGTGGCTTGACCTGGATCTTTCTTGCTGTATCAGGCTCGGGTCTCTGGAAATAACACATCTCAGTCTAGGAAAGCAAACCATTTTCAATCCTCATCACTAGAAAAAACACTTGGTTTGGAAGAAATTGTTTCACCCTGATGGTGAAGGATGAACCAAGAATTTCTGTACATAGATGTCTTTCTAGATCCCTGTTAAAATGATCAAAAGAGTGAAACACCGGTATTATTATTTATTATGTAATAAAAATTCCTGAAGTTTTGGGTAGAAGTATTATCATCATCTAAGTAAGTCAAGTAATAGAAACTAGGTAGATTTTTTTCTCCCACCAAGATCTCAGACATGGGACACAATGTTATTTGGTGATTGTTAAAACTTCTGTAATTTGAACCAGAAAAATATACTGATGGTAAAAACTGATGCCAGAGAAATCATTTTTAGAAGTCAGAGACTAGATTTAATGTATTTTATGAATCACAGATTTTGTGTAGATGGCCGCTCTGTGTTGGATAGTTCAGTATGGTCATTAGCTCATTTTCTGTGTATGAACTGTCTGCCTTTAATGAATGTTAAGTGAAAAAAAAAAAACAAACAAAAAACCAACAAACAACAAAACAAAACACAAACTATTAAAAACATGCTTTAAAAACGCAGTCTTTCATCATTTTCTAGTTTTCCAGTGATTGCTTTTTCTAATTTAAAAACACTGTTTATTTGCAGTCAGGAGACAAGGGACTGGTTCTTCCATCTGTGCCACTAAAAAATCTTTCCTTGAGATAACTGTAAGCAGACTTTATTTGATGGATAACAAAGATGAAGTCACTGCCCTGAGAAGCTGATAACCTACTGACAGAGGTGGTTATGCAAGTACAGATGATCCAGCTCAGAAGCTGAAGCAGAAAGTTCTTGTGATGAGATCGTGTTCCTCCTTTATAAGGAGGCTGAATGCCTTGGAGCTGGGTGTCTGCCCCAAAATCAGTGGCGACTGCAGGGGAAACCTCATGAGGTGAAGAAAGGAAGTGGTAGAAAATGGATATGAAAAATAGTACAGTTTCAGTTTTGTAGGTGTTATAAGACTAGGATTAGGAGCTGTGTAATATGGGTGGATGAATGCTTTTGTGCCTGAAGAAGCTGCTTATTGGCAGGTATTGGTAAGCTCTTCCCAGCACTCATGCATATATGGAATAGGAATAGTGAATAAGAGGAAGAATAGCATACAAATGTGGGGAAGCAAAAGGTTAAACTCCATAGTCTGTACTACTAAATAGCACTGCAGCTTGTAGAAAGAAATCTTCACCTGGTTGGTTACCTGCAGTCCAGGAGGTAACAGACGAGCAGGGAGGCTTATGGGATGGCAATGTTAAAATGTTAATGAGCCATGGCAGCAACATACATCTGAGATTTTGGAGGGCAAAACCAGGGAGGAGAGCAGTGGAATGTGGATAGGGAATAAAAACAAATTGGTGAGGGATTATGTACTGAAAGTAGGTGGAAAAAAGTCTGAGATGAAATTGCATAGCCACCCATACCGTTGAAATCAATAGCTAAATTTTTATTCACTTTAGTGGTACTAAGATCTTGTACTTCATGCTAATCAGGGAGTGATGGCTTGGACTCCTCCTGAGGGGAACCTGTGCACGATGCAGTGTGAGCACTTGTGCTGGGTGCTAGTTTTACTGCTAGTTAAGCTTCACTCCTAGCTATAGCCATTTTAGAAATGCATCTTTGTGAAAAATACGTGAGTAATGCAAAAAAATGGTATTTTATACTAAATACACCTTCAAAAATCCTTTTTGACTAGTTTCTTTTTAGAAATGATACTTACTCATTTTGAAGAGTCAGAAGAATTAAGATTTTCTCTCATTTTTGACAATTCAAAATAAAACCTAAAAACTTCAGCTGTGAGCACATATCTAATAAATCTCCACACCAATCTCACATTCTTTGGTTGTTCTTGGGTTAGACTATAATGGGATTTGGGTATATATTGCTTCCTGTTTAATGTAGGAAGTAGGTCCAAACCAGATCCTTGGCAGACTCATTCAATTGCCATCTATTCCTTGGGGCTCCTTCAGTCAATAGGTGCCTAAGTTTCCAGCTGTAAAATCTTCTGCCCATCCAGTGGTCTGTTTGAGGCATGTTCAGGAGCACCTCTGGCTTGGACTCAAGTTTGTTACTAGACTGTTGCTGGGTATTGAGAACTGGCTGAAGGTGCCACTGGGAATCCCCTGGGGAGATGTTTCCCCAACCCTGGGTATTTTTAGAGTCAACCTGGTCAGAGGAAGATATGGGTGCTCTTGATGTCCTACTCTGTTTCCATGATTGCAGTAAGGTTTGAAACTCAAATATATTCTCTGCTTGAGGGAATATGAATCCACTTCTCTCTCCAAAGAAAGTGCCCCAGCAGTCAGTTGACAGGCAATTTTGGGGTGAGATTTCTCTTTATTCCTTCAGATGAAGCTGTTCCACTTTGTTGGGGGATAGTTAGTACTTTGTGGGTCAGGCAGAGTGAGAGTGAGCAAGCTTATAATGAATGACTCTGTAGCCTAAAGGCTACAGCCACTCAGCTGGGAATAGGTAACTAGTTCTTGTCTCTCTTTCAATTAATGTTTAATAAGAAATACTTAAATATTAATTGGAGCAGAGACCAGAACCCCAATGTTTCCTCTGTGAGGTGACTGCCCTCAACAAAGGTTCACTGTCTCCATCCCTCAGAGAGAGTGTGGTCTTCAGCCCAGATTTCCAATGTCCATAGCAGTTTAACTACTGTAGGAAGCTGGAAAAGGTGAGCAAGTGCAGGAGAGGATTCACTGCTATGAACCATGCACTGTGGGAAGCACTTTTTAGCAGCATGGCCGTAGTGATATAATGATATTTTCCCTCCAGTGTTATTAGCTTGCTTCCCCTCTTAGTTGCCTAGCTTTCTTCATGCACTGTATAGGAAACCTGTGTGTGTGATCTAACCATTATTCTACCACCAAGGTGGTTTAAGTTACTGCAGTGATGACAGCTGCAATGCGTGCAACCTCCTTCCATGAGCTCACCTTTCTCCCTCATGGTGTTATTCTGTCCCTCCATGCAGCCATCCAGCTGATGAACAGGAGTTTCTTTTGGCATTTGCACTGATCAGATAAAGCCTTCATCATAAATGTATTTATCTTATTACATTATGCAGGTACTTGTAGCAATGGTTTTGTTTATATAGAAGAAGAAAGGAAACAATACTGAAGTACTCAAAGTTGGTATCGCTAGTGGCGTCTTCATCTTAATGTACCTCCATGCAAACGCTGCTTTTTGAAAAGGAGCTGCAGGAGTGTGATGCTGGAGCAGTCTATAGAGATTGCTATAGAGGTCAGAGCAGCCAAGGAGAGATAAAAGCTGTCTCTCTTGTCAGGAGACCTCTCTCATCATAATTTAGTGTAGTATTAGCATAGTTCCTCTAGTATTAGCATAGTTCCTCTGACTGACTATATTTACATTCATTTATTTTGGAAGTATTCTTTGATTGAACTGGCTCTAAATTAGTCTTAGAATATATATCTGCTACTTTGCCTAGGGGGAAGTGTTTTTCCCTCACCTCTTTTTAGAAAAAGCATGCTGAAGGGAGATTTTCTAGCTTGCTGGTGCCTAGCCACACTCAGAATATTTTCTGCCTCCTTTGCTGACAGTGCTAATGCTTTAGCAAGCTTTTCAATTTCTCAAGACAAAGGAGAAAAAAACAAACACACACATTTTCTTCGGCTTACAGAAAGTGTAATCAGATCAACTTTAATCCTACTTATCATAAAATAGCCTAATGTTCTGTAACATAGAAAACCTTACTAGATATTGCTGACCTTAAAATCAAACTCCAATATACCCTTGTGTCTTTCTTACCTGAGCATCCTCAAAAACATGCTAACAGTTTCTTTAAGCAGCCAGATATTAATGCTTTTCCTGTGAAGATGCTTGCCTGTGCTCTGGATGGACTGGAGACCTGTTCTTCTGTAGTGTTTGCAGACAAAGCTTTTGGTAACTAATTTTGGCCTACTTAGTGCAGCAGTTTTGTGAGGGTGTTATTTTGTAGGGCTGGACACTGACACATTACTTTCTTATCGCTCTCCCTGTTCACAGAACTTCATTGAATGTCTTTCTGGAAAGAAACAAAATGGCTTTATGTCTTGGAGAGAGAAAAATAAATGAAGCTGTGACTTGTAATCCTACCCAACCTCTCCTTGTGCTGTGAGAGGGATAAATACGCTAGTATCTGATACTGTCTATCTGTCAGAGAAGGAGCTCTAAGTATAGACAACACGACCTGTCCAGGTCTGATAAGCTCCTGGCTGCTCCTGAGTCTTTCCCTTATTAACAGATAAAGGTTTAATTATGAATCTGTCATTCAATTTCATCTCCTTTTTAGATACCACCAAACATTATCTTGAGGTTCTTGTTTCATACATTGGCCAATGAACCAGTAACTCCAGCAAGTGAAACCAAAGGTGGACATGTAAGATTCACTTTTATATTTCCTGATCTGTGGTTTATAATCCTATAGTTGCTCATAAATTTGGTTGTGTTTCCAAGCACATACTCTTCCTATTCATATTGCACTTGTTGCTTATGAAGATTACCCATGCAGGTTAAGTATGTTTTTTTGTGATATTATTTTCTTAGGGTAATCCTCAGCTCTTCGGTCTGCTGCTCTCGCATCCAAATATACCTGCAGTCTACCAAATGCAGATTTGGCTGGTTGTGTTTCCTGTTAATGAGCCTGGAATAATGACTTAGGATGCAAACTTGTGATCTGACACATGCATGACACTGTTTTCTTTGGCAGTGCTCAGGCGTTTAGCCCTACTGTGAATAAAAGAGCCAAACAATGGACAGTAGGGAGGTCAAAAAAAGGCCAGGCAGGATAATAGGGCATAACCGAGGGTCTGTTGCATAAATACAGAGTGCCTTATTATAAACGCTCAAATGCCTAGCTTCTTTCAGAAAGGGTCCTTTACAGGGCCTCAAATAGAAAATGAAAGAGGGTGTACTCTGTACTCAGCTGTACTCTGTAATCTCTAGGCACAGATTAATCAAATCAGGACCTGGCAATAAACCATTCTTACATAAAGTCTGGTGAAATAATGAACTCTTATTTGTGCTGATGTAACCTCTCAAAGCCTTTTGTGTACACCCATGCACAAGGTGTTCTGTGAGAACACACTGAGAACAGCTGTGGAGACCAGAGGTAACGAGTTTAAAAGGAGTGAGAGAAACATCATGGAGAATGGGACCATCACTGCTTATTACACCTGAAGGTTCAGACCTGGTGCCCGGCTTAGACAGTTCCTCAGTGGAGTGATGCTGGGAGGGGATGCCAGGAAAAGTATCATCATACATGTATAGTGTCTCCAGTTCTCGTGTCTTACGTACATGTAAGCAGCCACTGCCAGAAGTAGGATATTGGACTAACAACGCTCTGATCTGAGAAAATGTTAGATTTGAGCATCCTCTACCTTTGGTTTTGTTTTTAATGCGTAACTTTGCTGACTTGTTTTTGTTTCTGGATGTTTCTAATAAGAACTGCTTGTGCTGACTCACTCTTTTCACTATTAGTTTTCTAGTTAAGAATAACTTGGGCATTCATCTATTCAAGTGGCATGGAGTAAGAGGTTTTGGCAGCACTCAGATTAGCTGTGTTGCCAATTTTTAAAGAATCCTTGCAACGTGATCTAGGCTCCTCGGGAGCAATAGCCCAAGAGCAGTGATTACTTTTACCCTTGTGATTTCATTCATTTGCCTAGGATTAAGTGTGAAGTACTCTGCTTGCCAGACTTTCTGAAGCTCTAGTCCAAAGGCTTAAGTTCTGTTTGAGATAAACCTAGCAGCAGAAGAAATGTTTGCTGAAAGTCCTCACCCCCATGAGTGAATGGGCAAGTAGAGCATAAGCCTCAGCAGCATGTGCTGCTGATAAAGGATATTAAGCATAGGATGAAAATAAGGTGTTGTCCCTATTCCAATTAATTCCCATTGACTGCCAGTGAAAATATCCTGAGTAGTTCCCAATTGAAAAAAAAAAAAAAAAAAAAGAAAAGAGTTAAATATTTTCTGAGAGACTGACACTATTCTTACCAGTTCTTCAGTGCTAAAATGTGCCTGGCAATTGTTGAACGTTTTATGCCTTAAGGACTCCTTTGGGTTATACAAACAGTAAACTTGATGTATTCCCAGCGATCAGTGCACAAATGGTGCAGTTGTATTTCTCTTCTTCTGGGAGTCCCCATGCACATTGTAGCTCTACCTAGTTTAACCTTCTGCTGTTGATTTTCTTTTTTGTATCTATCGCTGGCTGTTTTCATAACCTGCTTCCTCCTTAACTTCTGACATCGCTCATGATTTCAGGGGTGTGGAAATGGTGGCACTGTAGAGACATTGATTCAGAGATGGGAACCACCAAACAAACGTGAAACAGCTAACAGTCTTCTTTGAAGCTGTGATTAGTACTTGACCCTTGAGAGAAACTTATACATGCTGATCACACATGGATAGTAATTATCAGCCAAGGTACTTCGCTTCCACATCTGCTCTTATGTATTCAATGAACACATTTATTTTTGGTGCTTTTTTTTCCTTGTCCTTTAATCAATACTGATTTACTTGTAAGGTTTTCTCCTGGGATTTACTAGGTAATTTTGAGAAATGAGATTTAACTTTTCCTAGGGAAATATTTTAGAAACCAGGGCAGAGAGCATTGTTGATGACCTGACCCCAGGACTGGACAATTTGTTATGCAGAATGAGTCTGAGCACGACACACCTAAATATATATCTTTGGATAATTAACAGCTTACGTCTTCGGAAAAGAAAGTCTGCCCTGTGTGGCAATGTGATGCCATGCTTAAATATGGCCCTTTGTGGAGCAGGTTCTCATACTCAGTTCCCTCTTCTGCCTCAAACCCCCAAACTCATTACCAGCTTGGCACTGGTATGAAATTGTTAATAAGTTCTTGGCTCTCACCATGTGTGTTAATTGTGTTTTCTGCAACAAACTCTGTTCTCAAGGGGAAAAAAAATAAATATGACAGGAGGGTGAACAGCAAGAAATTCAAATATGCCACTTTTTCTCCCTTTGCCCTTATTATAGTATATGAGACAAGCCAGTTATTTTTAGTCATTCTCAACAGTTAGTGCCAGTCAGCGTCCAGGAGGAGGGCAGCGAGTCAGGCAGAGGTCAGACAGTGTTATCACCCTTTCATTGTGATGGTCAAATCCACTTTTAAGCTTCAGGATTGAGAGAAATGCACTTTTGCTGGCAAATGTTTTAGATGTGTACGTGCAGATGCTCATACATAATCGGAGTTTGTCTGCTTCTGTGACATCATTGTTTCAAAACCACACCAAATAGGTAGAACTAGATATGAATGCAATTTTTGCCTTCACTGGTCTTTCATTCTGTAGAATGAATTCTGTAGACTTTCCTCTCCTTTTGAAGCATGGTACATTGGCTCTTTCGGCCAAATGTGTCTTGAAGGCATCATAATAAATGTGTGATTTTTCACTTCAGTGCCACGGTCAGGATGTCTGTTCTGATATTGGCTGTGAACTTTATGTGAAGGATTGCTGTGACATTATAGTGTCAGCTTCAGAGTGGAATGAGTTAAAAATGGGACACAGCTTGTACATCTTGTCAGTCTTAAATACCTCTTCATGAAAATGGGACTCAAATACAATACAGTTTGCTAATGCAATACTTTGTGAATAGTGATACAGGGTAGTTTACAGTTGTTGCTCATATTCTCTCCTGTCTCATTTTACCAAGGGAAGTGGCAACACAACAGCAGTGAGAAGTACACTTTTTGTGCTTAGTATCTGTACTCGATTAAAATGACAAGGGCAGAATTCTGGCCAATGTGGAGGAAGCAAAGTGTTTTTTCTCGACTGGTGTTTCATGTGCAGTGAATATCTGCAGTTCTCAAAAGAGGCATTCACATGTAAGAAGACAGATAAGAAAAGCAGGGAAGAAGTGGAAGATCTAAACAATAGGTGTAGATAGGGGTTAATTGTCAAATAATTGCAAATATACTATAGAGAGAGATTCAATATTTTGGTATATATCAAGTCAACAGCAAGGTTTCACAAACCCATTCTGGCTTTGCTCCAAAAATCTGACAGAAAATGGATGGCTTTTGTTTCTTATCCAAGACTTTGAACACAGACCTGCAGACCCTTTGCAAGATGTTAGAAAAGAAGTTTCAGTTCACAAAGACATCTAAGCGTGTTTTGAAGCAGAAACATGAAAAATATATAGGGAAGCATAGGGATAGGAGTATTGATGATACTTCGAGATGTGTTCGTAGGCGTCTTGTAGAACTGGTGCTCACTGTTTTGGCAGCGTTTATAACAAGCACTTTATTGTGGAGTAAGCGGTAAAAGAAATGTAGACTTAATACAATTACTGTATTTTTGACACTTTTTATTGTAGATCTTTGAGATATCAGAATATTTTATTTTGGAGACTAGAAGGTACAGATGATTTTTTAATACAGCTTGGTTTGCCTATGCTCTATAGATGTCATTAGCGATTTGAAGTTTATCCTCTGACAGCTTTTATCTGTTACGTTTTTATGTAGTTTTGGCTTCATCTTTGCAAACACTTTCAAAAAGCCAATTATGAACTTTCCACGACCACTTTCCTTGCACTCTCAAGTTACGATTGGGTCTTCCTCTCAGCCTGATTACATAATTTATTTTCACCAAATTTGTTACAAGATGGAATTACACAGCAGAGCTATAATTCTGTTTTAAAATAAATCACTCTATAGGCTATAAACGAAATTGAATCCAAAGTTGCTGATAGAGTTTAGAAATACTATTATATGGTTAGTCCATTAGAAATTGTATTAACATCCTCAAGGGAAAGAAGTAATGATAGTGCGTGTTATGAAGTTTAAAATGTAAAAACAGAAACAAAAAGCCACGCCTATGTGTGTCTGGAAGCTTACGATAAGAAATGGGAAAACCTGATGATGTTTCTGTTTAAGAAATCATCCTCCTTTTACTATGTTATCAATAGCAATAAACTTTTATTGTATCAACAGCCGTGATACAGGTCAGCTACACCACCTGCCTCCCACTGAATTCAGGCTGTGAATTTCATGGGTGAGCTAAGAACTAGTTTGCAGGAATTCAAATACTACTATTACCTAGTTTCACATTGCAGCAATCAGAAAGACAAAGTAAACCAACTATCAGCTCAGATTCAGCTGTATTTTGAATGTGGATTAATTAGTCTTTCATATCCATTTACTTTTGAGAACCATATTTCAAGACCAAATAAATGCATTACAGAAACTGAAACTTTTAAGTTCCCCTACCGTAATCTTACATTTTTGTTCTCAGCTGAATTTAGAAATAATCAGAAATGATGATTCTTTGCTACTGCCTCTGTAACTTTGTGCCTTGAGGCAGGAAGAGCCATGATCATCTATTTAAAGGCAGAATAGTTAGCAAAATTTGTTCTTTGACCTAAACTGGAAAACTTCTTGCTTCCAAAGGTAGCATGTTAATTGGAGATTTTTCTTCAGCCCTGTTGTTGTTTCATTAAAATTATGGCAGTAACTTAGAGTGAACTGTAGAGGTGATCTTCCATTCAATTAGGAACCAGATACAAAGACTGGATTATCATGGTGCTTTTCCTATAATATTGGACTGATCTTTTCCCAGGGGGGCTATAAGGAAGCTCAGACCAGTAAGAACACAATAGGTTGGTTTATTCTTTATTACATGTTAGTACTTAAGGAAATTTAGCCATGACTGTTTCTTTCCTGTCCAGCACCGCAGCAAAACTCTAGTATGAGCTATACCGTCTTACAACTTCTGAAATATTAAAGCTTGTCATATTAATGAAACTTAAAACTGCATTCAGCTTTTATTATGCATATTTAAGCATTTTTGTCTAATAGTTATTTATGCTGTACTTGACAGGAAAACTCCCAGTTTAGTTTACCTTGAAGTAGTGGAGGCAGCTCCAAGCATTGTCTCTGTTGAGGTCTTGAAGGTCAAATTCTTTTTAAAGCTTATGCTGCAGCTGAAAAACAGGTCAGATCCTATAATGGTGTCGTTCAATGGTGTGGTAAAATGGGTTGTGAAAACAACAGTAGAGTAAAATAAACACATGTCACTTCCTCCGCTGAAGCCCATAACTCAGGAGCTGTTGGGGTTGCAGTGCAGAACCGTGTGCCTTCTCCTTTTCTGGCTTTCTGCTTTACATCTCCTGCCTGTAATCTGTTAGGAACTTTCATTATTTCAGCATGATCGAGGTTAACTTCTAAACATGATTTATTGCTGCCACCTCTTACAGATGGGGCCTGTGTTTTCAGCTAAACTGTTGCCTAGTTAGATACTTTTTTTTTTTTTTGTTCCTGCAATTTTCACTTTATCATGTTGGGCTTTATTGCACCGAGCTGATAGCCTATTATGGTTCAGCCAAGGGTGGGGAAAAATAATTTGCTCTGAGAAAGAAAATTATACGAAGTAGACATTTTACCTTTGATTGTTTACGACACAATTTTCATGTTCTTCAGAACACAAATTGATTTTTTTTTTTTTTTAATTAGTGTTTTCCTAGAGTTTTCATTTGTTTTCTTTTGGAAGATGACAAAAAGCACTGAAGCATTAGTTTGGCCCTTCAGCAAAATGTGAATTCTCTCCTTCCTACCTTTTTTCTGTGCTACAGCTTCTCCTGGTACACATGGTACCCTGCTCTCACAGCTGGCCAGCAGGTCCATGCAGTATCAGTATCTTGCATCTTCCCACACCTCGAAGTGGAAAGCGTCACTGGAAAATGTAGGTCCAGTGTGCCTTCTGGGAGCAGACAAGCAGGACAGCAGTTGAGTTATGAGGGACCCTGTGTGTGTGCCAGAACAACCAAAGCACTGATGGCACATCTGCCCTGGTTCAGATAATGAACATTACAGGGGCGTATGCAAGCCTTCCACAGATGGGTTGTCTCTGTATTGATGGGTTTTCAGGCTTTTCACTGTTTGCCAGTGTCACTGCTGTGTAATGTAAGTAGGGTTGGTGTTTGTGTTTTTAAGAAGAGCAAGTAATGAAAAAATATCCAGATCTGATGCCACCAAGTTTTTTGTTTCAGCCAGGAAATGGCAGTTGCAAATCTCACCTGCTGTTGTTTCTTAGTAAAGGGAGAACTGTATGCGTATCTTCTCTTGCATACTCAAACACCTTTTCCCATGCATCACATCCCAGGAGTACTATATTCCTTTCTTACCTGTGCATTATTGACTTTCAGTATATTCTGTTGCCTTATATATTTTTAAAACCTTTTGCCTTGCTCCGACCAGATGCCCACATTTCGACTGTCCTCAGTGCAAAAATAGACTGAAAGCAAACTCATGATGTATTGAATCTTCGACTAAATTAAGGAATCCCTTGCAGGGATTCAGGGAAGTGTAGTGTGTAAACTCTCCAGCACCGTAGAAAAGTCATGATCTGTCAGCTCTGTGCACTTGCCTTGATTCAAGGACATTAAAACTCATAGTTGCTGTTGAAAAATGAATGCAAGAATTGCATGGGAACAAAGTTCTGTAACACACAGAAAATCTCCAACCTTCTTATACTGTGAGTTACCCTCAGAGGCCGTTTTTCTGTAAGGTACAGACAGCTGACTGCAAGCAGTAATTTTTGTGGTGCTAGATCAGACTTTAGAAGCTCTGTTTGAGTCTGTGACCTAATGTGGCTCTCTTCAGTTGCTTATGTGATAGAGGAGTTTCTGAGCCCTTAAATGCTGTTCCCTTCCCCTGCCATCCCCCACACCCCTTTTTCTCAGGAACTGGTCTCATGTCATTATGAAGATTCATCAAAGATTTGTTTGCATACATGTACATATGTTTATGGACCTTGGCTGCAGTTAATCCTTAATGCAATAATGTTGACCTCAGCTGAACTATATTTGCCTCATTATACACAAATTGCTACCAAAAATTACTAAATGTTACTTTTTAACCATTTGCATACTGCCACACTAAGTTGAAGAAAAAACGAGGGAGCCCTAAACCTAGAACATACACTGCTCTGTTCCATTCAGTAAAATTAAGCTGATTTTCTTGGCCTTAGTGTGTGATGCTGCACTTAACTCGTGAGCTTTAGCTGTTAATGAAAACAGTGATAAAAGCAATTATTTTTCTGAAAAAGCTCTGCTGTGCTATGTAGGCAATGAAGTACTCCAGTAACTCCTATAATTAAGGCTTTTCTCCTTTGCCTTGGAACATATGAAAAGATCAAAGTGTCGTCCCCCTTTCTCCCTCCCCTCAGTGGACGTTTCATACCACAGAATAAATTTAAGTGCCCAAAACCTAGCATGGGTAAAGGATTTACTCTAAATAAATGTTGTCATACAAATTTTGACTGGGCACTCTAAACAAGTCTTCTTTATGGACAAGATAAATATATATTTCTAGCCTTTTCCTCCTTGAAGTTCAAGATAATCTTATCCAAGGAATAAAACTAGCTACAAAGAAACTAAATAACCTGAAGTAGCCAGCAGCAAACTATGTATAGTTGAGTTAGAGAATGTTTATTCTTGATCTATCAAATAAATAGTCCTTAGAAAGGAAGCTCCACAAATTGGCAGAGATGGGGTATACTGTATGTGATTCCTTCCAGAACTGGTAATAATATAATGCCAATGTCTGGATAGTCTGTAATCTTCCATTCCAGGGAACAAAACTGAAAGTTTCTGCCTCAACCACAGAACATTGTATTTCACAGGTGAGTCATTTTCTCACATTATGGAAATGATCAAGATCATCTGTATAAGTGAGGACTAGTGATTGCTGCTGCTGCGTCAGTGGTGCTACCATCTGCTCAGCTCCCTGCATACTCGGCGAGCTGATTTAACAAGTCTGTTCTTATAGCAACATTAATCCTATTCATATGAGAGATAAAATACTATGTAAATAAATTCTGCCTGCAGTAAGAATTTCCTTTTTGAAAACCAAGTTTTGTTTTATGAATTTCCTAACTCCTTATATATGTTTCGTTTTACCTGATAATCAGATGTTTGCACTGTGTTCTAAATATGCTCTAAATTCTTAAGATATATAATTTATACAAATTTACTGTAATCAGATGATTTTTTTTTTTTTTTCTAATTGAGATTTTAAGGAGTAAAGGCTAAGGTTCTTATATTCAACTACTGAATGTCCCCTTGCATTTGAAGGCTCTTTTTACACTCGGTGATCTGTGTTGCATCATAAAGCTCAGAAATTCCTGGGATTCTTGTATTCCCAATACTAACGGAAACATGTTGATTTCTCTACTCAAGATTCAAATACTGTAATCTGTTTCCCAATGCTCTTGATTGGTTTTTAACTGTGTTATTATGAATCTGTCTGGTTCTTCTTGATATCCTGTAAGAGAAGATACAAAGTGTCATGTAGCACCTCTTTCACATCTGTTTTGTGCTCACACACACAAAACACTAGCAATGTTCTGCATTTCCCCTGATGGAGTATGTAAAGAATTTATCTTGCTTTTTTTTTTTTTTTTTTTTTAGCTTTTCAATTTTCAAGAAATTCCTTCTGCATCAACTCCTTTCTCCCATTTCCCAGTTACTCTTGAAGCTGTGTGCTATTGCTAAATCCAAGTTTCTAATTGAGATTCCAAGCAGCAAAAATTGCATCATTGCCTTTTGTTCTTCCATGAAAGCCCATATTAATGGAGACTGCCTTATATAAAGCAGTCCTCTTTCACCTTTGAGAACAAAGAAGAGTTCCTGTCTGAAATAAGTACTGTGACATTTCAGTGTACTGAAAGAGCTGTACTGAGCCAGGAGATGCTTTATCCAGATCCTTGACCATTCTTATCAGTGCAGTGCACAATCAGCACCAGTGATGGTGTGACGAAGTACCTGGTACAGTCAGGAGCTGCATCTCTGAAACATTTCCCAGGGCTAAGAGAGAAAAGGAGGCCTTGGTATTGCTCAGAGCCTGTTAGAGTGCTGATGCTTGACCTTGAGGTCACTGCAAGAACATAGTTGAGCCACAGACCAGTGTATACTTTGTGGTCTGCTACTGTCTTACTCAAACCTTCCAGTTCCAGACTTGTGCGAAATGTGGGCTCTGATTCAAAGCTCACCAAATTAGCAGTATTTTTAAATTTCCCATCTGAATTCTTCCACTGGTTATTCTGGATTTGGATCAGACTCAGGATTTCTGTAGAAGAGAAAGGGACTGATGCCAGGGTGTGTGGCATGCAATATCTCTTACCATAGTCTGTTAGACCTAAGTGAAATGTGCGTGTGTGATTCTGTAGTTGGAAGAAAATCAGATTCAGGTGTGATTAGTCAAGCTCTGACAAATCTTGACTACTACTCTTAATTTTGAGCTAACGCTTAGGGTTTTGTCAAACATAAATAAAAGATATTTTTCCCAGGTATTTGTGGATAAGTATAAAAATCCTTATGGTGACACATTACAGTATTAGCACCTGATGAGGCTGAGCTCAATTAAGCATCATGCAGAGACAGTATTACTTTCTCTGTTGTATGGTTTTAACATGTTAAATTAAAATGTAAGCTCATGCATGGTCAGACATGAATTTTCATCTTGGGCGATCATCTTAATTTGTCATATGAATTGTGAGATAAAAAATTGTGTCCACAGTGTTCCTCAGCCTCTCTTTCTCACAAGCTGAAAGCAAAGAATATCCAAGATGTTTTACTGATGCTTGGGTTTTCTTTTTCAAAGTGAAATTTTGTTTTATTTTTCTTAATTAAGTTTCCTTCATGAATGTGAGAAAATAGTTTTAAAATAAAAGGAGAAATTGGGAGAAAACTTTGATAAAAAAAAAAAAAAAAAAAGAAAAACTTTGGTTGTAAGAAGGTATCCTCAATTTCATAAATCCTCGGGGAAAAGCAGCATTGAGAGAAACTGGCCTGTCCCTCTGTTCACAAGTCTGCACCATGGGATAGACTGCTGCTGATTTCCATTACTGGTTTTTGTTACTGGGGCATAATACTTTTCCTGTCTTATAGCAAATAACAGCTTGAAACATTTGTCATCACTGGGGTACTAATGCACTTTATTGAAGAAGTACAGCAAATAAGCAGTATGCAAGATCATTTTATTATTTTTTTTTGGCCACTTTAAATTTAGCTCTTATACATGGTTATATGTATGTCTTTCATTAACCCCTGCTTAGCTAAAATGACATATTTGAGAGAAATTAGTCAATTAGTCTTTGCTGCATGTTAAGCATGCTCATACCTCTAGTTAAAGAAAAATGGACTAAGGAGAGAGAATTGGAGGGGCAGTAAAAAGATATATTTTGGCAGTCTTCCATCCACAGATGGCAATGGAGAGAAAAAATCGCCTGGGAACTCTGAATTTTCAGTGTTATTAGGCGGGGCAGGATGTTTGTATTGGTGAGTTTAGAACAAGTAAGGGCAGGAGAAGCTTACAGTATGGTGTTTACATTTGAGACAAGTGATTGGAAACGATTTGCAGGGCTTTGTCTGGGTCACCAAAAACACTCCACCAAGGGAATGAGCAGGAAGAAAAACTACAGTGTTTGGAACAGTTTTCTTTGAAATCCATCTCTTTTGCTAAAAAACTAGCTAAGTACATAGTTTGCTTAGTAAAGCAGCTCCTAAATAAAATTTCAGCTTAATGTCAAACAGCAGCCCAAAGGAACAGTGCTACAGCGGTTGCAGTCCCTTAATGAGACTGAAAAAAAAAAAAAGGTTTAGGCTTTGTGTCACTTCTATTTATGAAAGCAAGCAAAGTAATCCATATTAGGAGTTGTGATTCAACATGCTAGGCTAATACCAAAGAATACATCTGAATTGTGCCTAGGTACTCCTAAAACTTAGCTAATGTGATTTCTGAGGGGCTCAGGAGTGTGGGCAAAATATTTAGGATTCAGTGGCTGATGTTATCCTCATCTGTTTGTTGCTATATGAGAGCTGTCTCCAATGGTTTCCCATTTAGTGGTAATAGCTGGAAAGATCCACAGGGAAATAAAGTTCCTACTTTCTTAGGACCCAAGCAAGAAATGGATTTTTAATGTATTTTTAACTTGAGTCTTTGACTTGCATCTAGGTTGAAGACCACACTTAATTAAAACCCAGTACCTTCCATGCTGTTAATGTCTATGATTACTAAGTGGGGATGTTCTTTGCCTAAAGCAACTCATCTCTCTCCCTGTGCTTGCTACAGTTATGCCACTCCTGCAGCAGATGCCAAATTACTGCAAAGGGATGCTAGCCATTCTCTAGATCACCAAAATGGGCACCATTTACATTTCACAGACAGTGTTTATATAGTGTGGCAGTTCAGCCACTCATCCATAAGGAGCCTCCATCAGTAGAGGCAGGATCAGGACGAAGAACTGACAGATGCAGCTGTAAGGTTAACTTTTCTTTTCATGGCTGCATTCTTTCACAACCAGTGCTTACACTCTGTACAAGCTGAAGCAAAATCACCTGTGCTGCAGAAACTTCCATGTGATCAAAGGTGAAAGGTAGAGACTATTAACCAAACGTGCAGCCCCTGACAGGGAAAATGTGTTGCCAAAAGTTGTTATACCACAGTTGTTATATTCTGCCGATGTATTTGGTGGCATCCTACATTGTACTGCACAAAGAGCATGGTGCAAGTGTGCAGATATGATGCATATTGCATGTACCATGTGTGTATTTGTATGTAGGCGTACAATGACCAGGAAGATGCAAAGTCAATTCTCTGGTCAAGATGCTGGGTGAATTAAAGCTCAGTGTGATAATTAAAAGCACAAGGACCAGTGAGCAGCTGAGGCTGTTGTCTTTAGAGACACTGGTAGCTGTATTTCAAAGAAAAAGCTGAGAATGGTCTGCAGCTGTGGGGCTATATGACAGGGAATATATTGATCAGTTTACAAAGGGAGGTTCATAAATCTCATCTTATTCCTGTTGCTTGTCTGAATTTTGACCTAGTTCAAGTGTGGTGCTGATTTTCCCCCATGAGGATGGCTGTCGTTTCACTAGATTGATTATTCCGCTGCATTTTTGCAGCACATACCTGAATTCAGTTATGCTATATCGAGGCATAGAAAGTACAACAGAACCGAAAAGCCTGCATTTAAATAGTTATTGCTCAAACTGTTTTTAGATTTTACTGGAGTGCTTAAGAAAATAGGGAAATTGTAGAACACAAAAATGAGCTTGGAGCCTTCCTCCAATATTTGTTATATTTTGTAATAAAAATAAGGGGAAAAAAACAAATACCCACAAATGAAGCAAGAGCTATCAATCAGCTCTGTCCTGCTGGGATATTAGAAAACGTGAGGGAGCAATTAAGACTTTGGACTGCAATCCTTTGCTGCCACAGAGGTTTCTTGGCAACAGCTGGAGGTTGCCAAGAAACCAAGAAACCAAGCCCAGCACTCCCGTGTTACAGGGGGACACCTGGGGGGGGCTGAGTGGGGTGGCCAGGCTGGCACCCTTGTTTTATCCGGCAGACACCAGCAGGCTTGCAAGCTTAGAGCTTGAAAACACTGATGTTGGGGTAGGTAGGTAAGAAAAAAAAAAAAAAAAAAAGTAAAATAGCTTTCCTGTCTACTTGTCATATCAGTGTGTTTTTTTTTTTTTTTCTGGTTCTCCATAAATCTGAAAAAAGAGTAGGTCTTCATTTGTCAAAGTCCTTGAGCATAACTTAAGCCAGGATGGAGAAGCTGCTTAGCTGTCTTGCTGAACTGTGGATTTTACAGTCCAAGAGCTGCCAAGTCCCTTTGTCTGTGTGTGCCCTAAGAATCATGGTGGTCACTCTGTATTTGTCGTAAGACGCTGTCCTCTTCGTGCTACAAGGTCCTCAGGGGCAATCAGCAGTGATTTAGTGAATGCTATCTTTAGGTAAATAAAGGGCCATTTTAAGTTTCTGTGGGCATTCCCAGTTCTGTTCTTTTAACCATGTCTTATTAATAATTTAATAATCCTTCTCAGTGGAAGGCTTCTGTTTTCAGCCCAACAGCCATCATCAGCTGTATGGAAGTCAGTCGATAGTCATTGGAAATATGCTGAAAGGAAAACAACAGTGTTTTTAAAGGGGAATACAAAATCATAGGATAAATATATATATATATATATTATATAAAATAATATCCAGAGTCAAACTAATATTTTACCATAAATGCCACATTTTCTTGGAGAGTATTTTACAGCATTTAATTCTTGTTTTGGTGCATTGCAGGCACTGCATAATGTTCAGTGTTTATTCAATTTCCAAAAGAATAATTTAATTCTAAGGTTGTGCTGCCACGAGCAACATGCTTGAGTAACTCTCACAGAGAATGTCGTTAATAGTCAGCCCTTGGACTGTATTTTACATCTGTGTTTCTGTTCTGTGTGCCAAAAGGCAAGAATCTTGTGTGCCTTTTGAGTGCAAGATAGAAAACTGTCCCTGTAAAAATTACCCGTGTAGACTGTAATATGTACATGTATATTAAGTGGATCTGTGTAATATCCAGTCTGTATTAAAATAAATAAAGAAAAGGTCAGATTATAAGAGCCAAGATTAAGTGTCAAGCCAATTTGTGTTGAACTGTCAAGAGCAGTGTGATGTTTCAGACTTTCTGAGTACAGGTATTTTCACTGTCCTTATCAATAAATTTAGGTAATCTTTAGTGCGGTTTACTTTATCAAATCTTTCACAAAGGCATTTGTACTCATGAATTACCGTGTTTGCTGTAATGAATTAAAATTATGTGTAAAATTCAGTCCTAAAGAATGCAGTTTATAGACAGATGAGATACTTATCTTTGCTTGTTTGCCACCTAAGTCACTCAGATTTATTACCTAAAATAAAAATGCCAAGTCTTCGAGTAAAAAGGCATTAGTCATCAAGTCAATTTTCATCTTTTTAATATTAATCAACTGCTGTTTCTGAATTGATGTTTGTGCTACTGTCACAAAAATAAGTGTGTGGGGGTTGGTGGGGGTTCTGTGCACAAGGTCAAATTTGCTGCAGAATGCTGTGCTTGTTTTAGCAGCAGATGGATAACATTACATGGATTTTAATTACCGAAATTAATCCTGACTTTTAGGAAATACTCTGCCTTATTAGTGACATAATTGGCCACATGATAACATTTGAATTTTGTGGCACAGATGTGTTTGTTAAAAAAACGCCTCTGTCCTTCTGGAGAAGAATGAGAATTACTCAAGTTTTACTTGCTTGTTGCTCCTCCTCTCTTAGCAACCTTTTATACAATATAGATATTTTTCAATGATAACTTGAAATAGTCTGTTGGAATTGTGAAGGAGGTGTGTGCACGTTCACAAGGCGCTTTTAAAACACCTCTGCAGCTGGCACTCTGTAAGAATAATTATAACAAGGAAAGCTGTGCTATAAGCATGGGCTTTTACAGAGCTCCTTTGCTGAACTCTTGCAGCTCCTCTGCAGCACAACAGAGAGTGTCTCAGCAGATGACTACTAGAAATAGGCTTTTTTACCTGTGAATAGTTTTATTTATTTATTGTATCCTTTAGTTATTTATTCATACTGTATTCATACTACTTTCTAAAAGATATTAAGTTTCTTTTTTGCTTCTTTCAATGAATTCCTCCTCTCTCAATCCTTTGTGAGGAGCCTTGCACTAAAAGGAGTGTAGAGAGTTAATTGGGGTCTCCTATTATTTTTTTTCCCTGGTATCTAGTTACCTTTATCATCATCACCCATCTCTCCGTGTTCCTGCTATATTTCATGCAAGGACATCTTACAGGATTTCTCTGTTGTAGGAGCTATCTGGAAATCTTCACTTTTAGCATGTTTTTCTGTTTGTATGGGAGAGGTGGCTAAAGATGGATATGGTGGGTAAATGGAAAGCTCCTGCAGAAAGGAAGAGATGTATTTATTTTCCTGTCTTTTGTGGGTAGGAGAGTAAAAACTGTTTTCTCAATACAATGCAAAAGACCTGGTCAGATTAAGTATTCAAAAGAGTGTTACGAGAAAGGCAAAAGTGAAGTAATGAAACAAGTTTCTGGAAAAAGTCGTGGGATCTATTGTTGGAAGAGTTTAAGAGGAGATCAGACATATCAGGAATGACATAGATGTAGTTGCTCTTATTTAGGGAAAGACAAATGGACTAGATGCTCTCCAGAGGCCCTTCTGTGATCCATTTTTCTATGGTTTCCATGATCTTTTGTGAGCTGTGGATCAGGATTAATTACCTGCCTGGTTAATTTGAACTGAGCCCCCTGCTAGCTTAGCTGCACTCTCCCCAGGACCAGATGTATTCTTTCTGCTGCCCAGCACTGGGTCTGTGTGTCCACAGGCTCTCAGCTTCCTAGGCTCTACCACAGCAAACTGATCTGCTCAACTGGGGAAAGCAAAGGCACTTGTCAGCAGTCATTGTTACTACAACTTCTAGCTGGTGTTTACAAGACTGGTGATTGGCTCGGCATGCAAATTGAAAGAAAGCAGAGCTTGGATGGTATTGTAATGCAGTGCAGGATGGCAAGGCTGAGCTGAGAGCACAGGCCCCACGCACATGTCCCTTGGCAGCGCAGCTGGGTTGCCGGTGTAAGAAATATGAGGGATGTAAGATTGAGCTACCAGCAAGCTGTAATTAAAATAGCTCTGAGTCCTAAGGAGGGGAGGCAGTTGCCATGGGGAATGGAAACCGTACAAAGAGTGTAGCTCTGTGCCTGAAGCATAGGAGGTTGGAATTGCTGCCTGGCACGCTCAGAGAGAGGTTAAAGCAGGGAGCTCTGAAAACATCCTGACATCAAAAGGTGGAGTAGTATAGCAGAAAGCAGCACAAAAGCAAGCAGGGGTATATTTTGTTGTACCAACCAACCGTAATGGGTGCTAAAATAGCCAAAGCTCACCCCTCTTATCTAGGTTCTTGTATGTATCCACTTTAGTGTCTTTTCCTCCCATCCTCAGCAACTCACTTCACTCCTCTCCACTCCTCATACAGTGAAATCTTAGTCCTGCTGGAGGCTATATAAATTTTGCAGTTTACATTGATGGGTCTGGGTTTCTGCCTCTGGAATTTCAAGTACGTTATGTATTTGTGGCTGAGAAGCAAGAATATCCAAAATAGAGATGGTACGTGTTCCTGTTTCCTACCTCATGCTAGCACAAGTGTCTTTGTGTTCACCCTGCCAACAGTAGCAGGGAGTAAATGCCGTGAAAAACAACTTTGTTTTGCTTTTGAGGGTGGCTTGCTGCCCCGATCTGGTTGATGATGTGGAAGAGAGTGCTGGCCCAAGGGGGGCCAGGACCAGGAACAGCAGCTGTCCCACTGATGAGCTTAAACAGAGGAGCACAAATCCACACCCTGTTAGCACAACTTTTCATTTGACGGTCAGCCAGTGCCCCGTTGGGTCTAGAAGGAAATTTGGCACTTTGCACCTGACAGATGGCCTCTCAAAGGGATGGTGTAGCTGGCAGATGCCTCTCCCAAGTGATCTGCTCAGCTTTAGAACAAGCCCTGGGTTTCTTGACAAGCTTGAAAAGGCCTGTGTGAATCCTTCATCAAAAACCCTGCCTTGAGGCATTGTCATGTAGAATCACTTCTGTTGTGTTCCTTAATTGTGGCTAGAAAGTGACAACACTCATAGGAAAGTCTGTAATTGGGAAGAAAAAAAGGCTATGTAATCCAAAATGCCACAGAATGAATACACACACACCTTTTAAAAAAAATTACTTTTTTTTTTCTGCGCAATTTATTTTTAATATCTTTATAATAGGACATACTCAGGATATCTTTATAATAGGACATGCTCAGGCATGGGATAATTAGTGATGCAGAGTGGGTAACAGGGAGAGAGCAGGACTGGACTTTGGGCAGGAGGTGGTCCCTGGACGGCTGTGGTCCACTGGAACCAGTAGAAATCTGAAGACCAAAGTTGGTCTGAATGGACTGTGGAAAGACTCTTGGTGGCGAGTCCTGCCTTGCCTGCTCTTGTTTTGAGGGATGCTGTTATGAGCCTGCTTCAAGGCCCAGGTATTTAATTCGTTCTTCGACCCAGCCAATGTGGCATTTAAAAACAAATACTCCCACTTATCAGAAATGTTTAATGCCACCAGAGCTGCAGGAGACAGATAAGTAGCAGAATTTTAACTTGAAACAAAATGACCTCCACAATGTCTTTCTCACAGCAAAACCTTTTTTATTCCAGCCAAATATTTTAGCATTTGCCATGCTCATGTTTAAATGCACAACTTCATTCCACAGATATGTGAAAGAATCATATGAACTGAACTGTGCTGTAACCCTGGAGTTTGGATTTCCTTGTACATTGGTTTAATACAATTTTGTTAAGTGAAGTTTATTTTTCTTTGAACGAACTCTTAGGAATATTGCAACAGTGTTTGTTAAAGGTGCCCATATAAAATATGGAGTGCTACTAATGCAGTCAAGATCAAACTATTATTTTTCATGTGTTCACCAGGTAAATATATATGATTAGATATTTATACTTCATTTATACAAAAGTCCTTAAAATATTATGTACCCCTGCTACAGAGAAGGAAAATTAAATGCCTAAATAATAAGAACATTTGTTAATTTTATATTTATATGTATACTTACATATGAAAGTCAATAAAATAAGTATTTTATAAGGATTTATATGTAGGAGGGTTTAAAACATTGAATATTATTGGTTTCAAACTGTAGTGACTACATAAATGGGCCATTTAATTGCTTTTGATAGAAATTCACCTTAACTTCTTTAGATTTATCTATCCAATTAAACGTGTTGAAAATCTCAGGCGGTGAAATTATTAGGTGGATTGTAAAACACTTTATTTAAAAGCCATTGCTAGTGAGGCAATTTGAAACATGCATTATCTTAATCTGCTTTCTATTCAACATACTGTAGCTAACAAACACTTTTTTTTTTTTTATCCTTGTTTGTCATAATGCTGTCATTGTGCAAGTAAATGCATAAGAGGGAAAGATTATAGGTACTTATTATTCTACAGATCTTGTTCACAATACTATGTCTTTTTTTTTTTTTTTTTTTTTTTGAGACTGCATAGTATATCAAAAGCTAAGGAAAATGTTTTAATATCAGAATCAAACATTTCAATTATTAGTGGTTTCTGCTCTCGGTTACTGTAGGAGAGGTGTTTGTGCTTTTAAAGTAGTGTGCCAATACAGATGGTTAGATCATATATGATATTATGAACTCTAATAATGCCACCTGGATTAAATGTTTTGAAGGACAAAATCAGATAAATTCAGATTAAAAAGGAGGATGCAGACTTTTTTACAGTAAGGAAAGTGAATCTCTGAAGTAATTTATTTTGGGATATAGAGGTATCTACATATTGAAAAGGAAGAACAAACATTTCTATAAGAGACGCTCTGTCTCTACTCTGCTAGGGTGTCTACATCTATGATTCATCAGCAGGATCAGGGCTGCAAAGTCTACACAAATGTCAGACCAGGAGAGACTAGGTCATCCACAAAATCCCATTGTATTTTTTGTTATCCTCTGAAACACTGAAAATATCATTCTTTCAGTTGAAAGTAAGTATTCCTGTATGTGCGGTAGAGAAACTTCAAGGCAAGTCTAGAGGACCTCATCCGGGGACTGAAAATAGTTGACAGTAAATAAAAGGAAAAATGGTCCTTGCTCTTCTGTTCCCCTTTTTGTCCTCTCTTCTCTCTGTCCGCTTCAGAATGAAAAATCAGGATGTGCCAGGGGCAAGCTGGATATCTCTGGAGGCCATTACTGGCTTTCCAACACTTTCAGATGCTTCACCGCCCTGTTGGTTCAGCCAGTGAAGTTAACAAGATTACCTCTCTCCTTATTGCACAGCACTATTTTGATATCCTACCTGATAAAGCATTTTCTCTTTGTCCATTTTCTTGCTAGCTGGCGGTGCTGCTTGAAACCTCATGCTTTGCCTTTATCCAGGATTTTCCAAAGCTACACTTACCCCAATTCTCCTTGCCCCCTGTTGAGTAAGCTGAGTATAGACTCTTACTTTTTTGGAGAACCATTTCCTTTTGTGGGTGTGCAAGTCTGCAGAACTTTTCATGCCTGGTATGGCAAGTCCCTTTGTGGTTCTTTCCTTCTATAGGAAGGAGGAGGGATGGCTTTCCAGTGGTGTCCTCTCACTTCCTGCTATGCTGGGTAGAAGACATCTCTGTAGGATGCAGAAATAGACTTTCCTTTTCTTAAGGAAGATGAAAAAGTATCCACAATTTACATCAGAGGTTTCTAAATAGGAGGTGTAATTGAGCTTTAAAGTTTCTAAGTGTACATCCATATGAGGAGCAGCTGAAGGAACTGGGGTTGTTTAGTCTGGAGAAGAGGAGGCTCAGGGGAGGCTCTTATTGCTCTCTACCTGAAAGGAAGTTGTGAGGAGCTGGGGATCAGCTTCTTCTTGCAGATAACTAGCGATAGGACTAGAGGGAATGGCCTCACGTTCTACCAGGAGAGGTTTAGGTTGTAAATCAGGAGAAATTTCTTCTCAGAAAGATTAGTTAGGCATTGGAATGAGTTGCCCAGGGAGGTGGTGGAGTCAACATCCCTAGGGGTGTTCAAGGAAAGGTTGGATGTGGTGCTTGGGGACATGTGTTAGTGGGTGACATTAGTGGTTGGGGAATGGTTGGACCAGATGATCTTGGAGGTCTCTTCCAACCTGAATGATTTTATGATTCTATTTGCTAAAAGCAATGAATCAAAGATAGTTTAGGGTTTGAATTTTTTCCTCATTAATTTATTGTGAATTTATTTATGGTTTGATGTTGCCAAATAGATGCAAACAATATATGTAGCAAGAAGACAAAATCATTTATAAATAGGATTAGTTTTGTGATGGGATAATCCTGAAGGAAGACCCAAACCTGTTTTTTGTCAAAGTTGTGCAGGTAGCCCTCTAAGCCATTTCCCCATGCAAAGTCAACCTGTTGGTAATTAAATTTGAACTCTATTAAACTTTATTTTCTACTATTTGCTTATTGTTATTTTTCCTAAAAAATGCACCTTTTATTTTCCTTTTTAAAGGAAAGTGAGACTTATCAACAAACACATAAGATCATGGATATTAGTCTAAGCGTAAATTTTCTATTAGATTCAATTTACTGCTAGTGCAATAAAACTGTCATCAGATCGAATGAGATTTTCTACTGCATCAGCCATAACACAGTGACATTAAATCGGAAGTATATAATTTTTCCATTGTTCTCTTACTCATGAGTTATGAAAATTATAAAGTAACGCACAGTATCATGCTAATGCTTGCATTTTTTCCAGCAGATAAGTAGTGATTTTGTCAGGGTAGTTTGGGGCATCTAATTAGTTTCTGATTACATGGCTGTTTTGTAGGATGAAAAATAGCACAATTTACTGCAGTAAGGATGAAAGCTTTTTCATGAAAGCTTTTCATGAAAATTTGCATGAAAAAATGTAGGGAAAAGCCCAAACATTAGCTCCCCAATTTTTGAACTGGAGCCCTCTGTCTTTCATTTCTCGTGGTCTGTTCTGTTACATTAGACATGCATTGAATGATGTGATTGACATCTTCCACAATTACTGTTCGCATATAATTAGATGCAATGCTGACAAGGACTCTGTTGTTTGTTTGTTATAGTTTCACAAAAAGGCCTTATCATTTTTTCTTTTTTCCTTTTTTTTTTTTTTTTTTTTTTCCTCTTGCTTTTCTGGCATGGGTCCATTAGAAGCATTGCACTATGTTCTTCTGGTGACTAGGAGCAAAAATAACTTCCAGACATTAAAATGTTACTCGCATGTCATCAGCTCCACCTCTTGGATTAAATTGTTTTTTATTTACAGATGCAGTAGTTCATAGGAGAATCCTCTCTGAAAGTGTAAAAACTACTGAGACTGTGCCCTAGTAAAAGCACCCATATCAATTGCTCTGTCCTGGAAGTTTCAACATTCAGTGCTTGATTACCAGTTAAGTTTAATTATGAATCATTTTACTGATTGGAGAATAAGTTGGGTCACATTGTCCTCTAGTGGTTCACATAGATAACTGCCCTGCTGAGAGACTTGTGTTTTTATATCCTCTCCTGCTGTTCTCATACAAGTCCAAGTCACTTCAGAAGAGGGCTGATACAATGACCAAATAAAAATTGATACCTTAATGACGCTGTGTCAGTACAGCCAGATGTCTTCTATAAGTGTGTATTGTCTACTTGAGAAAAAAAATATATTTAAAATATTTCAAAATAGCAGTAGACACTCATGAGAAGGTAATGCATTTAGCCAGAGCATTTGATGGAAATAAATATATCCTGTTTACTGACAGTAACAAAGTACAATCTCAGCATGAGATATTTGTATAGATTGAAGAACAGCTTACCTGCACAAAACACACAGGGATTCCATATGAATGAAAGCAGAATGGGAGTCTGGCATCTCCTGTGGCTACTCACTTGTAAACTGTGACAACAGCAGGCTTTTGCCCTGTAATGTGAAAGCACTCACTGCCTTTCGTACAAAACGGTGAAAGCAACTGAGCACTTCACAGCTGGGAATCTGCCAGCATAATGCAGACATTTGCAAACAGAAGGAGAGATCTCGTAGCAGGGAAAATGATCACAGAATCATTAAGGTTGGAAAAGATCTCCAAGATCATCTGGTCCAACCATCCCCTACCACCATTATTACCCACTATCCATGTCTGTTTTTTCCATGATAAAATGCACTTTCCGTTAGAGAATATTTCATCGTCTTTTCAAAGTAAGATGAGTTTTTGTCCCCTGTGACAGAGCAGTGCTGCAGGCAGAGATAGGGCAGGCAGGCAAGGAAAGGATGCTCTGACCAGCAACTCTCCCCTTCTATCCTTCTTTTGAAGAGGCCTTCCTTTTGAAGACTGAAATTGATGGCAAACACCAGGGAACTGCAGAATACCTTGATTATACCTGACATGGCGGAGCTGTGCATTCAGTGTTGCCCACCACCAGCCTCAGTCCTGCCCATGTCCCCACACCTAAAAGCATAAGTGAACACTGCCGCTGCAGATGTGCTGACAGAAGCAACATATATGAAAACAGCTCTGTGGTATAAAAAGCCTTCACCTTGTGAAATAAGCTGTGGTGCCATTTCTACAGTTCACTCATGAGTTTACTAGAAAGTGAGGGATGCAAGAATATTTGCAAAGAGTTACTTTTATCTCATGCTCTGTCACTCTTTTGCCACTGGGGATCTTTTAAACCAAAGGCATGTTTCTAGTTAAGAAATCAGATTGATTTTTTTTTTTACACAGCTGCCAGAGTGGGGATGATGATTTTTTTTTATTTTTCTTTAACAAAAAGGCTTCATTTTAAAGAGTCACCTTAATAACTCTTTTTTGTTTCATGCTTTGTAGTGTTATTTCCAAGGATTTTATTACCATTTATTTAAGCTAGATGCTAAGCAAAACTCCGTTTATTATGAATTCAGACCATGTGGGTTTATCTCTAAGTACTAGAGGGTCGGCTGCAGAGATGGATATATTCAGAGCTCACAGACTACAATTTCTGCTGTAATGATTTCTTAAACATTCCACACTTTCAGGTGGATATAAGGCTGCATATATTGCCCTCCCTCCACACAGAAACCTTTTAAAGAAACCTGTTACTGCTTCCCCCACGTGCTCTTTATTGCACCCCAGCAGAGAGGAGGCCCTGCCCCATCATTAGAGACCCAGCAGTATTTCCTTCCAGGAGCTCTGCAGCGGTGCTCAGTTACTGCTGGAAGCAGGAGAAAGCTGTGACCAATTACACCTGTTTCTATTGATCAGGAAAATCCAGGCTGCTCATCACAGCAGAGGGGCGCATTGCTCCTACTCGCTGTGTCAGTCACTGTTCTCCTCCAGCTGTGTTAACTCCACCTTCCCACAGTGCTTTCTTATCAGGGTTATGTCAGCAGATTCAGGGGGCTTTCCAGAACATCCTGACCCTTGATGTAAAAAGCACTCAGGCCTGGAATCTGTTGGAAGTGATTTTTGGTGCAACCGATCCCTCATGACCTCTCGTAAGGCTGTCCAGGAACCACATTTGCTAATGGAAAAATGAAAGTAGTGACCTCATGTGTTCCCAGGCCCTGCAGGTAAAGTTCTGCCCCACACACCAAGGCTTTTGTCCATTTTGGACAATTGCTTTCCAGCAGGCTGCATGGCGAGTCCCACATGTGCCTATGCTGCTGATACGAGCAAGTGAGTAATAGATGTCTCTGCAGAATAGATGCTGTAATTCACTGCTTTGCTGTATGAATGTGGAGAGCATCTTTTGGTGGAAAACAGGTGGTAATTTTATTTAGATCCAACTGTATCACTGAGCAATATAACTAATGAGATGATAAAGCCCTGCCAGACTTCCCATTTCAATAAACATCTAATCTTGAAATTGTTTTAATCAAGCTTCCTTATCAGATGTTCTCATTACTGTGCTGTTGGCACACACCTGAGAGTATCGCTTTGCCTCAGTTCAAAGGGTGATGCTGTTTTAATTTGGACTCTTAAATCCTTTCTATTTCAGGATTAATTTTTTTGTGTGGCCTTTTCCAAAGGCAGTGTGTATCGTTAAAGGGGCTGTGCACAAATGGTAACGTGCTTGCTTTTTCTCTCACCAGAATAATGAAATGGTAGAACTGCAGAGGATACGAATGAAAGATGAAATTCGAGAGTACAAATTTCGAGAGGCGAGGCTCCTGCAGGACTACACTGAACTTGAAGAAGAAAATATCACTTTGCAGAAGCTGGTGTCCACTCTGAAACAGAACCAAGTAAGCACTGGGAGACTCTAGGTGCTGTGCTGGAAAATGACGGCATTTTCTCAGGTTTCCATGATGTGATCAATCAGAACACTTCGATAGAAGTTTCTTTGTGTGTGTATGTGTATTGGTATTTTTTTAGTTGGATTTTTGCTGGATGTTTATTCCGTAACAGTGTTATTGGCCATTTTTTACATATGAGGTGGCCCTTACCTCAGTTTTGGGAAAATCCTGAGGGACTATTTCTGCACAGAACTTTGTAATAGTGGGATAACGATTACCATATCCATGATTGCATCTTTTCCCTTTCTGTGTTTCCTCCCCTCCCTCCCTGCACACTGACCTCCATGCCGAGCAGCAGGAGCAGGTCAGCCCTCCGTTTCCTCTTACTTTGTTTCCTGTGTTCCTTTTCCATGTCTGAAGTGGAGAAAAGAGGAAATAATCTTTTACCTGTTCTCCTTTTTCTTTCTTTTCACTGGGTTTTCCTGTACCAGTGCTGCTCTCTGCTCAGCAATGCTAACCTGCACGTTTGGCATGCTCCAAAAATAGGCAAAGGGGTGTCAGGTGCTCCTAGTTTCTTTTATGTTTTCCCTGTGGCAGTGACATGCAGCTGACGGCAAGGCAGCATGCTGTAATTCTCACTGCAGTGCAGAATGTTCCCCCAGGAGCTGGTAAATCACAGCCCTTTACATCCAGTTGCAAACAGTGGTTGGGTCTGTCCTCTTGCCTTTACAAAAGTACAGTTTCCTTTGCCTCCGGATATAAAAACTGCAGAGGAAGTCATCAGGCACACAGTTGTCTTTTAAACTGAATGAAAGAGATTTGTTCTAATGTCAGAAAACTGAGCTTGCCATGATAAATAAGTACGTATTCAATCTGGATGATGAAACAGTTTCTTTTAGACACTTCCCACACCAGCATAACATAGTGCTCTGTAACAGCATTTCCCCAACTTCCAGTAGATTGCAGTAGTACTGCTTTGCAGACCCTGTTTTATATCCTAGGCTATGTAATGGTTCATTTATCAAATAGCTAAGACCGGCAGTTTCTGGCAGCAGTCTGTTAGTAAGGCTGCCTTATTCCAGCAGGAATATGCAGCACTATTTCATCTGTCTTTGCTATTCTACCCCACTAGCACAAATGGAATTGAAGCTTGTAGAACAATGGAGCAGTGCTGCAGAGAATGCACAATTAATGCAAGTTGGTGTCATTCCCTTATTTCACACTCTGAAACTGAATTTCTAGCAGATCATCTTTATGTCAGAGTTACTTAACAAGCCAGCAAATTTTGCCTTTGAGGAATATATTTTTTCCACATCAACCTCATAGGAGGCATCTTCACAGGAAAAATAAACATAAATACCCCTTTAAGGACCATCATAGTTTCCCCCAGAAGAAAATCTGTTTACCAGTGTTTGTATTTGTCATAGTATATCATTCTTAATGGAATCAAATGCTGGCACTCTGGGGAGAGAAAAAGCATTGCCACATTTTTGAATGACATAAAAAGTCAGTCATTTTGTATCACATACCCACGCACATGTGATTCCAAAACCAGTTTTAATCTACAAGATAAAATATCAAGAGCATTTTATATTTTACTACTCTAATTTACAAAACCATATGTTACAAGTATTGGTGAGAAACTGTCATCATTTTTGTAGCTTTTGTAAGCAAGAATCTATGATATGGTTACTGTATGGATAATGTAGAACTCTGGTTTTCATATGGACTTAAAATGGAAAAATGGAAGATGTGTGTTTTTTGTTGTTGTTGTGGTTTGTTTTTTTTTCTTTCCCTCCAAGTCTTTAAGTTATAAACATAGATACTTGTTTGGATTTAATATTTATATATATATTTAGATGAACATCTTTCTACAATCACAGAAGATACCTCGTACCTAAATGGAAATTTCAAAATACCACAGATTTTTCTTTTCTCTCAGTATAACTTGGAAACTTTCTTTGTTGTTCAATATTTTTTTCATTCTCTGGATTTGAAGATTAGTACTTTGATTTTTAAGCTTGCCTTTCCAAAAGCTTATGAGTACCAGATGTTTGACAGGTTGATAAACATTCTACTCCAAAAGGAATGGCTAATGTTTTTGTATTCACCAGAATCTTATAGTTTGTTTAAAAACATACATACATACATATATCAAATGAAAAATATTTTAGACAATGGCTTAAAATTGCACATAGTAATGCATATTCATTTGAATTAGAAATATCTCAAATGAAAAGGTTTTTTTTATTATTTTTATTTTTATAGAAGCATGAAAGTTCAGAGTTCTTTTCCTCCTTTGCTAAACCATCAAATTATTTCACCCAATACAGGGAATTTCAGGGAATTTTTGGCACTTAGAAATGAAATGGTGGATGACTAAATGCTTAGAATTAAACTAAAAATCTAAGTATGATCATTTTTATCAGTCTTCCTTTTCAATGCTGTGGGATTTTTTAGCAGTGAAAAGGAAGATGAGGAGGGCCAGCAAGGGAAGATGTGCCACTCTGGGGAACTTCTGCACTGTCTTTACATTGCTGAGCAACTGGTTTCAAGCTAGAATTGGTTTTCTGTAGGCTTTGCTTCTTTTTAGGTGCAATAGAGAGGACTGCACTTTTGTTGTTGTGGGAGATGTCAGAGTTGCCTTTAAGAAGAGAGCTGATTACCTCAGCCCACACTGCACGTAAATACACTGATAAAATCCTGCAATGTGTATGGGGCTGTCAAAGGCAAAGGACCCGTGAGTCCTTCCAAGGCTGGTGCAGCAGTGCCAGGTCGGTGGTGGAAGTGTTTCAGGCAACAACAGGTTGCCACGTGCTCCAAAATGGCATCCCTAAACACAGTTCAAGGACTGTGTGGCTGAATGTACTATAGTTTAGGCATCTCAGAGTTTAAAGTGATTGTGTGAATAGCTAGATGTCCAATTTTTAAAATTAAATGCTTTTTGAATAAAGGAGAACATGTAACACAGAGAGGAGTTGAGTCTCTCCTGCAGTTTCTGCTCCTTCCATCAATATTTTTGAACACTACTGAGACACCAAGGTACTTTAGAATATCCATGCCTGAGTGACTTCACATCTGGTAAAAATTTAGATATGAAGTAATCTTTGGAACACTTGTAATTAATAGATCAGCCTATATTAACCTGAGATCTATTTGTACCATGATATACCAACATTGCTAATGGTAATTCGTAATAAATCTATGGTTACTAGCACACCTGCTACTAAACAGCTTTCTTTCCATGAAATACATTGTTTATTGTCATAAGTTATTTGGGAAAGGTGTAACATTTCCTGTTTCACACCTGCCATAAAAAGTGAGCAGTTGAGTCTTCAACAGAGAAAGCTGCACTTGCGTTTTCTGTGCAGACATTTCTTTGCAGCTGCAGGCAATGCCTGGTATTTAACTTTATATTTTCTGTAGTACCTATTTCAATAAGGCTGATAAATGGCAGGTTTTCATGACTCAAGTTTTAGTATTATGAATGTTCTTTGTCTTGTCTAATTCAGGTTGAATATGAAGGCTTAAAGCATGAGATTAAACGATTTGAGGAGGAGACAGTGTTGCTTAACAGTCAGCTAGAAGACGCCATCCGGCTGAAGGAGATAGCTGAGCATCAGCTGGAGGAAGCCTTGGAAACTTTAAAAAATGAAAGGGAGCAAAAGAACAATCTGAGAAAGGAACTCTCCCAGTATATCAACCTCAATGATAGTATGTATAATAACCATATTAATATATCAGTAGATGGATTAAAGTTTGCAGAGGATGCGAGTGAGCCCAACAATGATGACAAAATGAACGGACATATCCATGGGCCTCTTGTGAAACTCAATGGTGACTACCGAACTCCCACGGGTAGGAAAGGAGAATCTCTGCACCCTGTCTCTGACCTCTTCAGTGAGCTCAACATATCAGAAATACAGAAACTGAAGCAGCAACTCATGCAGGTAAGAGTTCAATTTAATGTCCTAAAACTTGTGGGCACACATCATATGGACCCAGGTGCCAGTTTTTGCATTGACCTCAATTTCCCCCAATGTTGTTCTTGACCATGTACATGTATTTCTACTTTGGTGTTTCTCCATATTCAGATTTTGCCAGAAATAACCTTAGAGGACAGAATAACTGTCTGTGCAGAGTCAGCATCATCTGAGCTGATGTTTACTGGGAAGAGTAGAAAGGGACTTAGTTACTGTAGTTGCAGGTGGCTAGATTCTCTTTTCCTGGTTTAATAATGGGAAATATTACTGAGGTTGCAAGTAGAATAACGTCCTCTTCAGTATGACCAAAGTTATCCTGGAAAAAAGTGAAATACAGGTAGATTTAATTATGATCCTTGCAAGTCAGAGGTTTTTTTTTGCCATTAAACTTAGCATGCAATCAGGAGAGAACAAAAGGGGAAAAGCATTCCTCTTAATACCTGTGCACTCACAGAGCATCTGAGGTGTCACGCAATGGCCTTGTCCATGTGGGCAGTGCCAGCAGATGCGTAGGTGAGTGCATGTTGATCATTTATTTTCAATTTATCCAGGCTCAGCCCAGACATAACCAGAATAGGAGCTTGGGGTGTGATACAAATTAAAACTCAAGCTGATGGCCCAGAGCTGACATTATCTTAGAAAGGAGTACAGTGCAACACAGTGAAGGGGTCCCTCTGTCCAAGCTTTTGAGCATCAGCTCTGCCAAAAGAGCCTGAAAGGTTTTGGCACCCTCAGAGAAACATCCAGCATTTTCTAGCTGTGGGATGACAAAGAGGGTCTCTCCTAAAGAAAGATCTGCTTACAACATGAAAGATGATTTGGAGGTAAAGTTGAGCAAACTCAATTTTCAGCTCCTGCTGGATAACAATAAAATCCCCATGAGTTTGTCCTGTATTTGCTGCAGTGTTGTTTTATTTATTTAATTGTCAAACTCACCGTGGGAAGTTTTGATCTGAGCTACGACAAGGAAAATTTTAATGGCATCTAGTGCGGTTTACTTTGATGCAGAATATACATATTTTAACCAGAAAAGCTTGAAATTTGGAATTTTATTTCTGTGAAAAATTCTGGTAGAGACTCTTCCAGTATTAAAATAGAAACAGCATGTATATTTTGCTTCTACATACATATTATATGCAAGTTGTGATTTTATTCAGAAATACAATGTTAAGAAAAAATACCTGGTTTCAGAAAAACGTGCTTTGATATGTTCATATTTTAATATACAGTTTAACTATTTTCAAGCATAATTTACAATGAAGAGTATGCAATAAAAATATGAAGCGAAAGCTGTTGGGAAATTAAAAAACAAGGTTGTTTGGCTAAGTCTTTTCTTGATTATATTAAGTATTAAGCTTGTTGAATCAGCAGGCTTCTACTTGAAAGATACTGTAAATGTGTTTATAATCTCTGATTTTAACATTACTTACTTCTTTTACACTCCTTAAACAAAGAGTCAGCTTTCTGACAGTCACTACCTGCTAGCTGCCCATCTTAGGACTGTAGAAGGACCCTAGAAGATAAATCTAACCATTTTTTGGTCACAGTGGCTTCTTTGGGCTCCAGCAGCTCATGGAAATAGCCTCCATTTTTGTTCAGTATTCTAGTGATGTTAAAAGGTTTGAAAAAGGGAGACTGTCCCTAGCTGGAAACCTCATTTCTTTAGATACTGGGAAGGCTTACTACAAACTGCTGATGTGTCCTCTTTTTAAAGCAATCATCTTCTCTGTTTCATTGTATCAGTGCACCCTGGGTCACACGAATTAACTGTGAAAAATTCCATCAAAAGTTTTTCCTCATGGTAAGAGGGAGATTTAATTGGGTTCAAACTGACAAAAGGTAATTCTTCAGTGAAATTGGTTTTTTTCTCCTCAGCAGTGTCTTTGCCATGTGTTGTTCATACAGTCATGTCTCAGTATTTGGTACATACTCCTCTTCTTTACTCAGAAGAAGTTTATACCATGACAGAGTGCTGAAAGAACCGACCCTCTCCTTGGGAAGCATTGTTGTCTATAGGACAGTGGGCTTCTTCTTTGAGAGAATCAAATTAAGATTTGCCATTTTGTGCATGTGTGTGGCAAGTTCTCATAGTCTTCTCTCTCAAAAAGAAGCCTGGACCAAAAAAGTTAGCATGACAGATAAAGATCGTTTTGCAACTTTGCAAATTCTAAAGAGGCTGATTCTCCATGATCTGTGCTGGTCCCTAGAAGAGATTCAATTGCAAGTGAAAACTTTCCATCTTTTAAATCCACTAGATAATAAATGTTTTGATGAAAATTCTCATATTCCATTTGCTCCAGGTTCTGCTTTCACTTTTCTTATCCAGTGGGAAGAATTATCCATCCCAGTTTTAAAGCCTAGGACTCCTCTCTTCCTGGTGCTTTCCCAAGGCCAACATTATAAAACTTAGATTAAGCTTGCTTTTAAAAAAGAAAAAGTGTCAATCAGCCCAGATTCTGACACTCCTCCAGTTGCCTGTTACTCTCTGACAAAAATGATGTGTCTAAGATTCAACGTTCTTGAAGTGAGTTCTCCTTTTTGTTTATTCCAGTCTCACCGGGAATTGGTCACTGATATTCTCTCTTTTTTTTTTTTTTTTTTTTTTTTTTTTTTTTTTTTTTAAAGTTAAATAGCAATGCTATAATTGGCTTCCATAACTGCAAACTATAAAACAAATTGGAAAGGAAAACTTCTCAAACTGAAATCTTTGAAATGAAGGATACACTTCAAAATGGGTACAAATACTTTTGTATTGCTTTTATTTTCACTTTAAGATAATGACAAGGATCCTTTCCACAGCTACTAATTTCATCATAAAAACAAAACAAAACCAAACAAAAACAGATGGAAGAAGAGCAGCCTATTCCCAAACATTTGTTCTGTGTGGAAAAAAGATTATTGTCTAGAACAATAAATGTAACTACTGTCCTTAGAAACAGCAGAGTTGTTAATATTCAGAAGGTGCACTGTGGGCTCAGTTGGGGCTTCATTTTTTATCCCTGGAAGTAGGAGCATGTATTTATCTTCAGGCAGAAGTGGATTAATGTCATCCATTATTACTGAACTAGAATGAGTAAAATTCAGTAGATCCGTGTATTTCATTTTACTTACTGTACAAGATGGTGTATGGGCTTTAAATTTGCATGTTTTCTCTGGAAACAATCCTTCCTATTTTAAAGAAGTGTTTGTTTCCAGTCCCCATTTATGTTTAGCAGAAAAATTATTGTAAATGATCCCTATTAGCTCTGTTGCAGTTTTTCTTCATTATAGAATATGACAGCTGAGGTCAATAATCTGGTAGGACTCTGTCTGATAAATTTAAGCAGACACTGAAACACAGTGCTTCTTTAGCACCAAGTTTTTTTGTTTGTTTTTGTTTTTAATGTAAGAAAGAACTCTTTGGCTGTTAATTTTTACAGTGGTGGAATCCACTGTTAATTGCCTGCTTTCATGTGAACATACCCACCCACACATGTGGACACATATGCTTTAAAAAGCCAACTGTCTTTGCTGCGTGCATCATTATCCATGCTTCTTCTTACCATAAGGTGAGACAGTCCTTTAAATTACCAGAAGCTCACATGTATCTCTCCTTACCAGGCTGAAGGAATAAATACCTCCATTAGCTGGTGAGGATAATGTAATTAACACTTCAGCCTGCTGTGCCAGGTGGTAGCAACTAGAATTCAGCTGAGAGCTGCCAGGGAGAGCAGACCTCAGGCAGGCTACTCAGTGGAAAATTCATAGGGAAGATAATGAAAATGCTTTTGCTGGTAGCTCTGTGTTGGTCCCCAGGATAGGCCTGGCAGGGAAATCTGCACAGAGCCATCACTGTTTAAGAAGGTGACTCGGCAGGAGGGAGGACTGTGCTGTTTTGCATTTTCTCTCGGTAAACCAGATGCTCAGCAAGAGTGGGATGACACCAGTGGTGAGCTGCAGGACAGGCTAAAGGCAGACTGGCATGGCAACTCAGGAACAGCTGTACCAGTGTACTTATTGCATTCAGCTGTCCTCTTCTGCATTACAGCACAGGCTATGTAGTGCCTAAATGGCGCTTCCTATATTTAAGGAGACAGATTTTTCGTGGGTCATAAAATAATGATGATGCTTTTTTTTTTTTTTCTTCTGGAGTCATCAGTCACCTGCACACAAGAAAACTAGGACGACTATTTAAATATTTTTAACGTGGCTTCTATTTTTAATCTTACGGTCTTTGCCTGCGATCGATTGCAAGTTATAATTGAGGCAATGTTTTGAAAGCTTTTCTGTAAAGCCAGGGGATCATCATATGCCTTAGTAACCTTAGTATTTTTGAGCAGCAGCTACTGCTCAGAAGCCCCATTATGAGATAACAAGAGTCTGAACCACTGTTTCAAACATTTTGTGAGACAACATTAATAAGCTCAAAGTCTCTAAAAGGCTTTTCTTTTCCATCAGTGAGTTTCATGGTGGCTGCTTTGACTCTTCCAAACACTACCTGGGGAGATGCTGATAGGGAAGGCAATGCTTTTTTGAAGGGTCTTTCAGAACTGACAGCTTTGAATTCTCTGAATTAGTAATTCAGTCATGCACAATGGAAGTGTGGAACATGATGTCTTCGCACGTCTAAATACTGGGCTGAGATACTGCAGCAGAGTAAGAGCAGTCAGCCTGATAGGCTCCAGATCCTACTGCAAAGGCCACGAGAGTGAGAATCATGCCATGCCCCTGTGCCTTCCTCTGCTTTCCAATTCACAGCTCAGAACAGGATGAAGGCAAAGAAGAAAAAGTTGGAACATTACACTAAAATTTGAAATGAGAATCATTCAGGTGTGTTATGAGCAGTGAATATCTGAGCAGATATTTCTTGTTCGCTTGAAGATGCTGTGCTTTAAAACTTCAAGAAGAGTCCTCTAGGTCTTCTTCCACTTTTCAACATCCACATTTCTCTGTGGTTATTCAGAAAGGAACTTAATAGGTCAGAACCAGTGGTTTGTTAATTATACTGCAAATTCCACTTTTTCTGCATTATCCTTAAAAGGATGGATTTTGCTTTCCTTGAAGTGCTGGGGAATGGGGCTTCCTAGAAGCTTCATGTGTTCAGGCTCCTGATCTGCGTTGTATTCACACATGGTGGGTTATTTGATGTAATCTCTGGAAATGTACACAGCCATTTGTTTACTGTATTTGCATTCAGTAATCAAGCCCTCCTTTATGAAAATTTGCAACAGTCCAAAGATATAAATAAAAATTGTGGAGGATGGTAAAGCTATTCACAGAAAATGTGAATTTAAACTCCACTGGGAGATGTGTATGTATCAGTGTAACATGTTATAGTTGACAGTGATGCAGTTATGCCTATTAAAATTCAGGGAACATATGTCTTGATAAATCCAGTATTATCACGCTAGCTGACTATGCACTTAGGGCTTGGGCACTAATTCTTCCGTGGGCAATGTGTGAGATACTGCATATGGCAGCAGAAGCTGGGACTTCATAATCCTCTACAAGTTACTCGTATCTCTTTGATTTAATTTCATTGCTTAGGGATATATGGGTCGAGTCTTTTGGAAGCCCTCAGGTTGCATATGCAGAGTGGGGGAATGGAAGTGATGAACATGATTGGCTGAGTTTGGCGTTCAGCAGAAAAGCATGGGTAGGATCAGATGCCAGGTGTCTAACTTTGACTCTGTTGCAGGTGGAGAGAGAGAAGGCAATTCTCCTGGCCAACCTGCAAGAGTCTCAGACGCAGCTGGAGCACACAAAGGGAGCCCTGACCGAGCAACATGAGCGAGTCCACAGGCTCACGGAACACGTCAATGCCATGAGGGGGATGCAAAGCAACAAGGAGCTAAAAGCAGAGCATGACTGTGAGAAGGGCCGAGATCCCAGCGAGGAAGCACATGACTATGAAGTGGACATCAATGGCTTGGAGATTCTAGAATGTAAATACAAAGTAGCTGTTACAGAGGTGATAGACCTTAAAGCAGAAATCAAAGCCTTAAAGGAGAAATATAATAAACATGTGGAAAACTACACTGAAGAGAAGGCCAAGTATGAGAGCAGAATCCAGACATATGATGAACAGGTGACAACCCTGGAGAAGTCGACCAAGGAAAGCCAGGAAAAAATGGTCCACATGGAAAAGGAATTACAAAGGATGACAAGCATAGCGAATGAAAACCACAATACCCTCAACACCGCCCAGGATGAGCTAGTGACGTTTAGTGAAGAACTGGCTCAGCTCTACCATCATGTCTGCCTGTGCAACAACGAGACACCAAACAGGGTTATGTTGGACTATTACAGGCAAAGCAGAGTCACCCGCAGTGGCAGCCTGAAAGGACCAGATGACCCTCGAGGTCTCCTTTCCCCACGACTTGCCAGAAGGGGAATGGCATCGCCCGTAGAAGCCAGGACCCCAACCGAGCAGGTGACAAAAGAGGCCATGGAGCCTGGCAAGGAGCAGAGCCCAACTAAAACACCTACAATTTCCCCTGTCATCACAGCCCCTCCTTCCTCCCCTGTCTCCGATACCAGTGACATTCGCAAAGAGCCGATGAACATCTACAACCTCAATGCCATAATAAGGGACCAAATCAAGCACTTGCAGAAGGCTGTAGACCGGTCGCTGCAGCTGTCGCGCCAGCGTGCTGCAGCTCGGGAGCTGGCACCCATGATTGACAAAGACAAGGAGGCCTTAATGGAAGAGATACTGAAGCTGAAATCCCTCCTGAGTACCAAGCGGGAGCAGATAGCAACCCTGAGAGCAGTGCTGAAAGCCAACAAGCAGGTAAGGTACCAAAAAGGGAGCCGGCTAGGAGTGCCTGTTATTTACACAGGTCACTTGCAAGCTTATCCATCAGTATTTCAGGGGGAGAGATTTTACTGAGCCTCTCAATCACAGTGATGGCAGGCCTTTCTTATCTACCACCCTACCTCCTCTCTAAGCTCTCCATCTCTGCTTTTTTCCAGCACCCATCTTAAACAAGGGCTCAGGCAGCAGAGAGAGTGAGGGAAAAGCAGAGGAGAGAGATGGGGAGGGATCCACTACAGTCAAGCACTGCAGCAACTTTAAGGAAATTAAATTAAAAAACAGAAAGCTAAAGCACACCTCTTGAAGAGAATGGCAGGTGTAAGAGTGCAAGCGGTCACCTTGGATTGTATAGAGCAGGGCATTTTTGTGATAAAACACCAAGTGAAATGCTGGGTTATTTTATTTACAGGTAATTGGATTTAAAATAAATAAATAAATATATATATATTATTCTTATAACTTCTCCTGCTATTGTAACATTTTTTATCCTTTAGAATATAAAATTTTTGGTTTGTTTTTAAGAAAAGGGACAACATCATTATATGATAAAGCAACCTGAAACAGTAACTGCATTTTTTTTTGAGACAGATTAATTATAAAGTTATATTTTACAAGAGTTAAAATTTTCAAGTGAGTATTTTGAAAAATTAAACAGCTTAAACAATCAGAATTGTACAGAATACTGAGTTGGAAGTGGCCCACAAGGATCACTGAGTCCAACTCCTGGCTCCATAAAGGACTACTCAAAAAACAAACGATGTGTCTGAGTGCGCTGTCCAATGCTTCCTGAACTCTGGCAGGCTCGGTGCCACAACCACTGTCCTGGGGAGCCTGTCCCAGTGCCCGACCACCCTCTGGGTGCAGAACCTTTCCCTAACCCCCAGCCTGACCCTCCCCTGTCCCAGCTCCATGCCATTCCCTCGGGTCCTGTCGCTGTCCCCAGAGAGCAGAGCTCAGCGCCTGCCCCTCTGCTCCCCTCGTGAGTGAGCTGCAGGCCGCCATGAGGCCTCCCCTCAGCCTGCTCTGCTCTGGGCTGGGCAAACCAAGGGACCTCAGCCCCTCATACTTCTTGCCTTCCAGACCCTTCACCATTTTTGTAGCCGTACTTTGGACACTAATAGTTTTATGACCTTCTTATATTTTGATGCCCCAGACTGTAAACTGTACTCAGCATGAGCCCTCGAAAGCTCAGAGCAGAGTGGGACAATCCTTTCCTTAACCAGCTATCAGTGCCTGATGCACCCCATGGTGTTTTTGGCCCTCCTGGCTGTCAGGGCACACTGCTTACTCACATTCAATGCCATCAACCACACCATCAGATCCCTTTTTGCAGGGGTGCTCTCTAGCCTCTCATCCCCCAGTCTGTACGTATACCCAGGATTGCCCCTTCCCAAGTGCAGAATCTGGCACTTGCTCTTGTTAAACTTCATATTGTTGGTGATTGCCCAGCTCTCTAGTTTGTCCAGATCTCTCTGTAAGGCCTCTCTACCCTTGATGGAGTCAGAAGCTCCGCTCAATTTAGTATCATCTGGAAACTTACTCAGTACATCTTCTAGTTCTACATTTAACTCATTCATGAAAACATTAGAGAGAACTGGCCCCAAAATGGAGCCCTGTGGAATCCCACTAGTGACCGGCCACCAGTCTCATGTAACCCCATTTACTTACAACTCTTCAAGCCTGATCCATCAGCCAATTGTTCACCTATTACATTATGTTTTTATCTAGCTGTATGCTGGACATTTTGTCCAGAAGGATACTGTGAGAAACAGTATCAAAAGCTTTACTGGAATCCAAAAAGATTACATAACTGGCTTCCCTTGGTCAACTAGATGGGTGACCTTGTCATAAAAGGAAATTAAGTTCATTAAACAGGACCTTACCCTCATGAACCCACCTTGGCTATGGCCAGTGACCACATTGTCCTTCAGGTGTTTTTCAATAACTACCAGAATAATTTTCTCCATAATTTTGCCAGGCAGCGAAGTGAAACTGACAGGCCTGTAATTATCAGGGTCTTACCATCAAATCATCAAACCCACTTTATTTTTGATGTTATACTGATGTAAATAGGCTGAGAATTGCAGCATTCTATATTAAATGCCAAAAGAGGACCGCATAATGGTGTGTTTTTCAAGAATACTCACAATATTTTTGCATGGTATATCCTCCCAAACCCCTTGTATCTGATAGATTCTGGGTCTGCAAATATTTTAAGAAGTTAAATTTGAACATGCAAACAATTCTATTTATTTCAGATAGTCCTCTTATGCACAGAATTACATGTGAATGCAAGACTCTGCAGGGACAGAGTATCCAGATTGCCCAGGACTTTTCTCATCTTAAAGATGTGTAGTATAAACCACATGGGGGCATAAATCCTGGTTAATAGCTTGGGATCCTATTCTCTGATGATAATGATAGGATTTCAGTATTAAAATTCCCAGAAGTTGATGAATCTGAAGTTAAAGTTTGAAAATTAATTGATGATTGGATCTGTAACTGTATCTCTGGGTACTGGGGATTTTTAAATTGCATCTATATATCAGTATATATTGAGTCATTTATACCATGCACGCCCCTCCCCCCCCATACAACACATGTTAAATATTAATTGGAGTAAGTAAGTACTATCCTTAGCTAAGTAATAATAGCTCTGAGCAATTACATGAGGATTTTCCATGTAATTAAGATGTAATTGAAGTACATCTTTAGATACCAAAACAAAGATTATTTTTTTTTCACAGTAGACCTATCATTTATTTTAATCTAGCTCAATCTTTCTAAAGATTTTTTTTTTCTTTAAATTACTGTCAGAATTAACACATCATCCTGAAGTGTGCTCACTGAAATAGGAAAGATAGATTTACTGAGTAAGAAGGTGCTATCAGCTAAACTTTTCTTTGTTGGGTAACAGCATAAATGTCTGTAGCTATTCAACTGGGTATCAACTCTTGTAATGCAAACCAAATACCAATATCCTCAAACTTTCAAGTTAAAAGGTGTAATAATATAAAAGGGGTGAAGAAATTTAAAGTTAGAGAGATGGGGGTTGAGTTAATTGTGGTGTAGCAGTACTGCCATTCTGTCACTCTGGCGATGAGTGTATCCCAAGGACAAAAAGCAGCCAAAAACACACCTCATGTTCAGAAAACATAAGTCAAGATTCATCCCCTTGAGTTCTTCCTCTCCAAAATAATAAGTTTCTAAGCAGCAAAAGGTTGGGGATATTTTCCTCTCTGGGTTCAATTTAGATAAGCCTACAGAGGACATCTGAATCAGTTTTTTTCATTTTCTCTAAAACCACAAAAGTTTGTATTGCAATTTATTAAAAACATCCCTTGAGACCTAATGAAGCTGATGTTGACATGCAGTGATGTCTTTTCATCCTGTACATCGTACTGTGAGATACTTAAGGTGATTTTTATTTTTTATTTTTTGAACAATTTTGGAAGGCAAAATTAGCACAATCGAATGCACTGGAAAAAAATTTACAAGATCTGGCCTTTCTAGAGCATCCCAACATTCAAATCCTGGGGGCAGATCAGCAGCCGGGCCCTGGGTATTTGGGGCTGGATTTCAGTAATGGAGTTACACCCTTTATTGGGGAAGCACTGGTGCTATCTAGTGACCACCAGAAGTATTGCAACATTCCATTTAAAATGTTCGGCTTTCCTGGCCATACATTTCTTTGCAGTGTGCTAACATCCCCTGTTATCCAGGTACAGGGACAGACAGCTGTCAAAAACAAAAACAAAAACAAAAACAAACAAAACAAAACAAAACAAAACAAAAAACAGACAAAAGAAAAGGCAAAAAAAAAAAAGAACAAACTTGAACTGTGTTCACTTCTCCTACCAGGAAATTACCTGACTACAGGAAATTACCTGACTGCAGGAAAGCACTGAAGGAATCTCTGTTTCTTGCTCCTGTTGCAATGGTCTGGGCACTCTGGCAGTGCAGTTACAGCTTTTAAATCTCTAACAACATGCAATAAATTTGTTTGAACCTGATAAGCTATTGCCTAGCTTTCTGCATTTGACAATCTCTGATGCTAAAGTCTTTCTTTTTAATCTAGCTGTGTTTTCTTTAGTAACATTTTCACATCAGCATTTTAGCATTAGGCTGGGCCGGAAATAGAAGACACTAAACATTGTAAGATAGAAAAGAGGACATGATTTGCTCTGAGAAGCCACAAACCTAAGACCAGGGAAATTGATTATTAAACAAATCAATGGCTCAAGATAGCAAGTCACAACATATATCTTGCTAGCTTGCTTGCTTACTTCAGCTTGATTTATGTATCTGTTTATTTGTAGCTGTAATTACTGTGTCAGCACCAGTTTCATACAGCAAAACCAAGTAGCATTAGGATTAACAGGAAGCATAAATTGTGAAGTAATATCAAGTTAATGATATAATAACTTTTAGGGCCAGTTCAGTAATGGTTTTGATTTTGGTTTCTAATAGCTTACAGAGAGCAAACATGCCTGTATGGGTAATTTATTATCCTGAAATTGTGACTGAAATATGATCAGTCATTCTTGTAGGTAAATAATTGAATGGGAAGGAGCTGTATGAGTAAGGAAGACTTTCACATCCATATTGTTGGCAATAACTATGCTGTCTGCAGCTTCCATAACTGAGATATCGGTAAAAGTCCTTCAGATAACTGGGCTGGGTAACACCACATGTGCAGCACCTGATCTATAAACAAAAGCTCAGTTGTTATATAGACAGTGCAGTGGAATTTGTACACTGAAACTGGGTGGACAGATTCATTATCATGTGTGATTTCTGCACTAAAATGGCAAGCTGCTGTTCTCCTTTCTTGTACTTACCACTGCAGGACTTAATATTCTTTCAGCAATATTTTGGTTTTACTTGGTTTGCTTCTTCTACTCTTAATAGAAAGTAAATGAGATATAAAGTCTTCCTGAAATGTGAAATCTATATAGAGAAAATGAGCTATGTTCATGGATTTCAGGAGGGCAACCTTTAGGAAGCTGGATTTGAGCATGCATCTCTTCTGTAAGGATAAGGAAAGGCATGAAAAGGACTTTATTAGTTCTGGCAGCACCTTGGGTATGTGTTCACCTCAACTCCTGAAGGCCCAAACGCTGCAACTGTATTCTGGGGGAACAGGTATGGTGAGCTCGGTGTGCCCTAGCTCTCTTCCTTAATGGTGTATCACACTGGCAGGAGTCCACTTGTTGGAGCTCTTTGCTCCCTCCCTAGATTATCCTAGGTTATCCCCAGGGCTGGTTCCAGGCACAGTCACACACATGGTTCAGTGGGCACAGTTTTGGAGATTGGTAATGAGAAAGAACAAACAAATGATTTAGGCTATAGCTTCTGCTGGAGGAAGAACAGCATGAAGTTGTGTCTTCAGTCTGCCTTATTCCTGGGTATGGTACTCACAGCACAGCCTAGCAGTGCAGCAGAGGTAACCAGACACATGGATACTCTGCAAGAGGGGATCCAACCACCCTTTGTACCCTCAGCCATGCTCCCCATCATGCATCCTGTCTCCAAGGTGCTTCAGGCTCATTTTCTGCCTGTTCAGCTCCCTAGATCAGCTGGTGGTAAGCACAGAAGAAAACCATCCGGTGTGCAAAGGTTAGGGATGGGGAAAGGCTGGGTGATTATTCTTTCAGTGGCAGCTAGCCAATATAGATTGATTTAGCTGCATTGTAAAACAGCATCCTCAGAGCCAGGGAGTCTGACAGCAGTCGGCCTCAGTCAGCATCCAGGTCCCAAACTGATGAGCTCTGGGTAACCTGAGCATCCGCATAGACTGCTGCACGCAGGCTCTTACACAGATTGATTTAGCAAGCTGAACATCACATTAAAGCAATGCCCTTCTGCTCCACTGGCTGTGGTTGCCTGTCTGCACATTTGTAGCAGAAGCATCCCCTGATTTCTACTTTCTACTTTGTCTTGCCTACTAAAAACACATTTTGCTCAGTTTTGCTTTGCTGATCTGTACATTTGCTCGTGATTCTTCACTTAGGAGAATTTCGGAAGGGAGACCCTGGGCAGCCTGCAAAGAAGCATGTTGAAAAGCTTGTTAGGCATATATAAAGAACCTATTAAAATGGTTAACAATGAGAAACGACTGTTGAGGTCCTTGTTGTTTTATGATAAAATACATATTTTGTTATATTCTGCATATTTTAAATTTTTATTACAATAAAATTATATTAAGGCATTAGTGATGGAAAAACATACTTTCTCATGGTTCTACCATAACTGGAAAATAAATTTCAACTGCAGCTACATGAAAGCTACTGGGTATAAAATTGTTGATTGTCTATGGGAAAAATAGAAGTAATTAATTAGTGTTATCCTTTCCCACTTCAGAATACCAATATTATGTTTTTCTAAATCATTCAGAGAAAAGGCAATAATAAAGTGTTGCCTTGTCTTGAGCTGTAACACTTAATGCTTTCTAGCACACTTCTCTGGTAATGCAAAATGGCCAGAGCAAACAGGTCAGTTGAACTGCAGGCACTGAAACTTTGTTTTGCTAGATCAGCACAACCAGCCAGAACATGAATATTGAGTTTCTGCACGGGAGGTGATCTTCATGAATTTCTGCAGAATGACATTTTCCCCTTTGGTTTCTGTTGAGACAGAGAATTTTGGTTATGAAGAATAACTGGAGGGGCAAGAGGAAAGGGCATTGATTGCAGTTAACTAGCTCTAGTCCTTGCACACAGTTCCCCTGTTGTGTAAAATCTTACAGGGAATATGTATGTTTCCAATACTGAAACAATTAATTTATTTTTTATAAGCCTACCATTAAGTTGCACAGCACATATCTTTAACTCATTTTTATTCCTAAACAAAGGAAAAATCTTGAATAGGTGAATTCTGTATTTGAACTGCCATAGTTAAGGGACAGTAGTCTGGCCTTCTCTTGCAGAACAAAGACATCTGAATTCCTGCTTTAGGCCAAAGCAGAACTCAGTTTGAGCAACAGAGCCTAGCTCTGCTCTCATAAATCACTTCTGTCTCATTAGTGACCTGAAAATTCTTAAATTAATCTGATTTAATAATACCTGTTAAGAAGGAATTTGTCTGCTGACTCACTACATTCTAGATTTGTTTTAAAAAATATATATTTGTTAAACATAATTAATCTTTCTTCTCCATGTTAATTTATGTGTTAATTTTTGCTCATGGCTGGAAACACAGAAAGCTGATGATTTCTGTTTTCTTCTTGCTAAGGCGTAGGATGGTACCATCCTACGTTATAACAAAGCATATGTCATCAAGGCTTCTACAAACCCTAAGTGGCTTTTGTTTTGTTTTATTTTACAATGTGTTGCTGATAATTTCAAGTTTGACATGAAACAATAAATATTTAAAATTTCAGGAAGTTATTAGCATTTTTTTTAATTTTCTCAATGTAAACTAGTGTGAAAGTAGAGAAAACTTTATTGCTGGATATATAATTGAAAAAAAAAAGGAATTTTTATTTTAGTGTGGCCATTTGTAACTGCTGTTTCCCCAGGTACAAATTAATAGAGTTGTGTTTTAGTAGGAGATGTTAATAATGTCCTTTTCTTAAGAGGCATTGTTAGTGACAAGATTCAGAAAACTGAGTTTAAAATCAGTTTCCAAGTATTTGGTCATTAGCATCCCTTTGCTGGCATCTTTGAAATAATGTTTTCCACAATTCTTTCCCCTTATGATGGTTCACAAACCCACAAGATCAACAGGGAAAACTCATTGCTGATATGAAATGCTACAACTTATTCTGCACTAAGTGAAGTGAAAAAATAATACCCGCCCCCCTCCACTCTAGGTAAATTCAAAAGGAAACATTTTTTCTTCAGGTAATTCAATGGCAATAATTTAAAATGTCTCATAGCAGTAGTGTAAAGCCCCTATAAAGTACGTATTTTGAATAAATTCAAAATGATACTACATTTCATAACTAAAACAGAAGATTCAACTCTTGTAAATATAAGACAAATGTAATTACTAAAATGTAGTTAGATAGTCAGGAAAGTGAAGAACTCTAGTGGAGGTAATGGACAAAATAAAGAAAGAAGGAAGCACAGAAATAAAGAAATAGGTGGCTACAAAGCCTTGCTTTCCTTTTAAGTGAAAATTGTAATTTACGCTTTCTTTGTTCTTTTTTTGTAGTAATTAAAGCTGACAGAATAATGTAGCTCAACAGTATGTATTGCCAGTGTTCAGACATGAAAACCAGCTGTCACACCCTAGCAATCACCTCATGCAAGGAAAGCCATGGCAGAAAGCATGAGGAAAACCAAGTCAGTTCAGCCCTCAGATACCAAGGCTGAGTCTAATGTGCCGTGTGTCCCATTTGCAACGTGGTCAGAGATGCACCTTGTTTCTCAAGGATGTGGTAGCAAATCCTTAAGCTGTAGTAACTTGCTCATTTGCCTGAGCCCTCAACATGCAGCTGAACCATTTTGCACAGACATTTAAGGTGTTGAGTTGTAGCCAGCGCATTATAATTGGCTTTGTCCTTTCAACTGCTTTCTCCTTTTCCTTACTTTATGGTGGACAACTTAAAAGATGCCATTAAAGGGCACGGTTCAGGTCTAACCTTCTTTTGCTGTTTGAATGGAGAAGGAAACTTAAAGTAAAAGCAAGCATGGAATCTGAGTTGTTATCAGATATCTCTGTCATAAGCAAATATCCTTATCTGTGTTTTCAGACAGCTGAAGTGGCATTAGCCAATTTGAAGAATAAGTATGAAAATGAAAAAGCAATGGTGACTGAAACCATGACCAAGCTACGGAATGAACTTAAGGCTTTGAAGGAAGATGCAGCAACCTTCTCATCCTTGAGAGCAATGTTTGCAACCAGGTAAGGGAAATGATTTCACTGTCTGACTCAACACTGTAAAAGTAAATAAGTGTGCAAAGCGAGAACAGACATACCTGTGTATGTTCGGTACTTAGGAGGAGAGACAGAAATTATTTTCTGCAAGGTCAAGGGTTTGCTGGATGAAGGTGAACGAGTCTTGCAGTGCTTGCTGTGCAAAACTTGCAAGCTTTCAAGTGCTACTGGGATGCATGTCTTGGAAAATAATGCTGGAGAATAGCAATGTCAATACAACCTTGAGTAAAGTGTTATAAATGCCAATATCAGCCTTCAGTCCATTTGCATTTATAGGGCTTTTTTAAGTGAAAATCAAATAGGAGATTTATATGGCTGATATTCACATTCAGAAGTACACAGTGATTCTGTCACATAAAGCTGTCGTATGGTTAATGAAGATCTTCAGAATCTTACGGCTTCATTATCATGAGATTTATTACCTACCACTAGAAAAATCTATTTCATCAACCAGCCTGTGCTGTAATCCAGCACTAATAATTGTGAGGTCACTGCAATTTCACATTCCAACATGAATTCTTATTTTCTCCAGCTGTAATATCAAATTTATTAACTTCTACACAGGATAAAAGTTTCACTTACCTTCTGTAGCATAAGTCCTCCTGACAGGACAGTAATTAATCATTTCTCTTCTTTCCTTCTTCCATACATTCTTAAAAGAGCTTTTGGTTTTAGGTGCTTTTCAAAATGTTAGCTACAAGTATTTCGTTTTTGAAGATCCAGTGCTTCCATTAATAAATTCTTAACACTCAAATAAGCAAAGAAAACAGCAATCTTGGGACTTTTTTTTCTATTATTTCTTCCCCCTCCCTCTTCTCCCTGTTTGTGATCGAACACAATGAAGATTTCTTGCTTGTGCTTTCGTCCGTAAGTGATAAGACTTCTTCATGCCTTGTGCCTGTGTGCTCCCTGCACTATATAGGTGCCATCTCACCTCTTCCAGCATTCTTCAGTCTTTTGTTGCTTAGTCATGGTAGCAGCAGCAGCTGAGAGGTGGGAAGGATGGAGAAGGGGCCATTTCCATGCTGTGACTTTGGTGCTGTGTACAAATTCATCATAGGTTCATCGTTGGAAGAGTACGTGTAGTGCCATAATGGAAATGAAGAGCCAACTCATCAGGTGGTGTGAACCAAGGTAGCTCCATTCATTTCACTGCCATCTAGAGAATGCCTTCAGGAAAGCAAACTTCTGTGTGTGTTTTAGAAATGCACGTGTCAATCTTTGTTTACCGGCTCATTACTCTAGGAGGTAAATGAATGTACTAACTCTATAAGGCTACCTGGAGGGCTACTAACTCCTGAAGAGAGGTGTGGCATCACGAGCATAAAGCAAACAAGGGTCATGTGTGGAGTCTAAATCTCAGCCTGTGAGGTGAAACAAGTTTGCAAAGATTTGGAAGCTGATGCTTAAAGAGAATATTAGGTTGGTGTACTGAGTGCTCTTTACTGTATTCAGGCATCCCACATGCACACTTCTGCTGGATTTAAGGCATGCCCTACAGCCAGCGGGAGGCAGCAGCATCTTTTCTGCAAGAATTAAGCTTAAAGGGTGCCATTCATTTAGATGCCTATTATAGATATCTGGTGTAGGATGTAGTGAAACATGTCTCTTCTACAACTGTAAAAGGAATCTGTGTCACTTGCTGAGTTACCAATTTCCACTTTGTAAATGTCTAATATTAGTAGAGATAACCCCCACTCAGAGCATCGACTACTGTTGGTAAATGCCATGCAGTTGTGATTAAAAACTCACTGCAGGACCTATGGATGTATTCCTGCCCTTGAGGTCATACGTTTTGACCAGTATCTTGTAGAGACAGTGATTAAAAGTCACTCACTGCAACATCTTGCATATCAGTGGGCTTCTATAGATTTTTCTGTTGTAGAATATTGCTTTTCCTTCCCTACCCTGGAATCTAATGACCTTCATAATTAAATCAATTTTCCTAAACGTTCAAATCATTGACTCATTCTGTGTACTTCATTTGGAATAGCTTTTGCTTAATTGACAAAGAGACAATATACTATAAATGTCTGTTCAAGAAGAGAAACCTGTTTGGAAATAGAAGAATGCAAGATTCTCTATGCAGTAACATTTGATATGATAGCAACATTCAGCATTTATATATTTTTATATATATATATATATAAAATATATATAAATATTTAAATATAAAAATTTATATATTTTATATAAAAAATTATATATATATATAAATGCTGAATGTATATATACATATATATATATGTATATTTATATATATAGTCTTATGTTAAATAAAACAGTGATTTCCATGGTAATCCTGCATCACATGATACTATTGATTTTGTCCTATAGGGAGAATATCTCTCTAAAAGTAGAGTTGTTTCATAGGTCTCAAAATGATTTTACATGCTGCTTGATTGAGCAATATCCTTTTTCATAACCCATTCTTTTCTGTTCACTTGACTCTAAAATGGACGTTCATTCTGGTGCTGAATTGTATGGATCCTTCATCATATCCACTGCATAAAGCTCATGCCATGTTATAAGGAGAGTATAGCGGATGTGTTTCTAGTCTGAACAGTAAAGACAACAATTTTCTGCAAAGCTTCCCTATGCAGAAAGCAAGAGTCTTCCTTTTTTTTTTGTGATTTTCCCTTGACACTTGTGCGTCCTTCTATTCCTCAGTTCCTTTCTTCAGATCTCTTCTGCCGCTCAAAGTTCCTTCTGTCCGGCCTTATACCTCTTTCGCTCTTTTTATTTTCCTGGACTGTTTGTTTCCCAATCCAAAATCTCTGTGGTTCTGATCTCTACAGCTTCCTTCTTCCTTCTTCATTAGCCTCGATCCCTTTCTGAATTTAATTCAGACCTGCAAGAATATGTTCTTACCACAGTTCAAGCTCCTGTTTCCCCAAACACACTTCACAAAAGAAAAATAAAACAAAAGTATAAAAACTTTCTGTTATCAAACTCATGATACAGCTGCTTTTTTAAATCACTCAATTTTTACACCAACCCTTTTGGATCTTAAAACCACAAAAAATACACCACAGTTATAGGACAAAGAAATTCAATTTTTTAGACTCTTTTAATCATCTATCTGGAAAGTTTAGAGAGCTAGAGAAGGTCAGAATGTTGGAATTAACTGGAGTGATGAAATTTATCTGCCAGCTGTGAAGAACAGCTGATTGTTATACACCTTAACTGTTCATTTTCAGGCATCATAAATGTTTTGCTTTTTAAAACTCAGTGTCTTTATGTCTGTGGTAATGTTTTGGGGTAGACACCACTGATGAGGGCTCTTCCATGGTAGCACTTTTGTTGATATATTTTAATGGTGCATTAAGCCTGCTGCTGCAGCTTCTGCTGGAGAAGTCATCTTCTGTGGCTGCTTGTGAGTGGGATGCATGGAATGGGCAAAGTTTAAATTCCCACCTGATAGCAGGGCTATGTGGTGCCCGTCAGATTCACAGCTTCTGTCTACTTATTTACTGTGCTGCTTCTGATATTCCCAGAGCAGAAAATGGTGTGAGCCTTTCCTGCCCCTTCTGTTGCTGCCCCTTGCCCCAGCCCCGAGACACTGACATGGTGTGAGCTGTGGGGTGGTGATGCTGACAGCCAGTGCTCCTCTAGAGGGCAAATAAAAAACAAATTCTTTAAAACTCTAGTTTTTCCATCTAGAGTAGGGGTTGAGCTGAGAGGGGAAGGGATAAAATGTCTCGTGACGAAGGAGAGAAACAACTGTCTGTACAGAAGGATCCTGAAGGGATTCAGAAAGCTAATTTTACTGAGTCCCTGCATACTTTTATTTTCCTATGCTAAATAGATATTCAAAAGTAGAGAAATATTACTCAAGATATTGCCATACTCCAGACACTACATGTACTGATTTTATTCTCTACCCATCAAGATGTTTTCTTATGATTAATACTTAAAGAAAATTTGTGCTGAAGACATGGGTTAAGAAGTATGGACAGATCCCAGAGCTATCCTGGATGAGAAAACATTCATGAGCAGAAGAGAATTTTGCTTATGTGGTAGAGCCAGGATTTCTCACTGTCAATGTCACTGGGTTTAGCTCAAGCTCTACTATGATTTGTGTGACTGAAATTCTGCCTAGGCCTGACTTGGTATTTGGTTTGCATTCCTAGATGACAGAGAAATATGAAAAAATCCTACGTAAGCTTCTTGGATCACTTGATACAAAATAAACAGGCTTATGCATCTGTCTGCTTCCTTTCTGAGACAGGAGAAATAAGAAATATGTGAAAACTTGACACTGCATAAATCTTAAGACCAACATACAAGATAATTTACTAGTCACTTGCAGCTTACACCCATCATGAGACAAAGGAGAAACTGTGACAGAGCTCTGATGCAGGAGGATGTAACCTAACCTGTTATGAACTACTACTCTAGCACTTCTAGAAGATCCATTGAGAGCTCTGGTGTATCCTGGAGCCCTGCTTGTTCTGCAGTGGTCCACACCATGCCAGAAATCCTCTCTCTTAAGAGCTCTTAGCCTTTTTCTTCCTCTGTATGCTGTGAGACTTCACCAATGTTTATAAAATGTGTGGGTAAAAGGCAATATGAACATGTGTAAAGCTTTTTTAATTTTTTAATTGGAAACACCTTTCTTTTTATCCTTCACTTGCATATATCAGGCAATATTTCGTTACAGGACCATGTCTGCAGGCAGTGGCTACCTCCCACTACGTGGAATAACCTTCACTGCTGCAGACTTCAAGAAGATCTGAGGCTGTTAATTCAGCAGTTTCTAAAGTCAATTATGGCCTTCATTTGACTGATTTAGGCTTAACCTTTCTGAGCGCTATTTCTCAAAAAATATATGCACTTGAGCAACAAAACACAGAGACAATGGGCCATGTGTTCGTGCAAAATAATAGGAAACTTCGAGTTGTGGTGGAGGTCAGATGACTGGAACCACCCAAACACTGCAGTGAACTGCCAAGAATGCTGGATTGCTATTGTGGGGAGACTTCTAGGAAGGGCATATAGTTAGCGAGAACAGCTGGAAAATGTATTAATGAGATTGTTTTTGTTTTGAGTGTGAGGCCAGCTAACTGCATCTAGCATATCCACATTTCTAGGACTATCTTGTTATTGTTCATAGCAGGTAGTGAAAAGCATTTTTGCCTAAATCTGCTTTAGTGGTATCCACCCTCAGGAGGTTATGTTTCTTAACTGCTCAGTTATGCTCTTTTTACAAAGCAGATGTCTCGATACGAGAACATATTTAAAAGTCTGAGGAAAAAAAATAAAAAAATCTTCTAAAAAGAAAATTGGCTTATGGGCATACTAAAGCAAGACAGTTCATTCCTTTAATGGCACAGTGCTACAGGTGTTGCTGCAGATGTTACTTTTTAATTTTAATTTTTAATAGAAAGCATATTTGAAAAGAAGTCTCATCTAGACAAGAGGAGAGCAGGAGAGAAAAAGAGGGAGGTGGATACAGGATCCATCTGTTTACAAGAATGAGTCTTTAAAACCCTGATAACTCAGACATTTTCTATTTTAAATGAATTCATTTTAATTTCTAGAATGCTGGCTTATTCTAATGTCTCTATCAAAGAAACTAGCTAAGACATCAATAAACATCTCATAACTTGCAGTAGAAATAGGTGCAAGTTGAATTGAAGCCAACCAATAATTCAGAAATCTCTCTCTTCCTCAGGCCTAAAATACAGATACTTACGCTTTTTAAGGTCCTGTAGAGAAATATAATACTGAAACTGTAGCTGAAGCTATGGCTGGCTGAGTCATTTTGCTTCCAGTTAAAGTGCCTAAATTATTCAAAAGGAGAGTGCAATATATATATGTGTGTGTGTATGTGAGTGAAGAGTAAGTATGAATTTTTGAGTATGCTTTATTTCTGTTTCTGAAGGAGAAGATTAAAATTACAAACAAGTTTCATCACTCAGTTTGTAATAATTCAAAATTTATTGCTTCACCCATTCGGAGAAGGAAACCTAAAATTATTTTCTTTGCTTGTTTTCTGAGAATGGTACTGATAAAAGTAAATCATCATCCATTACGCTATGTAATTACACAGCATATCTACTTAGATTTAAACATATCACATGTGGGGAGGAAATTTAATGAAATCTGTATTATTTAATGTGAAAAAATGTTAGATGTCGCCACAAATGTCTTATGGTTAGATAGTGCTGCTAGCCATGAATCATTTCACTGATGGTATACATTTTTCACTCTTGGTTGTTACTTGTTAGATGGTTCTATTTTTAATAAACCAAAACTATTTCACTTCAAAAATTGACTAAGAAATTCTGAAATGCCTTGCTCTTCGCGTTAACTTAATTGAATCATTTTTAAAAAGCAAGACTAAGTTGGATTTGATCTTAAATGCTAACAGACTCATATCAGAAAGGTGGTTTTATTTCAAAATCTATCTCAGCGATCTAAAGCTAATGAAAAAGAATGAAAAGTTTTTCATGCAGATAAGAGAGGCTGAGGGTTTAAAAGGAGTAAGTGTCCATGACGTTTCATATCTGAGCACACCTCCAGAAGGCTCAACAGCAAATGTGAAATAGTTTCCAAGTGTGGGGCTTCCTGAATATTACTGCATTAACCAATTAAAAATGGCAAACAAGTGAAGGTTTCTAATTTCACAAAATCTGATCTGTGAAGTGTTCAAAATACTTAGTCTGTTTTTAATCATTTTTTGGTAATGTTTTTATGTAGTAGATATTACTATCTGTGGAACATACTACTATCTAATAAGTAGACATCTGTATCCATGGTGAGTTACCAGCTGAACCAGCCCCCCAAGTTGTTATTTATGGGTTAACCTTGGGAGAATCCCAAGCCTATCCTCCATTTGCTAGTTATGTGCATTAGAAGCATATTATAGTCATAGAATACTCTGATATTCTAGACATAGGTTATACTGCTGAATGGGAAGTTTCGGCATTCAGATCCAAGTAGGTATTTGTTCAAAGTGGGAAGAGAAGTTGTCAGGCTGTCTGCTTGCAGGGTTAGGTTCAACAAAAGCTTGGATCTGAATCCATGCTTGCAACTGAGGCCCGGTAATATGATCACTGGTAAAGTTGGTTCTTGGACCAGTTCCCCAGATTTCTGCCCTGTTTGTTTTCCCAGGTGTGATGAATACGTCACGCAGCTGGATGAGATGCAAAGGCAGCTAGCAGCTGCAGAGGATGAGAAGAAGACACTAAACTCTCTGTTGCGCATGGCTATCCAACAAAAACTTGCCCTTACCCAGCGACTGGAGGATTTAGAGTTTGACCATGAGCAGTCCCGACGCAGCAAAGGCAAGCTTGGAAAGAGCAAGATCGGCAGCCCTAAAGTAAGTGAGGAGGCATCAGCCACCGTGCCAACCATAGACACTTTCCTCCTGCATAGTCAGGGCCCACAGCAACCAAACTTACTGGTCAGCAGTGGCACTCAGAGGAAAAGGTATGCATGCAGTGATCTTTATAGTACAGTGCAGTGGCCAGACTTTCATTAAAGTCGTTCACTGAATTGTAAACATTATTATTTTTTTGTTTTGCACTTGGGGAGAAGGAGGTGGGGAAGATATGAAAATGAAATTCAAAGCCTGGCAACATGTCATTCTGATCCTCCTACTCACAATGTTATTTCTTCCTTCTTAATGCAAAGTTTTTGCACTATTATCTGTCAGTGTCTCAGTGCATCTTGTATGTCTTTAATATTACTGTGAATGTATTTTCTTTAACAACTCTCCCTTAAGTTTTCCTTAAGGTTTTCCATAATGAGCATCTGAAATAAAAAAGGATTGTTCTCTATGAGCATTTCAATGCTTAACACAAAAGAAGTTGCATCGCTTTGTTAAGCTTTAGTGCTCACTTGCTCTTCATCAGCGCAAAAAGAATACAGATGTGTTCACTCCGATCAATTTTTCTGCATAGGAGCAAGCAACCTTTTGAAGGGGGGTGGCTGCAATTCATAAACTAATGCAAATATTTTGCTGTTCAAGCAGTGAGTTCTCATCTTGTCTTGTGACTGTCCTGTCAAAGCTTTATAGGTGTGGGGATCTCCATGGTTCTGAAGATGAAAAGGACTCTCTGTTAGAGAAGTCCTAGATAATCATTCCTTTTTCTTGTACGTTCTAGTCACAATGCAAAAAGCAGAGAACATTCAGGGAGCCTTGTACATATCGACTCCAGGATATTGAGATATAAGTCAACCTCATCTCCTCCTCCCCTAATATGGACCAGGATTTCCCATGCAGGCAAGGTGCTCTGCTGTGGAAATGACATGGGGTGGCAACACTAGTTTGTTTTTACCTGTTAATCAAATTAACATGATGTTGTCATTCGTGAGGCTTTGAAAGGTAATTAAAGTAAAACTCTTTTGTTTCCATATGTATTTTTCTTGGATCTCCTGCAAGACTATTCTCACCTTCCCTTTGTGATCAGAGCCATCCCAGGACTTCAGGGACCTACCTCCAGAAATTATTAAGAGCCCCCCCTCATCCCGCTTCCACAGAATCATATCTTCTGAGGGGCCCCCCTTCCATGAGTGAATTCATCCATGGGCACCGTCTCAGCAAGGAAAAAAGGTTAACCGTGGCCACACCAGGTAAACATTTTTTCCTTGGGTGCATGTGGTGCTGAGTGGTTAGCAGAGCAGTGCGTCCTCCCAACACTGCAGATGCAATCTAATTTGGGCACCTTCTTGTGACCTGAAAAGCAAAATGTCTCCTTCTGTGTCACCTGCAGCAGGAGCTGACATTTTGCTCGCTGTGGCCCAAACTGGTTCCAGATGCAGTGGGGGAAGTCCTGCTGTGGAATAGGTGGGTGCAGTCCTGCTGGCATCCACAGAGGCTGCACCCCTGTGCCCGGGTGGTGCTTGGTCTGGTGGTTGTGTTGGTAGTCCCCACAGAAGACCCAAATCGAACAGGACAGAGGAGTTAGATGGGTGAGGACTGATGATGGAGTGGCTGGCGATGTGCACGAACCTAAGCAGTGTCCCTCTCCTGATGGCAGCAGAGGTGTTTCTAAGGTGTAGTGTTAAACTAACTGGAGGTTTAGTTTATAGAAACTGAATCGTTAAGTTTATCTTCACAGGAAGCTTTTGCTCTTCATTTTCTGCCAAACTGTAGTATCTGCTTAGAACGATATGTAGAAAGGAAATGCGAACTGAATGTCATTTCAAAGGTTGTGACATCTCTCTGTTCCTGACAAAGTAATAATTACTTTTCTTCGGTGCCCATGCCAAACTTCCAGCCTTCAACTGTGCACACCCTTGTCTGGTGATAATTTTTTTTCGTTCATTTGCTTTGAAATCTCTTATACACAAAAAGCTTAAGTAGAAAATGTAAAAGTTAAAGCCCATAATGTGCTTTCTGCTAAAGTAACAGTCTGTTCTGGAAAGCTGAACAAGGCCATACAATACATTATATCTCAGTGCCAACAAGATATATCTCAGTGCCACCTTTGAGAAGTGCCATGCAAGTAACACTCAGAGGACAAGTGTAAAACCGCAGAGTCTAAACAAAACCTTCTCTTGTTGAAGTAAATAAACTGAAGAGCTGTTTCCTAGAGGGGGAAAAGGCAGAGTGAGAAAATTAAAGACTTCAACATTTATAAAATAAATGGTACTGAGCTTTCAACAACTCCTTTGTATTCTGTTGGCAACACTCCAAAATATGCGGGCATACCCACCTGACTTTAGAAGAAGCTTGTGTGAGCAGTTATACCAATATTCTTGTGATTTGGAGAAGGCAGCAGTATGCTAAGAAAGGGAAACCCACGTGCTCATTTTCTACCCTATAGACAGGAATCCATTTCCTAAACACTGGCAGTGTCTCTTGTGTTCCTTCCTCTTCATCCTTCAACAGAATAAGAATGGTTTAACTTCTGATGGACACTTACCTCTCTTTAAAGAAGTGGATTTTGAGTTTCCTGTATAACCAAACACTCCACTTTGGAATTCCAAGGAAATGAAAGGAAGTAGACCCCAAAATGACAAATCTTCTATCTTACAATTTACAAGACTTCTAATTGTAATTGCACTTTTAGTTTACAATTTACAATAGATTGTGACACCAAGGAGAATCATTAAGAATCCTTAATTCAAGGACTTGATGATCTTTGTTTGAAGACCTGTGACCTCTGTATTGTATTTGCATGCTGATGGTTGGAAGGAGTAATGATTTAAAAAGAAGAATGCTCAACAGATGAGACAAGTTTACTGTTTTGCAAAATTGTGAGTACTAACCATAAAATATGTGATTTTTTAATATGGAACTCTGGGTTCTGACTGTCTTCATGCACTATATTTTTGTCATCATTTTCATAGACCAGCATGTGATACCTCACAGAGCATCATAGGTTCACAAACTGCTGATTGACACTGACACAGTCTCTGACTTTTTGTAATAACGGAGACCAAGGGATAAAGCAGCCTGAAAAAATAGAGTTGTCCAGAAAATAATGTTCATCTGGAGTCTCACCTGCCACCATCTCTAAATATTCATAGTATAAAGGCTTGTGACAGTACTACTGATTTCTGTGAGCCTAACACATTCAAACCAGTGATTTTTTTCAGCACATTCATTCCGTTATCAGCAGGGCTCATGTCAGAATCAGGTCGAGAATTAGCATTGATCTTACCAATTTCTTGAAGATATGTTGTTGTTAATAGAACAAAGGAATAAGTATAATAAGATGCTATTCTACTGCTTGCAGAGTGAATGTTTAAAATGTCTGCCTCATATCAGAAAGAGATTCTTTTCCCAAATGATCTGTGCAGTAAAGCAAGTGAGCAAGCAATGTAGCAACTCCTACCTGCTTCTTCATCACAGAGATTGCAGAAGAGCAACATCCAAACTCAAACACTACAGAGCAGAATACAACTTGATTTGAGGTTGTGTCCTCACAAGTGGAGGAGGAATGATTCAGGCCTAAATTATTTTTTATTTTTTCATCTTTTTAAAGTCCTGAAAGGTTTCCTTTACATAAAGATTTCACCCACGTGATGTGTGGGCTTCCCTATTCTTCCATTAGCTCCCACTGCCATCGGGGCTAGGAGGCTGTAGCTGCGAATGCATTTGATGGAGACCAAGAACCAGAAGAACTGAAGTTGGTAGAGAGACTGGGCAGGTTCCTCTGTCATATGCTCCTCCTGCAGTCGGCAGGCCATGCCTGTCCTCTTGCACTTTCTTCTGGACTCGGTGTTTAGAAGAGGCTGACCTCACCATGCTCTGCCCCCAGCTTTGACTGGCTCCCTCCACAGAAAGCTGGGATTACTTTTTCTGCCTTCTTCAGAGAAGAACTTCATGAAGACTAGTGAAGACCAACTGAAGTAAAGACCTCTCAAGAAAGAGACGATCATTTCTTTCTTGGCTTCCACTTAACTGTCCTCAGCTTTAAATCAGCACGTGTGTCCTACTGACATCAAGCTGTGGCAGTACGAATTTAGGAACTAATGGCTCCTAATCATTGTGGCTAAAAATATCACTCAGTCTATTTCCAAAGTATCATGTTTTGTTTCCCCTAGGTAATAGCACACATTTAGCTTTGCTGTGTGCTGCTTCTTCCCTTCTGTTATTAACCTGTATTTTTACAGTTTAAAATCTTTATTCTTCTGATAGACAGATCCAGATTGCATTTGCTCAACACAACTCCAGCCTTCTTTTGCATGTGGCTATGTTCATGATTACATGAAGAATTCAGGGCATATAGAAGTCCTAACACTGTTTTTGATGGTGTAAAAATGCATTAGAAATGACCTTTCAGTTGAAGTTACATTCAGAAGCCTTTCAAATTTCCATATACAGGGCCTGAAAACAAAGTTGCTAGATGCCTCCTACTATCCTACAGTCCCAAATATGAACTGTGCTTCAAGGAAAGAACAGGACAGAAGAAAAATCTACTATACATGCCCTGATACTGTTCTTTTTTCTGTCCATTATTTTAGCATGGACATTCTCAAAGTTGAATTTAAAGTTATCTAATTTTAGTTTAAAATAAGGATCCTTGTGTTTATGTATCTGAAAATAAAGGTTTCGTGACAGGCTCATGAAACAAAACATAATCAATGCCTGCAGCATTCTTCCTTAAACAGGGGTGATTTAAGGGTCAACCATGATCTGTCTGAGAGTCTCCCCTTCACTGAGGTGCCCCCCACACAAACTGTGATAGATGCTTCTTTTCCATATTGTTTTAATTTATAGGTACCACAGGACAAATTTCAGTATCTAAATCTTACACAGAAAAACACTTAAAATAGTGCTAGTGTTAAAATCAGTTAATTTTGCAGAGTTCGTTTTCTGAAAGCACATTAAACCTGAAAGTCTGCTTGATTTTCAGGTGCCTTTCAAGGCTGGTGTACAGAAAGGCATTTACTTCTCTTAAGAAGAGACACAAATGGAAGATACAGACAGCACAAGGAATACCATATAATAGCACAACTGCTCAAGCACTAAGCTTGACACATATCATACATAATTAAGAGTATATAAATATATATACTCTTAATATGCAGTCATCAAAGATTAATTTCTGCTGTGGCTCTATGCTTACATGAAAATCAAATATAATTAACAATTTGAAACAACTAGTTTTTGTTTTTGGTTGTTTGCATTCTTACAAAAAAAAATAAAATCTAAATTTATTAAAATTCTAACTGGAAAGAAATTCCTATAGAGAGTTGCTAATAGAGTCTCCAAGAGCTAAGTTAGAGCAACTGTAGGTAGAAATTATTTCTTAAAGCTGACAAGAAAAACAAAAATGAAATAAATTCAGTCACCCAAATATGAAAGTCCTCAGAAGTGTTCCAGTTAAGTCAGAAGTCAAGGGGAATTGCTTGAGTTGTCTTTGTTAACCACCCTTTTCATAGAATCATAGAATCACTTGTAGTGCTTCCACCTGAGAAGAATAGGTTGGAAACCTGGGAAAGTAGGGATGTGTTTGATATAGCACAAACAGTTTTAACACTGCAAGAGTCTGCTGTCTTAAGACTACAAAGACAGAGAGTCTGTTGAGTAGGGTGGTCATTACAGCGAGGAAAGGCTTTTGGTATGAAATATGAGGTGTTGGATAAACTCTCCAGACAGAAAGGTTGAGCAATACCCTCTGTTGCTATTCCCATTTCCTCACTCTGGAATTTGAGCTTTTTCAAGGTGCAATGTTTAGAAAATTATTTTTCAGAAATATTCTATGGGATGTTATTCTCTGTGAAACTAAAAGCTTATGTTCCTTCTCATTCGTTTTTCTTAAAATAATGTTGTGGAAGTTACCATACGGGACAAGATTCTTGGATTCTGTCCTGGCTTCTTCACATTGTATAGGCAATGCAAAGACATGGAAAGCACATTCAATTGGAATATTTTAAGTAGAAAGTCCTGGTAGGAAATGAAGCTGGTTTTACCCTCCCCTTTTCAATGAAGGGATTGGGCAAATAGCTGAAGGAGGTTCAGGTTGATGCTGCCCTCCGCAGTGGAGGCTCTCCACAGAGATGACCCATGCACCTCACAGCATTGGAAAGGTAGGGAGAATATGTTTTTGATAGTAAATTTGAGTCTTCTTTCATTAGGTGGTGATTAAGTCATAAGTTCAAGGTCTGTAGCTCTGCACATTATTTTTTTTTAGGAATATTTTACAAAAAGTATTGTTCTAGCTTTGCTTTTGAATTTAATTACCAGAGTCACAAAGCTCTTTACAGATTTCTGAACCTTGCTACTGTAACCACTACTTCAGTACCTAAACTTTGCTTTTTTAATGCACTTCTTTCACTTTTGAAATGGCAGGGCTGTTAGAAATCTCAACACCGAGGAAAGCATAGCTTATTTTGAAAATTATTGTGGAAGAAGTTCTTTGAGGAACATTATCAGATGATACCTGAATTTTGTTAAGAGGGTGTTTTGTAGATCTTCATGATTGCTTAGGTCATCCCATGAACAGTTTTCCACATATTTTTTTTACTTTTGAGAATGTTGTGTCTGAGCTTGTATAATCAGGCAGGCTACTGGCAAATGCAAGGCTCCTATGCTACCGGTCTTGTGTGTCTCTGCTCTCCATGAAAAAACAGATATGATGGGATTTTATCAGGGTTTTTAAAAGTTAGGTTTATTTATTTCGTTGTTTTTTACTGAACATGATGCTCTTCAGAAAAAAAGATAATTCAGACATTATTATCTATATTCACTTTTTGTTCTTCATTCTTCTATTTTCTGTGGGTTTTGTAAATATGCCATATCTGTGTATATAATTGTTCATTGTTTAATAAGTGTTATTAGTGCATATATACAGATATATGTATATACCTTCTTGCTCTTGGGGCCATGTTGTGCATCTGAATGCTCATTTAACTAAGCTTAATGAGCATTACATGTTTATGCTATTTCAAGCATGGTACATTGTCCTTGTGGAGGCCGTTTTGAATTTGAAGAATAGTATCCTTGCCAAGGACATTAGTTGGCTGTAACTGATGAAGAAATCAGCTGGCTAAATGTACTTTTACCTCTTGGTGCCACTGTGAATAGGACCCTTTTGCTCTACGCTTTTGCTTTCTTATATTTAGCTTTCCAATTATCACAGATGAGACTAAAGCCATACATTTCATGCTGTTCAATATAATTTAGCTACTTCAATATAATTTAGCTATTATGGCATGAATTCACTGCAGTTCTATGAACATTTAATTTTTATTTGTATTTTTCCCTGTGTAAAGAAAACAATTCCAAAATAAAACCTATTTTTAATAGAAAGCCAAATCTGATTGTTAAAAGGTTAAAAGAAAAAAAGAAAAATAAGAAAGAAATTGCAGTGAAACCCATGCCTTACTGTTGTATATTTTCATTAAAAGGTTATTGACATTTTTATCTCTGTATCCAAGTTATGGTGTCATTGTTAGATGGAATAGTAAATATTAACATCATTTGTTGAAGTTATTTGATAAAAGTTTATTAGAGTTCTGGTTGTTTCTAGCAAAATAGGTACACAGGTGACACGTATCTGTAAGGTGTGTTACCAGATATTTCTTTCTATGAAAATTTTGGGCTTTGGAATCCAGTGTTATTAACTGAAACACCTCTGCAAGTCTCTTGAAAATTTTGGTAACAAAAGTCATCTGTCTTTATTTTCTTTTATGACAAGGTTTAATGTGGTTTCATGACTTACTGATTTTTTACCGTCAAATATACAGGAATATTCAATATTGTGCTTCTCATCTCATAAAATAGGCAAAGCAGAAGTGAGTATCTGTTTAAATTAGACACGCTGATATTTTAGCTCTCTGGTAGAGCAGTTCCTTAAGATGTTGTGATGTATGGAGTAAGCTCACCAGCAATTCTTTAATCAAGACTAGTATCCCTAATTGTAAGTATTTCCCTGTCTGCCTTTTTAGGGCTATGAAAGCTTATAGTTGTACTTTATGTTTCTTCCAAAGCCTACTCAAGGTACTGTTCCCACTAACTTCAAGTTTTGGATCAGGCCCTTTACCTATAAAATAGTGCAAGTACTTTTTGTTTGGATGTATTTGTGGCCTTCTGAAATGTATGACACTTATGTTTCCATGAAAGATGAGTGATCGACAAGACAGAAGTATGACGATTTCTGTATTTTTATGACCTTCCTTTTCCTCTTTTGCAATGTTTAAAATGTGTGCATCTTTTTAGTGAATAAGTATTTCATGACTCATCAGACCTTTCCAAATGTGCTTTTTATGAACTGTATATAAAAGAAAGGAACCGGATATATATATGTGTGTATTCAGCTTCTACCCATCCCCATTCCTACTGTTTTACTAACCCATTATTTCGCTTCTTGACAGATTTAATGAGGAATTATTTAAAGAATTCATAGAAACCGTTTTAGAAAATCACATAAATACATCATGATATAAAAAGTGTGAAAAAACCTACAGAGCTGACAAGAAGTCTCTTAATGTTCTTTGCCCAACCCTGGAGAAAAAAATGTATTTCACTAATTTTGCTAGTGACTAGAAAAAAACTTCCTTTTCATTTTCCCCCTCCCCTCTCCTTTAATTTTTAATAGTATTCTTAATACGAGCTATAGCAAAGGGCAAGGCTGGCACATAGCTTTGATAGCTCAACATACAGTCACAATCACATTATTACTGAAGCACATGGGCTAATAGGGAAATAGCTCTTGATGTTGGGGATAATTCAGGTCTAAAAATAAAGTAGAAGTCAACTCATGCAAAATAAGGAAATAAAGGGTGTGTGGGGGGAAGTATGTTGTTACTGTTGTAGAGTTGGAAGCCAAGAAACCTGACATGTTCTGGGGAACTACCTATGTGTGCCCATGTGAATATATCAGATAGCATGGAAAGTTGTTAGTAAAGCTCTATGAGTTGCATTGTGGAGATCAGGTAAGGCAGGTAGCACTTCTCTAGATGTTATAGGAAAATAGCAATTAAGTACCCTACCTGTTCCAATAAGCTCAATCATCCGAGAAGCAACTAACAGAAGGCTCTCAGTTACATTTACTGAGAGCTACTGTCCTGTCTGACCTCATCTGGAAGGTAAACAGGAAAGAAGAGGAGGGAGGAGCAGATGTCAGAAGCTTGGGAGTGTAGAAACTGTGGGACCTTCCTGGGCCACCTTTGGAAGAAAGAGAACAGGCAGAGGTGATAGGAACTGAAGATTTTAGATGCATCCTACTGCTGTCCTACTGCAGCTTGCTTCTGTGTGCAGGTATTGTTGATGCCTTCCACTCTGTGTGCAAATTGGAGTTCAGCAGCAGGCTCACATCTCTTAAGGTTTATTCTTCAAATAGTTATTGGGAAGACTAAGGAATAAGTTGTAGAAGAATACTTTTGTTGTTTTTGTTGTTGAAACATCTCCAACCAACAATAATCTAAGATGCCAAATTTCTCTTAATATTAAGCTTAAGATGTGAGTTACCTGGATATTTCTAAGATTTGACATAAAAAATTCACAGTTGGTCAGCTTTACCAAGACATAAGCCAAAACTGATACTTGGTTGATATATTTGTCTATTTACAATCAACTATCCATTTTTCAGTTTAATGGGAAAAGAGAGAACTCAGTGGGAAAACCCAGAGGATTTGGGTACTGACAAATGTCTATGTAAGAGCTAACTTGCCTCTGGTGAAATTTATCAGCTTTCCTGAGCACTACTGATGCCAGAACAGGGCTGGCTGTCATAGAGCTGTGCAGTGGCGCTGTACCATTGCTCAACTCCCCCCTGCACTGGTGGTTTTGCTCTGAGGCCAGGACAACCCGAGTCAATCCTGCTCTAAGAGGGCTGGGGTTCATAAGGCTGGCCAGGCTCTGCTTGGAGCTTGCATGGTGGCTTTGCTGTAGCTCTCTCCTTATAGGAACGTCCTGCAGAAATGCAGAGCTGCACCCATTTTGTAGCTGGCAGGGTTACCAGCTGGGGCTATGTACAGGGCAAAACTGACTCTGTTATTTCCAGACCCAAAGTGACCCTGGAAGCAGGAGAAGGGAGAGAGACTTCTGATCTTTGACCTGTACCATTGTTCATGTCTTTTTCCTACAGTGAACCACAGCTGTCCTCTCACCAGCTGTTCTTTGCGATAACCATTGCCACTTAAAGTTCCTCTTGGCCTTGAGGAAGGTCAAAGTTTTCTTGGCATCCATTAGAAACGCAGAGATAAATGATAAGTGAAACCAACTAGTCAAATAACTGCGTAAACATTTTTTTGTTTTTGTTTTAACAAAGTACAAAAATTATATATATACAAAACAAGGATTTTTTTTTTCCTCAGTACAGAAACAGTTTTGGGACTTGCCTCATCCTTTCAGATTACAATTTGAAAGCATTTCTACAAATCTCAACTCAGCAAGATGGACAAGTGTTTTAAAAACCTCTACCCTGTTCTTCATGACATATCATGTTTGCCATTTGAGTTTGGAAGTTCTCCTTGTTCCCTACCTTTGAGTAGAGATGATTGATTTATTGTCTCTGTAGGACTTGCAGTGTGATAAAATATATTTCTGCCTCTCAATGACCAGGAGACTACTGGTTTGTTCTTTGCCCAATACTTTGGACTCATCTTATTAACTGTTCCTTCTTTCCTATTAATTTGACATCTGAGGGAAGAAAATAATTACCATATAAATAGGGACAGCTTCTGTTTTCAAGTAAGTTGTCAATAACATCTTCATGGACATGTTATCAAATTCTTCAAACTTCATATAGCAAGTTCAGTTAATATTGGGTAGCATGACACAAAGTGAAATTGCTATAGATGCTGTAAAACGTTTTGCTAGGATAAAAGGACTTCCAGGCAGCCTGGAGTGGTCAATGGGATACTAAGAAAAGTTTGTTTTAAAAGACTGAAAAAAGCCTCTGCCTCACATTTTTCCATAAGCATTTCCGGAGAGATTTTCTTTTCATTAAGAACTGATTTCCCAATGTTTTCCATATCAGAAATACCAAATATGTGACACTAATTGTTTTTAAACAAACAAACAAACAAAGGGAAAACACCACTTTGGTTTGTTGCTTGACTCAGTCTAATCCTTTCAGATAAAAGAAAATTTTCTCTAATGATTTACTAAACCAGGCACACGTAAAACTGTATTATATATCAGTTACTCATTCACAGCATCCCCAATGCTTATCTTGGGATTTTTACTATTCTTGGTCTTACCGATCTCTGTAGAGTGCTGTCAAATTTACTGAGTGTCAAAATGTACGGAAATGTTCCACTGCAGTCTGCTTGGTCTTGAACAGGTGGGACTAAAAATGCTTGCACATAGGATTTTCACTGGGGACATTGCTGATGTCAACAGCAGGCAAACCCACCTCTCAGACACTAATAACCCAGTTTAGCAGCCCTGTGTTGATTGGAGTCACCCAGTTCATAGACTGGAGGGCAGAGCACACCTTGTGACATGAGCAAAATGTGTTGTTTTGGTGGCTGAGCCAAAGGGAAGCACAGGAAAATATTTTTTTCTGAGATTTGCTCTCAGCAACTAATTTATAGTTGCACATTCAGTCCTCATATAAGCAGATGTAGCTTCACTAAGCTTGTTATTTTTAAAGCTCTTACATCAAGAGCTGATTAGCCCAATTAGGACTGGGCATTAGATTCCAAAGGAAAATCAACAGTGACTAATGTGTGAGAGAAAATCTCTGGGCCCTTCACATTGTCATTCCTAGCAAATGGCCAAAATGTTAAGAACTGGAAAATCTGAACAGGCCTAATCTACAGTAGGAATCAAGCCTCTGAAGCTCCAAAAGATGCTATAGTGACCGTTGTCTGATACTGCTGTAGGACTCAGTACTCACTTCATGTCCTGCTGAATTCAGTGCAAATTGACATATGACTTTTGTGCGTGTAGAATAGCTCCTCTTTGCTGTTTATAACTGAAATTGTCACTGAATTGCATTTCTTTATTACAGGTTCATAGAATCATAAAAGGGTTCTTAGGACATCAGCCAGCCCATACCCTGCCTCAGTAGTTCATTTCCTCACAGCAAGTAGAGAAGATAAGAGAAATAAAAGAGTCTGTATTTAATAACTTTATCATTTTTTGGTGCTCTTTTCTGAGGACACACCATATATAATCTATGTCTGTTCCTCGAGTATCTTTTGCACAAATGACAAACTATCCTTTTGCTTGGTAGCTAGACTGGCACTCTCTCAGGTTTGAAAAATAGGGGAACAGGCCTCTAACAATGTAATTTATTATTATTACTATTTTATAACAAGCACACATGCCTGTCTTTCCCTGTTTTTATGGTATGTGACGTTGCCCACAAAGCCAGTAAAAACATGTTTGAAACTTTTAACCTTCAACAGGGCATTTCAGAAATAAGCAATCCTTTACTTGATACAGACGGGAGCTCCACAGCAGAACAAAAAGACCAAATACCGTCTTCTCATTTTCACCTTTCAACATGACATAACAAGAAGTCATTTTATGACTGTCATGGCATTAAAGAATTTAGGCTGCAAATGCTCTGAAACATTTAAAAGGATTAAGCATACAAGGAATAAAGTTGGCTGTGGCACAGCTACCTGGACATAAGTAGATATGAGCCCCTTTGAATTTGAAATGCATAGATGTGATCCATATGCATTCTGCTTAAATCTTTCCTTGCATAATTTTCAAAACTTCACTCCTGGAGGGTGTAGGAAGACAATTCAGCCATTTTAATTCATGTGGATCACTAGGTTTCATATTGGTGTGACTGGGGGTGAGCCAGATTCTGTGAGTGCTGCTGGTGCCAAGTAGAGCTGCTGCCTCATGTGAAGTCTAGGGAGTTTACTCATGTCAGTCATTATCCAGGTTGCATAATTCTCACAGGATCTGGTTCTGTATTTATGCACTCTGCCAAATCTAGCAGACTAAGAGGCTTCATAAAATATTTGCAGGATGTCTGAGATATTAGTATAGGATCATAAATTAGGCATTTTCATTGTTCCTGGCAAAGCCTGTCAGAAAAATTCCTTCTGCGTTTGTGAAACCTGTCCACACCTTTTCATCACATAGAATTCTGCTGTCTTCGGTTTCTCACTGACTACCTCCTTTAAGCTGTCAGGGACAACTTTGCTTTGGACTTCTGAAAATTAGTTTGTTTAGAATAAGACTAACTTTTTCTTTCACCATCATTACCCTTCTACAGTTAGCCTGCTCTGTCTGTCAGGCACCACTTTTATCTGAACCTTGTGCTGAAGTGACAGCCCCTTCAATTCTTAGCTCAGGTATGTTGCAAATTCGTGTACTCCTCTGCTCTCAGGACTACAGTGACCGTCCTGGCATATGAGAGAATGGCCCACTATCCTTTCTGCTTCCTGACACAATGGTGTCAGCATATATAGCTATGCATATATTTCTGAAATAGATCCCTGTGAGCTTGAAAATAGGTCCAAAATCCTCTCCTGCTAGCTGAAGCAAGAAGAAACTAGCAATTTGGGTATGTTGCTTCCACCCACTGGAGGTCAGCACAGATTTTCATAGGGAGTAAGGAGAAGCTTTCTGGTCTTATAAAGGAAATGTCATGGTACTGGATATGATGCCCATTGTTGCTGGGAAGCTGTGGTGCTCTGCATTGTATCTGTTATTATCTAAAGACTTGATCGGAAATTACTCACAGGTTCTTCCACTTGACTGAGACAAAGAATAGATGTGGATTTCAGAAGTCATCCATATTTTAAAGAGAAAAGACTACTGATGTTGAGCTTTAAGTAGTAGCCAATTGAAAAAATAATAATAATAAAAAAATCTTTCCTATCACATGAAATTGTGTGATCTCATTTTTAGGTAACTCCTTACCACCAAAGTTTTAGGTTGAGAATCAAGTTAAAGCAGCAAGACCTAATGACAGATCTGCAAACGCTGCTGGAGACAAAAAGTAATCTCCAGTAGCTCTCCAGATGGTCTGAATTTCACCCATATTTTTAAATGTTCAAAAGGACCCTGATGATTGCGCTTTCTGACAACCTGAGTCACGCAGGCTGTGGCCAGACTAATGTGGGGAATGCTAGCTCATCTTGAGATATGTAAATTTTGGTGGAAACTAGTAAGCCGCAAAGCAGGGTTATGTCTTCTTCAGCTACTTTTCTTAACTCCTCCAAATATTATGGAGTTCAAAGCTTTTTTCTGTCTTCAAAGGATTATTTGGTTGTGTTGTTATTTAATAAGAACTAGCTTTGCAAGTTATTTATGTGGAAAATGCTTTCGCAGAATATTGATAAAATGATCTAAATATAATAGAGAAAACCTAATGTAACAATTCCCCTCTTCCTTTTTATATAAAAAAAAATAAAAATCTCATAAGCACTCTTTAGAAGTTGTGAAGACTTTCTTGCAAACATTTTCTCCAATACCATAATGAGAAGGCATCTCTTGTATGGATATAAGTTCTCTGGAGAAATTTTTAGTAGCTTTATTGACACTTTTTATATCAGATGTAAGCAAAACAGCTTCATCACCTGCAGAAGAACGATGAGTACGAGGTTTAAACCCAGATTCTGAACACAGCCCATTAGGCTGTCTGTTTAAACAAAAATTTGACAGTGTTAAGGGAAGGCAAGTGAAAATGTCTTCTCTACTTCTGAGCAGAAAAGAAAAGAAGTAATGTTACTACTATCACAAAAAAGGTGTTTCTGTCAGATAAGGAACCGAGCAAACATTCCTCACTAAATCTCCCCATCAGATGCACAGCCTGTGTACTGCTGTTACTAACCCCTTGCTCTGTAATCTCTCTGTATATATGTCTAATTTATCAGTTTCTTGTAGATTGTCAGCAGCCTGCTGCCTCCATACCGCCACACGGCTCACAACTAGCCAGGGGGCCAGATTGCCAGACTGTCAGGTAATCCTAACTAACTCTTTTCTCTTTGCACATAGCTGCATGTATGTCTGCAATTCCCCTTGTCTTCCCTGAACAAAGCCTCTTTGCTCCGATTCTTCACTAATAGCAAACTTTCAACAACTGGAGGAACTGTGATGATTTCTGCAGGGAAAATACAAACACGAACCACAGGATCTGAACACTTATATCCATGTAAACATGGAAAAGAATGCAAAATTGAATCTTGCATTCCTCATTTGGTCTTTTTATACAGACAGTTCCTCGGTGATGCCAAAACAGTAATGATTTAACTTTTTTTTTTGCTAGATATATTTACTTAAATGGGGGGTTTTGATTATAGAGTTATGCACAGACTTCTCTTTCTGTAAGGTGGTATTTTAAAGGCACTTGTGGGATTTTTAGCAGACACTTCTCAGCTCTCTCTAACCTGGAAACTCAGTCTCACCGTAGTCAGTTCCTAATCTTGTTAAAAGTAATCTCTTGTGTCCATGCTCGTAGGTAGTGCAAAGGCCAAGTCATGCTTCTGAGGTGGTTGAGTTAATCAAGGCATAATAACCAGCCTAAGAAAAAAGAGATGACAGTATCTTTATCAGTTCATGGTATATTCCGTGCATATAGTCACTTCTGACTATATTCTGCAATTTGAAACAGGTTACGTTATTTTTAGACCTTACCTCGATCTATAGAGAACCAGCTGATCTACAGCCTTATTACGTATAATGAAGCTGTTTCCCACACAGTGCTAAACTCCACGTGTGTGGAAGTCTGCCATAACACAGGCTGGGGAAGGGGTGTAGTACTGCTTTCAGGCTGCACATCAGGCACTGCTGTGCGTGTTCTGCCAGGTCACAAGTCCCTCAGTAATCTTGGAACAGCCTTTTCATCTGTGCTTCTCTGTTGTGCCCCATCTAAATGCTAACAAACAATTGTTCCTGCAATTTTATATGCCCTTCTCAGAAGGGAAGACCTACCTGATCTTCTTCTGCCCTATGTTTGTTTGCAAGCATCGCCTTGTTCTGCAGACAAACCAGCAGAGAAGGGGATGTTCCAAAGGCAAGTCTCAGGGATTTCTGGCTTGTCCATGAATGCTTCCTTGGTTAGAAAGATCTCATTAGCCACAACCAGAACTGGATGTGTTCATCAAGAAGCCTTTCTTGGCAGGTTTCCAAACCAAAACCATGGTATTCAGGAAGCAATAACATTTAAAAGGTTAAATTTTTTTTATATGATCAACATTTTTAAAAATTCAGATCAGTCATCCTACAAAGAACACACGCCTATACACTTGGCTGAACTATTGACCTTCAGATGACTATCATTTTTTACCATTAGATTGTTACTCTTCCGGTAAGTGAAAACACCCCACTCTTTTTGGTATATTAACACTGATGTCTTGCTTGTCTCAGCCATATAGCTGCATAGCCTCATAAAGCAGTGAAGCGTAACAACAGATTTAATAAAGTCAGCATAATGTTTGTGAGTGATTTATATAAAGTAATTGAAGTTTGGAGTAAAAAATAAAGGCTTTTTATGAACCTTTAAAAAAATTTAGACTTACTGGTTCAGATTTTCTAAATCCAGGAGAGGAGGAAGACAGGAGCTTGTAATGTGTTTCTTCCTCCTGTGATAGTCTCTTCTGGTGTGACACAACTGCTTTCAATTGTGTGACGACACCAAATGAGGGAGATTAAAGCTGTGCCCAGCCCTAAAGTCACCCATTTTAAGAGAGAGGTATGCTTGTTTTTAAGTCACTAACACTACTCTTGCAGTGGTGTGACATCTCAGTGGCATTTCACGTGGGATCAAGTAATAGCTTGTTAAGACTTGTAATTCACACGGACACTTTCCACATCCTGCAATATGTTTAGTCATGTTCAAACTAGTTTTTGTGCCTGACTTAACACAAATAGATTCAGTCTGAGCTTCAGTATTAAACATAGAGAGCTTTTCCTCATCAAACGTTTGTACTGAATTTTAAATGGGACTTACGTATCTCTGGGTTTTTCACAGTCACTGTGAAAGTTCACTGAATCTAGTGTAAAGGATTCACACTGGAAAAAAAAATAAGAACAGATTTTCAAGATACATTTAGTCAACGATAGCTACACATTATAGCTATACTGTATAGTTAGCTAAACATTTGTCTGTCTTTTTGCTTATATTTGCATACTTCTGTTAGAGCTTGGTCTGGAGAATCTGGGAGAACTTTCTTTAGAGATTTTCCAAGTAAACTGATGAAGCAATGCATGAAAATCTCACACTGCCTTCTATGCATCACCTCAGTTTTTCAGTCCAGGAATGTGAGGCAGGCAGCCAAATGCAGGACTGAAAGTTACTGGATGATGTTCATCCCTTTCTAGCATCTGTAGAAATCTGTCTGATATTGCACAAGAACAAAACATTACTGTCAACCAATATTATAAAGAACACGTCTATCTTTGGGCTAAATGCTAGACCCAAGTTATCTAAAAAAGAAACAAAAGAAAATCCCCGTAACACTAAAATGAAAGCAATATTAATTATTTTGTAAGAAATAATGCTTTTATTTTGTATAAAATATTAAATAAACTAAAAATAGCATTAAATATTAAGGAAGTAAGATTTAAAAAAAAAAAAAGAAAAAAGGTAACGCATGCAAAATGGTTCAATCCTGAAAATATCACCGGTCTGTTTGTATTTTCCATGGCTGATTTATTACAATTACAATCTATGCCATATAATATTGCATGCAAATGACATCTTTAAGAAAGAACAGAGTACTTACTAACACCAAGGGGCTTTGCATGATATTTTCCGAATGATACTAGAAATGTATGATTAGCATTTTGAGTGCTGTGGTGGGGAAGAAGAGCTGCTTAGAAACAGGCAATAAGAGTGACACAGACCTCATCCGTCAACTGAATGGATGTATCTCCAAATTATACCAGCCTTTAAAGAGAGGTTTACAATAATGTATTAAAACTAAGTATTTTAAGAGCAGCACATATTTCATGGCCAGAATGTAACAATACTCTCACTTATTCTCAGTTAAAACTCAACAGCTTCAGGTTCTTCCATGGCTTTCTCTTGCATCGTGTCCTTAATATCACCTGCCAGCCTCTACTGCCTGTGACTGACAATATGCCTGATAGCTCAGCTCCAGGACCTGCTACCACGATCACTTATACTGCCATAAAAAGCACACTGCATGCCATGTGTCACTTGCTGATTCTGCCTGATGGATGATGTAATTTTTGTTTAGACACTGCTACAGTAATCTGCATTACCGAACTGGATGTACTGTTTTTCTGAAGGGAGAATGGTGTAACAGTAGAGTATTAGGATAAGATTCAAATCTACTAGGCCTGTAAGTGGTGGGTGTATATGTGTTGCTGCAAAGGTACTTGTACTGATAACCTTGTATTCATTTTTTTCTCTTCCCAATGCCCCTAATATTTATTATTGGTTGAAAAGGGAATGGTGAGACAAAGTTTTATATTTCTTCTGTGCATAGAAATGTGCTTGTATTTGAAAGTGGGAAGTAACACAGAATTACTGTGAAAAGAAAAGAAAAAAAAAAAAGTAATTCTAAGCCCATTGCTTCCTAACCTAGCATATTCTGGAATTGTTTGTGTTACAGTATTTGCAGTCAGGGATGATTTTGTACTAAAAGTGATGGCAGTACATTAATGAAGCTGCACATATTTGTATAGAGGATAATCTAATGTCTTGAAGAGGTCCTGTTTCAGGCCATTCCTCTAAATAACTAGTACTAACTATGGCTGTTTCCTTACCAGTCCTCTGCTTCGAAGCATAGACACGTGTGTAGTTTATTTTTAAAGCTGGGAAGGAACCCCCAAAAGGCAAATACATCTCTGCTAGTGAGCAAGGAAAATATTCAATTTCTGTTCCTTTCTGACAATTACAGAAGTCCTCCATGAAAAAGCAATGGGGCAGCAAGGGAGGAGAGCCAGGCAATCTTTGTAGGCTAACATGACCACCTTGTTGTTCATCTTCCCCGGATGTCACATTAAAGTTTCAATTCACTTTAATTTCTCTGAAAGTCTTAAGAGTAGGGCTTTTAGTAAGATTATCTTGAAAACTTAGGAGGTGCTGAAGCCTGGAGCTGGCTCTTCATAAGTTCTAGAGTAAATGCAGAGCTTTTGAGTCTATCTTAAGTCACTCCTGATACAGGCTCATTTGAGAGGAGTAGGTAATGATCTCACTCAGATCCCACTTTAGGTTCTCTATCTCCATTTATATGTTGCAGAATATGACAGAACAAAAGGATGATTACAGCCATGGAAAGAAATGCTTAGGTTTGAGTTCTTTCAGTCTTTGATTAAACAAGTCCAACTACTAAGCTTCAAGAAAATATTTTGGATGAAATATTTATGCCTAGGTGGTTAATGTTAGACTATATATAAACTGAGGAGTCATAGTCCTAAAAAAACAGTAAACACTTTGGGACTGACCTACTCAGACAGCCAAGTGCAAAATGAAGCCAGTGAGGTCCTAAGCTCCTATAGCTTGCTCTCACCAGCCATTTTGCAAATCAGACAGCTCATCTTCAGGAACACAAATGTGACAGAGTTTAACTAAAGACATGGAAGTCCATGATCTTCAAATAAGCTCAGCAATGCAAGGACTCCAGCTCCTGCTGAATTGCAATACCTATGGATTTTTGGCCATAATCTTCTTGGCTCCCCTGATTTGAAAACAGACATTGTCATCATCTTTCTTAATGGTGATGATACACACTTGTTTTTGTCTTCAAGAAAGTGCAATGCCATTCTTTGTTTCCTGAAGTAGATGCTATATGTGGAAATACAGACGCTTTCAGTACTGCTGGCATTTCCAATGGCAGATTTGCAAATACCTCTGGCATTTCAAATTGATTCATTTCCAACAATAGACTAATTGCATTCCTTCAGCCAGCACTCAATAGTCTGTACTGTAGAGATAATGTGTAACAGCACGGTTTCTAAAGAAGGAAAATGGAAAAGGCAAATTTTCTTGAAGAAAGGGCTGTGAATGATTGTGATTCATCATACATCATGCTGTTGAGCTTGGAATAACTTAAAGAAGCATTAAGTAAAAATTCTTCTTAGACTTTTTTTTTTAAAAACGAATTCCATTTATTTGTATTCTGTTTTTGAATCTTGTTTTGCCGTATGCTTTCCTTGAATGTTTAATGGCTGACACTTAGCTTGACATCAGCTAGATGAGCTGAAGTTCATCCTCACAGGCTAAGGCTGCAGAATGATATGGGACTCAGTTGAGCTGTGTCCTCATTGCCTGCTGCTGTGTAGTGTAGATGGCTGACTTAAGTGAGACAGCCTGCATATCTGAAGCTTTCTAGCAGGAGCATCCTGGAACTCGGCACTAAGAAGCAGGGTGTGTTCCTGTTAGCTGCCCCTTATCTTCGGGCTGCCACTGCTAGACTGCTACTCCAACCACACCACGTTTGTTGAAAGCTAGTTCAGATCCCTCTGCAATACATTACAGGCTACGCTCTAAATGCATGTGTAGAGGCTTGACAGGTGAATGCTGTCATCGGAACAGTTGTTCATGAAAAATAGTGAAATAACAACAACAACAAAAAGAATTGAAGAGGATTCAAAAATGTAAAACAAAAACTCTTTGGAAGTGGTGATTACAAAATACATAATGTTTGTCGCCTGATGAGGAAAGTTACCCTGTATTTCTTTGAATGTACTAGATAATAGGTTGCATTTAGTAAGAGGACATGTTTTCACGAAGTGTTGAAACCTGATTTCCAATTTAGCACTTTCCTTCATTTAGAGCAATTAATCAGTTGTATATATACAATTCTTAACGTTCACATAAAGATGGCACCTGTATATCGCCCTTCAAATTTGTTCTCCCATTTCACAAATGCATTTATTTTTCCAAAGAGTATTTTTCATCAGAGCATGCAAACAACAATTGCATACAGAAACTGTCAGGCAGGCTATCAATGGTATTTCATGTGTAAATCCAGGTGCCAACAAGTGTGTGTGCGCTGAGGATTTTTTTATACTGTATATTTGAGGATACAGATTTAAAGATGCAGTTTCATTGCCTTTTAGAATTTGTTTCAAGCATTGTACAATTGACATGCTTGTAAAATGTTTGCTATGTATTTTAAGCACTTCTTCTCTTTTCTTTTTAATTTTCAGTCCTAGTGCTCTTCCAGAAGAGCAGCCACATTCCAGCTCTCAGTGTGCCCCTCTCAACTGTCTCTCTAAGCCTCCTCCTTATCCCTAATCTTCATATGCAACGTAAGAGAAAATCCAAACAGAGTGGAGTTCATGCAACAAAGGTTTGGGTTGTTCCCAACAAGCAGGTAGACAATCCTGCCTTGTTGCGGCATCGACAAGCATGGATTCATATCCACAGCTCTGGCAAGTGAGGGAAGGTTGAGAAGAAGAACACAAAGCACAGAGCCCAACCTATCAAGAAGACTTTTTATGGTTCCTCTGATTGTATTCAAACTTTGCTATCACAACTAAAGTATAGTGAAATTTAATATCTCAACAAAGTTATTCCTCCCAGCTGCTTGGCTTTACCTCTGATACAATGAGAGACTTAAGCCAATATTAAAAAAAAAAAAAAAAAAAAAAAGTATGTTACTAAAATCCTACCCTCACAACCTCTAAGTTCAGCCATAGGAACCAGTTCAAACTTCCTTTTGTCATTAAGGGTGTGATATTTATTTCTTACTTTATTTGCACCATAATTTTGTGTTTATAAAATACAGTCTTTTTTGTGAGAATTGTATTTAATTCATTTTATTTTTTAAAAAACAAGCAGAAATAGCTTAAGCAAAGAATGACTGTGTTAATATTAAAAAGAGGCTTGTTGCATTGGCCAGCATATGGCCAATTCTTATTGCACAAAAATGCTGGCAATGGGTGGAATTGAAATGTTAACAATGTCTGTATATTTTGCTGCTGCACTGATATTGTTTATGCACTTGGTTTTTTTTTGATTCCTATTTCACTAGCTTCTGATTTTGTTTTAGCTCTTCACTGAAAGATAATTATTAAGCCTAAGAAGGAGATGAAAGGATGTATTGATTTGTTTTCAGTTGTTTCCTTGCATTGTGATTATATTTTTGCATTTCAGACAAGTAGATGAATTGGTGCTGTTTTTTTGGGCTGCTTTCTATTTGGTATCTGAGAAAAAAAATCTAAAACAAGTAAACTGTTGTGTGCTAATTAAAAACATTCTTTCCTCTTGCTCCCATATTCAGGATACTAGCTTGAGGCCTTACTGTGAAAGGCTAGTATGAAAGGCCAAGTTGTAGGCACTTCAAGTGAAGTATTTTGTGGTGAAATAACTGCTGCAGGTAGGGTTAATGGTGGGTCAAAGTTAGCAGGACTTTACTGTAGTGCATTTTTTCCTTGCCAAAAATCAACAGATACAGAACCTTAGCTAATGTCAGTTTATGACAAATACTCAGGTGATCTACGCTACGCAGACTCTATCGCAACAGTGCACAGTGCTCCTAGTTAAAGATTCTTTCCTGTAAAAGCTGAGTAAATCATTTTTTATTTGTTTGTTTTTAAATAATGAGTTTCAGAACAAAACCAAGGATAGCAGAATTTATTTTGCACAATACCTGACAGCAAGGCAAGTGGCTATGTAAGGTGTTCAGCACACGTGGTCTTCCTGTTTGGCCATAAGCTAGGAGAAGTCCTCAGTGCTGCCTATTTGTTGGTATAGCATACTCCTTGCTCGGTCAGGTGGCCTTAATTTATTTACGGAAGAAAGGCTTAGATATTTCCACATCTTTATTCCTTCCCTGCAGCATGAGTGTGATTTACAAGAGAGAAGCACAGTACAGCCTTAGGTACAGAGCAGCTGGAAAAAAAATGCTGCAGATATGGTTGGAATAATTCTTTTATATTCTGCCTGAATCTGAGAAAATGAACTCAGTCTTCTGTTAGCAACAGTGCTTACCAAATGTTATGATACACAAAACATCAGCAGAGGAAAGAATCAGTGACCAATCAGTGTGCCTAACAATCATTATTTCCATGGTACCAGTAATGAAGGTGCTGTAAATAGAAATATTCTATGTAATCAACTGTGTATGTTGTACAGCCTTGGCAAAGCAGCTGAGCTATTGTAACAAAACATTCAGAGTCAAAGGTGGGGAAAATAGGAACAGATTGATATCAAATTCTAACCAGATCAAACAGACAATACTCACCAGTGTTTCTGCTTAGGTTTCCATGCAGTTCACATGGTTCTTCTTGTATACATTTACATAACTATTTAGTATCGTACTTAACTGATGTGTTGTCTTGTCATACAAAAGTCAAGTAAAACTTGTTCAGCGCTATCATAGTTTGACATGGAGATTAGCTGCTATTTTGATTTTTATTAAAATTAAAAAAAAAAATAAAAAATTGTCTGAGGCAAATGTTGCCTTTCAAGAGCACCTCACAATTCCTGACATTGCCAGACAGGTATAGTTACCTTGTAAAACATGGCAATGGCTACGTCCAACAAAGAAAGCTCTGTATATTGTTAAACAAAAAAAAAAGAATTTGCATTGCACATTGAACAGAGTTACTGCAGGCTGTACTTGGAATAGTTTTTCCTATTTTCATATCCAAAGCAAACATTTGCCCTGAATTTTAGTTAAACAGAAATTCAGTGAAATACATTTCCTTTCTATATAGATATGAATTTATGAAAAAATGATATAGTGGAACATTTGTTTAGTAACGTATTTGTTTCCGATTGTAATTTGCAGAGCAACTTTGGGAAACTGAAACATTGTACTGGTATGTCCATGTGGATCAAGAGTTACAAAACAGCATTTAATGGTATAGAAATTGTGGTCCTGTTTTATAGAAATAAGTGGGTTTATTAAATTTTTTATTCTCTTAAGCTTTAAATTCTTCATTTCTAAGTTTTCAATTTGCATTTTTTAATATGTAATAAAACAAGTAAATGTTGGAAATTTAAGAGAACTAGAAACAAACCAACTTAAATGTACAAAAGGCTGTAGTTATTGCATTGTAAGTTACAAAATTGTGTAGGTCCCTGGGACAACTTTTGTCAGTTAACCACTACAAAATAAAATACATATCTTGAACTTGAGATGATAAACTCTTCTTTATTATATAGTGATTGGTAGCATGCAACTTTGTGAGATATTTTGTAGGAAATATTTACATAGACAAAACCAGACACAAAAGTGGTTTTTTTTGTATGTTTGTTTTGAGTTGCAAAATATTATACTCTGTCTGTTTAAAATTAATTTATGATGTGGTGTTATCTATCCTGGTTTTTAAAGATTAAGAAGAAAAGGGTATATATATTGCCTAATGGTTGAGTATACTCAGAACTGCTGAAATGTGTCCTAAGCAGGACACATGCATACTACTGAAATGTAGTTTTTGTTCTCTGTGACGGCCTTGAAATTTCCTTGGATTTAGAATAGCCTTTTCATTTCTGCAGCATTCTGTTTTGAGTTTTATTTTCCAATGCAGTGGAAAAAAATATTGTTTGTTCAGTGAAATGATAAAAGTCTGGAAATCCAGTTATAGGAAATGTGTGGAAAATTAAAAACAAAAACAAAAAAAAAAAAGAAAAAAAGATTTAAATATAAGGGGAACGAAAGATGTAAGATATAATAGTATGGAAAATATATTTTCTATCAGAAGGTTAATAGAAGCTTTTACAGAAAGAGGAAATATTATCATTTCTCATGCTAATCATATGGAAGTTTCTGCCTTCTATGTGGAGGCGATAGTGATATTCTTTCTGACTGACAGGTTGGCACCTCTGTGCTTGCTCCATCCACATTTTTCACGGTAAATTAATGTAACCATAGCTGTACAGTAGGGCTCATAGAGTGAACTATAACTAATGTAATGCTGCAACTCTTAATGCCAAGATGACCTTCAGTTTACTTTTGATTTTGAAAGATTGATAACTTGATTAAGCCATTTACCATATTAAAGCGTTAACAGAAAGATTACGTTACAAAATATAACCTCACTTATGCAACGTGACCTCACCTACAAAGGCTGCTCGTGCTCGTTAGGTTGTAAATATCGAAGTACAGCTGTTTATAAAATATGGACCAGTCCTCAGCAGGCTGGGAACAACGCCCAGGAGCCTGGGCCCTTACTTTGATACCAACCTTATTGCTCAGCGTGCCATGCCAGTGTCAAGAGTTGCGCTGCCAGTTCCGCTATAGCTGGATTCATCATCACCATCAGGTATAGATTGCATCAACCCTTCTGAGGGCTGTTTCCGTTCTCTGATGGAAGATGTGCATCCACATAGGTTATTGTAAAATTTCTCTCTACTTAGGAAATCTGTGTTTGAAAATGGCAGACACTGATGTTTTACCTTGGAAGTAATGGTAATTGCTATAGTTACCTCTTTAAAAATTCCGGACATCACTTTTCTTCAGTTTTCCCTTGCTTGCTGTGTGTGCAGTGAGTCTGAAAGGGATATATAGTATTCAGACTATTTTTAACCATTAAGGTTTTGTTTGCTTGTTTGTTTTGTTTTGTTTTTTACTATAGTTAAGCATCCTGTGGAAAGAAACGAAAAAAAGCAATTGCCTTTTGCCTTCAGGCATAAATGCATCTAAATATGCAACATAAAATGCGTGCATGAGATTCTTAACATCATGTAGCTTTTCCATATCCATAATTAAGCTAGAAAATTCTTAATTCTTGTGTGATCTGCATATTTCTCATGTTAGAAAGGCAAGAGGACTATCACTGACTCTGTATCTTTCATTCTGAGGTGCATGGCTTAAATCCTTATTGGATTTTAATCTGTTTCCTGTGGAGTTCTTGAAAATCCCTTTCATGAAGTATAATGGCAATTGAGTGACAAACTGACAAAGGGTAAAGCAAAAATCCTATATTCCATGACTGGAGTCAATGTGCAAGCAGACTCTGGGGTGACAGGGCTTTGTTTCAGAAGTGTCTTTCCATGAAGCGCCATATTTGTTTTGATTATCATTATTTGCTGTAAAAGAAACAGTGGAGAAGAGTGGTTTTTTCTCAGCATTTGTAAACCAAATTATACATTTACTTGATTTCAAGAGTATTTTGGCAATCATCGAAAACAAGTAATTGATAAAATTTTTGAGTAGACTGGCTTGCTAGCTTAGTTGTTATTCCATCAGCTGTGAATAAGAAATAAGAGTAATCTAGCTTTTTTTTTTTTTTTTTTCCTCCCCATCCACAGGTATGGCTCTGTGTGCTATACCAGTGGATAAATTAAGTCCATTTTATTAGTTATTGCCCTATTGTTTTTCAGCCCTGTGGTCTGACTGTTAAAGGGTTAATTAACTTGATCCTTTGTAAACAACTTTAAAAAATGAAAACTGATGTTTTGTGACTTTTGTAATCTATTGAATGTTTCCATTTGCATGATGTTCTGTATCTAATTGACCATACAGATTGCTGTGTTCCTTTCAAAAGAGTTTTAACATTGGTGGAGATTGTGACAAACACAAATTTGTATACAGTATGTTTTCTGCTGTGATAACTCAGCTAATCCTATTTGAATTGACATTATGTTGTCCTGCCTTCTTGGGTTAAATGATGAAGTGTTTCTAGATGGTGAAGAATATGAAAGTATATATGTTCATTTGCTAAAGACTGAATAATGGAAACTCTTCTTGTTGCTTCTTTATGCTAAAAGCAGAGCAAAAAAAAAAAAAAAAAAAAAAAAAAAAAAAAAAAAGAGAGAAAAAAAGAAAAAAAGAAGAAAATGGCAAAAAAAAAAGTTAAATAATTCTTGTTTCCAAAAATGCATCATTTGTTTTTAAAATTGAAGTAATTCCCATGTTAACTCTTTCCTGTCCTTGTAGACAATCCCAGATTAATGCCTTGTGAGGGATTCATAAAGTCTGTGCTTGTAACATGTGTAATATGATCATGCAGTCAAATGGTTGGGAAAAACACTCTAGTGCCGAAGAAAATAATTTAAAAAGCCAATATACCGATTCTTACATCTTTATGTTCAAATTGAAATTACAGTGTAATGCATAACTGTTCCAGTGAATAAACTGGCCATTTTTGTTCATTTAATTCCATGCTGTCTGGTCTGCTTGTATTTCTGTCAGTTTGCAGTGTGTTCATGGCTTGTGCTTTTACATTTATTTATCTCTTAAAGATCTGTAATTGTAAGTTTAAAAGGTATTGGAATGAAAGGAAAGGAAATTGAAATGGGAAATCAACATTAAAGGAAAGGGGAATCAGAATTAAAGAAAATGTGTTTCCTCTATTTTCTGAGACTGAAGCAGATATTACAGTAAAGACTGATTCCCCAGATAAAGTTACCAGTAGATTTGAGCACTCTGAAATGCTCCAACATCTGAATAAGGTCTCAGTGCAAGAATGCCTTGTAAGATGTAAATCTCCACCCTCAGGAGATATGTAAGCAAAGTAGGGGCTGAAGTCAGCATAAAACTGGGCTGGGCGTGCCACATTCAGTACAGCATATCATGGCTGATTGTAAAGTCAGAAAAACCTTTTTCCCTTGTGGAAGTGCCTCACTCTGACAGCAAGGGGGTCAAAAGCCCTCCCTTGGCAGCCAGTCCTGCAGTGCTCCAGGTGCGTGGCCGTGGCAGGCAGGTGGCCGCTGCAGCTCCCTAGGTCCCCAAGAGGCAGCGGTATGCAGCTTTTAGGAACAGGCCAGGAAAAGGCCTGGAGTAAGGATTGTGCCTCCAAGCCTGCTTGGCCTCTGTGATGTTGGACTCAATGGGAACTACTAGTGGGCTTTGTTTTTGTCTGGCTGGTGAGGTGCTTTGGATAGTAACAGGATTTGTGCACAGTGACAGCGTGAGAGCTGCTACTTGCCTGAATCCTTCCCACTTCTCTCTTTGCTTCCTTTTTCTCTTCAAGCACGGGGAGGTCTCTCAGCCCACCACCTTGGCTGTGGTCTTTGCAGGAAGTGCCTTTGGCAAAGGCATCGTGTGATCATCTTAGCAAAAGTGTGACTGCTCAGGATACAGTTTTCTTCTGCCAGGTGTTCCTCCCCTTCAATATTAGAGAGTATTAAAGATTTTTTTTTTTTATTATTTTTTTTTTTGAGCAATGTTGAAACCCAGATTTCAGGAAACCACTAATAAGAACAAAAATACTAATGTTGAAGAGAGACAGGTTGAAGGGCCTGACATCCATGTCTTCTAGTAGCCTGTGAATACCGTAGAAGAGAAAGTTCTATATATAGAATGAAATACAGGGGGAAATGGAGCTAAAATAGATAATTATAATTATATTTATCTTGGGAAAAAATGTTTGGAATAAAACCAGATCTCATCTATTTGTGTATGCTAAAGGCAGTCACAAGTGCTTTCCTCTCAGTGGAACGTCTGAGCGATTGCCTGATGGTAAAAAGAAAGTCCTAACTTTACACAAAAATATGGCTCAATACTACAGCTGACAACTCAGCAGAAGCTTAATAATCCGGTAAAAAAATATTGACCTATGCAATAATGATTCCTTCTTTTCTGAAGCAGTAAATTAGAAAACATACATTTCACTCATTATTGTTTATAGATTCTTTTATATTATATTGGAGGTATCTAGCTTCAGAAATAAGGTTTGCTAACCAGTTTCAGAGAAAAATAAAAATAATTTTAAAATTATTGGTATAATCATACATGATTGAGAGAATAGTATTTGTGCTAAAGCTCCATGTAAGGGTGGAAGCTTCATCTCCCACAAGTGACTTATAAGGAAATTTTGGAAAAGAATAAAGAGAGAGTTGTGGCCATTTAAATGATTTCATAGGATTCCTTACTTAAGAGAGAGCTGTCTTATTTTTAAGTTGTGTTCAATGTCATATTGGTTAAAGTATTAAAATTGAGACTATTTAATGAGATTAGGAATATAAGATGGAGAGCCACGTGAGTACAGAGCTCCCTTTGAAGATCAAATTTTGAATGCAGAGAGTGCAGGCCCTATATTTTGTTTCACCTTACAGAAGTGGTAAAGGCATATGGCAACTGGAGAAAAAGAGCTACTGTGTTTACAGTACCCATCTTCTATCCACCTATACAAAAATAAAATGCTTTGCTATAGAAATAGGAAACCTCTGTTAGAGACACACAACCTCTGTACGCACAAATGATTCAATGCTGATCCATCCATCCAAGTAAGGCGTCTTCCTACAGCAGTGCAGTTTGTTAGTGCTCTGAGGTGAAGAGACAGCTCTCCTTCATGGCCTTACAGGTGCTGCCAGCAGACCTTAGAATGGGAAACATACTCTGAAAGTCAGATGGGTTTTGACTAAGGTGATTCAAAGTCGGATGGGAAACCTGATTTGGTCGAGTGAATGGACCTGGCATTCAGCTTGTTCCATTGAAATGTGATCTAAAGAGATCCCCAGGTCGGGGCAGTGCTCCACTGGAGTTGAAAGGGCTCCATCTGAATATTGGGTATTTACGTGTTTGGAGCAGATTAGAGGAATGTGGGCACAACATGGAGTGTCTTGTGCTCTTGTAACCAGCTTGTGACTCAAATTGAACCATGCAAAATTTAAAATTATTATATAATGTTATATAAATGCACTGCATACAAATACCAGCAATCTCAAAGTCCTAAGTTGCTGAAAAAGAAAATGCCTCTGTGAAGCCACCACTGCTTTCAAAGGTTCCTGTTATCTAAGCCAAATGCAAATTAGTTCTTTTTATCTTCAGAGCACTCTATGCATATTAATTAATTGCCAAAACATCTTTGCAAAATGGGTACTGTTATCTCTCACCTACAGATAGACAAATTGAGACTCGGAGGATGGAAAACATCATCAACATGCAATAAAATAAAAGTTTCCATACACTTAACTTTCCATCTCTCCACATTTATCTCTCCTGCATACACATGAACACCAAGTGTTTTAGACATGGTAGCAAGGTGAGTTATTTAATCTGTGTGCTAGCCCATGCTATAGAACCAGCATTTCTCTAGTATTTGAGTTCATTCAGAGCTGGATCTCTGTCCCTGCAGTGCTTGCTAATAATAGACCCTCACTATAAATAGCAGAGGTTTAATATTCACTTTCTTGTTTTAGTTTATTTAGGCCTATGTCCCCCTTCTCCGTGTGTGCCAGACCTGTAGACTAAAAAGGCAGTTTGACTCACTAGGCTCAAGATGAAAACACTGCCAAAGATGAAAACATTTTTCCCCCCAACAGTGTCAGCGCAGTAACATGTAGATGTTCTTTTTCTGTTAGAGAACTCGGATTTCCTTTAAATTGACTGCATTCCTTTAACAACTGTATTCAAAATCATGAGTGTAATAATGTGACAGAGTCCGACTTAAGATTCTAGAGCTTCTGAAGTCTCAGTCCATGCTCCTCTCATCTATAAGATGAGCAACCTTTATCTATGCAGTTATGCATAGTGCTGTTTATGCTTGAATATAAAAGCATGTTTCAATTCTGTATGGTAAAGGTAAACAAATCTGCAGTGCATAAAGCCTGAGATGTATACAGCAAAATTTGCTTGAAGTACCGAGTTCCAAAATTAGACAATGTTAGATCTCTGAAGGTAAGGTCTGTTTGTGCCATATAGTTATCCAAAAATGCATTAAAAATATATATAAATATGGATGGAATGCTACTTTTGAGATTTGGGATACAAGAAAGAGTTTAAGTGGAATGGGACCAACATTTATATCCTTTTCAGAGCTTTTGTTCCAAATAATCACTTTTCAAACCAGAAAGATCCAAGGAGTCTGTGGAATACAATGAATGAAAACAAAGCTGGATGAAGGCAGCTAACTTAGAAGAGTCTGCAAATGCAGCAACAGCTTTGAAGTCTCTCTGTTTAAAGTCACTATAAATTATTAAGAGGCATGCTGAGACTCCTGTGCCTGTACCATATGCCTCCTTGTTAGGAGAAATCTGAAGTACCTGACAGCTTGGTTTTTACAATAAGAAACAAAGTTATGGGAGTACTGCAATATTGAGATCATTATATTTTCTTCCAGAGCTGGAACTAATAATTTGCCTTTCTTTTCAAATGTTTGATCAGCCCGTTGCTCTCTAGGGCTTGACTTGTTAAGGAGAGGACCAAAACATTTGCTTACTGTTTAGGTAAGCATTTGTAGACGGAACAGCTAATATTTAATGTATGCAGCACTGTAACAGCATATATGGCTCTTTAAGCAACTACTACCCCATACATCATAGCACCAACAAAGAGCTGAGGTTAGGAGGCACTGTGAATAAACGCAAAGCAATGGCAAAGCACATTTTGTTTCATGGTTCATGGTCCCAGGAGTCACTACCGACTTCCCCATCACCTAACTAGGTATGGACCCCTCCAAGAAGAGGGAGAAGCTGCGGGGCCCAGAAGAGATGGCAGCGAGGAGCTGGCTGCTGCCACCATCAGCGCAATTAGCACAGTCCCCAGACAGCTCCCTGGCAGCCTCTGGTAAAAGCTGTAAAAGCTGGCACACAGTTTCCTGTCAGACCTCAAGCAACTTGTGGGCCCTGTCAGGATCAGTTTTTTTTCTAATATACTAACTTTTTTTTTTTTTTTTTTTTTTTTTTTTTTTTTTTTTTTCCCAGCAGTGAATATAACTCACTCTGGCAAAAGCTAGAGAGAGTATTGATATGGGGTGTGGGGAACACCTTGAAGAGCTGGCACCCCCACCCTGGAAATCAGACCTCATTCAAATGTCTCAGATGGGGAACTTAGCCTATGGTGGGTTTTTTAAACTCTTTTTCATAGTGGCTGTCAGGTCTTCCTGCAGAAGGAAATAAGAAACAGAAGGAGAGTATAACATTTTCTCAAGCATATCTTGTTTTCTCTCTCCCTTTTACCAACATGACCTTACTGAAGCTCGCTTTCAGCTGTAGTTAATTTAAATCAAAGCTGAAGTACTTTTGCTAATGATATCTAAATGTCTGGCATTCACTGGATATTGGGAAACATATTTTGTTAACCTGTGGTGCTGATAATGAAGAATATTCTGAGACTTCTAAAAGCAATCAGTTTGTTAGAGCAATGCCATTCAGCAAGACTTACCTAACAAAACTGATTAAATAGCAATTACTCCTCTAAGCAGCAACCCTTCAGTAAAACTAAGGGATATATGTGATAGCTTTATCTCAACATGATTTCTACAAATTACAGGAATTTGCTTGCAAAAGAGAACATGCTTCTGCACAGCAGGAAAAAAAAAAAAATGTAAGACAAAATTAACATGGAGGCAGGAAGGTTTCTTCCTTTCATTATCCCAGTGGTACTCTTGCAGAGCTACATACACGAGCAGACATATATGAGCATTCATCTGGTGGTCTACTCTGCAGTAGAGAAGGAAACCTTGGCTGTAGGGGCTTAATATGGTTCTTAGAATGGTTGGAAGCCTACAAAACCTGTTGCTGGTTGGTCCCCAACTACTTTTGCTAGGGCCCCAGATGACAACATCTGTGTTCTGTCTTATACAGTCAAATAGACAAAACAGGAGAGCTGTATGAAGAATGTTATTGACTGGGCTAAAAGGAGTTGTTGTGGCTTTTCTTCTGGTGAGTATCTACCCATCCTTTTTTTTTTTGTTCCAGCAGCAAATACCTAGGATTTGCCTAAAACTCACTAGAGTGCTTGTCATGGGTTACTTCTGATGTTTAGCTCACAATTCATACTACTGACTCTACAGCTCCTTCTCACGTAGATGTAAAACCACACTTAAGAGACCACATGTACCACACTTTGTGGTGGGGAGTAAATAACAAAACAGCTTGGTGTATCTGTCAGTGTAAGCCAGTATAAAACTGTAAATTGTCTCCCTGTTCCGACTTGCACACTGGGTGCTGCACAGGGAGCAAGCACGAGGCTTGAGTCCCTCTAATCTTTGTAAACCATTCTCCAGACTAAGAAGCCAGAGTCTACAGCCTCAGGCTAAAATTCACATTATGTCCTTGAATGCTGGATCCTGTGTTTGCCTGCTGACTTAACTGAGTTTAAGTAACTCCCTCGCATTTACTTGCTTGTTCTGTGCATCTCTGTTGCACACACTGCAGCTGCTTTGTGCATTGTGCTGCTGCTGCCATCAGAAGAAACTTTTCATCTGGAATGTGCATGAAGGCCTGAGATGCGTGAGATTCTTCTCTAATTAGTATCCTACCGTATCTTTTGGTATATCGGTTCTTGTTTTCATTGTACTTCCCTACTGGCAGAACTGGTTTGTGGGTTATACAATATTTAGTTCACAGAAGATGCAAAATATATGATGATCTATATCCTGACTTAGTCAAGATTTGGCTTGCTTAGCTTTGTATGGAAGTATGGGTCTTTTATATCATAAAGCCCATTTTAATTTTTGTTTAGTACTTAACAGAGAATGGCATTTTTCTGTCAGATGTCAATGAACATAGTGTCCACATCAGCTCTAAATAAGCTACTCTAACTAAGGTAATGTGTAATTCTTTGAAACACTATACTTTCCTTTTTGTTAGGTGCCGAGTTCATGTGCATTCTTTCTTTGGGGTGTAGATTAGTGCCCCAGAAATATGTTACTCCACAGAGTTACTGAGAGGTACAGCACAAGGAAGTACCCAGGGAAACTAAAGCTAGAGGCCATAACCTGAAGCCAGGAACATAGACTGAATTCAGGAACAGATTTAAACTGTAACTCAGATGAAAATAAAGATAAGCTCTAGCAGAAATAAAGAAACTTAACCAGATGCAAAAATAGAAACAAGCAGTCTCAAGCAGTCAAAATCCAGTCTTCTGAAGGTTGTTTCCATTTGGAGAAGAAAAGGTTGCTACAAAGACGTTTACTGAGGGCCCAATGGTTTACACAGAGAGAAAGTGAAGCATTTTACAAACTAAAGAAAGGTTGACTTCAAGGTCCTGTTTCTTTCAAGGTCCTGAATGCTCTGGTCATCCAGCAGCACAAAGTGAATAGTTTCAAGCCTTTCACTTGCTCTTTCATTTTATTTTATTTTTATTTATTTATTTTTTTTTTGCCAGCTGTCCTTGCCACCTTTTGCACCTCTGTGGGTTTCCATATGGTTCCTGTTGTACCTCCCACATGCAAATAGGTATAATTAAATGAATTCTCCACCACTGCATTTCTCACCACCCTCACAGAAAGATTTAGAGCCAGATGGCCTAGCTATTGCCCACACTTGAATGTGGGTTAGCTGTGGCTTACTGGTTACCTCTCTTGCCATAGAGCAAAGGGGTATGTAGCTCTTCCCACACACTGTCTAGGGTGGGAGGTCCGATGCAGGACTTTTAGTCAAGTAACGTCACATATTTTAAGCAGAATAGGCAGCTTTGTCTGTGTTTAAGCTTTTTCAATATTTTCTTTTCTCAGATCCTGTTTCCTATTGTAACACTAAACTTTTAATCATTCAAGGTGGTGTTTTCCAAGATAACATCTATTTCTGACTTTTTATGATTAGAAAGATGTTGTTCCTCTTCCTGACATTGCCAGAAGTCTGTCTCTCCCCAGAGATGGAGAACATGAGAGATTGAGAGCAGTGTGTTAAAAAAGGGAAGGGCATGCCAGAAGGGAGGCCGGTTGTTACCACGTGGTAGCAGGCAGAACATACGTGTTGCTGGTGGACAGTAGTTCAAGCCAGCTTCAACCAACTGGCCCAGGTCTGTGCTGTGGCTAAGTGATGGGTAAAGGGACAATTACCTACTCTGAGAGGCCTGTACTGCTCCACAGTGTACAAATGCCCTAAAATTACCATAAATCCACTGACTGCATGACTTCCTTCTATCACAGACTGTCACCTCACTGCATTACATACCTCAGTGTCCTTCTGAAGAAGGATTTGCCCAGCAAAACGAGTTTTTGCAGCCAATCTGCTGATGCTACAGCACAGAGATACCAGGATTCTCTGAGGTATTCTCTTTTGTTCTGGGGTATTTTCTTTATTTTCCCAAGTCACATTGCAGTAATTTACCACTCACTGAAAACATCATACAAAACAAAGTTAATACCATATGGGTAGGATTTGTGGGGTGTGTGTACTTGTCCTTGTTTCTTTAGCTGTTTTCCTTCCAGGAGCAGAACTCCATGTTTGAAGGGGCAAGTACAAAATTTAATAACTAGTGATAATTATGCCTGGCTAACAATTGGCATTTTGAGCAATCAGGTAATAACTTCAGTTGATGTCAGTTTAGTTATCATATATAACACAAACAGAGAAAGGTCTTCTATTTAGAGTCTCACTTTCCCATAAATTACCATTTTGTATTCTATTACTGTACTGGCATCTTGGACAACTTTGAGCAAATAACTTCTCCCTGTAATACCTCATTTTCCTCCCCTGTCAAATGAGCCTCATACTTGCCTGCTCAGTGAAGTGCTTTGGGAATTACTAATGAGAAATTCTCTGCTTTTCTTCTCTCTCCATGCTTAAATACTGAAGATTACTCAGTATGAGTCCAGATGAAGAATTAAGCATGTGCCAGTCTTCTGGAACAAGATACTTATCTGAAAAAGTTAATGATTGATCTTTTAGTACATATCCATTAACCATACATAGCTAGTTTACAAGAATCTGTAGCTCTCCTGGTGCAATGAAGTCAGCAGGAGTACCTTCTGCTCTTCGCAACACAGGTATAGTCATTTCCATGTGCCCAGCCCAGCTCAGGTGACTGAAGTCAGGAAATAAATCAGTCTTTTACCTCTGAGTCACAGCTTCTTTGTATGTTTGCAAAAGGAAACCCCAATGTTTGCAAGAACATGAAATCCAGGAGGTGATCTGACTACCTCATTTTTGTTGGACATGAAAGAGGGGGCTGCAAGATATCAACCTTTTGGTTTTGGCTGTTGACTCCATCGAGGGCGGTGAGGCCTTGCAGAAAGATTTGGACAAATTAGAGAGCTGGGCAATCATCAGCAATATGAAATTCAACAAGGGCATGGGCCAGATTCTGTACTTGGGAAGAGGCAACCCTGGCTATACGTACATACAGACTGGGGGACGAGATGCTGGAGTTCAGCCCCGTAGAAAGGGATCTGGGGGTTTTGGTGGACAGCAAGCTGAACATGAGCCAGCAGTGTGAATTGGTGGTCAGGAGGGCCAACTGTACCCTGGGGTGCATCGGGCACAGCACTGCTAGCTGGTTGAGGGAAGGGATTGTCCCACTGAGCTTCTGAAGGCTCACCCTGAGTACAGTTTATAGTCTGGGGCATCACAATGTAAGAAGGGCATAAAAATATTAGTGTCCAAAAGAGGGCTACAAAGTTTGTGAAGGATCTGAAGGGCAAGATGTATGAGTATCAGCTGAGGTCCCTTGGTTTGTTCATCCCAGAGCAGAGCAGGCTGAGGGGAGGTGTCATAGCAGCCTGCAGCTCCCTCACAAGGGGAGCGGAGGGGCAGGCGCTGAGCTCTGCTCTCTGGGGACAGTGACAGGACCCGAGGGAACGGCATGGAGCTGGGACAGGGGAGGGTCAGGCTGGGGGTTAGGGAAAGGGTCTGCACCCAGAGGATGGTTGGGCACTGGGACAGGCTGCCCAGTGCAGTGGTCACTGCACCGAGCTGCCAGAGTTCAAGGAGCATGTGGACAGCGCTCTCAGATGCAGGGTCTGGTTTTTGGGTGGTCCTGTGTGGAGCCAGGAGTTAGACTCAGTGATACTTGTGGGTCCCTTCCAGTTCAGGATATTCTCTGATTTTCTCTTTAGCAGAGGGGTAACACTTTATGGCCAATTTCTTTTACATACACCAACAAATCCCACAGGAACTGGACCTCCTTCTAGGCAAGGCATTTCAGAGGTGACCAGTGACAGAGGGCAGCGCACAGCGAGGAGAAACAAACCGCTGCAATGTCGGGGAAGGGAACACCTATTGAAATGGACACGGTGCAGGTGGCTAGCCCCCTCAGCCGTGACGGCGGGTCCGCTCCCTGTGCCGGCCCCAGCTGGCAGCGGCTGCGCGCCCGCGGCGCCCACTTCCCCGGGGGGGAACTCGCTCCTCCGGCCGGCGGCTCGGGGAAGTTCCCACACGGCCCCGGCCGGGCAGGGCGGCGGCCGCGGACTCTCCGTGCAGCCGGGGGGGGGCCGAGCCTGGGGCCGGCGGCTGCCGGGCAGGTACCGCGGGCAGGGCTGGGCTGGGCAGGTAGGGAGGGAGGGAGAGGCGGGGAGCAGGTAAGGGGCCGGCTCAGGAGGCGGCCGCAGCCGCGGTGCGGGTGGGGGACGGAGGAGCTGCCGCTGCCCTGGGGGCTATGCCGGTCCCGCCGGACCCCGGGCGGGAGGGGCGCTGAGAACCCGTGGGTTTATCCCTCACTCTGCCTCTCTGTGTCTCTCCCCCGCCCCGAGGATGAGCGGAGCCGGGGGAATAAACTTCAGGCGGACAGCCATCCGCAGGAAATCCACCCCGGGCTTCGCCGTCGTCTCCAGCGGAGCAGCGCGCACCTGCCCCGCCGGCCCCCCGTGGGGGGAGGCCGCCCGGGGACCGCCGGCAGGTAACGGCCCCTATCGGTCCCTACCAGCTCCCCACGACCCCTATCGGCCCCTCCACCAAGCCCTTCGCCCCGGGGACACGGCTGGGGGTGCCCGGCAGTGCGGCTCGCTGGTACCCCCAGCCCCTGCCCGGGCCGGGCTTGCTGCGGTGGTGAACCTGCCTGGTGCTTGGTACTGGCCACCGCAGCCGTGGCTGCCCTTCCCTCTCCTCCTTTCTCCTCGCCCCTTTCTTTCAGCAGCGCACCTGTGCCAGGAGTGTTTCACCTGTCACGCTCCACAAGGCAGCCACATCAGCTTCGCGCAGCGCGGTTAAAAGCGACGATAAGCTCAGGCTGGTTGCAGGTGTTACCTGGGGCTTGCTGTAACAGTAAGCTGTCTGAAAGTCCACTCAAGAATTGCAGAAAATTTTTGCTCACGAGCAGATTAATGCACACCCCCATACGTATATATGCAGCACGTGATCCTGCGATGTGATGGCAGCGAGCGCTCCAGCAGGCGTGACGTGCTGTGCTCGTGTCGCAGCAGCTCGGCTTTATGGATGTGGAAGGCCAAAGTGGACAAAACAAAGTCTGAAAGCTCGAGCGCACGCGTGTTGTATTGCTGGGAACAGCAATGTATGAAATATACGGAACAGGATGTCGGGGGGTTGTCTTTTTAGGAATTCCCAGGCAAGAGGCATGCTTAATTTGAACATGAGTACGCACAAATAAGAATAGAGTATCATAATTACACCTGGAAATAGGAATTAGCAGCTGTATTTGTAGTTGGAAGACTTAAAGGATTTCATCCTCCTGTATCATTGATCATAGTACTTCCTTGCATCATGATTGCTAATATGATTGCTAATACGAAAAAAGTAACAAAATGAAGATGAGGAAATGAAGGTCTTAGTGGGTCTGTAGCTCCTTACCTGCTCCTCTGGTAGGCAGTGACTACAGCAGAATGTACTCCATCACCCTGTAATTCCAGAATAGTTTCATAGACTTGTTTCCAGGCTAGTTTCATAGCCTCTTTGTGGTCAGAATGCAACCTGCACCTGCTGCTGATAAAAGATAATTTATGATTCTTGCCTTGATTCTGCAAGTACAAACTTTAATCCTCAGGTGCAACATAAAGCTGGGTGTGTTCTTTCTCCCATTAAAAAAAAAATAAAATACAGTGCTTATGTTTTCTTTTCCAGCTTACAAAACATTAACTGGATTTTAAGAGGCCTTGTAAAGCCAGAACATACCTTTGGCCTGGTTGAAATCCTTTCTGGAGGGAAGGAGGAGTTACTATAGACCTCACATCTCCAGTCAGTCTCCACCAGGTGTTGTGAAATACAGTAGTTATTTATGTTTTGCCTGAGGACTGGACTCTTAAAGTTGTCTCAGGTCTACATCTGATTAGCAACTGAAGAATCTAGGTGTATCACGAGTTATTGTAGTGTATAAATACATTGAAAGAAAATCTGGATTTTGTATATGGCAAGCTTATCAGAAGTCTTATCAGATTAACAAATTGTGTGTTATTTAGTGAGAAGATTTAAGACCTAGTGCAATTGCCTTACACTTAAGAATGTCCTCACAGCCTTTGACATTGGCCTGGTGAAGAAGGGAAAATTGCAGATTTTCTGTGCTGGGAGATAAGATCTGGAAGTATTTCCATTCATGGTGGTGTTTGAAAATGCCTTTAATGATGAAATGGGCTGCTTAAGTTGTATGTTATGGCATCAGTCTTTTATTGTGTCTTTCAATCTAAGTGTCCAACTTCTAATGGAAATCTCTCTCTCCTCTTCATCATACGATTGTCCAAATCATTCGGGTTCATTGTCGTAAGCAAAATTGCAATTGAATTCTGTTAGCATTGAAGTTTGATAAAGATTGGTGTGTTTAACAACCTACAGGACTGAGTGAAAATGACTTCCATTTAGAATTCGATATTAATTTAAGGACTTGAACAAAAGAGTACTGTAATCTTCAGAGATACTTTGAAATGGTTGAGAAATGTCAAGGCTGATATCTGGAGGCAGTTTAGAGGAGAGCTTTTGGTAGAATTAGCATGATTAATAAATCCATTTCTGAACAAATAACCGTTGGGATTTTTTTTTCCCTGCCAAGTTAGAATTCATACTAACTGTAGCAAATCTTCAAATGCAAGCATGTGTTTTAACTCAAAAATAGCTGTCTGCCAAGAAGTAGGTGTAAGTTATTGCTTGCTTGTTCAGCACCTTTTGCAAGCCAACAGCTCTGCAAAGTGTGAGCATGGCAGTACTTTGATACCGCATTGGATTACACTGTCCTGGAAGGTTGTATATCCACTGATTTAACTTGATTTATCTGTGTAGTGAAAACAGTTCTGAACACAAAGACACTGTAACTTGCTTTCATAGACATAAATAGCTTTTTTTCTGTTACTGGTATATTCACCTCTATCCTTGCTATGCACAGACTAGGTTAACTTCCTGTGAACTTCAAATCTTGCACTGGTTCCTCGGCTTTGTTCACTTAAGTGCAAATTCACACCCTTTCTGGACTGTTTGTCACATTCCCTTTTGCCTAAATATGCCTGCTGGCATTGTACTGTACATTGGTGTTCTCAGACATTACAGCGTGGTTCTTGGGGAGCTAAGGTAATTTACATTCAGGACAGCACTCACTGCAGCAAGATATCTGCATAAAACTGACAGGCAAAGAAAAAATAAATCCTGCTGATGTTGTTACATCCCTGCCTGTTAAATTGATATGATTTTATGGGATTATGTTAACAAAACTTCTTTAGTCCTTTGGGTTTCCTTCTTGCAGTATGAGATAAGACTCTAGTAGCATCCTGTTCTAGTCTATGAAAACTGCCTGCCTGGTTGATTTTCATTGTTGCTGGTTTTCTTTAGTTTAATTTTTGAAAATAAAGTGATTAACTTCAGACTATAACTCTCCTTTGTGTTACCTGCTGTATGATGTTGACTGGTCTGTGGTGACAGAAAATCTTCTTGCTATTGAGTATGTTCAGGGAAAACCTGTATGATCATTAGGGATAATCTAAGCAGTGGTTGGGATCTTGAGATGCATTAGAGGCCACTGCAAAAGAGCTGATTGCCTTGTATGCTTTCCTGGTGAATGCAGGGTTTTTGAAATCTTTCTAAAGTTGAGATCTCTCATGGAGAGCTGACACTTCACAATATTGAGGAAGGAGGGTGAACATATAGGAATTTGCTTCTAAAAATTCTACTCCCTTCAAAAATAAGGCAATGTAAAGTAGAAAGAATTGGTTTATGCAGAACTTGCACAGAAATACATTAGCTATTAAATTTCCTTGTTTGCTCTTATTAAACAACTTCCTGTTTCTGTGGGCCAAGTTAATCCTGTGTGCGTCCTATTGAAGCAAATGTGTTGTGTGGAAGGTGACATGAAATTAAACTTGGTTTCCAGAATATAATTGTACATTTTTCTAAGTCTTTTTTTCCTTTTCTTCTCCTCCAAATATTTAGGATCAAGGTATCCCTTTGAGTGCACGTTTTAGTTTACAGGCTATCAGGAAAGTTGCTTGTCTGTATTTTGGGTTGTCTTGGTGTGTCTGTTTAGCCTTTGCTAGGCAACATCTCCTCTAACCAGTAATTTTTGTTGGTCTTGTAATACTGACTTCCTGGAGATCAGGATGGTGATTCCCCTAAATAAATTCAATTTCTAATTCGCAGCTGCTTGACTTGCTAATGGTTTGAACCACAGAGGGTTTCAAAGAAGAATTTGAAGGGTTTATTAATAATATAAATCAGCTCATTGCTGGAAAGGCTTTTTTGGAGTGTGCCACCCAAAACAAAGGTGCTGGTAAACACCATTCCTGAAGTGTTTTTAGGGATAGCTGAATTAGGAAGGTAATAGCTTGCATACATGATCCAGATTAGTTTGTTTTACAGAAATCACAGGATCAGGCTGCTTTTGCAGATAAATAAATAAAAATAAATAAATATATGGTTTGGAGATTTCTGAATTGGAGGTGAACCTGCTTAGAGACTGTTATTTTTGGGCAACCAGTTAAGCATAAATATTGAAAAAGTAGGCTGTTCACACAAGAAAATAATGATTTGCCCTTTGGTTGTTTTTTGTCCTTTGTCTGTCAATATCTGTGCTTCCTAAAACTGCAGTTGTCACACTTTTCACCCACTTCTTAACTTGTGGTGACAAGCTATCTCATCTCCCAGCGTTTCAGTCAAAATCCCATTTAAAGCTGGGCAGTATTTTTATTTGATGCTGTTTGTTGGTATGTGTTGAGTACAGCGTGAGCTGTGATAAAGCATTTTAACTGCTGTATTTTGCACTGTTATGTCTTAAAGTAATGTTAAGTATTTGCTGTAGAAGACAAGTTATCTTCCCGACATGATGTATTTGTCAGAGGGAAAGGAAGGAAAAATACGAAGCAAATTATTTTAAAATAAGATACTTTTTTTCCCCCCTTCCTCTTCTATTTATCTTAATAATGGGTAGATTTTCTTTGGAACATTATTATCAATTCAATACTTTAACCCAATTACTGACTACAAATCTTGTAGCCGACATTCCTCTGTGAAGTGAAAAATGGCATTCTCTTCAAGTGTGGGACACTGCATATAGTATTTCTCTTGAATATAAGTCAATCTACGATGTATAATTACATTTAGATGATCATAATGGTCCCTTCCATCATGTGAAATCTAGAATTAAACTTTGCCTTGAGCTCTTGATGGTAGAAGCGTTTTAATCAAATGTGTAGCTGTGGATGTCTTGATATATTCAGGCCATTATCAACAAACTTTCATGCTTCTGACAAGGAGAGACAGAATTCTGCTCAGAGAGGGTATCCCAGAGCTATAGTTCTGTCAATCACCCAAGCAAATAAAAAGAGGAAATTGAAAAAGGATTTTTTAATGTTTTGTTGAAGTAGCTGCTTTGGAAGTAGCATTTTAATACAGGTAGCTTATGCAGAAGAAACTACTTCAGAAATTAGTGTGGAGAAGGGAGGTTGGGGATTTGTTGAAATGTTGGTGAATGAATTAGAAATCAGACGTGTTGTCTCAGTGTACAAACAACAGGCAATAACAGAAGATACGGAGAAATGAGTAAAAGCAGAAGAGGAGAGGGACTAAATTGCTACAGTATTTTGCAAAGCAAGATATGTAAAGAAAGATATATATTTTTAATGAGTTTCAGAACAATTTGCCTCTGATTACACAGAACTGTATAAAATGGAGTATAAAATGAATTAAAATTGGAGGCAAAAGACATGGAGTGGAAACTTGGGCAGAGTGATGAGAAAGTGTTAGTACGAAGTATTAATGCTAAGCGTGTCACAGATGTTAATATAAAATATGCTAAATAGCTTGGAAAGGAGGGAAACTGTGGTGGAACTCTAATCTGAGACATTAAATCCAGTGATTTATTCCTGACTTCTGTATAAATGTTGTCTTGAAGCACAGATGACAACGCATCAGACTTACAGGTCTAGCCTTCTTCTCATGGATAATTACAGGCATGTGCCCCCCTCTCAAATAGGCGCCAGTGTACCCAGAGGTAGATGAATATTGAATAGAGAAATTGTTGACTAGCAATTAAAAGTAATTCTAACTGATTCAGAGGCTTGATTTCTTCTTGCTTTAAAAAATATTCAACTTCGCCTCAGTGGAGTGTGTGAAGTTTCCTTGCCAGGCTTTTGATTCTGTTAGTCACCATCATGACCAAGTCTTACAGGTCAGGATTTTCAGCTATACTCAGCCTTGTAGCTATATAATTGTGTGGTAACTACATCTAGCTACAGACTACTCGAAACCTGGGGAGTCTGAGGTGCCTCTGAGTGCTACTTGTGGTGCTGCAATACCAGGCCTTTCCCGGGGTTGCTGTGGGCAGTTGTCCTACTTTAGTGGTGAACCTCTCCCCTCTCACTTGGGTTAGCGAGGCATGTTTTCTCTGGACCAGCTGGATTTTTGGTGGAGCTTCAGTGTAATCTCTGTAGGGACCTTGCAGAGCTGGAAACACAAGTCCTTAGACAACTTTTTAAGGAGGTTGAAGGTGTTCCTGCCCATGGCAGGGGGTTGGAGCTAGGTGATCTTTAAGGTCCCTTCCAAACCAAACCATTTTATGGTCTGTGGTCTTTCGGTACATGTCTTCTCTTTCTATGAGGTATGAGAGATCAATATCTGGGCAAACTTGCAGTCCTGAGAGCAGATTATCGTGATGGTACTCAGTGACTTCTGGAGGTAGAAGAGGGAGGTAGAGAATGCAGAGCCCCCTGCTGCTGATTCTGATTAAGGGTTCTGACCGACTGAGCTCTCTTCCCTCTGGGAAGTGCCAATTCTTTAAGCTCCAGCCCATGTGAAAGATAAGGGTGACTTTTTTCCATTTGCTTCACATGTATATTGGTAAACTTTATTTTCCTTCTGGGCCGAGTCATTCAGTCTCTAATGCTATTTCAGGCTCCAAAGTTCTCTTTCACCATGGAAAACTGTTTTTCTAAATCAAAAAACAAAGTTTGAGTTTACAAGAGATTTGAAAACAAAAACAAACACACCAAAAAACACCAAAACCCAAAAAACCTATAAATGACCCAAATTGTAAAATTGTTAAATAATAATATTTGAAGATAAGGCTCTCTAAATGTTTTGTCTGTATCAGGAGGACTTAATGTCAACTTCTTGCAGTGAATAATCAGACTATTTTTCCTCTTTGTACCCACGTACTACATAGTTCACTGTCTTGTCTATGGTACATCAGTTTCTAAGTTGAATATTAATAAGCCCATTATTTGTGTTAACATCAGCAGTTGAGTTAGGAAATGAAACTTAATGGCTAATTACGTTCATCTTCAGAACTGGGGATTTGGGAATCAAAATAAAGTCACTGATACAGGAAACACACATTGTTTTGGATAGAGCTGATTTTTTTTTTTTTTTTTTTTCAGTTGCATGCAGTTATACTGCTAGACCTTCTTCAGAAGACTCTTGCCTAAACACCCCTATTTTAGTACAGGCATAGTTTACGTTCCTTTTTATTCAGTCTGATAACTCTGGTCATTAAGAAATCATATTCCCTCTGTGAGGGTAGAATCGTCATAGGTGAATGCTTACCTATTTTAGCAATTCTGTCATATTCAAGAAAGTTATGTAGGAGGACAGATACCTGGTGATGGTTTTCAAGAGTTAGGGGTCCTTTAATTTGCTCTTTGAATGCCTTTCAAGAAAGAGGGCTTTTATCTCTCGAAAAGAAAAGCTTAGAAATTCTCAGGTGAAAACACGGTTCCAGGGCAGTCCTTATAAGACATGAGATTCTGTGGTATAAACAATAAAATGAGAACTGTTGTTAGTGCATAAAATCATACAGCATTTACGTTTTGGCTCATTTTCCTTTAAATGTCTAACTGTGAATTAAGATGCATTTTAAATTTTACAGCAGTTAAGTTGTATCTACTTAGCAGTAAAAATAGCTGTTCCTGTTAGAAAGTGGAACAGCTATTCCTGTTCATTACTGCAGAAGTTTAAGTTGATTTTCATCAAGTTTTCCCAGTTATCTGGACCAACTGTTGCTCTGTAATTACCTTCATGCTTTCTTGAGTAATGAGTGATTATGCAGTAAACAGTGTGCTTTATAATTTATTGATGTCCATCTGATCCAGTGGACAAATATGCTCACCAGGCTTACAAGTGAAGAGCATGCTAACGACTGAGCTGGCTGTTCATATGCTGTTCAGGGACTGCCACGCCAGGTCAGGGAGCAGAAGGTAATGGCACTAGGACTCTGTGACAGCTTTTGTGGTTGGGTTGAATGGAAGGGTGTAAGCAAGTCAAAACACAGCAGTCCAAGGGGCTGGTTGTGCACATAACCTGTTTCAAAACTTCCTTATATCCTTTCCTGGACCCGTATCAAACCTAAAGGATATCTTCAGAATAACTCTGCTGACATGCAGGCGAAGGAGGGAGTTCAAAGTCCATCCCGTCTGCTCTGTGTAGCCAGCAAGAAGCCTAGCTGGTGTTGGCACAGGGTGCCCTTGGCATTCAACTTCAGTGTTGATAATTATCCCTTAATCCCTTTAAGTGTTTATCTTTCTTACTGTCTATAAGAGCTTACTGCTTGTGCACAGGATATACTAAAAGACTTTTGATGATAAGAACGAGAATGATACTTGCATTCAGTGCATTATTAGGGAAGTTGAAACTTACAAACCCAGACGAACTTCTTGGCTCGTCTGAGGGTTTTGCTACAGCTTAAATAACCAAGCATTTGTTGACCTTAAAACTAGGAAGGAATAATTCCACACAATTAATATCTGCTTACTTTTAACAGTATAATCTCTGTTTTTCTTATGTGGCTGACACTGTAGTTAACTAGTTTTATATGGGGTTGCTTCGGTTGTTTTCAGCAAATGCAGTTGAGCTGCAACAGAAATGTAGGCTTACCATTTGAAACTCTGAATATTATCTGTATTTTGAAATGAGGTGCATAACATGTGAATCTTAGCACCATGAATATTGTATCCTCTATTTCCTAAATGCTATTCGGCAGTTGGGCTGAACTGGATCCCAAGTAAAACTAATCTTAATTTTTTTTTTTTTTTTCCTGTAACTTACTAAAAATGTTGAGATATGAAGGTGATTTGGTGATTTATGATTTGCTGATTTTAGTATTTACATCATTTAGATAACCAAAGATTATTTCTATGGATGACCCATGCATCTCAAATTGTCTGATTCTATATTTTTTTTTCTGCATGTGGTTAAGCAGTGATGTTTAAAGGGATTTGCTCAGCCCTTATTGATTGCTTCTGCTCAGGTCAAGGTGACATGTTCAGCATTCATGTGAAGTAGCGTGCGGTATTTGTGAGTCCAACTGAGATCCTCCAGTATAAGACATCACACAGCCTTCATAGTCTTCTAAAATTTCTTCGGTACAAATAATTTAGACTCTTATTCTTTAAAATCCATAGTTTTCATTATGGTTTTGTGAGAGAATATTAACGTAGTCCTTTCAAAAATGAAAGTGATTTTAAAGCTGACACTGAGGAAAAAATCCCCAGTGTCAGCAAAACTGCCTTGGTAGTGCTGCTGAAGTATCTGCATGGGGAACAAATCTGGGATGCAGCAGTTTAATTTAACTCTTTTCCAGATAATACATCTGGCCATGTCCTGAATATGGTCAAGTTACAGAATCCAACCCCTTGCTTGTAGAGAAGTGAATGTATGACACCGCAAATGAAAAATCAACTTCTGTTGTTCATGCCTAGTAAGTGTCATAAGTGCCACTTTAATTTAACCTGGAGGTGTCTGGGAGATATTCTTCAGTTCAGTAACAAATTACAGAAATTCTCTTTTAGAATAACATTTTGGAGCAAGTTTGCAGAAAAAGAAAAAAAAAAATCAGCTTCCCTCTACTGTCCTGTTGTGTAGAGTGCTCTTGTTAATAACAGTGTTGGCTTTAAAAAAAAATAAAATAAAAAAATTAAAAATCTCACTATTTCCTTCCTTTGGTCTCTGGGAAGGAGATTAGAGAACTGAGCAGAAGTAGATAGAAACTATGGTGGTGCAAGTATTTACTAGTCTTCTATCTCACACAGTGCTCAGTTCAGCTCTGCTATTGGAAAAGTACATACCAGAAATATAAAAAAAAAAGCATACATGCCCCTATCTGCTTCCCATATATTTGTTATTCATGCCAGTAATATTCAGGCTGCCTGTATGCCCCACATGCTACCCTGAATCTATAGTTTGGGATGAAAACAGAGGAATTTCTTTTCTTTCCCCCCTTAAGATATCAAAGTAGTTCTTTACTGTCAAGTATTAACTTCTGTTTAAGGAAGGGAAAATACTTTTAAAATATGAAAAGTGAGGATATATCATGCTTGTCAAGAAGTGCATGCTTAGTAAGATGTGGGTAAGGCTAACAGAGCTGGAACCTGCAATACAAAGAGCTGAAGTAACTGCAGTGTTACAGTTGGAGGCTTTTTTGTACATGTGCAAGGGCAGGTTGTTTGAAGTTGAAATACAATGTTGTTTACAGTGGCTAAGGGTGTAGAAGCAGGATCAGCTTTCTGATAGGGGTTTTTCCAGGTACTGTACACAAGGGGTTAGAAAAGCAGGAGCAATTTAGTAACCACAAGTCAGGAGAGTGGACTGCAAGCTGAGTGCATGGTGCTGAAATAACTCTTTACACAAGTAATTTTTAATTTTTAATTTTTCTTGGTGTGTGGGCTTACATAGGAAGATCTCTCTGAGAGAAGGCAGGAGAATTCTGATAACTGGTAAGCATGTTACACTTTAAAAACTGTTAAACTACTTTACAGCAGCTGCTAACAAGCCACATAGAATAAAACTAGCTAATCCACTGCTAATGAAAAGGAGTCTCTACTTTTACCATAGACTCTTCAGTTATACGTATTTAAGTAGATAGAAGCAAATTGTCCATGTTTATGTGCAGACATATATTTTTCATGTATCTTTTTCTAGATGCAGATGTTATGCCATTGAATGATCTGTTGTTTATATTATATGGGAGGTGTGATCCTTAACTGTAGCATGGCTCCTGTTAGTGGATTTTCGAGTGTTTGTTTGTTTTTAAACCCTGTTATGGAAATATAACCTGTTAAATTAGAATTTGTCAGGAAATGGACCCTGCAGGTCAATTGAAAGGGTATAACATCTTGAAAGTTATGTAAAATAAGGAGGCTTGATATTCTTACCTTTTTTTCAAAAGGTTATAGGTGACTTGCTGCACCTCAACTACAGTGGAAAAAAATTGTTTTTTTTTTTTTTTTTTTCCCCCAAAGAAGCATTGGGTCAGTGTTTACCCATTTGGGAGATGAAAGCAAACAAATATTACCTAAAATTCCTGGAAAATAAGAAACACTGTTAAAAGTTAAAGCAGGAAAGAAAGAACTAAAAAATGTCATTAAGAAAACACAAACTTCTCTGAGGAGAATGCATCAAACACTAGGTGTCTGCTAGCTCACAGTGCTCCTATTGCAGGGGCAGCTTCAGCGAGCTGCTCTGCTGTCTTGTGGTGCCGAGGGGAATGGTTTCCCGATGTGCTGGCTTTGTCACGGGCATTGCAGTATAGCAGTTTTTAAGCAGCTTTTGTTGGTAATCTACAAATATTCTCTATACATAAAACAACAGGGCCATTATAAACCCTAATGTGATTTGATAGACTGAACTTGAGCTAAGTGTTTGGATACAGTTGGATATGGATATGTTTTGGGTTTAAATGTTTGGATATGGTTAATGCCTTCAAGCGTGTAATGTTATTTCTTTCAGACATTAAGCATGATTTGCTGTTCTTCATATTAACAAGTAAAGAGCAGGAACAATGCCTCCTAGCCATTGTTTTCTATATTGCATTGGGTATAACCATGTTGGCCATGCATTTTAGGAGTATCAGGGAAAAAGACTGAAGAAATTGAGGATCTTCAGGGTTAGTTGCCCTCGTGTATGTTTACATAATGCTGCCTGCTTACCCTGCTAACAAAGTGGCTATTGTGCAGGAGGCCAAAGGTAGCAAACTGTGAGACAGTGAAGTTACCAGTTCTTTTTATCATTGGCTTTGGAATATTTTCTATTCTTACACTACTTGCCTCTAGTATTTAGATGTTGAAGGTAATGGTTAACGTATATCTGGTATTATAGGGTAACTTAATAGATTATAGAAAAGTTTCTGGCAGTCAGATTTTCCTTTCCATTTTTATTTTCCCCCTTCCATTAAAAATGTTGATGATAACTTACTGGGGACTTGCATTTGTCTATTGATACAGAAATCAAATATTGAAATATATCAAGAGCCTGAAATAATTTCTAAAGCTAAATTTTTCCCCCTTTTCACATGGTTACTGTAGCCATGCTTTTATCAGCATAGTGTAGTATGCAGAATGCTCTCTGGCTGATTTTTCTGTAGGTTTTTTGACCAGCAGCATCTGCAGCAGCTGTTGTCTTCCGCAGTCTCAAGGAGCTGGCACAGGAAGCAGCAGTTTCTGTGGTACTGGAGCCTTGTCTGCTGAGGTTCTCCTTCAGTTGCCTTTCTTCTCTGCCTCAGCACTGTGTAGAAGGAAAACAGGCTCTTTCTGTTCTGAACAAATGGAATGAATAATGAAAATACAACAATCTCTCTACAGAATGTTTTTTTTTTTTTTTTTAAATGTTACATAGCATGATGAGATCCAAATACATATTGGCATTGTAAAATATTATCAAAGAATTCACTAGCAAACACTTAATTTAGCAGCAATTAGGCTGCCTTTTTGAGTCTTGTATGATGGTTGCTGCAGTGATTACAATGTGAAAAAAATAAATTGAAGAATAAATTGATTCACTGAGAGATTTTTCTTAACGCAAGCTTAGACAGATTTGCTTTTCCCTTCAACTGATCGCTACCTGTGGTTATTTTTCTTTAGCAAAAACACCATATGAAGAGCAAAGCCAAGTCTTCTACTATTGGTCTGTATTAACTTGGAAGGTGATTTAAAAATATATATTTTTTAATATTACCCTATTTCCTAATAAACCACACACGCTTGTTTTGCATCTTCTGAGGCAAATGGAGGTAACTTTATATTCTGAGTTTATACAAACTCAGACAAGAGTTTGTATATGACAAGATTTGATTTTTGAAGTCTAAGGCTGAATTTTATCCAAGTTCAGATAAGGTAATTTTAATGTAATAAATGTAATTTATATTTAAGCAATTTTATTCGGTTTCTTTGGAAACTTGAGCCACACACACAGCTCAGCATTGCTGTGTTGAAAATGTGAAAATTACGTAAGAGTATGTGGTACCTATGTAGCCTTAAAATGGCAGCAGCTGCCTGTAGCCCTCTGTTTATGGAGGTGGATAAAGCACTGGATGAGGTCCACCAACATGAAGGCAAGACACACGTTGAAGCCAGCATTGTGCTGATGTTGACTGCTGGCTTCCAGCAGTGGCAATCTCCTCTGGACTGTGCACTGTGCCCTGGTTTAGCAGCAGCATAACTTGAGGAGCTCCTTAGAGGTGGTAAGGTCTTAATATCTGGTGAGAAAGGTGAGCTGGTAGCAGTATTGGTCGTATGCGAAGTGCTCGTGACCGCACCAAGGAGCATAATGGATGACGACGGGTCCTATGACTTCGAGTGCTGTGGTTGCCCTATTGTCCACCATCAAAGAAATCTGTTTTGCATGATTTCCTTTATCTTCTTTTTTGTGGGTCTTCCAATGAAGCACCCCACTTGGCATTGCTTGTAATGGAGTAAAATTGTAAAATGGAGTGATGTAGGAAAGAACTACCTCTGAGACTAATGTCAGATGTACAAGGTCAAATGACATTGACCTTGTTTGAAGTCTTTGAAACTCCTGAGTACTGGTTTACAGCCAGTAAACTCTGAGGTTTACTTTAACTGTGAACCTTTTGCAAATGTTCTGTGCCTGGTAATGCTACGATTCAATAGAAGTGGTTGTGTTGACTACATTGGCTGTGTGATAAGAAAAGGTAAGGAGATTTGTACTTAATTGGCTCTATGTTTATTTCATATCAGTCCTGGTCTTTTTTCTGTTCAAGGTGAAAGTAATACAAACAGGCAGAAAATAGGTGTGCTCCCTAGAGATTTCATTTTTCTTTTTAAAAGATCTCCCTTCCACAGATTAATCTGTTTGGACTGTGTATATGTTCAAGATCATACTTGCATCATAAAATGGTTACATTTAGCAGTAGTTTAGCATGTCAATTTTCTATCCTTAGTTCAAAGCCTGGAATGAAAACACACCAATTTACCTGCACATTTCTTTCTTTGTGAGGGGCTAACTTGGAGCTAGAAATTAATGGCAAAAAAAAAAAAAGGAATTGAGAATAGACTTTCTGTGGAGGTGGACAAAGATGATTACAGCTGGTGGAAGACCCTTAACCTTGTAGCATTCCTTCTGCTATAATCCCTGTACTGTCCTTTTCATATGTGGATTGCACCTACTCAATGCTGAACAGGGAAACCTTTCTAAAACTGTTTTGCCTGCTGCTTTCATGGCAATAGATGTCTTTGCATTTGTACTTTTTTTTTTTTTTTTTTTTTTTTTTTTTTTAATCTTCTTCTCCTCTTCCTAGGTTATAAGTACTTAGAAGTTCAGTGTAGTCTCTGAAAGGTTAGAGGATCATGCTCTGAACTGCTGATGGCTGGCAAAATAAATTAGTCTCAGCATTTTTCTCTCCTGTCCTTCCTTCTTAGTGCTGAGCAGCATAAAAAGGAATGACATAATGGCTATATTTTTGGATATAAGAAGCAGACGTTACCCATTAAGTGTACTTGCCTCTGTATAAGAACATACAACCCGCAGGACTTTTTATCCAGATGTAGGCCAGAACACTGGATCCTTTACTGTTTTGTGTCCAGTGTTAGTAAAAATATTTGACCTGTGGTTTTGAATTAATAGTCGTGTGCCACTATGCTAAAGAAACTTAAAAAATCATACTTCATCTGCACCAAGCATATCCTGTTTTCCACTTCAAAACATGGCTGGAAAGTTCAGTCCTACTTCTGCTAAGTTATTGCACCAAGTTATCAGCTGTAGCCCTCAGCACAGGGACAGTTAGATTCTGAAGATGCCATGGAACTCTCTGAGATAAATCATATCACACAATATTGTATGATGATGAATATTGCTGGGCTGACTCTTTCAGAAAACTGAAACGTTCTGTTTGTCCACAGACGGTAGATGCAGTTATAGATTGGCTGGCTGCTGTGAAATCGCTGGTTTTAATTGAGAACTGTGGAGTGTTTTCAAATGAAATGGAAAAATGGCATATTTTACGTCTCATTAAAATAAGCATTGATATTTTAACAGAAAAACACTCATATTTTAAGCTTAAAAACAAATAAACCTTCTCTTGTACTGTTTTAGTTAATTGATATCTCTGTTATTGGACAAATAGGCATTGAGACTCTGTTGCTGTATAAACCACTCCAAAATAGCATGGTACACAAGATTAAAAACAATGCTTCTATATATATATTAGGGTGTTTTCACACCACAGGCTCTAAGTTAGAAAAAACAGAACTACCTGGTTTGTTATAACATTTAGACTGGTCTTGCTGATTTTGAGCATGCTTCAACAGCATTGTGGTGAAGAGACATCCTGCAAAAGTATTGACCTTGTATGCTATTAGTACAAGATATTTCAGCTACAGGGCTACTCAAAAACTGTTTGATATGATCTCACTACTCTGCTTGTGAGACTGAGAAGTAACAAAGTTGTGATGCTTTCTGTGCCCTATATCTCCAATGAAAATGACTTGGTCCTTTAACCAAATGAGTGATGTAAGGTGAAACATATTTACGGCAATCTTTTTTTATATTTTAAATAGGGGTGTCTTTTTTTTTTTTTTTTTTTTTTTTTTAAGATAAACTGGTGCTTTTTAAGATACTTGGTGGTCCTCAGACAGGGGTGATAAAAACAAACAAAAAACCTTACTGATGTTGGCTGAGGCTTTCTTACAGAAATAACAGGCAATGCTCAGTAGGCAACCACCTCACTTTAAGCAATGGCGAAGTGCAGTCTAACAAGATGTTCTTTTGGTAGCTACAGTAGTGTGCTTTCAATTCAACCAAACAGACTTTCATGTTCCCTTAAGTATCCACTGTCTGGAGTACATGTTAAGCATTCACATTGCAGCAGTAAGAATGAAGAAGTCTTCTGATATTATGATAAATGTTGGCATCTTTGTACATGTCCCTAGATCAGAGCAAATTAATGTGAGAGGACATATCAAAAAGTAAGAGTGAAGCTCTCCCTTTTAAATTGTTTTATGAATATACTGTTTTTTCAGAAATATGATATTCTGGTGAACAAAACCTCTCCTTCTTACATTGGTCTTGAAAGCCACAAAAGGAAGTGAAAGACAGTGAGCCCTTCAGCATGTAGGCTGTACGGCTTTCTTTAGTGTGAATATTGAGGATGCAAACAGGAAGCAAATTTCATTTAGAAAGAACTGTATTTTGACCCAAGCAGAAGAAACAAATCCATAATTCTTAACAAATGCTCTTAGATATCTTCAATGGTAAGTTAATATATTACTGTGATTAGCTATGAAATATTTTGGATTAGTAAGGGTATGGTAGGGGTGTCGACTGAAACTCAATAGAGTTTCTTTTCCTAAAGCAGTCATTTAATGCAGTGAATGTTTAAGCGAAAAAATAATTGTGGATTTCTCTACCTTGGAATGTTAAGGGGGAAAAAACACAACTCTATTTAAACTATATTCTTTTTTGACAATGATGTTACTCAGATTAAAATGGCTTTTTAAATTCCTGACTGTAGTTCATTAGGACTGAGAGTCTCTTTCTAAATAATAATGCATAGGGAAAGCATAAGTGTTTCTCAGTGCAATTAAGTAGAGCTAAGAGTAAGGTTGAAATTAATTATTTCTATAGACGGGATGTTCTGTACAAATTTTGTAGCTAAATAGCCTGGTTTTCTGAGGTAATGAATTTGAGCTCTTTTTAAAACTGGCTCACTAATTTACAAGTCTAAGTACTGGATTTGTATTTTCGAACTTCAGGCATGCAAACCGACAGATTTAGGTACGTAACTTGAAAGATTAGCATCAGTAAGTACATTCCAAGTATTGTGGCTTTTTGAAAATCTGACAAGTATATTTTATCTATTTAGATAAATAAATAAGATTGCCTGTGTATTTTTGGAGTGTTAAATTGCTAGTACAAGCAAAATCTGAACTGTGCAAATGGCATCTGCACACTGCTGAGATTTGTAGTGCAGTGAAAATGTGAGGTCTAGAATGCAGTAATTAGAGATGGTAGTCAATAGTTGTTAATGAAGATGGTGCTTGTGATCCATCTTTAAAGGGAGAGCAAACCACTGCTGCCCTGCCTGTGGTGCCCTTATTGACCTCCTGCATCAGCTGCTCTCTGCTTCCATGGCTCAATCATGGAATAATTGGCATGTTTCCTTTAAGAATAAATAGTCTGTTTTCCAAAAGTGGTGGAAATACTTTGAGAGAAGTGGAAGACTTACGACTGAAAAGGGTATGTCTGGGTATGTAGTTTGTGTGCATAATTTCATTTTTTTTTTTTTTTTTTGTAGGGTTTACAAAATCAGATAGCTGCTATTTGCTTTTTTTTTTTTTTTTTTTTTTTTTTTTCTTCAGTGTGGCTTTGCTTTTTTTTTTTTTTAATAGATCAGGCTAACACAGGTTTTTACACCTGAAAGAAGGACACAGTCTGTGAACTGCTTGTTGCTGCTAAAGGATAAACAAAGAGGTGTTTGGCAAACAAGCTTTAAACATTCAGCACTGAGAGACTGATTCTGCCTAATTCCACTATCTGTTTGGGAAGCCTATGCAACAGCCAGGCATGTTACTGCACTTGAATGTGTGTTTTGTCTACTCCTCTATTTGTGCAGTTCCCATGGGCTGTTTTTCTGCTTTTTCCTGGGATGCCAACTTGTAGGAGGTGATCAGAAGAATTGGCCTGTGACAGTAACCTCTTCTTTATTGTAGCTGTCAAAGCAAGTTTGCCAGGATCAAAGGTGGTGAAATGGTTTCTCACAGAAAGGGAGTCTTTGCATAGTGTTTCTTTTGAGGCTATTCTAAATCTGGCTTACGATGAAGAACGTGCCATTGAGGTGTCTGTCATCCTATTTAGTTCCACTGTTACAGGAGAAAGTACTAAAGATGAAGAGGTGTTCATTTTCCCATGAAAGAACAAAATGATTACTTTTTCCTTTTGGAGTAAGGTAAATAAAATAGATACCTTTGGGGAATTTCTTTATGAAGAATTTGTAGTTCATTGTAATCAGTTTTATTCAGGGTGAGTGCACTGCAGTGAGCAAGAAAAAACACTCAAAAAATCAAGTTCTGCTTCTTCAATTTCTCATGCTTGTTACCCTTATTAGCATGATTTGGTAGTAATCAAGGGTGTTCTCAGAAACTTTTATAGCAGCCTGTAGACACTGGTACGCTCGTGATACAGGGCAGTACTCCTAGAGCAGCTACGTCTAAAGGAAAATGTCCCTTGGCCCTGCTGACCCCTGGGCCTGCATTGTTCTTGATACCCAAATCTATTACTTGCAAGCTTACATTGACATAGATGGATTCAGTTTTTCTTAATCTTTAAAAAAAAAAAAAGAAAAAGTTACAGATATTTAAAATATTGTTCTCAGTACTGAGAAAGAAAATGACTATTAATTTAATGGAAAAAGATTTACTGAAAGTGATTTTTGTCAGGACTGCTCTAAGTTAATAATTGCAAGATGGTACAGTGGCAGACTGCTGATGCTAATGGTGGTCTTCAGATTGTCAGCCTAATCCTGTGGACTTTTAGAATTTACTTGCTTTGATGTTTACAAGATGCCCACATAAACTTGTAGATGTTTGAACTTCTGGTGTGGTAAAATCTTACAGACCTGGATTTATCAATCACTTTCTCTGTAGACAGCTTATGTTCTGATATTAGCAGAACTTCTTTGTGCTAAAGTTAATTAAGTGGGATCTTGATCTTAGTGTGGAGGCTACTCCCAATAAACTTTCTGTGCTCATAGATAAAGTTTATGAATTCAGCCAGGTTGGAGCCATAGGAGAGGTAGCATCTTTTGCACTGATCCATGACTGGGGAGAGAAGGGATAGGAAGTTGAGCTTTTGACTGCACCAAAGCACTGGGAAAGTCCAAAACAAAGTAGAAAGCTGCAGTTTAGGCTTATTTTTCCTTCTCTGCCTCTCTTTATTTTTCATCCTCTAGTAAATTTTCTTGCAATACTTAACTTGAAGTGTAGCAGGGGCCTTGTTTGGGGAAACGTAATGTCAAAGCACAAGTCTTGTATGACTGAAGAATGAGCTATATTGGGTCTGTTTGTACTATTTGACACATGAAAGGCCTTATTTAAATTTAGATGCTTCCTGTGCTGCCTTGGTGGAACCATGAAGTCCTTCTCCTTAGATGGGGCTCTGTATGCTTTGAAGTAAGGAGGGGAGACAATGATGCTGTAAACAAGGCATTTGTGTTCTAGCAGAACTTCTGGGAACACAGAAAGAACTGATGTTCTGAGCAATAAATAAAATTTTCAAGGGAATATGTTTTTCTAGAAGAACGTATATTAAGAGTACCTTGCTAATTCCAGTTCTGTAAATTTCATGGAAGCCAGACATAGGGGGAGGAGAGGGAGTTTTGTAAATCCGAAGAACAAAGCATGGTTGACTGATACATTTGTTGTTGCTTCTAGATGAAGTGTTGTCTGTTGCCCATGTAAAAAACAAACAAAAAAACCTTTCTGTTTTCCTAAGACTGAAACCAAACCACCTACATTCAGAAAACTAAAACAAACAAACAAACAAAACACAACAGAAACAAAAAAAAAAAAAACAAAAAAAACTTAATTTGTGCCAATCCTATAGTCACAAGTAAGGTTTATCAGGTGGGGCATTTCAGAATACTTTGTAAGAAGCTCCTATTACCAATGTGTTAATTCTGAGAAAGGAGAGGCTTGTACAGCAGGGTCCTACATTGCCCTAGGGGTAATGCTACTTGCAATCTGCAAAGCAGAGCCTTCACATGAGGCTTAAGCATTGCTGTCACCATGCTTCTTCCATACTTGCTTCCGTGGACTACTGGCTGCAGAGTAGAGGTGTTGGTGATGGTACTGCAAGTTGGATAGAATGAGCATGTGTGCGTGTTTGTTTGTCCGCCTGTATGCATGGGAGACTGATGATACAGAGCCATACAGAAGGGGAAATGAGGGCATTTTGAGGGAGAGTGGACTGGAAGAAGAGACAATAGAAGAGGTTGTGAGTGAGGTGACAGGGTGAGTAGAATAAGTAAGAAGGTAGTAAGAAGGTAGGCAGTACATCTCTTGTCCTTTCATTATAGAACCAATTGTCTTTGTTTAGAGACTGACAGCCCAATACCTTTCAGTTTCCATACTTGGCCTCAGCTGTCACCAAGTTTTTCCCCACCCTATTGAAGACTGATGTATGAAAGCAGAAGACCTATGCGTGAAAGCAGCCCACCTGCTGGTTCTTTGGTGCTGCTGATAGACCTCCTGTCCTGCAGGTGGAATGGTGGCACTCTCTCTCGAAAGATCAGTCTGGTAGGGTGGTTTTGCCAAAAGCTTTGAGACTAAAATATCAATGATTCTTCAAAGTCAAAAGGTATGAAAAATTAAAACTCTTGTATAGATTCTGGCTCAGGTAAGAACAGAACAGGGTTCTTTCTTTAATGATCTGCTTTGGGGTTTGCCAGCCATTGCAGGGTGCTGGTTGGCTTTAAAGTTACTGTTCTTTCCTGTCTTCCTGGGACTCTTGGAAGTACTTTCATCTGATTATCTGAGTTGCCTGCCATAATGCATGAAGTGCTAGCCCTGTTCTCCTTTGCCCACTGCTGTGTCATGTGAGCCTCCTGTGAATTTTCATCCTTGTTTTTTGGATCCTGGCATTGCCTTGAGATAGCTCATGGTCTTCTTTCTTTCTTTCTTTCTTCATCGGACTGCCCCAAAACAGTGAGATCTGTGGAGCAGGAAGACTGTAGTATGTAACACTGTAACTGCGATCCAAAACACTTCTGATGAAATACATTTTTATGTATTGGGTGATCATCCTAGGTATCACAGAGAACAGCTTGTTCCTTTATGAAACTTGACTTGTACGTGATTTGAAAAAGAAAAAGTAAATGTTCCACAGTAATGGTTTATCTCCCGGTAGTAGTCAAAATGAAACCAGTGAGCCAATGGCAGTGTTTGCAACTCAGTTTATTTTTAAAACTTCCTTCTTTTTCTTGAATGTATTCCAGATAACTATGCTTATTTTCATACCTCAGGGAGGTACAGCCTGTGTATTATAGATACCTCTAAATTTGATAAACCTACTTTCAACTTTTACTCTTCTTGACACTTGAATTTTTAAATGGCATTGATGTAAATATATGTGTACCAAAGGAAATCACTAGCTTAGAAAACAGTTCATTTGTTAAGGCTTTTTTTTTTTTTTTTTTTTAAACTGACCTGCACATAGCAAATATTTTTTAATGTTGAAGTTGTTGTTGTTGTTTTTAATGCTCTTGAATGTAGTCAAAATATACTTATGACAAACCTCTTTGGTTGTTCAGTCTTTAGTATTTTCTCTCTCCTGCTGTGTCCCTTGATACTGTTCTTGAAGGTCAAGAAGGATTTTGAGGTTCCCGTTTTGTGGCCCAGTTTGTTCTGTAAGTAGAAAAGTAAATGCCTGGTTAGCAGCTTTTTCAACAGGAAGTTTTTGCAGCCTTAGAGATTTGTCTGACATCACTGAAAGAGACAGCTATGCTGATCACTCTGAAACAGCAACGAACTACAATAACCATGATTTAATTGTTTCTGTTGCAATAATGGTTGAATGCTGTAGTGAACTGTTAGATAGCAGTCAAATTCTGCCTTTTCTGTATTAAGGTTGTATGGTTCAATTTTTTTTCATGGTTGTTATGTAGGTAAGTTTTTAGAACAATACTTGTTAATAGGCATCTAGTCTTCCTGGCAATAACCACCTTTGATGAGTCACCCTTCCCCACACACATAGGGTACTGTTCACCCTTGCAACTGCAGAGGAACAAAATTACATCTGCCTGTTACCTCAAAACTAGTAAATTTCAGAGCAGTCAGTTGTTTCTCATTGAAGAGAACTTCTGGCTATGATTTGGCTGGAATAAATATTTCCTGGTTGTTCTGAGTGATAAAAGTAAGTGACAGCTGTTTCTGGGGGTGTTAAAGGACATTATTCTATGCTTGTGGATCTGAGTTTCTTCCTGCATCTGTCTTTGCTACTCTTTTTCCGGCTGATGCTATATGTGATGTATTTGAAAACAAAGTGCAGATGTTTTATAATGAATCACTTTGTTGTTTGGTTTGCACACCTTTACATCACTTCTTCATCTGTTTGACGGGTTCCTGTTAAGCTCTTACAAATATCACAAAGGCAATATATTCATCCTTCGCATCAGTTTTGATATCAGTGCCATGCTTTACAGACAAATTTTTGTTTAAAAAGAAAACCTGAGAAAAGTCATATTTTATAGTTTAGTTGCAAACATACTGCTATGTGGGAAAAATCTTGTTACATTTTCTTGGGTAGTTTTTGACTAGACTTAGCTCTTCTAAGTCCTAAAATAGTTGGAAATATGCTCATTACCAATGCTTCTATAAAAATATTGAGAGCGCATTGCTGAGAGCCTTGTACATGAATAATCTTAAAATACTGAGATAAATTTTGTATCTGCTGTCTTCCCAGAAGCACTGTGCGTTGCTCAGTAAAAATAGATTTGTGGTGATATACTAGCAGCAACATTCTCAGTCTAGAAGTAGTTCCCTTTGGAGTGGGATGTGCAGATCTGAATTCAGATCAGCACATGGGGCACTGGCAACTCTTTAAGTACGGATGTGAGCAGAAAAAAAAAGGAACATTGGTTGCATTTTTGGAATAGCTGTTTTCATGCTGGACCTGGGAAATTGCAAGATGAATCTTAACCAAATTCCTGGTATCCTGGAAATTCACTGTCTTCTTCACGGATTTTTTCCATACAAGGTCAGTATTTAAACTCCCTAATGGCATTTTTCTAATATACTTTTAGAACAGCTTACTCTTTAAACTTGGCAGAGGCAGGCAGCTGCAGCCCTAAAATGATCCTTGGCAGTTGACTGCTGCTTTCCCCAGCTGGCAAGTTTTCCTGTTGTTTTCCTTTTCCCTTTTGTGTCAGCCAGTTGATGATATTTGTTTGTTCTCTAATGGAGAAACAGTTTCCTCCATCCAGTATTAGAACAAAGTCTGATTTTTATTTGGATTTCTGGGTCACTTTTTTCTCATGTAGTTGCTTAAAAATACCACGTGTGCCATCCGGAACTGTGTGTGTGTTTTCCTCGGTTTATATTCCTTGCTTTAAAATATCTGAACAACCTCAAGTAGTTAATGATTTGTTTTCTCCTTGTACCTTCATAGCCAGTGGGATTTCTAATCCTATCGTTACCTGCAGAGAAGTCTGCACAGACAGCGAAGGAGTAAGTTGAGGAGAAAAAACAAAACAATAATAATAATAATAATAATAAAAACCCTCATTGCAGAGCTGAAGAATTTGAACTTAGATTTCTTAAGGTAATTCAATAGCTTGCCATCAAGCTGTTCTTTTTTATCGTGGAGTTTTGGCATTTTAAATTTACCATGCAGATAATAACATAGTAATTCCTTTATTAATTCCTATTTGGATTACAGCTTTTCCCAGTTCTTTGCATGGATATCTTTCTGTTTTCTTGGTTCAGAGCATCACGAAGATGGATGCAGATTTTTGTAAACTGCACTCTTGAATGTGAGTAGGACACAGTGGTGTGGTGAACTTTCTTCTTTTTAAAGGATTAGTATGTCCTATGCTACACTTCAGTTTTTAATGGACCTCATTTATCTCACAGAATGTGAAGCCGCCTATCTGAATTGACAGATTTACTAAACTAACTTCTAAACGTTTTCTATGCTATGGTCTTGATCATTTATGACCTCATGTTTAAGCTTAATCTCTCTGTTGCCCCAGGGTAGTTATCATAAAAGTTATTTATCCATGTCATACATAAGCTATTTAAGAATTAATATTTAGACATAAGCAAAAAATTCCAGGTCACTGAAGAAGAGTGCAGAAGTAGTTTTTTTCAGAGGTATGAACTGCATTGTTTTGTGAAGTATTTTAGCAGATGTCTATTTATGTCAGATGTGGTGCTCCAGAGAATTTGCTTGTGACTTCAGCTAAGGTCCAAGGTTGATGTGGTGTGTGTCATCCATGGAACTTCTCTGCAAACTTACTTTCTGCGAATAATAATATGTTGGTATTGTCATTATTTAGGTTTTCCTGCTTCCTCCTGTTCCCTACCCCTTTCACCACTGAATAAATGCCAAAGACCCGAAACATAAAATGTCAGTTTGACATTTAGTGTGTCTGAACTTTTTTTTTCCATGCAAATAGTTGTGCAATGTACAACAAAAATGTAAAAATCCTGCCCTTCTATAAGGTTACTGCATTCCAACTCCTCAGAGGATCCTTTGGGAAAGAAACCCACCAAAGCAGTTTTGCAAGGTTCTTCTTGGGTCTTTTTTGTTTTCTTTCTGTCATATGCACAAACAGTTCAGGACAGGAAAAGGAAAAGGCTTAAAACACAAGAAACTCAGCAGATGAAGAAATATAATAGATAACAGTCACTGTTGATGTTATTATGATATTTTAAATAATATTCAGAGTAAAGTAATTTGTATTGTATATATTATATAAAGCATTATATTGTGGTATTTGTGCTTGGACGAGGAGCCACCTTATCCTTTTGTGCTTATATTTCTTGAAATATTGTTCTTTGGGTAGGGACAAGGTGATAAGAGTGATTCTGGGGATGATTCTGGCTTCCAAAGCAACTTCAGTAATTCTCTGGAAGACGCTGTTCGTATGATAGGCCAGCCAATTTACAGGTATTGCCTGGAAGACAGGAAAACAGTAATTCCTTTTTCCTGGGTTAATTCTGGGGTTGACACTGTTCCATCTTAATGACAATTAACTAGCTGGACAATAGGAAGGAGGGCATCCTCAGCAAGTTTGTGAATGATGTTGAATGGAGGCAGAGTAGTCAATAAGAGTAAGGTAGGGATCCTATTCAGAAGGACCTCGTCAGGCTGGACAGGTGGATTGGCTGAAATCTCCTGCAGGCCGTCATGGGCAAATAAAAATGTTAGTATCTGCTGTGGATCATCTCTGGGCAGTAGTACAGGCTGCTGGTTGGAGAGCAGCACTGCAGAAAAATATGTGGGGAACTGGTGAAGAAGTTGTATGTGAGTCAGTAGTGTGCCCTTGTGGTGAGACAGAACCAACCACGTTAGGTCAAGTAAAGTGGTTATTAGTGACAGGTCTGTACCTATCAAACCAAACCAGGAGCACTGTGTCTGGTTTTGGGCTCCCTGGTGCAAGGAAGATACTGTGAAACTGGAGCAAGTCCAGTGGAAGGCCCTGAAGTTACAAAGGCTGAAGCATATGACACATTAGCTCAGTAGAACTGGATTTGTCCAGAAGAGAGACATCTACAGTGTTATTTTTTACTATTTTCTGACCCCTAATGGGGGTGTATGGAGATGACAGAGACAGACTTCTCTCAGAGATAGATGCACAGTGTTAGCACAAGAGACAGCAGACACAACTGCAGCTAAGGAAGTTTTAACTGCACATGCTGGTGGGAAATTTGGCATCAGAGTGGTGAAATGCTGAAATGGGTGCCCATAAGGAGCAGATACTTGGAAGTCAATTGGGAAGGCCTTGAGCAATTTGATCTAAGCTGGTCCTACTCTGAGCAGGGCATTGGACCAGATGATCTTTGAGTTTCCTTCACAACTAAGCTACTTCACAAACTGAGGTAGGGGAGAGAGGGGCTTGAACCAGATGGGGTCTGACAACATTTCTTTGATCAACTGTTGTGATTTGGAGATCAGCTTATCAGAGTATAGATGGCTGAATGCTTGGCTGAAAAATATAAATGACACCCAAAATACAGTAGTTTTCAATCTCTCTCCCCCCCCCCCCTTTTTTTTTTCTACTGCATTCAATAATACACACTGACACATAGAAGAGTGACTTGTCTTATGTAGACAGGACAATAAGAACACATCTTACAGTAGAGGCTGTACTGAAAGTAAGTGCTTACTGAGATAGTCTTTGTCATTGCTGTTTTATTGTAAACATGAAGTAATTGTGACTGCCTCCTACAGGAAAGAAAGAAGCACAAACTTCTGTGTCTTACATAGCAAAAGAAACCATACAGAGTGTTGTGGTAACGTTTCAAGCTCTCTCTAGTCCGGCACTTTAGCTGCACAAAATTTTCTTCCTCCTCCCCCTTCCACATCCTCATTTTGTAGGAAAGTTGTTAAATTATACATTCATTAAATATATCATACAATAGATGCTACTATACTTTGAGAGGCCTTCCTTCATCTTCTGGTTACTGTGACAGTCTGTACTGAAGGAAACATAGATTGAATATAACATTGCTTCTTGAACAGTCATTTTTCCTTCTAGGTTTCCTAGAAGGAAAGGTACATAAAACAAAATGACAAAGAAGATGATAGTGTGCTCTAGGATCCAGATCTTGCAAAAAGGGATTCCTCAAATGCAAGCAGCAAATACTCACGTCAGTTATTTAGTGTCAATTATTTAGTTATTTAGATTTTTGAATTGGTTGCCCAACTTCATGCATCTGCTTTGAAAGTGTTTTGTGAGAATATCACCATACAGATAAGTTATTTAGGTTCTGAAAGAGCTAAAAAGTCATCCTTTTTCCCCACCTGCCATCTCCGTCTGGTCATGGTAGTTGATAGAAAGGATCAACAGTCTATTTCTGACAGATGCCTAAGGCATATTGCAATACCATAAATCTGTGCAAGGCTCATGCAGAAAAAAATAAAGAAATCCTTGGAAAAGGCAAAACCAACTTTTTTTTCTCTGTGTGGTTTGTAGAGGCTTTTTTATTATTAAAGGTATGAGTGTAGAACAAAGTAATAGTGAGGATGACCTAAACCATAAACCTAAACCAAAGAGTAGGAAGCAGCTAAAGAGTAAGTAGCAGTGTTGGCACTCTAAAATAGTGAGTCAGAGTCATGGGTGTACAAGACTTTGACAGAGTAGAGTTTTTGAGGTAGTTCAGCTCTGTGGACTATTTTCAGTTTTCTTGGCTCTTGCTGCATGAAAACATATTGTGTGCTATGACTGATTAATATAATTTACCTTTTTAATTCAAATGGACACATATTGAATGTACAAGTGTAAGGACAGTCAGACAATGGCAACCTGATGTGACTTGAACATGATTGCTAGGAACTGTGCAGGGCGTGGCTTGTTTACAAAGCAGACACCTTCCACCCTCACTTTCCCCCCAAAAAAGCAGCAACAAGAGCAAAACAAACAAATAGAAAGCCCACAGACTTGCACCCTCTGAAATAAAAGCAAACTTCCTGGACTTATGTGCATGTCTGTGTTCTCCAGCTCCTCTTTTCCCTTAGTTTCCTTGATTGCAGAGTAAGCCAAAAGGTGGACTGTATGAAGTTCATTTGTTACCAGAAATTTGTGGTTTTTTTTTGTTTGTTTGTTTGGTTTTTTTTTTTCTTCTTATTGGCTATTCTACTGAAATTGGATGCTGAGTAGATGAGTCTAAAATTCTGCCAAGCCACTATTTCCAGGGTACCTTGTCTCCTAGTTGTGAAGTAGTGTGTAAAGCGAAGAAAAGGGGAATATTCATTCATCTTGGTTGCTTATTCAAAAAAAAAAACAACCAACCAACCAACCAACCAAACAAAAAAAACCTTATTGAATATAATTAAATTTGGCTATTGTTCTGTCTCTGGAAATGGGAGAGACTATGGTGTGAATGTGGAAACAATCCTCTGAACGCTCCCACCGTTTTGCTTGTTTTTGGTTAGCATTTGGTAGTCTTCCTAAAATACAGTTCCTTAGCACGCTTTAACTTTAATATTAAGTGAAGATGTATGCTGTTGAAGGGGGAAGGGAAAATAGCAAGGATGTTTACCATCGTGTACTGCACTTATGTAGACTTACTGTGTATCCCTGAGAGAACTTCTCAGGTCTTTCTGCTCCCAAATCTAAACAATGTAATCCCTCAAATCTCCAGAGATTTCTGAGGAAGACAGTATGGCTTCTTGTGGTTTATGATGTCCTCATAGTCTAAATAACTATGGTTGGAGTCTTTCAGCTATTTCTTTAGCATTTCCTGAGTTCTTGGTAACATGCAACAAAAATGCAACAAAATAGTTGCATTTTCCTTTTCAAAATAAAATATTGAGTAGTCTCTCTCTCCAGTCAGTGAGCAACAGAGGTGTTTCTGCCAGCTGCAGCTTTATAGGAAGGTGGCAAATGCATAGAATGTATATTATGTGCAGGGGAACACACTTATAGTCAGTTTGGCAGTGTCTCCCACTGCTTCTAAATTATGTGAAGTCAAATGAAGTATTTATGTCCATTTTTAGCATCACTTTTGATAAATCCCAAATGTAGATGCCTCTGGTCTGACTCTGTCTTAAATTTGGATTTGCTAAATCTTCCTCTGAATTGAGGAGTAGATGCATTTTGGAGATTACTTGCTTTCAGTCATGTAAGACTGAACTAAAAATCTATTCTGGGGTCTCCTCTCTGTCAGTTCTGTAGCTTCCAGGTATGAACATGACAATTTATTAGTCTTTACTTGTTACAGAATAGATTGACTGATTAATAACTCAATCTGAAACTTGTTAGATGAGAGATTTCTCTATACTGTATACCATCATAGTATGGGATTACCTTAAAATTAGATTATGATGATCTACTGAAGCAACAGAAATAGGAAAGACAGAAAAATTGCTGTTATAGGGTGCAGCCTTAATCATTTTTTTTTAAGTTATATTAAGCCTTCTATAAAATAATAAAAGTTAAAATATATGGCAGTGTAACATATGATATAATGCTGTTATATTCTAGGTAATCATGGTCTGGATGAATAAGTGCTCTTTGTAGACTGTCACTCCTTTTGTTGATGATAGCAATCACTCTTAATCATTACAGTGCTTAAATCAAATGTAACCCTGCAAAACAAAAAGCAGAATTTTATGATGGTTTCTTTAATTTGTGTTCAGATACAACTTCTTTCTATAACCTGAAATTGCAGGAAGAAATAGAATATAAAAATTCACTGTCTGCTGTTAAAGTAGGAGGAGATTAGTAGAACAAACATGACCAAAACCATGGCTGTAATTCATACAGAACTTTTAATGACTAGCTACAGGGCTTGAAGGTTAGGAGGGTTTCTGGGTGAAATAGTGGATGGTGTTGGAGATGGCAATGTTAAACTCCAATTTGTCTAGGAATGCTGAGGATCTTAGCTCAGCCAGTAGCAGGAGAAAATGGTTGACTTCTGTTAGTACCATCAGATAGCTTTCTTAGTGAAGGCCTGTTAATAGACAGTTCACAAATTCATCAGCTGAACTGTCTAGCTGCACTGTGTTATTGTTTCTCTTCTGTTAGACTGAAGTAGGTATAGTGTATGCATGTGATGATGTAGTGTTGTCATAGCCATCTTCCTGGAATGGGCTAAGCATACTTAGTGTGCTTCAGGACTAAGCACTGGATTCTGTAGTCTCCTAAAATTTCATCCATTCATGTATTTCCTTAGCTATCTTATGTGCTGATCATAAAATGACAATTTTCTGAAATCCAACTTTTCATACTTCATAGAGCAATAGCGCAGTAGACACATGCTCAGTATATTGTTTTAGCTGATAGTTCTTTCTGTTTTCAAAAACAAATTTGAGGAGATGGTACTCTAGTGGATGTTAATAGAGTCTTCTGATGTCAGCCTTTTCTGAAGTGCTCTGTTTGTGAGGACCCTTAGCATGTAGGGAGGAATTCCTTTTTGCAAACTTTTATCCATTTGGTTCTCTTCTTTACTGTACAGTAAAACCTCCCCTGGTGCAACTTGAGGCCATTCCCTCTACTCCTAGTTATTTGTGAGAAGAGACCAACCCCCAGCTCCCCACAACTTCCTTTCAGGTTGTAGAGAGCAATAACGTCTCCTCTGAGCCTCCTCTTCTCCAGACTAAACAACCCCAGTTCCCTCAGCCACTCCTCACAGGCAGGACTTGTGTTTCAGGCCCTTCACCAGCTTTGTAGCCCTTCTCTGGGCACATTCCAGGGCCTCGATGTCCTCCTAGTACTGAGGGGCCCAAAGCTGAACACAGTACTCGGCCTCACCAGGGCAGAGTACAGAGGGACAATGACTTCCCTGGTCCTGCTGGCTACTCTGTTCCTGATACAAGCCAGGATGCCATTGGCCTTCTTAGCCACCTGGGCCCACTGCCGGCTCACGTTCAGGTGAGTATTGTCTAGCACCCCCAGATCCTTTTACTCTGCACAGCTTTCGAGCCACTCTGCCCCAAGCCTGTAGCATTGCATGGGGTTGTTGTGGCCAAAGCGCGGGACCCAGCACTTAGCCATGTTGAACCTCATCCCATTGGCCTCTGCCCATTGACCCAACCTGTCCAGGTCCCTCTGCAGGGTCTTCCTACTCTCTGGCAGATTGACACTTCCCACCAACTTGGTGTCATCTGCAGACTTACTGAGGGTGCACTCAATTCCCTCATCCAAATCATCAGTAAAGATATTAAAGAGGATGAGCCCCAAGACCAACCCCTGGACAACACCACTGGTGACTGGTTGCCAGCTGGATTTCACTCCATTCACCACTACTCCCCTGGCCCAGCCATCAAGCCAGTTTTTAACCCAGTAAAGCCTGTACCCGTCCAAGCCATGGGCTGCCAGCTTCTCTAGATGAATACTGTGGGAGACTGACAAAAGCCTAGGTAGATTACATCAATAGGCTTTTCCTCATCCACCAGGAGTGTTACCTGGCTGTAGAAGGAGATGAGGTTGGTCAGGCAGCATTTGCCTAAACCCATGCTGGCTGGGCCTGGAATGAAAAATGAAAGAGCACCAAATGCAACTTACGTGATTGTCATATTTATGTGTTTTCTGATACTGAAAGATAATAACTTCCTGCTAGACATGATACTACTGTGACAACAGTAGTGAGACTGTAAGTGGAAGCAGCTTATACAAATCCTTTCTCTGTATTTATTCGGGTGTTTATAGTTCTTCACAATCTAAAACACAGAACCCCTTACAGATTGAGTGACAGTCATTTTGCATAGCCAGAGTTGTCCATCATTTTCTTAGTAAATGAGGGCTCTTAAACTCTTCAAGATGCAATTAGACTATAGCTCAGGTAATGTGGGATAGAACATAGCTATAGGATTCTCCTTATTGGCAGTACGGAGATAAGTGAATTTTAACCTGTAAGGATTTTTATTTCTTTTTAAAGAAACATTTGCTCTGACTTATGTGCCCACTCGCACAATCTGCTGTTAGTCTGTTAGTATGTGTTGAAATATTTCTTGTTGCGTGTTTCCTGAGATATGTTGGTGAGTTATGAAATCCAAAACTTCCTTTTTTATATAATGAGTTGATAATGCTTGTTCTAAGCCCAGTTTAAAGACTGCCTCCTAGAAAGGCAGAGTTACTTGCACAAAAACATTGGATTGTGTGGAATTCTGTTCATGGTAATGGCGTTTCAATATAAGGCATGGGTAGCTGTAAGTAGACTTCTCTTTTTGCCTTTTTATTTTTAATAGCTCACCCTTTTTGATGTGAATTACTGACTTAGGGGATAGTCTCTGAAATATCTGAAAATAAAGATATATGTAGCTTTCTCACCCTGGCCTGTAGGTGATATTGGATCTCTTTTAAAGCATTATAGGTCAGCAGGAGTCAAATAGGATCTGTTCTAGCCTGTGATCAAGATTCTTCTTGGAGGAGTGAATTCTGTAGTCTAGATGTAGTTTTTCTGCTAATGACAAGAAGAATGCTTGTTTGTCACTGTCACTGAGGAAGGAGAAGTAATCTGTCAGTGTCCGAGGGCTTTGAAAACTGGGGCACTTGCTCTGAATTGACCTCTCATTGCATGGATAAGCAGCAGCAGAAGCAGAACATGAGAGCACTGATCAAAGGCAGCTATCACTGCAGTGAGAAGTAGAACCTCGTGACCTTCCTCACAGCACACGATGGGTTTCTGTTCGAATTTGAGCCTATTTTCTGTCACTTTTCTGCTTTTTTCTTCCTATTTTTTTGTCACATGCAGTCTGGGATAAGTGATGTTTGATGTGGGTGTGGGAAGGAGGGATGAATGCCACTTCAGCCCACCCACATCATTAGCTAGCAGTGCATCACCAAGTAGTCTCTTCTCTCAAACCTGAAATTAAGGTAATACTTGTATCTACTGGTATGCCTATATTCTAGCTGTTTAAAATGTAAACATAGATTGAATAAAGAGCATTTCACTGTAGAGTACATATATAATGTATATGCATAGATATTTATACACAACATTCGCACTATCTTGTATTACTTGAGGGACATAGAGATACTGTTAAATATTCATCCCTCTTTGTAGTGCATGGTCGTTTGACTCAATGAGCTCATCAGTGTTTATAGTGAAGACAGTAAATAAATCTTATGAACTAAAAAATTTTGATTCCAAAATTTTTTTTTAGTGTGCAAGTTCAGTTAATTAGTTCTGTTCTGTATGTATCTGTATCAGTCACTATTAATTTCTTGTAATGTATAGGTGGTTTGGAATCTTTCTTTATATGTACATCTTGATTGATGATGTTTAAATATTTTTCTGTATCCTTATGTTTACTAAGAACTTTTGCATTAATGACAAACTATAAAAAATCTAGATCTTTCAAGGTATTGGAGTGACCTGTGTGCCAATATCCTTTTTTCCCCTACATTTTAACAAAAGAATAAAATCCCTGAAAGCTGTCGCTCCCTCTTTGTTGTACTATATGTCAGTAGTAAAAATATATATCTCCATGATATCCTTGCTGCAAGCAAAATGCTGTACAAGAGTAAGCTATACTAAACCTATTACTTATATTGAAAATAATCTGAAAGAGACGACCTGTGTTTTCTTGCTGTATGCCTCTAATGCTCTACATCTATTGTGGGTCCACCTGGATGGAAACCCCATCAGTGATCTAGACCCCTAGTATTCATAATACAGTCTCTGCCAAAACCTTCACTTCTTTTTCAGCTGCAGAGTTGGTTGCCCATCCTTTTGGGAAGGGGTAGACTGCATTGGGAGCTTTGAGCCATTGACACACATACAAAATAAAACCACAGGAATATTTTGGGTGCCTGCAGTGTAATGTGTAGTTGCTGTCAGCCTAAGCAGTACTGTAAAGCAGGGTTGTTTAAAAAAAAACCTAACTCACTAGTGTAAGCTGGTATGGGATGTGGGTGGAATTTTTGGCATTCAGTGCTGTGGCAGCTACCAGTAAATCCTGCACTGCTGGTTTTCCTTGCACTGGCAGTGGAACTGCTCCCTGTGGGTTGGGATGGGACAGGAGACTCAGGACGTTCTCTACCACAGTGTAAGTACCACAGTGGGTTTCCTAGGCAGCTACCTGATCTGTTGACCTGCTGGAGGAGCTTCAGGCGAGAGAAAAGGAAGGTGTTTTTATAAAACTGATCTGGCGCTTTGTCAGAGGACTGCTGTGGACGGCTCAGAGAACTGTTTGTGTTGGATCTAGCACAGGTGTTTCTCAATCTTAGAAGCCTGTGACAGATCAGCGCCTGGTGAGTTTGGAGAGGAATTTGAATGGAATCAAAGTGTATTATATGAATGTGTCTGCTAAATGCATTTTAAGGTATTTTGTTTCCCTGGGTTCTTTGCCACTAATGGGTTAGCCACCTGTAATGGGCTAAAGCATGAGGGTGCTGAGGTAGTTGCCTCTGTGAAGCACCAGCTGAAGTTCTGCAGTTACAACAACTTACTTTCTTCCGAAGTTTAATTTCTAAAGAACAAGAATGAGTTTTGGTGGGACTTCTCCAAGCCACAGCAACCCAGCTGTCCTCTGGTTCCCATCCAGGCTTCTCAGAAGCTTTTCAGTAAAGCCTACGGAGAGAGGAAGGTCCCATGGCCATGTTTCCCACCCATGTGCATGTCTGTTCTGCTTTCACTGGGATCTTAACTGGTAAAAAAAGAGCACAGGGCAGAGCCCTGGGGTCATCTGCTCCCCCAGAGCTGGTTTTAGTCCCGCGTTGCTCAGAACCCTGTCCAAAGAGCCGCCTGTGATCTCTCTTTGAGCCTTGCATGTCTCAGCTTTGTCTGGCTCGGCTGTCAGACGCTGAATGTGTCAAACTAGAAGGCTGCTGCTTTTCCATGGAAACGCTTTGTGCAATTGCAGAAATAATCAGGCGCGTCTGCTGGTTGTTATGCCCTATTGTTGGACCCTTCCAGACACCAAATTGAATTGTCTTACCTTGATAAACTGAGTTTTCAGCAAAAATCCGGTGCTGCTTTTGTTACTCTTCTTGCTTTTTTTTTTTTTTTTTTTTTTTTTTTTTTTGAATGCAGATGGATTGAAAAGTGTTTGTGTCAGTTTATTCTGTTGTTGCAATGTAAGCCCCTTGATGTTGGCTGTCCCTTTTCCCTCTGTTCATGCACATCTTGCAAAACCAGCTCCAGACCTCTTTCTTGCTTCTGGGTACCCCCAGTATGAGCTGTCTCATGCCTTCTGTGAGCTAGGCCTGAGTTGCTGTGTCCTCTTCAGGGAGGCTGTTCTATTGTATGTTCTTCTTAAAAACACTGATTGCAGTGCTTTGTACTGCTAATATTAAAAATAATCACTGTTTACAAAACCAAACTTATTAAAGTAACTGTAGCTGTTGCTTTGTGCTTAGCAATTTCCAAGAAGTTGTTCTAATCTCAGACCTTTGGGTTGGCAAGTGGATTTTTTTTTGATTGATTTTTTTAATTATTTTTTTTTAATTGGCATTCTATGCATCATATCTATAGATATGATTTGCTGTTGGTTTTGAAGAAAAAAGCCGACATCTTTCCCTACAGACATATTACTAACTTGAAGACACAACTGATACAGCTCAGTGGAAGAGGTGCCTTAAAGTATTCAGAAACTGAAGTACTTGCAGCTAATGGACTAACTGTTTCAGTGTATTGGGTTGGTGCTGATCTTACGTGTTTGGAGACATAACAGTGGAAGTCATGACTTTCCTTCTTCCTTTAAAAAAAAAAAATTAAAAAATCCTAAGTTGAAAGCTGTGCTGTAGGACAGCTGTGAAGGAATGGTAACTTTCAGACTTGTATTACAAATGCTTGTGGGTCACTAAGATGGCCTAGTGTGAGCTCTGTCCTTGTTTCTTTGTTATCCTTTAATGATAGCTGCCAAAAATAAACATCCACATAAACAGCTGTCCTAACCTTTGGAAGAATGATTTGCTGCAGCGGCTGAATCACAGAATCACAGAATCACAGAATTTCTAGGTTGGAAGAGACCTCAAGATCATCGAGTCCAACCTCTGACCTAACGCTAACAGTCCCCACTAAACCATATCCCTAAGCTCTACATCTAAACGTCTTTTGAAGACTTCCAGGGACTTCCATGGAGACAGTCCATGTCATTGAACTGGTGAGAAGGAGTTAGCTTGTCTTCCTATTGTGAATCCTGCTTTTATTAGCAGCAACAGTTTGGAAGGGAAATGTTTATCACTTAAAACACTTAATCAAATAGTGGTCTTAACGACAACAACAAAAACAGTTGCTGCTGCTTCTCTCTTCTCTAACATGTGCAGCTCCAAGCCTGTTGAGCACAGTGTGGGAAAAGAGGAAACTCAGTAGTCTTGCTGCTTTTGTGACTTTGAGGAAGCATGTGCTGACTGGAAACCATGGGGTCCTGAAACACTTGAGAAGTAAGGGGAGAAAGCCCACCCAGATGTGAGGTCTGTATTTGCTTTATATCTGTAGAGGTGCTGTGGAGAAAGTACTTGTTGTCAGCAGAGTTAAATTCATTGCTTTTCTTCTGCAAAGTACAGTGGTTTACAATTTGGGAAGACAACCAATTGAGATAGGACTGGAAGAGCATAAGTGTTGCACAAAGGGATCTTAAAGAACCAGCGTGGGAGCCTTACCCCTTCTATGCTGATCACCAAAAATGCTGAATGTTGGAAGTTTTTATACTGTAGATGAGTAAAAAGAAAACTGTGAATTTTGGCCCTTACAATTGCTTACACAAAAATTTTTTTTATACTCTTAAAAAGTTAGACATCCTATTTCCCTTAAAGTGAACTTCCTCAATACCAGATGCTGTCAAGTTAAAATAAATATATATATGTTATGTTGAAGCTATTACTCATAATGGTAATATACCAGACTTAGTGCTTACTATAGCACTTAGTTTTTTCACAAAAGATATTCCTCCTCTTTTGAAGCAAGTGTGAGAATTTAAAGTATCCTTATGCCTTTTAAAGTTATATGTTACATTCTGGTATGTTGGTTAATTTGTGTTTTTTTGTGTGTGTGTTTTTTTTTTTTTTTTTTTTTTCACCAGTGGTACAAATGTTCATGAGATGTACAGCTGTATCCCTCTGTTTAGAACTTTAATTATAAAAATAAGTTCACATTGAAGAGTTAAAAAGTATCTTTCTTTTCAGAAACAGGTGATCCTGTAACAGAGCATGTCAACGGTCTATTGTAGTGTTTTATCTCGGGCACTAACTTACACTTGATACCACTGCCAGGGCTTATAGGGTGGTTTTAGTACAACTGTGAAAACAGGTATGAGAAATGGGCAAAAGTTCAAAACCATGCACATGTGAGACCTGTTGTTGGTTACCCAAATGCAGTGGTTGGATTTATAAATACAACTTTAGATCTTACACAGGAAATGAAGACTAACACCTGTTAACATTTTTCTCAGGTTAATAACACGCTTTGTTCTAAACTCATATGATTGATTTTGGATTGATAGGTTTTCAGCAGTCAAAAAAAAAAAAAAACCAAAAACTATTTAAATAACATACAGTTCTAAAATCCAGTTTGAGTCTCAGTCAACTTCAGTAAAATACCAAAGTTTCCATCTATCAGATAGCATCTGGGACTGGAAAAAGCTGAAGCGTACATGGCATCATCATTATAAAAGACACTTGCTTTATGGTATTCCCTTCAATGAAATAAATTCAGGACACAGGATGTCAATATGTTGCTCATTTTTTGTTGACACCTTCTGACTAACAAATTTCTTACTAAACTCTGGCCCAAATGGGGCTAAAGGGAGATGGGTATGTTTGCTTTCCCTCCTCCATCTCTCCTCAAAAGCATTTTGAATGTGCTGTTTTCTTCTCTCTATTTCAAGCAGTTTAAATTTTTGTCAAATATATAGAGGATTATTTTTTAATGTTGTTGCATGTAATTTACATATTGCTTCTGCCAAGATTTGTAGTGCACCCTATTACCCCTTTTTGTGATCAGTATTGTGTGTAGCTTGTTAAAACTGGTTAAAATTAGACTTAATAATAATAATAATAATAATAATAAAAAGTTGGATATGGGCTGCTGTTGCCCTTTATTCTGCTAGCAGTCCTCCTGTGGTGAGTACATCTAGTACTTGTAGAAGTACAGCTTGAGGAATTATGTCAGTGTCTGGAATGGGTTTTCTGATGCCCAAGTTGTTTGCTGTATTTCAGTAACTACTTTTTTTTTTTCTTTTTTTTTTTTTTTTTAAAGCAGTCAGAATTAACATAAATCTAAAAAAAAAACCAAAAAAAAAAAAACAACAAACAAACAAACAAAAAACTTTGCAGGACGTCTCTCCTGAAGGAATTTTGAAGTCAGTGTGTTTGCCAAGAACTGAAATTGCTACATTTTTTGTTCCAGAAATGCATAAATACATAAAATAGACAAATAAAAAAAATCCTTTCTTGAGCCATGTTCTTTACTTTTAAGAGAAAAAGCAAGGAATGTCATATGTTTCATAATGCTTAAACACTGAAAAGTTTATAGTAAAAACATTTGCCAAATGTTAAAGAGGAAATTGGCTTCCTTCCTTACATTATTTTACCTTTGTTGGCAGTGAATGAGTAGGATTGGTGCTCATACTTGATCAAGACGTTTTTTGGTGATGTAAAAATGGCTTATTTAGGAGCAGAAAATGCGTTGAGAGGTTTTTCTTCCATCTTCGACAACGTGAGAGTAAATGAAAAGTGACATGCACAGCCTGGAGCACACACCGTGGTGCCAGGAGGAGGTGGGAGCAGCGGGTGGGAAGGAGCGGTGTGAGGCACAATGATCTGATAGCCCTGGGGTGGGAGCTGGCAGACCCGGGTTTTCTTCCTTGTCTGTCACCTGTGAGGGGTGTGAGTCCCTTCCCAAGGCTGGGTGCTGTTTGGCTGCCAGGCTCCTCTTGGCTGTGGGGATGGCCTCACGGGTAGGTATAGCACCTCACTGGTGGGGCTCTGGCCACGGTTGTTGGAGAGGCTTCCAGCACTAGCTGTGTAATAATGGGGTCTCTTATCAGTGTAAGAAAAACTTAACTGCACTTGTGAAACAAAACTGCCTTCCTTACACAGTGAGGTAGAGGGAAACTGAAAGTTTAAGGGGGGAAGAAAATTGACCTCTGCTTGGAGTCACGGGAACAGATGAGCTTCTCTGTGATGGTGGGTTCTGGTGCAGAAGTTTGCATCCTTCTGTAGGAACCAGTGCTGCCTTGCAGGACCAGCTACAAGGTCAAAGGTGCCATTAAGGGAGAAAAGGAAGCCATTTTCCCTTCCTCAAAAGAGTAACTTGCCAGACCTAAGTTAGCATGTAGGAACTCAAAGTCCAAATTTGGTTCAGTTTTAAATAAAGTTACCCACAGACTTTTGACGCACTGTTAGTCATACGCCTTGCATGGCTTCGAGAGTGAGGGAGAGGAAAGTTGAATATCAGCACGTTCAGTCCATGGGTCCATGGGGTACTGCACTGTGTGCTTCTCACATCCAGGAGTAGGACCTTAAATATTTTGGGATGAGGTCCTGTACAATTCGTAGGCATGTAAAACTTATTTTCTTTTGTAGCTGTTCTCACTTCATGGACAGGATTGCTGCTGGTTGGTCTTGAAAACCCACTTCCTTCTCCTCCCCAGAGGAGGGGTGTGGGAATAGGGCTGCGTGCTGAGTTGGTGCACACCACTGCTGGAGTGCGTAGCGGCACAAGATCTGGTCCGGTGAGAGCTGTGGTTTCAGGTACAGCTTTGATGCTAAATAAATAAATAAAGCTTTTCCAGCCACACCCCCGCCGGCAGCCTGGATGCAGAGAAACAGCGGCTTCTGCCTGCTGAATCAGCATCAACCTTGGCAGATGCAGGAGCAGATAAACCTCAGAAGCCGTGAGATCAAAAACAAGGAATTGGTCAATTCTTGGTGACTAAAACCCAAACTGGGAGTTTGTAGAATGCTCTGGGAGTGCTGTTGCGGGGTCCAGGAGGCTCCCACTCAGGGGAAATAAACCTTCTTTCAGAAAATAATCTTGTTAAGGGGAAAACAGCCCCCAGCTAATTTCTTTGAACCCTTCTGTGCGTTAAAAACACATGAAAATCCTTGCTATCCCCGCCTCCATTTTAGCCTGTGCTTTATGCCCCTTATTCCCTGGCGTGGCATGGGCCCAGGCAGCGTCAAGGTTAAACCTGGTGGAGAGCTTTGTTAAGGTGCTTGGTGCCTGCTCGCAAAGGCAGGGCACCTGCTAGGCATGCCCAGTGAGCGCTGCGAGCTGGCTCTCCCTTCCTGACGGGTCTGCGAGGCTGAAGCACAAAGAGCGCTTGTTGCCCGCTCCCCGGTAGTCTCCCAGTGCTCCCACTAGCTGGGAAGGACTGGTTACCATGGAGGCTGCCATCTGTTCACTCCCCGCTGGAATGTGATTATCCGTGCTGGGTTGGGAACCGGCACAAGCAGGGGAGCGTGTGCTGGCTGCAATTATCTGCAATGGAGTGTGGTAATGGAAGGCTTGAATGAGCGAGCTGGAGCAGCACATAAAAGGATTTTGCCCGAACTGTTAATGGTTTCTAGCCAAGAGGAGTAAATGCGGCTTTTTGTAAGGTCAGTGCTAAATTCATAACGCTTTCAGTTAATTTTTAATGGGGGCGATGTATTTATGATTTAGGGACGATAGTACCATGGTAATAGTGCTTATTGTTAAGAGTGCTATGGGGAGGGGAGAGTGGCTGTGTTTTAAAGATTTCTGTCTCTCTGTTTCAGTTTGAGCAGTTTAATTTGGGGTCATTAAAGTAGTAAGTCAGAACAATAACTGGCCAAACTGACACAAATGGAGCAATTCATATCTCTTGTCTTTATGAAATGCTGTTTGCTGCCAAATCCATTTGATTTACATGCCTCTTCACGTTGATTGCTTTTTGTCTGAGTGATTTTTATTTTCCTTTGGATGCGATAAGGGTTGTGTTTCTCATACTGGAATGATGGGTGAGAGATGGGGCTGAAGCAGAGCCAGTGGTACAATAGACCTTTGGGGTGTTTCGTGCAGTTTGCTCGGAGGAAGCAGTGTAAGGTAAGCTGAATGCAGTAGCAGGTTTTTCCCTCCTCGCTCCCACCCTTTGCCCCTGCTTCCAACTCGCAAACTGACCAAAAATTTTGGAGTCTTCCTCTCGTATAGCTTAATTGTACCGAGACTTTTCACAAGTTTTTCAGGCTGTTCTGCAAATATTTGGGCTGTTTTGGTGGGAGGATTTCATGGAAAGGAACACGAATTAGAAGTGTATGCTTTGTAAGGCTTTTGTGTCTCCTAAAAGACACGTTTGTTATGCTCTGGGAGAAGGTATATATATATTTTTTTCCCCCAAAATGCACAATGAATGTTTATGTGCAGTTCAAATTATAGTGTTAAACAAGGGGCACTGAAATTCATTTCGTAGAGCCCTATTGCACACCAAATAGATAAAATGTTACAGCAGCAGATATTCTTAGTCCTGTAGGGGCTTTCCCATCTCAAATAAAGCTCTTACGCTGCATCCCTCTTGGCAGGACTGCCATTTTTATTTGGTACAGGGGAGGATACTGCTAGAGGCTTTTAATTAAAACTGTGTCAGCCCTAATTTTGACTTCTGCTTTTGTGCATTTAAAATGTCAGTGCATTGGCGTCTGGGAGAAAAGTTCCCAATGCGGTTAATAAGTCACTATTGCAACATAGTTGACTATGGGAAATTTTTAACCTACAAGAGGCTTCGCAAGTCCTTGTGCCTAACAAAAGCTGAGGGGGGGGGGGGGAGAGAGAAAGAGAGGGGCTGAGGTTTTTTTTTTTTTCCCATTTCTTTGAGTACTCAGCACTGTTGGCTGTATATGAGCTTTTCTCATGCCCGTGGGAGCCTGGTGTATGTGCCCGAAGTCCTTTCAGATGTTCCTTGTGCACGTTGGTGGAACTGGGTGAGTCTTCTCAATGCAGGCTGCCTCACCCTTGTGATTTAAAAGATTTCTTTTTAATGCCTTCCTTCTCCAGAATTTAAGCATTCCGTTCCCATTGAAGCAGGTGATTTATGCCAAATGTGCTTTTAATGGGCTGCAGTGGACTTGTTCACACGTGCCGGTTGCACGTCTCTAATTGCGTTGTTAGAGAGAGTGCAGGGGGCAGATTGGCTTTTGTGCTTGGGAAGAGATCAGACTTTCACCCTTCAGAAGCTGGGCTGAAGCTTGCTGAGAGCCGTCAGGAGGGAAGGGCAACCACCCCAGGGCTAGTTATCCTGGAGCTGGTGTGGGATGTGTTTCTGTTCTCTGTTTGGTTTCTGGTAAGGTGGCTGTGGGTGGGAACAGAAAGCTATGATCATATTGACATAAAGGTAATGTCTTGTACACTCCTCCCAGAAGTGATTTCTCCTGATTGCTAGCTGGCGGTGTGCTGAGAAGCTTGCTTTTCCACTGCCTTTGCTAAACCTTACCCAAGAATAAACAGGGGGACTTTGCTCTTGGCATTCCCCAGCTCTGCTTCTTCTATTCTCTGACAAACATTGTGTGAAGGCCCAAATGGTCTTCAGCAAATGATTTTTTTTTAATTTATTTCCTTTTCTGAATGGTTTATATGTAGCTGTTGAATATACATATTTTTTACTATTAAATTTTACTTTAGGTCACTGGGTCAGCTTTGTTTTGCAGATACAGGATTTAAAGGCTAGACACTCTTCTAATCCATTTGAGCATCTGGCATTTTATAGTGGACATCCCATTTCCATGTAGCAGAGGAACTGTTAAATGTCTGTTTGAAATTAATTATTTTTTAAAGATTTTTTTTTTAATCTTTGGTGGATTATTACAATCAGCTCTGATGTTTATGCTTAATGCAAACAAATAAAGGTCAGTGTAATCTGCTACATGATCCCTTGAAGGAGATTTGTTCTCAAATACTGTCTTTGGGGGCCAGCAGAGGTGGTGATGGGTTGTACTCAGTAGTGGTATTATTTTAAGATGGTAAGCTCCATTTTGGTACATCATCTCACAAAAAAAGGCACTTTGAATGAATTCCCAACTATAAATAGTGTTTAGGAATACAACCTATTAAACATTGGATTTTGCATGATTTTGTTTATGATAGATATACATATCAAACTTTCAGGGAGACTTGTCATTGAATGGTGAGAAATCCTGAGTCAATATATAGGAGGCTGGCTTGCATATAAACGATCACAATTGTTTTCTTCAAACAGACAAGTCTTTCTGCTTTGCCTTCGACGCATGACTGTGGAATGCTGTTTGACATGACTTGCTTTTATTTATACAGTCTTCAGGCTGCTACTTTGCAGAGCTCTTAAACATGCTCAGTGTTTGATTCACTTTTTTCCTGCCATTTACTGCTGTATGCTGAGTGTTAAAACAATAAAAAGCTGAGGGGCTGTACTTGTCTCCCTCACAGTACGTTGCTATTAAAGCCTGCAGTTCCCCTTGAAGAGCTCAGCGTTTTGGAAAGTCTGGGTGCCTGTTTACAAACTGTTCTCTTTGCAACTCCCATGGAATAATGGAGTCCTCGGGATACGGGATGTGGGAGGACAAACCTGCTGACACAGCACTGCTGCTCTTGGTCTGTTCGCAGGGCCTTGCATCTTTTATGCTTTGTATGGGTGAAGACAAAATGCAGGCATTAACGCTTTTTTTGATGATACTAGAAGTTGTTGTGCCAGATTTTAGAAAACATGAAATTTGTTGAATCGGTTCTAAAGCAGATCTCCATATTAAACCGGTGCAGTGAGGCTCTTCTTTATGCACGGCTGGATGTGAGAGGCTGGCAAGGTGTGGAGTAATGACGCACCTGTGAATTGGAGCAGTTTATTATTATTATTATTATTATTAGACCATTCTGGGGTCTTGCACTTAGTAAAGACGTACATTTGTCCTGTCCTTTGCAGTGTCTCACTGAAGACTCTGAAGGCTAGGAGCTGTTCTGCAAATGACTTCAGAAAACATTCCTTCCAGGTAATCGCTGCTCAGACTTAGCAGTTAGGAGGAGAACAGGGTGGGGGTAAATGACCACAAACCAGCAAACAAATGTCTTGAAGGGGCATTTTTTCCCAAGGTGTTCAGCGCATCCAGTTGCTCTAAAGTACAAAAATATGACTTAGTCTGGTAGAAACATGCGAATTGCTTACTTTGTGATGAACATCTGAGCAGAGCAAATACTTGAGTGCATTTGGGAAAGTGGAGCTCAGAACTGGAAGTGATGTGGTGATGGTGGTCTATCCCTTAGTCACTGAGAGGGATGCTTTTGTGTGTGGGCTGTATGGTGTGAGCCTTCTCAGCTCATGACCTCTGCCTAAAGTCAGTATTGAGGTTTCAGAAGTCCTGAATTCCATTTTTTTTCCATAGCTGGGGGACTTTGTTTTGCAGGCACTGAGTTAGTGCCATGGGCGGCACTGAGTGCTGTCGATCACAGCTGCTGTTGGAGTGGTGGAGGGAAGATTAGCTCCAGGGCTTGTGTTACCGCTTCAAGGAACAAGTTGATTCTGTACTGAGCTATTCCTGTAGGGCAGAACCTGAACTTCTCACTTGGAATTTTCCTGGCTCGTGTCTCTTCCTCTGTCCCGGCACTGCTTTTGTGCCGCCACGTTCCTGCCCCGCTTCCTATGTGGTAACCCATGTTTTTGTCATCCTTTTCTTAAGGAGATCATTGATGCTAAAGGAAATGAGTGCAGGCATGAAGTGTGCTTTCTGCAATTCAGAATAGTTTATGAAGGCTTCCCATATCATGCTTGCAGTAGGTACACTGAGACTGAGATGTATCATTTAGAAGAAATATTTTGACGCCATTTTTACTTTATTATTTGCAGCATGGTTGAGTATTGTACAGCTGTTATTAAGCTTGCCAAAATACATAAACTATGAACCCTTTTGATGAGTACCTTTTTCTTTTTCTTTCCTTTTTTTTTTTTAAAAAAAAAAAAAAAAAGAAAGAAAAAGATCCCATGCCACTTTTCTTTACAGCTTTAATAGTTCTCTGGCAGCTCTATGTGCCAAGTCAGCTTCCATGACTAATTTTGATGTTGATTCTCTTTAGTAGCTCTTGTTCATGCAATTGCTTGGAGCCTTATTTTGCTGTTATGTCTTGGACACCCACTGTAATGCAACTCACAATTTTTTTTGTCCTTTTGGCTTGTCAAGATTTCTGCGTGTGAGTCAGTTTTAACTGTGGAAGCTGCTAAAAGCAAACTCTTAAAGATAGCTGCTACAAGCCAAAATAAACTGGAAGGCTTACTGCTGGACTTAGAGCTTTATCTAAAACTCAAAATACAACACATCCCAGTATGATGTAATATTCAGAGGTGGCCATGTGAGCACTGTTTGCATGCAGTGAAGTCACCAGTGCTGCACAGCTCTGCTAGTTTTAAGTTATTTTTGGTACATATTATTTGGAAAAAACTCATCCAGGACACTGTAGACAAAACACCATTTTTTCCTCATTTTAGACATTTTTTCCTTATTTTTCTATTTATTCTAAATGCTATGGCATTGCTGCTGGCATAAGAGGATGGTTGCTGCTTTCATTTCTAATTTTTTGGGGGGCAAGTGTGTTTATAAATTATAAGTACTATAAAATATTGTCTTTCTAAACAGTTTACTTAAATTTTCCAGACTTGTCTTATTGTTGATGATGGTCTGGTATGACTGAGATTACTCCAAAATGTTTCTACTGTTGAAAATTTCTGAAAATTGTAAAATGTTCTTTTGCTTGCTGTTTAGTACAGGAATAAAACTTCAGTTGGTAGCTGAGTTTGTTTGTTTGTTTGTTTTTTGTGTGTGTGTGTGTACACATGCATTCTGTGTAACATCCTCAGCGTATGTGAATGATCCACAGAGATAACAAGTGTGATACATACTGCAGTTTCACATTAGATGTTTTCAGGGTAAAACAATGCACAGGGCATAGTCATTATAGGAAGAAAAATCTGCTCAATCCAATGTGATCTACTTACAGTTCTTTGATGCTGTAGTCTATTGATCATGGTTTGATGTATGAAGATTTTCTTTGTAGGTCACTGAAACCGCTTTAATCCATGTTTATCTCAAAATTGGTTGGAATTTTAAAATCCCTTTCCATAAGAAAGGCAACAATGACATTGTACGGTGTATGTTTTATAACTGGCATCTTTCCTGACTCTAGTTTTTCTCGAGTTCATAGACAGCAGTAAAAGAACTGTGGGGAAAAGCTTATTGATTGCTTTTGTGTTAAAATAAATGATGAAAAGCTATTACCAGCTGGCTGATGAGGTCTGGGGTGTGGATAGTAATACTTTAAAGAAAATTATAGTTTCATTAGTGTTGATGTGGTCTCAGAAGTATGTGTTTAACTAGCTGCATAACTTTGCTATGGAAAATGAAGAGTCATGACTGTCGCTGATCTTACACCTTTATGGTACCAAAACTGAAATTCTGTCACTTGTCACCACTGTCTGTACCATTACCTCCTTTTCTGAAATAACTTGGTTTGGGGAATCCCTTATGATCATTTTGCTTTGGACACTTGAAGTAAGGCCAGATGGACTGGAAAAAAAAGCAGCAATATATATTTATGGCAGGAGCTAAATAGACTGTAAAGAAGGTCCCAATTTGCTGACTGTCCTGTAGGTACTAGGCTAGGCTGGTCTAAATATGACAAAGTCAAGAGACTAAAGCTGTTTGTGTTCTGTAGAAGTTACCCTAATACTTTTTAGAATGGGATGGGGATGATGGAGAAGGGTGAAAGGGAAAGGGCAACACTATTGTGCCATCCAGCTTCTCTTCTTCAGGAAACATGAAGTCAGAGTTGAGGTAGAACAGGTTAAAAATGCCTGTACTGTTGCATATTCCATTCAAGAAATACAAATGGGACTCAGGAAGAGACTAAATAAATTTGTGGTGAATATGCCTGTCAGCAGCTGTAAAACACAGTTGCACAAACACATCTGCTGACTCCTAGACATCTGATGCTGGAAGCCATGGGGACTGAGGGAAAAATCATTGTGTGCTAGCTGCCTTCTGATGTTGGTTACCCAAACATTTGCTACTGGTTCTTTTCAGACATGCAGTATTTGACTGAGTGATTTCCTCTTATTATTTTTTTTTCTTGCCATCATTTGTAGTTCATATGCCCCTATCTGCTCTGAAAATGTACTGATGTATTCCACTCTGATGTTTTTTGTGAACTTGTCATGCTGTTTTTCATTAACTCAAAGCAAGAATAATTAATACTTTTATACTTAGTATCTGACGCTGCCCAACCATTTTTTTTTTTAACATATTTATATGAAAGCTAAATCACTGTCACTGCATGCTGACCAGCTCCACTTGTGAGTCTTTCTACTGCCTGGATTCCTAACATGGCAGGATAATTTTTAAGCTGAGGATGCAGCCTTTCACTAACTGCTAAATTTAAAGAAAAGTCTGTGTGCTGCTCTTTCTGGTTTGAATTGTGTTTTGCTTTGTCTTTTTTTTTTTTTTTTTTTTTTTTTTTTTGGGGGGGGGGTGAGGAGGGGGAGAGAATAGGGATGTTTTTTGGCGAATGTGTAATGTATGACCAAAAGCTAAATTAACTGGAAAATGAGAATCTGTGTCCTTCAGCTGTTTTGCATAGTTGTTAAATGAGCAATAAAAAAAAAAAAAAAATCTGTGAAGGTGAAGAACGATGGGTGGCACAATGCTATTAGGGTAGGTTGCAAGCTTTTTCTCCTCTCCCCACTTCCCTTTTCCCCATCCATCCTTAAAGAAGTGTGTGGGTTTCTGTGGTAGCAACTAGCATGTGGTTCCCACCTGGTGAGGCATGAGGGCTGCTCTGCTGGCCTTGCATCACCAGCCTTTGTTAGCTTGGTCCTCCTGCCTGGCTGCCAGCAGAGCATGGTGGCAACTGGGACTGTCCCCACGAGAGGTAGCGGGGCCACTGGGGAAGAGGCAGCAGCTGCGGTGCAGGCAGAGGCCTGGAGAATCTGCCTTCTCCAGGGGGAAGGCAAGAGGAGGAGAAAGCAGTGAAGACAATGTAAGAAAAGGGTGAGCTGGGGGGCTTTGCTTGGTGTTTATTTACTGTGTATTAGCATAACAGAAAGGATGGTGCTGTAAATAGTAATTTCCTTGTCCCTAAATTGTAACAGGAAGCTTTTCTCCCAATTTTGTAAAAAAAAAAAAAAGTATGTAAAAATAGTGAACTGTTAAGCCATTTCTTAAAACAGGAGAATCAAACCCAGCTGATAAACAAAGCCTTTGTCTACTCAGATTTAAAAACAAAACTTATTTAACAATTGCTGATTTTTGCAAGAAAGGATTACTTGGAAGGATGAACCACAAATTCCTGGATTTTTGGTAAATATGGAAATAGTATAAGTTACAGAAACGTAGCTTTATATGGTTAGTGTAAAACATAGAGTTGCCATAACAAATGCATCCCTTTTGTAAGCGCTAATAGAGTAAATGGAAGTGATGTGGCACTCATGTTCAGTATAATTCTTAGATTTTTGTAGAACTCCAACCATTTAATTATTTGTTTGGAGGGCTTTGTATTGCTTTTATGCTTGGACTAAATTACAGACACCAAGATTCTATCGTAACAAGTACTGTACAAATGTAGGACAAAAAAGCAGACTTTTCCCTTAAGAACTGATATTACGAGTCCTTTGGGCTTTTGTGCAGCCACTGGCTTTCCCTTTGGGGCACATTACAGCTGAGCTGGAGAGGGGGGGAAAAAAAAGATGGAAAAATACTGCTAGTTGTGTTCTAATTGTGGCACAATAACTGCTCATCATACCTGCCTTGGTATTGCTTGTGTTAAACCCAGGTCCTTGCATGTGAACCAGGAGAGCTGGAGGAGGGACTGGTGGAGTAGTTTTTGATGTTAGAACTGGGAGGGAGAGTCCGTTGAATAAACTTGTTTCTGTGTGGGCTGCAGATTCAGGATCTTTCAGAATACTTCTCACCTGGTGAGGCTAGTTACCCATCTCTTTAATGTACTATTGTTATTCTTCGTTATGGCAGTCCAAAATATCCATTTTTAGACTCCCTTCCCACCCAGCTCACTTCTTTGGACTTCTTGTCCCTTCTCTTCCTGGTGGTTGCTTGTTTTTGTAGGTTACTTGCTGAATCTAGTTTGTTCCCCATCTTATTTTTCAATGGGGACATGCATGTATTGAGCTGTACCATTTTTTCTTCCTTCCTCACACGCCTATGTGGTGAAGCTTAATGGATGAAGCTTAATGAGACCTCCAATAACTAGGTTTGCTTACTGTCCTCTCTCACCCTTTTTCCTTCTGTTGACACTGATGCTTATCTGACCCCACGGGCCATCTCAGCCTGCTAAGTTAACAGACCAATCCCAGAGAAAATGAGTATGTTTCTGGCAGATTAGTGAGCTGAACTGGCTTGCTTCACTGCCAGACAAGGCCCTGTAAGGATAGGAAGATCAGCATTTTCCGTCATCAGCCACTGGCTTGATGTGACTGTACTCTTGGGCTGCATGCTGATCACCTCGCCTTGCTTCTCTTGAGGTTATTGGGCAATCATGCATGAATTTCATCCTTCGTGTATCCATTCAAGGGCCCTTGTCAACTCTTCACAGCTACTGCACTCAGTCATCATTAACCTTTGCAGTCCTGGGCAGCCCATTGCTGCCCCTGGGTAGGATGTCAGAGCTGAGTTGAGGGGACAGCCTGGCTTGGAGAAGGGTGGGTATGTTCCTGCCTGCTGTGCCGTGCCATGCCGTGGCTTCCACCACACACCTCTTGGAGCTGGTCAGGTTGTAGAAAACACCAGTTCAGTTTGCTAACCTGAAAGAAAATTCTTTGTTTTGCCTGTGGGGATTTTCCTGACGGGTTGCATTGCCTGATTGTGGGCTGGATGTTTTGATAAGGGATAAAATTGCCTATAGCTGCAAAGTGGTTCATGTACTAGAACCACTAAATTGAAATGCAGCTGTATCGTTAACCACATCCTTGTGGGCGTCATCTCCCTTCCTTGGCAGAGAGGGGAGACTGCTGAACATCCTTGTGGTGGTTTTCCTCATGTGCAGCTCCTGGTAGTTGGCAACAGAATAAAAGTCAAGCAGCCACATGGTGATCAAAGGCAGGAAGCCAACACCATGTCCCCCCCTACAGCCAAATGAAACAACAAAGCACGAGTGGCAGGACTGTGTTGGGCTCTTGCACATGGCTTATTTTAGGTTATCCCAAGAATCAAGAATTAAGAGCAGCATGTGCAAAGGCTGAAGGAGAGTGGGTTCTCTGGAGCAAGGGTGTGTGGTGCCTTGCTAGCTAATCCCATTACCCTAAGAACAGCTGGGAGCCAAGCAGTACGATGCAGACTTTTCTAGCAGGACCTTGGAAACTGCTTTGGCTTAGGGACAAAGCATGCCTTCAGTTTTGACTAGGAGCAAGTTACTGTCCTTTTGATATACTCGGGTGGAAAAGAAAAGGGTGAGAGGTAAGTAACAATGTGAGACAGCTCTATCTACCTTACAGGAACCCCGTGAAATGTGCCTGTTTGGTTGATGTGGTTTTAAGTTTCTTTTGGATTAACTGATACGTTTAAAGGTCTGTCACAGGAAGAAGAAGAAGGAAAAGAAAAAAGGAGGGGGTGCTTTCAACAGAGCTCACTGATGTGCTGGAATTCAAACTGTTTGTTCCCTGTTCTGTGCTGGAAGGGATCTGAGGCTACTGATCCTTTAGGTGGAAGAAAAATCACTTTTTCTCCATGACTGGCTTGCAGAAACTGCATCCCAAATCCTGATGCAGTATTCTCAACAAAACTTTTCAAACACTCTGTGCCTGAAGTGAGCCTGCAGAGAGAAGGCAGCTGAAGGCAGAGAGGCTGAACGTAGGGCTGTGATTCACTGTCACATGAGCTGATTTGTTCTCGGGGGTGTGTGAAAGTGTGGAATGCTGTCCATGTCGCCCTTTAATACTTGGTTCAACTTTTCAGATTTCCTGAGTGCTCACGATAATGTGACTTCGTTCTCAACAGTAACTTCATCAAATTAGGAATAGTCAAAAGAGGCAAATGATTTGAGTTCTCTTACCTGCAAGATGGGGAAAATGCTAAGAAAGCTTGTGAAGTTTAGTTTGCAGAGTGCTTGGAGGTGGAAATCAGAGTAAACCTCCTGTATTTATTATAAGTCATTTTAAAAGCTCTAGTACTGGCGTCATGAAGTCATATGATGAGCCAATACTTTTGAATTGAGATAACTCAGTTTTGTGAAGTTAAACTACTCTACTGTGCATGTCTGTGGACTAGAACTATACTGGTTTTAGTTTGAATAGCTATTTTATTCATATTAAATGATAGCAGCTACACAGTGGTATGATTTTAATTACCCACTAATGAGAACACTTTATTTAACTAGCTGTTCTCCATGCCCCTTTTTCTGTGTTTAGAAAAATTTAATAAAATTAAATTTATTATTCAGTTACTTTTTCTTTAAAGTTCAGGGACATGATCTAATGGCCAGTCAGATACAGCTGTGCCTCTTGTCAATGGGATTGCAACTAATATTTGATAATATGACATTTGGTTGTAGGTTGTACTTTGCACTGTTTCTGTTCTTACAGTAAGGAAAGCTGGGTATAAAACTCATGTGAAACCAGGGGAATAGATTAATGAGATGTCCCCATTGTATCTGTTTTAATCTCCCACAAATCCCCTTATCTGCTAGCTAATCAAACAGAGATAAAACAATTAATCTTCTCTTTTATTTTTTTTTTTTAAGGGAGGATTTAAACGTGTTTTGAAGTTAGACTTTGGAGACTTTATACCTGTTTTAATGTTGCTGTTCTGGAAATGAAATTTCACAATGTCCTTCAAGTTTGTGATTTTTTTTTTTATTATTATTTTTTCACTGAGCAAATCAGGATCTGAGGTTGCTCTCCATGAGCTATTGCAAGCAGTGGAGTCATCTGATGGGTAGAGGGTGGACCAGCCCTAGTCAGAGCTCGGATCTGGTGTGTGCTCTGTGCCTCCTGCTGGCACCTCAGGGATGGAGGAGAGCAGAATCTGGGAGCTCAAATGGCCTCCCTCCCACTCATCTCATGCTGCAGAGTCAGAAATAGCTGGGATACGTGCTTACCCGAAAAGGAAGACTTGGCGGCTTGTTTTAATTTTCCCTGTCACCGCCCCATGCTTTCCCTGGTCTGACCCCTCGTCTTCTTTTCCCTTATGGCAGGCAGTATCTCATATTTCTCTAACTGCTTACCTGAACCCATTGCTTTTTGTACTATTTTGCAGTTTTCTAACCTACTGTGTTGCTTGCATGAAAAAAAAAATGAAATTTGAAAATTGAGAACTATTGCTGATCCCATCTGAATTTAAAATCTGCCATCTATGTGCATCATCAGTGTTTTCCCTGGGTTAGGAAGCGTGCGTCAGGCTGAAGGAACATGGACCAAGTCTCACTGGCAGGTGGACAAAATAGTCTGGTGTGGAAAATGGTTTGTTTAAAATATGGGATACCCAAGAAACTGCATCTTCTTTGCAAAGCCTTTTCTGGAGAGAGACGGTGTTCTGTTGTAGGCTTGCTTCATCTGGAAGCCCCAAGTTAGGAGGCAGTCTTCAAATTCTGGGAGATGAGCTTCAGAACAGAAATGTAACGTGTTCATTGGAATTCTCAGTCTGGTCTCTTAGTCCAGCCTTTTATAAACTTAATCATTTACACAGTTACTTTTTGTTTTCATGGTGTATTGATGACTTGGGTGAATGAGATTTCTTTAAGAAGACTGGAATTACTGGCTAGGAGTATCAAAGATGGCAAATTGCCATTTTAGCAGTTCAAAAATAACATGCCAAAAACAACACACGAAAGTCTGGGTTAAAGTGCTAAAAATGGATTTTGTTCAGATCCAGGTGCGCTGAACTTGCATCTCCTCAGCTCAAGAAGAAAAATAAAACCAAAGTTTTGAAATAAATAGTTGCTCTTACAGGTTTTGGAAAAAAAAAAAAAAAAAACAAAACACAACAGCAACAACAAAAAGTTTGACATCTGTACTAGAAATGAAATAATTAACTGCCCTCATCAAGAGAGCTGTCTCCTCAGTGAAAAAACAGATATTCATAACAACAGATTGTTTTGCAAGTGTATTCCCTGTAACCCTTGGTACTTGTCCTTCAGAGCAGCTCTGCAGCAGCATGCTTGTGCGTAGCCTTGAGTGTGAGGATTAGGAGTGGACCTTGGTGGAAGGGGCTGCAGGGAGATGTGGTTTGGAGCCCTGGCTGAAGATGACCTCAGCTGCAGTGAATGAAGAGCTGGCTGCTGTATCCGGACTCGTATTATCCAAATTGACAGGGCTGGATTTAAATCCTGGTTTCTTTCTCCTGCTGGTATAAATGCGTGCCAGCCAGGGACCACATGATCAGAGTGCTCACATGTGAGCAAAAAAAAAAAAAAAAAATGCCACTTTCAGTAACTTCTCTTTTCTGTTGGTCCTTTCACTTTTTGAAAATTTGCATTTCACAATACAGAATTCACTGTAATCGCTTTCTGTTCTGCCCTTGGTCATGATAGCTAGTTTATGCCATTTAAAAATTGATTTTAAATAATTCCAGGGAGTCTTAATCTGTTCCAAATAAGCTAATATTTTCATGACAATTCCTTAGTGTAGACTTCTTTGTCCACTGCTCCAGTATTGTGTGCTGTGTTTATAAACTTATTCCTAGAATGAAGCATGCACATTATACAGGGAAAAAAAAAATACTAGAAACGATCATTGTGTAGTATAAAGGGAGAGTGAAGTCCTGACCACAGAAATGCTCTAATTTGTCCTTTAACCTTGATAGTGCTTTATTTTCAAAGAGCAACGCAGTTTGTAGTGACAGAACTTTCATAGCAGCTGGGGCATTAGACAAAACAATTTATGGTCGTCCCTCCTCCTCTTCCTCCTCCCTTCTCCAGCACTGTGTAGTTACATAAGCTGATTTCTTTGTTTTTCCTCTTTAATAGTGAGCAGCAGCCTTCACTTCTTTCTCTAAGCTGACTGGCTTGCATGCTTACGTTTTTCCTCTTGAAACCGGCTGGCCAGGGGAGGAGCGCAGTATAATTGAAAGACCCAGCATGTAAACTGTCGGCATATACTGTACATCTGGCAAGAAGTCCTTTCTGGCAGCTTATAGGTCATGTAAATAGGATATATGTCAGCGTGCCACAGGGTTATTACCACTGTGAAAGCAATTCCTCGTGCAGTGGTACTGGAATATATTTAAAAAAAATAAAAATGTCTTCTGAACCAGGTAAGACTGAATGGGATGCTTCTGTTAAACCTTAATCTCTGCAAAGGTTGGGGGTGTTTTTTGTGTCCAGAGGCACAATGGGTTAAACTTTTTTGGGGGGTGCCTTGAAGCAAGTAAACACATTAAAATCCAGCTGCTGTGTGAGGCAATACAGCTGGAATGTGGTGGTGTCTTTTTGCTCTTATTCTGAGTAAATGAGATTGCAGTTGCTTGAGCTGTTTGCCCAGTAAATCTGCCACACAGGGAACTGTGTTACTTTTGGCTTGTTCTGCTGCTGCTTTCACCAACTTGAGACTTTCTAAAGCAAATCAGTTTTGTGATATTTATTTCTACTTCTGGCTCATTTTTCAGGTTCATTGAGTTCTGTTCATAGCTGTGAGGTTTCTATAGTGCACTTCTGTAAATCAGCACTGGCTCAAAGCACTCTCTCCTGCATTGTTTTAGGAAATAGGTGTATGCCTTCAGTGTGCTTAGCTTTTGTTGTGTGATCTTGCAATAATCCATTTAACTTGCACTTCTGATACTTTTAAAGTACAGGATTAGCTTCCAGAATAAAAGAATGTCATCTTGTATTACACCATGCAATGAATGGTCTGGACTTTTTTCATTGAAAATATGTTTCTAACAATTTTTAAGAATACTGTTGAAGTTGCTGCTTTACTTGAGTGCATTTTGCAGTTCTGACAGAAGTTCAGCTTAGGGTAAGTTGAATTAAAATGGGTTATATTTAGCCCTAACTTCTGAACATTTTTAATTCAGTTCTGCACAGAGATATAGGTAGAATAGATCTGTGGAAGGTCTGGGTTCAGCGTGCTGGTTTTCCTCTGGAAAGCCCTCTGAAGGTGCATAGAGGGAAGGGAATGATTGCATGGATGAGCTTGAGAGAGTTGCTAGAGAAGCTTGGAGTAGATGTCATTAATGTCCCAGATTCCTGACCTCAGTGTTTGTGGGCATCTGATTTTCTGTAGGTACAAAGAATGCTTGTTTTAAAATCTTTATATTGGCTCCTTATCTGTCTTATTATCAGGTTTGAAGTTGCCCTTCTCCCTTTAGATTTTGGTAATCACCCAACACCACTTTGTGTCATCACTCCGTATACTGAGAAAAATCTACATGGGATAGTAGGAAACTTTTTTTTTTTTTTTTCCCCATCAGTCTTGCTCTTTTCTTGCTGTTTTCTATGCTGTTTTCTAGGATCTGTAATGCTTGCTGTTTTCCTATAAACACAACACAAACCCCCATAGATTTCCAGGAAGCTCAGTGTGGTGCCGTAAATACTATTTTTGGTATTACAAGTAATCTTCACTTTTGGCCTTTGGCATGTTTTTGGCTATTTTAGTTTGGCTTACAGTATACTTACGTATAACAGGGGTCATCTGAATATAGAATACACTGGTGAAGCTGTGATCTCTGATTCTGAGAGATCGGATATCGGAAGTGCAAATGCATTTATATGTGCCTTAGGGTGACATAAAGAATACTGTCATACTGTTGTGGTGTTTTTCAGGCAGTGTCTCTTTGCTCAGGCTCCAGTTAGAAGTTGTATGAAAGAAGTAGTGGACTGTCTTGCAAGTACCTGTCTTGAAGGGTGAGCAGAGCGAAGAGCAGCCTATGGAAGAGCATGTAGGGATCACGTAGCATGACCTTCCCAGGCTGATATCAGGAGACCCATGTGCATAGACGGTATGCATAAAAATGGTGACACCAAGTTGTTCCAGTCAGTGCAGGTTTGAAATGGAGAGGGCAAATATCCCTTGAAGTTCCTAAATAGCACCTAAAAGACACATGGAGCTACTGCTTCTGCTGTCACTTGCTGGGGCACTGGGACTTGAAGGGACAGTGCCTCTTTAGGGATGTAAATTCTCAACTCAGTTTAGTCACTGCAACTGCAGTGTTAAACATGCAATTGAGGGATAGCATTCAGTTGCCTGACAAAAGCAACTCTTCCAAGTATTGAACAATATAACAAGTATAGGAAATGTGTACAGTGCATCTTTTCTGGAGCTTTGACGTTTTTTAAGAGAAGAACTTCACAGCTTTACTCTTATTATTACTATTCACTATAGGGTGAAAACATCACTGAAAACCTCATTTGAAGCAATTTAGTTTTGAAAGGTTCTATGACATTGTGACCCACAGAAGTCACCAGAGAACTGGGTGTTCTTCATTAGCTCCATCACTACGCTTTGCACTGTGGCTGCAGGCCCCAGAGTCTTCTGGTCTTTTCAGTGCTAGGTGCTATATAAACAGTGAAAGGGGCTGGTGGTTTACATCAGTGCTTGTAAACCTAGTGAGTTTGAGTCTTTTCTAAAAATAGAAACTAGTCATGGCACACTCATTTTCCCCATGTTTCCCCCCTGCCCCAGGTTTACGATTGCTATGATACAAAAGGATTAAGTTCCTTGAAGGATATGGAAACTCAGAGTCTGTGTTTCCTTGCAGTATGACAGACAGTCATTGACAGGAAGAGGAGTTAGTAGTTATCAAACACAATCTTTGCTTTATATTGTTGTGAAATATTTAACACACTGTGACTGCTCTCGCTTGTAAAGATGCCCATGCAAGAATGACCTGTCGCTTGCAGGGAAGGAGAAAAATGAAAAAATAAAGGAGGGAAGCAACAACTGGGTGGGGTCATATAAGGTGGAGAGGGATTGGAGTATTGCCAAACTTCAGGTTATAAAATAAATGAAATGTTTAGGCTTAAACAAACGTGGTGTTTTTTTTTTTTTTTTTTTTTTTTTTTTTTTTGTGTGTGTGTTTGGTTTGTTTTGATTAATGTCATAGATTTTTGTTTGCTCTCTGTTTTGGAAGACTTTCATCCCCAACATACAAGCTGTCAGCTTTTTTTTTTTTTTTTTTTTTTTTTTTTTGTTAATGAATAATTTGATACTCTTCTGATGCCAAAAAGTGAGGCTTTAAGGAAAACAGTGAATGCTGCACAGGAGTCCTCAGGGTTGTGCTGCAGCTGGACAAGCAGTACACATGACCGAATGGGTGGGTGCTGCCAGGGAGCTGCCCAGGCTCTCACTGGGCCTTTCCCAGGCTTTAGGTCTCATCCCCAAGCCATTTCAGCTTGCTCACACAGCAGAAAACTAGTGTGATACAAGCAGCATATTGTTTTCTTGTGGGGTTACGTTGGCCTGGCAATAAATACAAAAAGTATTAGTGTTGGTAAGAAGTAAGTCATGGGAACTCAAAGGATGGTGAGGAAAGGAAGGGGATAAAACTAACCCTTCTCTGTGGGGGTTGTCTTTGTCTCTGTAGTTTTATTTTTGGTTTTGAGCAGCTTTTTTTAGTCTCTCCTGAGGCCATAAGCATTTTCATTTTCAGAATGTTTGCAAAGTGAAAGGTTGCACATCCTTCAAGTATGCTGGATAAAACTCAAGTTGTTTTAAAATCATTTCTCTTTAGGAAGTGTTGGTGGGTTTAATGTATTTTTACTTTATATGACTTTTTAAAAGCATTTTCTATCCATTTGCTCATTTGAAGATAGGGAAGTTATTTAAACAATCATATGACTATTAAGCTTTTTGGAACAGAATGGTAAATATTCATCTCAGTCTGCAAGAAAAAACATTTTAATTCTCTGAATTAAGTTTTAAGACATGACATTTCAAATTCATCATATAGTAGTTATTTTTTAAAATATGTTTTAAATGGGATTCTGGAAAAGAGAGGAGAGAGAAATGAACATTACAATTGTTCTCAGTTTGTATCTCTTGGCCAGTTCATAGCGTAAAACGTAAAGCTGTTGCAACCTGTTTTGATGTTCAAGAGGTGATTACGCTGATGGCAGGTCTGTTGAGCTGAAGCGAGCTCTGTGAACAGCAGCACAAACAGTAGTAATTTTTGGCAATGTAAGGCTAAAGCTTTATTCCCCATTTGGATTCCAGGCAACATGTACTTGACTTCCTTCCGTAAGGATGATTAGAAACTGATGAGTTAGCATGAAATGGTGATCTCTCTCTCTATCGCTCTTTATAGGCAAGGCGCCACATAAAAACTGGCATAATTATGGTAGGCTTTGAGGAGACAGAAAAAGGAAGGTCCCTCTTAAAGGAAGGTCCTAAATGTACTTAAAGCAAGCTTTTTCTGGCTATTCTTACTTTTTTTTTTTTTTTTTACTTTTTTTTTTTTTCTTCCCCCAACCAGGTCAAAAGCAGGAAGCACTTGAATTCTTGTGAAATGTCCAGCTTTGGGTTCTTTATATTTCTGTTTCAGTGCAATGAGCCAATTCCAGGGAGCTGCTTGTTTTTCTGTGTCTCATAGATGATGGTCGTTAATTACTTGGCAGGGAGATGGGAGTGCTTGGGGAGCCTGACAGCGGGCTGTGCGCCGCTGACTTTGGGGAGGAAAAGTGTTCTCTGCTGAGCAGCTGGAGCACCACACAGCTGTGCTGCTGCTAAGTGTTTAAGGGATTCACAGCCACATGTTTATCACCCGCTTTATCACTGTTCTTTATTGCACCCATAATTTTAAATATACTTTTAATCTTTCAAATAATAAAAAGTAGTGCCTGGTATGCTGTTGTGATGCTATTGTGCAGTTAACACGCTGCAGCCTTTTCTTTAATTAGAGCATATTATTTTAAGTCTCGATTAATATAAGTTTAGAGAATAGGGTTTTGACACAAACACACACATTTCAATACTGTTTTCTCCAACAGTAACCCTTAAGAAGGGATTGAACGGAATTAACCTCATCTAGTGGCTACTTGCCTCTAAAAGGGGTGCCTTGTCTTTCTTTCCCCTGTCAATATATTTGCATCTTTGCCCAAGCCCCAGTGCATCTGAGGTGACTGAAGGTGTGAATCTGGAAGAGAGTTAGTTGCCTCTTTTTTTTTAATTTTTGGCAGGGTTACATTTCTGAGAGCTTAACTTTCCCGGCCTGCATCCTGTGGCTAGATGCATGCCAGCACTGATGCAAAGTGGTGAGAGCAAGCAGCCAGGAGGAGGGAGGGGAGCGGGTGGAACAACTCATGTCAGTGCCGGCTGGCTCCTGGATGGTTTTGGGTTGCCAGATCTGGCCTGACACACTGCCTCAGCAGCTGGCAGTGGGAAGCAGTTCCTGTCTATCAGTGATAATTTTATTGGCTTGTATTGCATAATTGACTTCAGTTTGGACCTTTAGCTATTATGCGTTTCAGATATAATACATATACATTCATACCTTTAAACTACTTAAATGCTGTCAGAATGTATTTTTATATCAATGTGTTCAAATCAGCTGAAAGAATAGATGTCAGTTATAATTTGAACCTGCTGTTATTAGATTTTTTTTTCCCCTTGTGGGTCTGTGGTATTTCTTTTTTTTTTTTTATTTATTTATTTCTAAGCATCCTATTTCTAAAAATATTTTCCTAGCAATTCATCTTTTATCAACAGAAGTAGCTGAATGTATGTCTTACAGCATATGTGTGTTTTCTAAAATAGCTCTGAGTTGAGATGAGATGAATCTGAAAGAACTGCATAGGTAACTGGGCAGAGAAGAAGAGGAAAATGTCAATGATTGACTTGATAGGGAGGTCTTCTTAAGCAGTGTATAGTGAGCAAAATGGTGAAATTTTCATTTCAGTCTTATCTTTTTTTTTTTTTTTTTTTGAAAATCTAAGTATTTGTCAAAACTAACCTTGTTTTATAATGGCTTATAATTTATAGAAGTGGAGTACTTTTTTCATTCTTTGAATTAGTATTATAATTGCATAAGTATATTTTAATATGACATCTTGAATAATTTCAATAGTTTGTACAAAATAGAAGTATCTGCATGTTTTCCTAACATGACTCCAGTACTGGAGGTGCTCTCCTTAATATGAAATGTTAGGCTGCTGCTTAGTTATGCCATCCTGCTGGTTATCTTATGTATGGTAACTGGAAGAAATTAAATCATCTTAAGACTCAACAAATCAAGCAAAAGAGCTTGATTTGAGAGCAAAATTGATCTAGGGCTCAATGCCACAGCCCTTGTTCAGACAAGTGATTGTTCTGTGATCAGTGGGTCTGCTTATTCAAATGGGGTGTTCTCATTAAGTAGGAGGTCAGGATATTTCAAAAATGATGAGTGCTGCCAGTGTAAAATATGCTGATATCAACCTAAAATTCATTAAAAAAAAAAAAGTTACTGTTTTGTAGAATGGCTGGGAAGCCGTTCCTCACCTCACAGCTCTACAAGGAAAACTGAAAGGAAAAAATACTTCAGGAAAACTTGGCAAAAGTGCTTCATGCTAATCTTTTCTCATGGTACGGTTCACCACAATGGCTATTAATGCAGTAGGGACTCGAGAAAGACACAAACCTTACTCAAGCCCTTCCTTCATCAAATGCATGTGAAACTGTAAAAAGCTCACAAGGACAGGGAACAAATGGCCCTCAGGTACAATGCTCACCAATCTTACCACGATTGCCACAGGGAAGAGATTGAAGCATGTAGTCAGTACTCCCCTGGGACTGTGAAATATAGCCGCATGAGAAGCACTTCTTGAGCTGAAAGTTGCTATCATGTATTACGGAACTAGCAAAAGACTGTGTTGACAAGGAGGGAGAAATTACCTGAAATTACCTGGTGTAGAAATGAGACAGTAATAGCAGAAAGCTGAATGTGGTGGTTTCAGGGATCAACTTACTCTGTGTTATCCTGAAGCAATGAACCTGCTGCTACTTACTATACACTCTATTATTATTTATTTATTTATTTGTTTTTGTGTAACGTCATCATTTTTAAATACATAAAGGTTATGGTTTATCATTTATAGGGTCAGAAACCTTGTTAGCCTTTAAGTCTTGGAGATAGTCTTCATGAAAAGAAGGAAATCGGGCCCAAATCACTTAACAATATTGATACTATTTTATTAAAAACAAACTATGAAAAGTCTCTATAGGTAAAAAGAACACAGCTGCATATTTTCTGTTTAGATTTTGGGCTTGATAATACATGTTCAAACACCAATGTGAAAATGAGTTTGAGGGACTGTTTTGTAATACAGAAACCTAAGTATTCATGCGAAAAAGTAGTTCTTGATTCCTGTAAACAGAACTTGTTTTGCTTACAGCTTTCCCTTTGATCATATATTTTCTTCTGGAGATGTGACTTGAAAGTTGCTTGTCTCTGTTCATATGAGAAATCTCCAATAATCATTAAACAGTTGATTAACAACAGCCATCACTAAAGCCATTGTCCCAGTTTATAGGAGTACAGGTGACTTCTAAGCATTTTAGTCTGTGTTTTTGGCTGAGGACTTCAGTTATGAGCTACTACTCTCAAGCCACAAACTGCACGTTGGCAGCACATTCTGAATTAGTGGTTTCCACTCAAGGGAAACACAGGCGTGCTTCAGCCAGAGCCAGGCAGTCCTGCCTGCTCCCTCCATGCCCCTTCTCCCCTTCAGAGGAGGGGGTAGCAGTGGCAGGTTTCTGGAGGCCCTGCCATCTGGAGCAGTTGCTCTGTCAGTAGCAAGGCCCTCCATCTTATGATGGAGGAAGATGTAAGAATAGAAAACCACAGCAGCAATGGCCAGCAGTGGGGTTGTCGCATTATCTCACAGACTTGCAGCTTCCGCAACCCTCCACCCCTGTGGCCATCACTAAACCTCAGCTTCAGCTGAGGTCCTCCACCCCTAAGGTGCCTGAGCATCAGTTTCACCACTGGCATCCTCCAAAAACTGACTGATTAGAGAGCACTTGGCACTGCAAGTCTGTAGACAGTAGGAAAGTTGTGGTCCAGCAGGGGGAAGGTGTAAAAGATGGTGACTGCAGTGAGCCTTGTTCTCAGAAGGCTCAAACTGTGGGTTTTTAATGCAGTTTTTAAAAGCTGTTTGCTGTTCCTTTTTCTGTTTTAGTTTACGTGACTAGTTAGCATTATACTATAGTATATGCCACTTGGACTTCTATCAAATTAATTTTGATTTTAAAGACTCCACATACTGAAGGTGTTTTTTTGACTTGCTTTGCATTCCCTTTCCTCACATTTCATTTCCATATTCCTGACTCCAGAATGTGCCCTTTCTGATGAGGCATGTATTGTGTTCCCTGTTGTAATCTCTAATTGTTGAATGGAGAAATTGTAATGTTTTCTAAGGAAGTTGGTTTTTGGGCTCAGTCCTGGAAAGAGCTATTTGAAGTCTTGTACAGTGTTTTTTTTATTTTACTGGAGCAGTGCCAGCACTGTAAGTTTTGTTATTGTACTAATCCAAAATCTAGACAAATGTTGAAAGATAATCACATTAATTGCTGACTTACTCCTTTCACTAAGACCACAGCAGATGCACAGGCCTGCTTACTTGGAAATTACTTTTAGATCAGATCTCAAAGAACAGAGATCACAGCCAGGAAGGAAAGCAGAGTTAAGACACACTGAGTATGCCTGCTATAGCCAGTGTTGGCACAACATACGTAGTGAATGTGAAATTCACCATTGAGCCTTTTACTTTGTGTTATATATAGCATCCTGAGACTGAGATCAGAAGGTTATCAATGTTATATCTTGTTGGTATTTCGGTGCTTCTTTTTGAAGCTTAGGCTTTAAAATCTTAAAGCAGGTAAGCTGTTTGAATGTAGTGGCATCAAAGCTGGTAGCTTGGCAAATTTGTGCTCTTTAGCTGCAGCTACTGTAAGGCACTATTTCAGGCACAAAAATAAAAATTACTGTGGGAAAGACACATGGTTTCTCCCAGCCAGAACAACCATAAAGCTCAAGAAAACATGGGAAAGGTGACAGTGACTACTTGCATCTCATGAATACCCACAAAACAGACCAGTGTAGTAATGTGTCATCTCAGACCAAGCAGATATGGGTACATATCTGCAGATACGGGTATGTATCTGCTTTGAACTGGGTTCTCTCAAAAACTCTCTGTATAACCCAGAGCTTCTTAGAGGTGAAATTATTTCAAAAGAATTATTATTCATAATGAAATAATTTCTTATTAGAAAATTGTGTGTCTCACATGGTTGAACTTGCTGAAGTTTGTTTCAGTTCTATATTCCTGCTGTTTGTTTTCAGTGGCTCACCTGTGTAGTGTGCATACTGTAATTTGGAAACCTCTGTTCTGCATTATTATGCAAACTAGCTTACCTTTTAAGATTCTGAATGTTTTCTGGTTCCCAGGAAGTATTTTGTAGCATGTATTTGGCACACAAATTTTAAGTTCGGTTATGTTTCACCTGTTTAATTTTACCATCAAATGTTGTGATTATATTCACCATGTTTATTGAACAAAAGGAGTGGTATTAATACGCTTTTTGTTTTCTACCTTATTTGCTTGCAGATTGGTTTACTCCTTGCAATAAATGCTATGAAAGGGGAAGACAGCATTTGGTAATCCTAGGCATGTTTCCATGCAATAACATGAGAAATAATAGCCTTGTATGCATCACATCTCTGTTATTCCCCAAAAGTGGTCTACCTTCTTCTGCTGAACCTAGAATATTTTTGCTTGTGTCTGGAGAATAGCTTTGCAAGGAAGAAAAAACAACAAAACACTGCATTTTTGGATTCTGCTAGCAAGTGTATCTGAACTAATACTATACTAGAATTTGATCCGTGTCTTAAGTTTTTCCAAGATTCCACTCTTCAAAGGTAATTCTAAACCTTCTGATATTTGCCTTTTATTTATTTTTTGGCCAGCACCGTATTGCAGAAAGAAAACTAATTTCTTCAGCTACACAGCCCTCCTGACTTCAGCAAGTTATTTTTTTCTTTTTACAGCACTGCATTATCAACTGCTTGCAGTATTTCAGCAGTGGCTCACCACAATAAACACTGCCTGACGTTTAACCTTTAGAGCTCATCTGCACAGAACAGAGTATCAGTGTGAAATTTTTGTACTATTCTGAAGTTGCAAAGCATTCACAAGTCTGTCATCGCTATGATAGAGAGGGGACAGTGTATCAAAATGCAAATACATAATTAACTTCAGAGGATAGCATTTAACAGAATTTGGAAGAAGGTACATATTTTGTTTGTTCTCATTAGAGACACTTGGACCTCCAGGCTTCCTACTCACCTCCTCCATACTCCAGATTTTCAGAGAGCTTTGGCTTATTGCAGGCTGTTATTCTTAAAACATGTTTGGGTGTGTAATTAGCAGTATATGCCTCAAAGTATTCTATTGGTTCCTCACAAACAAGGCAAGCCTGTGAATAGTAGGCACTGAGTTACTAAAAACTTAATTTTGAGAGCAGGTTTGGACACAGCTGTGGGCAAAATCCATGACCTGATTTACTAGATTTCCTGCTCAGGCCTCAACAAATCTGTTATTGTAACTGCTTGTGCAAGAGTCCTTTGGCTGCTTTCTTCTTTGTACTTAGGAAACAGCTCGTTCTTGCCCTGGCCCTGCTATGGCTCCTGTAGCGTTTAGTGAAGTAAGTGGATGTTTGAATGAATCTTTTTAGTGTCAGAACTACTTAATATTGTTTTTAGTTTACCAGGAGATTGTATGCCTAGATTTCTGTTGGTAAACTAATGCTTTAGTTAAAGGCTTTGGTAGGGAGAATATTAGCTGAACCTCCATGTGCGTCTGAGGCAAATAGGAAGGGAGAAGCTTTGCATTGAAGTTATGTGAAAATATCTAGCAATATTAAATCAAAATCACAATCATTATGGCAGGTATTCTTGGGACTTAATGCATCATGTATATCTATATCTATATGTATTTGTGTAGTTTTCAGAGAAATAAAACTGTTTTTGAGACTTAAATTTTGCCTCCTGCCAGTCCCGAGGTAGTAACCCTTGCCCCGTAGGCTTTGGTTACATCTGGAAATGTTGCATTTTGTACAGTCAGAATGTACAATCAAGAGAAAATCACAATGGCAGTAAAAATTAGAGGGTACTGGAGCAATACGGATGCAGGGATAAAAGTGGGTATCATAGAAAATTTGATGGTGTTGAGATTATTTTCATCAAGCTCATGGAACTCCTGATGGAAGACCAATGCAATACTAAAACATTACTTTAACCTTTTGTAAATACACAAGTCTTTTTTTCATGTTATTGGCATTTCAAGCTGGTTGACTGTCTAAAATGCTCATGGCTCCAAGTTATTTTTAATTAAAATACTCTGAAAAATTAGATAATGCATCTCCTAGCTTCAAACATCTTCTAATTTTCTTGCAGATGATAAGCAAAACAACTTAGCACTTATCAAACTTAAAATGTTTGTTTTTCTTTCCTGTTAGTTATTTCTCTTCTTTCTCATTTACATTCTTGCCTGCCTCCATTTTAATTTTCTCTGCTTTTCAATGTATTTAATCATCCCCAATTATAACAGGCTGTGTTAGTCCTGTACTAGCGAATACAGTAACTGGCAAGTAGTATTTTGCTCATTGCATGTCTGAGTTCAGTTAAAATCTCTCTGTTATTATAATATATAAAATTGCAGAAATACATAGGTGTTTCTTAAATCAGATTAAAAACAATCACAATGGGGATCTGTTTCAGCCCAGTAGAAACTGCAGGTTTTTGCAGCATACCTGCCTTTTTGTATATAATAAAAAAAAAAAAAAATAAATAAGCTGTACTTACAGAGGAACGATTTAATTTCTAAAAGGTAGATTGGTTGCTTAAATGGGCAGAATTGAGCAGAATTGCTTGTGGAGCAAACGTTTGGTATTTTTGAACGTGCTGAAAATAACGTGTTTGGGGTTTTTCTTAAAATATACTTGCAAGCCTTTGTTATTAGATAGAAATACAGGAATATTCACTACAGATTTTTGTCACATTTATTTATTTACTACCTACATCACCTGGAAGGTAGTATCTTTCACTGGCAAGAAACTAGGGCTTAGATTTCCTGGGATGTTAAAGTGTGCTTTTCCTCCAGAGAATGTGACTACACAGTTCTGTATAGAAGTACGGTGTGGCTAAAATTTCATTTACCTTTGTAAATGAATGTACTTTGTTCATCCTGATGCAGCTATATTACTCTTCAAAACATGTGGCTTGGGGATGTGGAATGATTAACAGAATTACTTGTTTGAAATATGTCTTGAATATCTGTAGCGTGTCAATCTGCAGCAAATAAGTCTTCCAGACAGAATGAATCATTCATATAATGGCTTGTGCAACAATAATGAATTTGAAGATGTTCTTCTTCCCTGCACTCGCCAAGTGTTGAATCATTAGGAGTGTTAAACCAGAGTATATTTTAGGTCAGAATGCTTCTTGGAGTTTTGTATTTTATCAGCGGTTGCAGAAGATCTCGCTGCAAAGAAGCAACCTCTTCTGTTGCTTGTATTACAGTGGAGGAGCTTTGCAAAATGGCTTTTGTGCATTGAATGCAATGAGCATGTGCTTGTAGGGTGGGTGGGGGGGGGGATGCTGACAACAAAACTGATTTTTAAAGCAGACCAATGTTTTTGCATTAAAAGTTTGTTTTCAGATGTTCCTGGTTTTGTGAGACTTTGTGCTAAAGCTGTGTGTGTGTGTGTTAACAAGGCAGAATCCAAGCCTGAATAGTTACTTTGAGAAACTAGGGTTGCATTTAAATGATAAACTTAGACTGAAGTAAGGACTGCTGCAACAGGGAGCTGGCTTGCCCCCTGCCAGCCATGTTCCTGCCTCTTCCCTTGTGCCAGCAGTGGTGCTGGAGTGGCCATGGGTTCAGTGAACCCACCTGTCTAAAACGAAATCCAGCTTTCAATTGTTTCATTTCTGCTGCTCATCTCAATGCGTGGTTCCACAATTGCTGGTGCTAGCCTAGGAAGAGTAGCCAGGAGGAGAAGCTGGAGTAGTCACTGACAAGGAGGGAAAAGGAACTGCCCTGTTCAGCAGCAGCTCTGTGTCTGGGTGAGTGATAGCCTTAAACAGGAGAAAGCACGTTGCATGTGTAAAGTATGTTCTAATTCTGACCCTGGCTGTACCTTGTTTTCTCAGGGAATTTGAATAATAAGGTACTATTTTGATGGCAATTTCCAGCCTTGGCCTGAACAGTTGGCAGTAGCAATGCCTCTCACTGATCTGCAGTTGTGGAGGTGGAAATCTTGAAGTGAGCTGTCAGATCTGCAGACAGACAGAACAGTTTTCAGAAAGCTCTAAGACATCACAGTTTTCACCCTCACTGCAAAGTTGTAAGACTGATTTCTCATGTATGTTCAGTAGACTACCTGATGTGTGGGATGTACTGATCCTGCCAGGAGTTACTTTTTCTTAAAATTGTTTGTAAGTCGGGGATTTCCAAATTGGACTGTGAACAGTTGCAATATGGCATGGGTTTCTGTGGTAGAGTGAAGCTCAACCTGTCAGTTCTTTGATGGAGATGGGGAAGACTTGCTCATACAACCCCCATGCCATCCCCTGGGTCTGGCCAAGAACTTTCAATGCTCCAACCTAAATAGGAGAGGTGGAGATGGCACTTAAGGTATATAAGGGATATATCCTGGTGTAATGTGGAATGGTCTGGGACAGAGCTCCCATCGTAGTACAAGACAACTTTTTGTATCTGGAGATACCCAAAGAAGCACAGCTGAAGAATTTCCTCCTAAGATCACAAATGTCTGGTGGGCCTTATTAAATTATTAAATTGGCCTTGTTCTGGAACCAGCCACCTTTATGTTCTTGGGGTAACTGAATGAAGCAGAAGAGGGAATGGTGCTGTGTTGCAGCCATGGGTGTCCTGCATGTGTTGTGATCCCAATACTGGTGCCTTGGTTGTGTGGGTTGTTGATCTCTTCATGGACCTTTGCAAACCTCCATTATTTTAGAAGCAGCTTCTTAGTGTAGGGCTATTGAAGTCTTTAAAAAGATAATAAGCTTCTAAGAAATAAGTATTTGAAAATACTGTAGCAATCCACAAAGTATTGAAGAGTCTTTAAACAGTGTTAAGCAATAGCTGTGGAATCTCTTTCCACTGCTGTTTTAAGAGTAGGCTTGGCTGTTGCTAAGAATGGCTTGATATAATGGATTTTGCCTCGGGATAGGAAGATGCATTATATCAGCTCTTCTAGGTTCTGCAGACCAGTTGTTTTTCAGAAGACAACAGAGGATTGCCTTATGAAATGGTTGGCTGGGTTTTGAATTAGTTTTTTTTGGAAACTAGCAAACAAAACCCCAATTGTGCTTCATTTCTGCTAGCGCAAGCAAGCAGAGGTAAAATGATGGCAAAGAAAAGCAATAAATTTAACTATTCAAACTCTACCCTAATTATTTTGTGAAAATGAAAATAATTATGGCAACACTGCAAAAAATGAGAAATGGATTTTCAGACTTCCCCTTGCACTTCCCGACAGGAAAAAAAAAAAAAAAAGTGGATTTTTTGATTCAGAAATGGAAGAATACTGACTTAAGTGAGATTTCCAGGTCCTTCATGTAGTATTTTAAGTCTTTGATAAGGTTTACAGAATGAATAACTTCCACACCCACAAAACAAAATGCATGGTTTAGGCTTACAGAAGTACCTTTCTAACACATGCTTTTACTACAGTTTCTGTTGTTTAGATATGTTTTGCTTTATTTTTGCATCCAGCTTTCTTACAAATAGCAGCATATCTCTCAGTTAGAATGAATTCTGTCCTGCTAGGACAAAATTCAGTAGAAGTTCGCTTGCTTTGTGTTTTGCTCTTTTTTTTTTTTTTTTAATGTCTGTAGTAATTGCTCTGGCCTAGAAAAAAAAAAAAAAAAAGACATTTAGCAAATTTTGGATGCTACCCTCAATAATAAAAGAAATATTTTGAATGTATAGCATTTTGTGAACACTTTGGATACAGAAATAGAATGGCTGAAAAACATGCTGTTTTTTCAGTAATTCTATTGAACAAGCACATTGACAGTTCAGATGGGAAGAAGTCAGAGATTGTAAGTTTTCTCTAGGAGATACTAGGCTATCCATGGTGGAAATATATATATATATATATATATATATATATATATATATATATATACACACATACATGTGTCTATATATATATTTAATACATGCAACTCTTCAAGATTTAAGCGAAGTAAAAAGTTTGAGTGAAAGGTAAAGCATATTTTTACAATAAGACACTCTTCAAAGTGAAGACGGGTATTCAAATTTTCTCCGTGGAGAAGTGTTAGCACTTACAATGTGTGTTTGTAGTCATTCTACTTTGCATTTAATCCTGTTTCTAACTCTTGTTTTTTTGAATGCATTTGTTTTTCAGGCAGCAGCATCTGTCCAAAGTCCTTAATACCGTCTAGATCTTGCCCAGTGAGTGCCACAACCAGGCTAATTGAGCAGAATGCACGCAATGAAGCGGCTCAGGGATTAAATGGAAGTGTGCCAGTCAAGCAGTCCCCACGTTCAGCTTCAAATCCAAAGCCACAAGGTAAATAGTATCAAATACTTCAGTTTGGTAATTTGTTCTTCATCTTACTTTCAGAGAAACAGAGCACCTTGAAAGAATTGTACTTCTTGAAGAGAAAATAATGGGGTAAAAACTTGCTATGGAAATACAAATGTTCTGTAAATGCTTTGAATGTGTAGTTTCTGATGAAGTAATATTTTGCTGAAAAAGGTTCTCAGAAGAAAGATTGGACTAACATGGTTTAAAAAATGGTAGATGGTGCTTGCATCTTAAGTATCTAGCAATTTGCCGTGCACTTACTGCCAGGCAGCAAGTGTGAAAGTCTTTTGGTGCCCAAGATGTGGCTAGTAGCTAGAGATGAGAAAACATGTACAAGTCCCTTGTTAATATTAAGCTGATGTCAGGGCTTGTTTTTCATATGGATTACCATTTTTGAGCTGGAAGGTTGTGATACTATTTTTGAATGAGATAGTGTTTGGCAGGCTGACTTCACAGCAGGGAGGAAATTCAGGACCTTTGAGATTTCAGCTGAGCTCAGTTCAGGTAGGATTATGTGGAAAGAGATTGGAACTCGGTGCTTGCACAGTAAAAGCTGTACAGCATGTCCTGCAGAGTAGTAGATTGCTCTTCTTCCTGTCCATAAATAGCGTTTTCAATTTTAGAAGACGAAGAGGTTTCTAACCTACATGTTGAAATTACTTATCTATACCTCTAACCATTTTTATGTGGTCTTCTCAGTAACGTTGATGATTCTGCTGAGGTTGATCATAACAGAGTCCCTGTGTTCTGGAAATCTTGAATTCAAATAGAATCTGAACTGATGTCTTTTAGTAGCGATGTACAGTAGGAACTTCATCTCAAAAGGAAAAAAGTGAATTTTGAAGACTGATATCATTTTGCTCAGTGAATTGGATTCTGAGACAGCGCTGATATGGCAGAAGCTAGAGTCACTTAGAGAAAACTAGATCACATCTAAACTATGAACAGAAAATAAAATCATGTAGACTCATCATGTTGTGGATTTAAAAAATCTGTGCATCAGTCCATGGGAAAATGAATCTTGAAGAATTTTGCAGTAGTTAAGTAGTAGTTAAGTAGTTAGAGTTAAGGAGGGGAAGAAATTTTTGAAAAGCTTTGTTTATTTAAGGAGAATGAGAGCAAAGTAAATATTTTTTTATGTTGTTTGTTGTTATTTAACCTTTTGATAAAACATTTTTAGTTCAGTGAACAATACTGGCAGTCATATGTAAACATTGCTTATCAGAGTGGTCTTTCTGCACCAGTTCCTAGGGTTCTGAAAAGCATTCTCCAAAGCTAAGTTAGCAAGAGACCACATGTTCTTCCCAATAAAAGTATTTTAAAAGAGAAATGGGCAATGAATAAAAAGATTTAAACTTTTCAAAAACAAAGCCCACTTGGTATAAATTTCATCTGTTAGATAAATTAGGCATTGGATATTATTGAACCTCATTCATTCAAGGCGTTACATAGCTGTTGTTGCTCTTTTGTAGCCATGACTTTATTTATGCCAAAATTGCTTGCTCCAAAAAGTGGCATAGCCAGGAGTAATGTCATAGTCTAAGAAATGCAGCTGTGGAGATTCTATACAATAATACTGTCATGAGTAGTATTTTGTGCATGCTCTATTCATAAGCCTATGTCTCTCTCTGTTCCTATTAAATGTGTGCTGCATATCAAAATTACAGAGTATTTTGTTTGGGCTTTTTTTAATTCAATTGAAGCAAAACAAAATAGAATAAATGAGATCAGCATTTGGGAGACCAAATTGTTTAAGCAAACTAAATTGATCTAGTTTATTAGTTTAAATGTTACTGAGTTTTGTTTGTTTGTTTGGTTTTTTGAGCAGCTATTAACGTACAGGTATGAAGTCATTTTAGTTTTATAGTAGCAGGAAATGTTTCTCCAAATTGTTGTTCTAGTCTTGCAAATACTAAATGTCCTTTTGTAATGAAAGGAAGTAAGATCACAGACCTGAATCGAAATGCCGATGTGTTTGGTTGCTGATGAATTAACTGTGAAATGACCTTCATCTAACCTATAAAAATGTATACAATTAAAATGAGAGAGAGAAAGAACACTCTGAAGTTGGATTATAAGTGGGGTATGGGTATTTTTAATAAGCTTAACTTTCATATAGAGGCAGAATGTCCAAAATCTTGCACTTGAAATAAATGAACTGTGGACTCTGAACCTGCTTTGCTTTGTACTTGGTCACTGAGTAGTAGTTTAAATTTTTGGAAACTGCTTTCTTAGGGCAGTTAGAGCAAGTGAATGCTTTTTCTGCACAGAATCCAATATAAAATTCTTTCAAATTATTTTTTTTTTCCTGGCATTTCAAAGAGAAGACAAAGTAGCTGTCTGATACATTGATAGTAGGAAACAAATAAATAAATAAAAAGCAATTTTTGTTCCCCAGTAATTCCTTCTATCAACAATTTAGCAATTCATATGTCAGAGTTCTGTGCTAAGTAGAAGTTGATTCATGAAAGTCTGCAAATTTGGAATGAAAGCAGAAGGTGACTGAAGGCCAGTTAGGGAGTTAAGTGCGGAAGCCTTGACCTCAGAGAAAAGCAGTCACAGTGTGTACCAGCTGTGAAACACGGTGCTTTGCCTTTGCATCAGCATGGTGCATTCTGTGATAAAGGGGTGAATCCAGACTGGAGGTAGTCACTGGAAATAGCAAAATACGCTAATGAGTTCTGGGGCAAATGTGATGTGCAAGAAATGAAGCAAATTGTTAGAAAACTCGACATTTGCTCTCACCTACAAATACTTGGGCAGTGATCTGGACCTAGCAATAGCAGACTGCATGTGGAGTCACATGAACAAATTGATGCTTTTTTTTTTTCTAGGTTCTTCTATTCCGTGCTATTTGAACCTCTTTTATGAACTTTATATGATGCCCAATTACGAAGTATTGGACACTAAAACTGTTGTCTCTAGCAGCCAGTATTGTTGTAGGAAGGAAAATCTGTTAAGTGTCAACGCTTCCTCAAAGCAATGAAGGATCTTGTCAGTTGAGGACTGCACATCACTTGCTCATTTAGATTTTTCTAATGAGCACTTAGGAGTACTTGTGAATCTCCTGCTGATTCCAAAGAGGCATCTTTGTTAGGGTTGGAGATTATGTGCTGCTCCAGAAGATGGCCTGGTGTGTGCTACTATGAAATGGTATGGACACAAACATTCAACACTTGGTCAGCTGAAGTGCATTTACTGTGTCATGTTAGTCCTGGTCTCCTTTCTCTGCTAATTATAAATTAGTCCATGGTTTTTAAGGTATTTGGTGGCCTGGGTCCAGAAAAGCTGAAAAACCTCTTAAAGGTGTGCAGTGTAGATTTTTTCTGGCAAAGGAAACTTGTACAATTAAGGTGAAGTGGACTGAAACTGAGAACCAGATAGACTTCTCCAAACTATGGTGCTTTAAGAAACCAAAACCTGTAGCAATGTCTCTTTTTGCAAACAAAATCCTAGTTTCCAAACCTAATTTTCAGAAAGGATATAAATGAATGAAACACACTTGAGTGTTACTGGTTTTATTTCTTCATATGTTTTTGAAAGACACTTGTTCTGACACGATATAAAAATGTGGAAATGTACATCCTAAAGAGGAGCTGACATTCTTCCTCCTCCTGCTGAGTCTAGGTTACTGGTTATTTTATACTGTTCTTGCTACTGTAAGTCTTCAGTATCTGTCCAGCTGTGCTCGTTTGATCCTCATGAAGGTGATGGATCATACAAAAAGACAAAGATGACTCAGCCAGGAGAACTGTGGTTGCTTACCACAGGAACTGTTTTTATATTTTCATTGAATTAAAATGTGGCAGCATTTTTAACCAGCATAATTTAAGTGCATAGAGGGGGAATGACCATGCTTTCTAAGAGAAGTGATAGACTTTGATAATATGCCTTCTTGTCAGCAGAGGTTGTTGCAGCAATTGAGCCATTTGTAGGTGTCTCAAATTACCTCGCATCTCCTTATGCTTGTACCAAGTTGAATGCACAACTAGGGACTACAATTTAAACACTGATTGTATATTTCAGTTAGCACAATGCGGTAGCAGCTACCTGAGTATACTAAGTTGTTTGTTTGTTTGTTTTTTTCTGGCAGAATATTCTGTTCATATCTCCTAATAAGCTCAAAATTCTAAAGTGTAGAGACAAGAGTATTTATAGATTTGACAGAGCTCTGTATTATGCAGTATATTACAATAGGCCGGTCTTTTCTCATTTCTTTTCTTTAAAATCCTTGCTGTGTGAACTTTGAAAAAATAATCTGATTAAAACAAAACACTTTAGAAGTACATTGAGAGAAGAATTAATGGAATTTGCTTTCTATAATTCCTGTTAATAAGGTTGACCTTACAGGGAGGTTTGCAGGGCTTTTTATACTATTGTGCTTTTCTTTTCATTGATCTTGTGACTGTCCTTTCCCCACTGCACTATTTCTAAAAGTAATAGTAGCAACAGCAGCAGCTGACTATGGGAAATGCTGTCTGTTAGATGGTAATAGGAAATAAAGAAGAAAATAACTCACACTGGGGATTTGGTATGTCCGTTTGGTTTGTGGTTCTCCTCTGAAGACGTCACAGGAATTTTTGATATACTGGTTTTGTCCAGTTTGACCAGAGATTCCTCAAGCTTACCCTACTGAAATATTATGTTGGTAATTCTTTCCTTTTTTTTCCTTAATAATAGCTACGAAAATGTGCAATCCCTTCACAGAATGTCCTAGAATTTGATTTTTGTCCCAATGGATCCCCTACAAAAATAGCTTCCAACTAATTCTTTCTGCTTTATTAGTAGACACTAATTCCCTCAAGTTTAGTAGCTTTAATATATCCTTGTGAGGATATTAACTTATTATGAGATGTACAAAAGAATTGATGTACGAGTCTATTAAGTAAGAAAACTCACAGGACTGCGGGCTCTACACAATGAGTTCCAAGAAGCCTTTCTATAAAATAGCCGAGTGCTGGTCAGTAAACCCACCCAACATCCTCTTTCCCTTTCGTCTCCTACCCCAGGGAAATGGCAATGCCCACGCTCAATTATGTGGCCTGCTTTTTCCCAGCCCACTTGTCTCGCATTTTTCAGCTGTCCCATCGCCTTTGTCAGCGCAGTAACCTATTCAGTGCTTTGACAGTTATGTGATGCTCGTTGGCCTAATTCTGCCACGCATTCTCAGAGCTCCCTGGGAAGACGGAGCGTAGGAGAAACTGTTCCACAGCACTTCAGCTGCGGGTGAGCAAATGTACACAGCCCCACAAGGAAGGCTTCAGTTAGCACATATACTCAAGCACTTACACAATTTTATATTCTGTTTGTTCCAGGATTGTGTTGTAACTATTTGAAAATTACAATATTTTCAGTTGTCTTTGCTGCACTGGATCCTTTCAAAAACTTCCTTTTTAGCTTGTTTTATCAAATAGGAACAAAGCTTAAAAGAACCAAAGGTACACACATACACATTAAATAAGCTGATCTATAAGGACTTCCTTTCTTCTTCCTCTATTTCATTTGTCCCCAGTTATAGTTGATTGAAGTCTTAAGCTTTTTGTGGTACTTTCATTTCTTCACAATGTCCCTCATGGTACTTTTCAGACTGCAATTATCACTGCGATCTCTCTCGAGTACAATTTAGTTATCAGATGCACAGAAAAATGTTACCTTCTATAAATTTAACCTAAGGTAGGAGGTGGAAAGTCATCCTAAATCAAACGTCCCTTCAAATCTATCATATTCTGTGATAGTATATTTGCAAGACTTCATTCGCCACCACTTTCAAGTGCTGGTTGGTGGGATTGAAGCGAATTCCTATGGCACACAGTTTTTTCAGGGTAAATCAGGAAGCTGTTTTAGAATCATGGATGTGACAAGCATGGCTTTCTCACATCCATCTATAGTGCACCCTGTAGCAGTGCTTATTTGTATGTTGTGTAAGTTGTGTGTGTTTGCCAATGCACATTCTTACCTCTTTTCCCTTGTGCATGCTCCCTGGCAAGTCCCAGGTACCTGCTGGAGGGCCAGGCTTTGTGGCACACCTTCATGCAGTGCCTTCAGTCGAAGTGCATAGCAGTCGAGCCCAAGGAGCATCTGCTGCCATAGGTGGTGACTTACCTTCTAGTCAATGCCGTATTAAACACTGGCTGATCATTAACTATCTAATAAAAGCTTATGGTAGGGATTGTGGAAAAAATTAGAAAAATGAAAAATATTTTTAGGGAGCCAAATTTTCAGCAGTATAAATAGACAAAGGTTCACTAACAAAAGGAAGCTTGAAGCTGAAGATGAATCTCTTTTCCACTGACAATTAGCTTTGAAGTAATGAGAGAGAAGGTAAAGAATGAGAGCATTGATGGCTAAGGGGCAGCAGTTTAAATCTCTCTTGGGAAGAGATTCTTGAGTTCCACAACATGCCTAGATCCTATGACTAATTCCTTTTCAGAATAAAATCTGTATTTATGGAGGCAGCATATGTGTTTAATGCAGAACACCAAAAAGGAGAAGGAGAAAAAGGGGTGGGTGGGTGGGGGAGGATGGGGCAGCTTTTTAGCTTGGCAAGTAGCATGTGGTTTGGCTTCCACTCAAGAAATCAAAGAATCGTTAAGGTTGGAAAAAACCTCCAAGCTTGTCTTGTCCAACCATCCCCCAAACACTGCTATCACCCACTAAACCATGTCCCTAAGCACCATGTGCAGCCTTTCCTTGAACTCCTCCAGGGTCGGTGACTCCACCACCTCCCTGGTCAACCTGTCTCAGTGCCTGACTGCTCTTTCTGAGAAGAAATGTCTCCTCATTTCCAGCCTGAACCTCCCCAGGTGCAACTTGAGGCCCTTCACTCTAGCCCTATCACTAGTTATCTGCAAGAAGAGGCCAACCCCCAGCCCCCCACAACTTCCTTTCAGATAGTTGCAGAGAGCAATGAGGTCTCCCCTGAGCCTCCTCTTCCCCTGACTAAACAACCCCAGTTCCTTCAGCCTCTCCTCACAGGACTTGTGTCCTTCACCAGCTTCGAAGCCCTTCTCTGGACATGCTCCAGAGCCTCGATGTCCTCCTTGAACCAAAGGAGGGCCCAAAGCTGAACATAGTACTCAAGGTGTGGCCTCACCAGAGCAGAGTACAGAGGGACGATGACTTCCCTGGTACTGCTGGCTACTCTGTTCCTGATACAAGCCAGGATGCTGTTGGCTGCCTTTGGCACCTGGGCACACTGCTGGCTCATGTTCAGGCAAGCGTTGACCTCCGCCTCCCTCCCTCTGATCCCTTTCTTCTGCACAGCTTTTGAGCCACTCTGCCAGAAGCCTTTAGCATTGCATGGGGTTGTTGTGGCCAAAGCGCAGGACCTGGCACTTAGCCACGTTGAACCTCATCCCATCAGCCTCTGCCCATCGATCCAATCTGTCCAGGTCCCTCTGCAGGGCATTCCTACCCTCCAGTGGATCAACACTTTCCCCCAACTTGGTGTCATCTGCAAACTTACCAAAGGTGCACTCAATTCCATCATCCAAATCATCAATAAAGATATAAAAGAGGATGGACTCAAACACGGACCCTGTGGGAATGCCACTCAGTCAGCTGGATTTAAGTCCATGCGCCACCACTCTGGGCCTGGCCAAAACGTAACAAGATGTCTGATACCACAAAGTACATAAGTGTATGAAGTTGCTGTATTCATAGAACAACTTGAAGGTTGGGTAAATCGAAGAGATTCCCTTCTTAATTACTGTGATAAATTCTTATGCAAAAATATCATATGTGTTCTGGAAATTCAAATAAACAACTCCTGAGTGATTGATCACCATTACTGTTGTTTGCAGTGCCTCCAAAGCCAATTCATCTGCAGAAGGTATCACTTGTTACATACCAAACCCCTAGGCATAAAGCTTTATCAAGTCAGAAGCCAAGAATGGAGGAAGATACACCTACCCCTGTTCCTAGTGTCACAAAGGAAAAGTCCAGTAAAGTGTCAGATCTCATCCATCGTTTTGAAGGAGGCAGGTATGTGGTATAATTTTAATTCTTTTGTAGTTCTGTCATGTGTGGCTTAACATTCAAGTAATGTGTAAATAATGTTAATAGTATGGTGGTGCTCAAAACTATCCCTGCCAGAGGAGCTGATGGCAAAACTGCATGCTTTGAAATGGTGTGAACCAATTGTATATATGATCTGTACAGGTCTGTGCTTCTTCATGAGGCCCTAGTCTTAATTTTTCTTTAAAGTGAGCAGACACACACACACACACATACCTCTCTCAGCATTTTTAAAAACGTCCTGAAAAAAACAGTGATTTGAAATAAGTGCTGATTTAAGAAGGAAACTTTGGAGAAAATCCTAAATGATCTTGTTCTCACAGGAAAAAAAAAAAAAAAAAAAAAAAAAACACTTTTATAAACAACCAGAAAAACTGGAAATCCTGATTTTCCATTTATGCTGACTTAACCTCTTCAGATCATTCATGTGGAGAGCAAACATTTTAGTGGATGCATGCTATATGAGCTACTTGTATCAATATGGCATGCATCCACTAAACTGCTTCGTGGTATTTGGTGATTTTAGTGGAATATCTTGAGGTTCCTTACTTTTTATGCTGTATTTCACAGGAAACACTTGGAACTTTGAAAAACAAGAGCTAGAGTGAGCTCTACATTAATGGAATAGTTCCATTTGTGTGTCTTTTAATTGGATGCATATGACAAACATTGTAAGCTCTGAAACAGAAGTTCCAAATATATCTACTCTGTACAAAGAAAGTGACTTTCCAGAAATCCCATGACAGAGGAACAGTTCAGGAAACGGTCCAGTAACAGTGGAGTGTTACAAGTTTGGGATATTGCTTTCTTCTGTTTCCTCAGGATATCGATGTTTTGAAGGAATGGCCCCTAGAGGGCTGAATGCATGATGTACAACAGATCATGTTGTAAGGAGCCAGAGTATTAAAATTTTCATTGAAAGGATGCCTCCTCAAGATGGGGGAAATTTAATCCTTTATGCAGAAGCAGCTGAGCATTACAAAAGGAGGTTTGTTTAGTGGAATAAAAAACACTTTAGAGCTTTGTGTGCAAGAAACTTCCATCATTAGCCACAGGCTTAATTGTGCTGCTGTCATGACAATTGCCAAAAGGTGGGAAAAAGAAACTAGTGCAGCACTAGAGGTCCTGTGAATTTTATGACTGGTTCAGGTCTCCAGTCCTGTTATCACTTTGTTTCCCAGTCTTCCTTCAGAGAATTATCCAAGTCTTCTTAATAACTCAGTGGAGTTATTAATAATTCTGGAATGCCCTGCTGTGACTGGGGAAGGAGTGCATGTTTTGAAAACGTGCTCTGCTCAGAGAATGTGTCTTCCATGAAGGTCAACTTCACTAGTAATTATTGGTCTTCAAATGACTAGGTAGCATGTTCATGAATGAAAAATTGATTGTCGATTATTATAACATATTTTCATTAGTCTGTACAGTTCATAAACATACAGGCATGGGAGAAAGTTAATTAAGCCACTTTACTGTATGCATGCAATGGAAAAAGGTAAATGAATTATAGCTAAGTTTCTCAGCATTTTGGGAGTGCTTTTTTTAAAAAATAGATTTTTTTTTGTACAACTAAATGAGAAATTATTTAGTTCTTTTGTTATATATATGATAGAAGAAAATGAAGATAGTGTGAGATATTTTTCAAGCTACTTGTACAGAAGTTCATAAGTATTTGTATAAACTGTCCTATAAATAAGGAGTAAACATAGAGTTTATAACCAGTTATCTTTCTGGAAGATTAATAGTCCATTCTGGGAGCAATATGTTACAGAGCAGTCATGCTGTTTCTTCAGGTTGAATATGGTTTGATAAATGTACTTAAAATCAAACTGTGTAATTTTATTTTGTTTCCAATGATTTATTCCTTTCCCTTTTTCTTTAATTAAGCCAAACCTTTTTGCAGAATGGGCTAACATTTTTATTAGCCTAAAATTAAAAATCTGAAAAATCTAACAGAGAGATAGTGAAAAGTATGAAAAAGGGTTAAGATATGTTTAAAGCTGAGCTAAAATATGGAGAGAAAAGAACTTCAAAAGAGGTGCAGTATTACTAAATAAGGAAACTGGAAGAAAAAATGGGATAGGAACTTACAGCTCTGCTTGCAATATGTTGAATTAACGAAAGGGATGCTAAATGTTCTTGGATATTTTTTTGTGCATTCTTGAAAAGCAAATAGAGAACAGGTTCTGTGTTTCTTTAGGAATTGGACTGGTACTTGGGAGACCAAGATTCTTTCCCTTTTTCTGCCAGTAATCTAGGACACCTGGGGCAGGCTGTATCCTGTATCAGTGCCTCAGTTTCCTTATCTGTTGCATGTAGCTAATGATACTGCCTTCCATTTTAAAAACAGAGATACAAGAGAGATGAGGGTGTAGTCAATCAATATGAACTCCAGGTTTTCACTAAGAGGTGTGTGTCATGCTTTAATGGAAAAATGCTATTCAAGTCTTGGTTGTGTGAACTTCCTAACATTAATATAGGAAGAAATGATTTGGAGGAACAGTTTATATGGTCTAACTGTCCTACTTCCCTTAATAGTTGTTTAATTATTTTTTTCTTTTATAATACCATGTTTAACTTTTCTCTCATCTATGTTTTGCTTGTCTGGTGTCGTAGCCCATTCAGTCCTAGTGATTTGAAGAAAGATTCCTCTGTTCTCAACATCTCTAAATCTCAAGGAAGATATGGATCAACACCATCACCTCAGCCAAAATTCCCCTCCCATCAACTGCTACAAAAACAGGGAAACAGTAATACCAACAAAACTCAGGTTGCACAGACACACACAGCCAATGGAGTACTAGCACAAGATCAGATGGAACGTGAGGACAGGAGGATACCTGACCAAGGCTCTGCTGTGTCCACCCCAGTTCCAGATAATTCAATCAACAGCAGCTTAATAAATGGCGAAAGAGTAAGTACGTCCAGAGAGTCATTAGAAACTACAACTTCCTGTGAAGGACAGATACTTAACAGCTGCTACAGGACTTCAAGCAGTGATACACTGCTCCCATCTGACAATGAAACTCCAGAAGTTAATACTAACATGGAGGAAGAACCAAATGAGGAAATCAGCAAACAAGATCAACCTACAGAAACAAAGGTAAAGAGAGAAGTTGTTTCTTTCTTGTGATATTGCTGTTCTGTGTATTTTTTCTAGACTTCTATTTAGAAAAGTAAGCTTCATAGGGCAGGTCAGAAAGCTGAAAATCTTCTAGTTATTTTTCCTCTAAAAACCTGAAAATTTATTACTGTTTCCTCATTATTTAAAAAAAAAAAAAAAAAAAAAAAGTGTTTAAAAGTAATCAGTAAAATGTCTTAAACTACAAAAAGAGAGCTGGAAGTTTGACTGTCCTGTGGCAATTGCTTCTGAAACAATCTATCCAAAAATTGTAATTTGGCAAAATTTTCTTGGTGTTGGTAATTTTATGTTAACCTGTAAAATGACACAAATGCTAGAGCAGAGGCTGTGCTACCAAAAGGATACCAATGTTTCAAATGTGTTCAAAGAGGTTAAAGGGGGGGGGGAGAAGGGGAAAGGAAAATTTTATTTTTACATTCCCTCTTCTTCCCACCTCTTCCTCCCAAGTTAGGTAACTGAGGGTTTGGAAAAAAAAAAAAAAAGTGACACTGAAATATGTGTATGTGGTGTACGTGTTTAGCACTAACTGTGAAAGGAGTTAGTGGCATATACAAAATAAAATTTCATGTGCATTAAACTGAAGCAAAACAGGGCTTCAGGAAGAGCTGCCGAATGGATCCTTAACTTAGATGTAGATGTCAAAGCTAGAAAGTCAATGGCAGTCTGCTAGGTACCAGATAGACCAGAGATTCAGAGAATACTAAATATATGCTTTGTTAGCAAGAACTATAGAACATGATGAATTTGAGCTTCCTCTTAAGGAAGATTTTAAATTATTAAGGAAAATAAGTGGGTGGAAGAAAATCTGTCTTAGAAAAATTAATTGCTGAGAAAATTTGAGAAATTTCCCCTTTTAAATGTTTGATTATGCAGTTTGGCTTCTTGTACTGAAGCATTCATGGCCAGTGAGCATCATCAATAATTTCAGTCAATCTTTGCTCTGTGTGAGTCACTGCAGAGGGTCTGGGCTGGCACCTTCTGAGCCCTGGTCTTCTCCATAGAACTAAAGGGGAGAGCAGCTAGATGAACATCCCATTGTGTGTTGCTGAGCACTGCTAAAGCTGTTCCCTAGTAGTCAGATGTACACCTGCATCAGCCAACTACAAAACTTCAGGATGATTGTGGAGCTGGAAATGCAGGACTACATAGCTTTGGACTGCATATCAGTGTCTTCAAAGAATCATAGAACAATTTGGGTTTGAAGGAACCTTAAAGATCATCTAGTTCTGAACCCCTGCCATGGACAGGGACACCTCCCACCAGACCAGGTTGCCCAAAGCCCCATCCAGCCTGGCCTTGAGCACCTCCAGGGATGGGGCAGCCACAGCTTCTCTGGGCAACCTGCTTCAGTGCCTCACCATCCTCATAGTAAAGAATTTCTTCCTAATATCTAATCTAAACGTACCTTCTTTTAGTTTAAAACCTGTTGTCCTATCACTACAATTCCTGATAAAGCATCCCTCCCTCTCTCTTCTGTAAGCCTCCTTTAAGTACTCAAGGCTGCTACAAGGTTCTTCTGGAGCCTTCTCTTCTTCAGGCTGAACAGCCCCATCTCTTTCAGCCTTCATAGGAGTGGTGCTCCAGATCATTCTCATGGCCCTCCTGTGGACTCACTCCAACAGGTCCCTGTCTTTCCTATGCTGGAGCATACTATGCTGTCTTTTCTATGTTGGAGGCCCCACCCTACTCCAGGTGGGGTCTCAGATCAGCAGAGCAGATGGGGTGAATTACCTCCGTTAACCTGCTGGCCACACTTCTTTCAGTGCAGTCCAGGAAACAATTGGCTTTCTGAGCTGCAAGCACGCATTGCCATCTCATATTCAAGTTTTCAGCCACTACTACCCCCAAGTTCTTCTCTGTAGGGCTGCTCTCAATCAGCCATCCCCCAGCCTGTGTTCATGTTTAGGGTTGCCCTGACCCAAGTGAAGCACCTTGCACTTAGCCTTGTTGAACTCTCAAGCCTGTCCAGATCCCTCTGGACAGCATCCCTGCCTTGTTTGGTGTCAACTACACCACTCAGCTTGGTGTCATCCACAAACTTTCTGAGGGCGTGCTCAATCCCACTATCCATGTTGCTGACAGATATGTTTAATAATACAGTCCCAATACAGACCCCTGAGAGGCATCACTTATTGCTGGTCTCCACCTGGACATCAAGTCATTGACAGCAACTCTTTGAATGTGACCATCCAAATAATTCCTTAACCGCTGAGTTGTCCATTTGTCAAATTCATACTTCTCTATTTTAGAGACAAGAATGTTGTATGGGACAATGTCAAATGCTTTGTACAATTTGAAGTGGATGATATCAGTAGCTCTTCCATTAACCCCTAATGCTGTACCCCTGTCGTAGAAGGCCACCAAATTTATCAGGCACAATGTGCTCTTAGTGAAGCATGTGCATTAACATAGTTTTCCATGTGCATTAACATAGTTTCCAGAAGGATCTGCTCCATGAACTTCTTATACAACTATTTTGCTGTTTTCATTTACAGAAGAGCAGCATCTCTCCAAGCCCTTGAATTACATTAACTAGGGACCCTATGTACCTAACCCATGTAACCTATGTAACTTAACTATGTACCTGTTGAGGATAAATTCTGTATCTAGGAAAAATGGGACACAAATTTACATGTATTACAGGGTCATGCCAAGAAAGTGCTAGTATGTGGGTTGTTTTTTTTTTTTGTTTGGTTTTGTGTTTTGTTTGGGCAATTTGTTTTTGCTACTAATGATTAAAAAATAATTTTCATGTAAAAGTAAGTCTGGTAGTGATTCGGGGTGCCTTTAACAAGCCACACCTTTCATTATGTTTCTGTTTTATGATCGGTAATGCCTGCTTCCCTTCTTTGTGCCAATAAAGTGCTGAATGCTCCAAGTTGTGCAGTAAGGTGCTGGCAGGATTTTTCAGGAAAAGGCAGAGATGGGAAGCATTTACGTTGTCATATCCAGAAAGGAACTGAGCAAATGGTTGGAGAAAATGTGTTTGGGAGCAATCTCATTAAAGTTTCTTTGATGTGCTGGGTGGCCTACAAAAGTTGTCTGGCCTGTATTGACCAAGAGCCCAAGTGTGAGGCTGTTACTAGATGTACTGTTTGTTGATATTAGGAGGGTAAAACAAAACAAACAAACAAACAAACAAAATACAGAACAAGCCCATGCAGGATAACTCTTAAGACAGCATCAGTGGTGAACTGGATCTATAAAAACTGAATTGGATAACAGCACTTTCTGAGATACCAGTATGTTTGTGGTACAAGAACATCCTCTTTAATGATGTTAAGAAGCATATCTACCATAGATTGATCTGAGGGCCATACTTTACAAAATAAAATACTAATTTAGATTAGGGTAATGCTCTGTAATGTTCTGTATTTTTTTTTTGTTTGTTTTAGGGTATAGATTGAAATGAAATTGAGTTTGAAGTGGCTCCTGCCATGCCATCTGGAGTATGGGAGGGGAGGGTGCTGAGGAACAAGAGAGGTCTGATAGAGCTCTAAGCTCTTACTGTGTCCCAGTAGGTGTTGGAAAGCAACAAGAGCATTTAGGCAGTTTGTAGATTTTACTAAGCACCCCTATTGTCAGTAAAAGATCTTAAAACTGGGATGCAGTTGAGTTGAAGTTGTGCTTTGCTGAGTAACAGCACCTTTCTGTTCTTTTTAATTAACCAAGCATGAGTATAGGTACAATTGAGTGAAAGCAAATAGGAGCAGATGCATGCAGGTCATAGACAAATTTTAAATTATGCATCTGATACTTATTTTGGTAGCTATGTGAAGTATCTTGTCTCCTGTATGCCGTACTTCCTAATTCAGGGAAGGCTGGTGCAGCTTCACCTTGAGTACTATTTGCAGTACGGGACACTACAGTTTATAAGGACATAAAACTGTGTGTCCAATGGAGAACTACGAAGATGGTGAGGGGTCTGGAGGGCAAGGTGTATGAGTATCAGCTGATGTCCCTTGGTTTGCTCAGTCCCGAGCAGAGCAGGCTGAGGGGAGGCCTCATGGCAGCCTGCAGCTCCCTCACAAGGGGAGCAGAGGGGCAGGCGCTGAGCTCTGCTCTCTGGGGACAGCAACAGGACCCAAGGGAATGGCATGGAGTTGGGACAGGGGAGGGTCAGGCTGGGGGTTAGGAAAAGATTCAAGAAGCGTTTGGACAACAGACATATGGTCTGATTTTTTGTGTGGTGCTGTGTGGGGCAAATAATTGGACTTGATGATCCTTATAGTCACTTCCAACTTGGGATATTCTATGATTGGCAGTCCACTGCTGGAAAGGGTGAATTAAACGGGGGAATGGTACAAAACTGAAGCAGAATCTGGTTTTTAGACCTGGAAAAGAAAGCTTATTTAGAAGTAATGGTGCTCTTTTATTTTCCAGCCCACCTCCTCATCACTGTAGGTCTGACTAAAGCCAAATTCTTTCAGGTTCTGGAAAAGTTAGGTGAAACTAACTAAATTTGGCAATGATCTGGGACTTTTTCCACAAATGAGCAGACCACAGTATGTATTATATCTGCTATTTACAGTATTAGTCTGAAAGTCACAAACCACAAATACCACAAGGAAAAAGACGATTGAAAGTTAAGTTTCTTGCCTTGCAGCAGAAGCACCTTCTGTCATAAAATTTGTTTTTTTTTCTAAAATGCGGAGGCTGACTAGTACAAGAACATCCCAATCAACTAGCTTCCTGAATAACATCTTGTGAGAAATCTGCTACCGGAGTTAACTGCAGGCAAGAAGACAAATGCTTCTGTATTTGTTGTGAGATTTGGTAGGGAATGGAGATATTGGCTGCATGCATGCCATATCTTTATTAAAGTATTTACTTGATAGCTCCTTTTAATGGCCATGTTGGGCACTCCGGTGTTTCAGATGCAAAACCTGGTGGAGGTCATGTGTTTCTAAAGGTAAGGTGAAGGATTGATTTAAATAGGATGAAACTTTTGTGCTATGTTAACTTCCTGCCAAGAAATGTCTAACTGTTGCAGTTCTTGAGTAAGAAAGTAAAATCCTGGTTCTACATTTTATGTTCTTCTTTAGCAGCAGTAGATCATGAACAAAGATGTGTATCTTCAGTACCCAATATAAATATGTGTAAATCCTCTTGAAGAATTGCCTTTTTAGGGTTTGTAGGATCTTCACTGCTTATCTTGGTTACTATTCAAGAAACTCACAGATCATTTTCATAATAAACTGTTACATAGAGTTAATTTGTCACAATGTGGTGGCAATATTCAATAGCTCATGTGAAATTTGGTGTTTAACTTGATTTCAGAAACTAACTCAAGAGATTAAATGAAATCTTAAATTCTCATGAAGATTTACATTTATTTTCCCAATACTCACAGAACAAAGCTTCAGATCAAGAACCAGCCATGACACAAATGGTTTTAGGAAAGGAAAAACCCACTCTGTTACTTTAGACCAAATTCAGTATTTAAATCAAACAATCAAACTCACACGATGTAGATTGAATGAGTTTTGTTTGTATTTTACATCTCTCACCATATCTGTGTTTCTCAATATATTACTGCAAAGTCTGTGGGGTAAGGGCTATGCTGAGATAGGAGTGAATCATACACTGCATCATTATCATGTTGGTAGGTATAGTTTTCTTGATGGGAGATGGTGCTTGGGAGATGGTAGGAAGTCTGCTTTAAATTAGTGCAATCTGTGGAGGTTTCACACAAGATGCAAAGAGTTTGTATCTCAGCAGCATTTTTCCTACCTCATCTTAATTTCAGAGTTCAATTTAGGTAGAAATTACTTGCTTTTGTAGAATGGTTTGGGTTGGAAGCGACCTTAAAGATCATCTAGTTTCAACCCCACTGCCATGGGCAGGGACACCTTCCACTAGACCAGGTTGCTCAAAGCCTCATGCAGTCTGTCCTTGAACACTTCCAGGAATGGGGCATCCACAATTTTAATGTCTTAAGCATCCATAGTAATGCAGTAATTCTATGGATGCGCAATTTGTACTAAAGAATAGGCAATTAAGCCCAGGTGAAATATTTAATTTAAAAATCCTATCTAGAGATACAGATTTGCAGTCCTGCCTGCATGAACTTTGTCAGGTGTTTGGATAGAATGGAAAGTATGGTTTGCTTGAAATTAATAATTTTTAAATACTTTTAGCTAATAACTTATTCAACCAGAAAAAATCTGTTTCAGGTCATTAGAAAGGTCAGTTTAAAGATACATGTATGTCACAAAATTGTCTAATTTGCAATTTTCAAAGGTTAGTTTTTGGAGGACAAATTGAACTGAGAGTTCAGTTCATCTGCAACCATTAGAAGAAACAGGAAAGTTTTACTCAACTTCATCCTTTAATTTGGAAAAGATTAATGCATTCTTTTAAATTAAGTGTTTAAAAAAATGCTTTGGCATTTTTGATATGGTTACATTCTGCTTTACAGTAGATCTCAGGAACTTAGTGTTACCTAACACTTCTGATATTTTGATCAACAGTTCAAATCCAGCCCCTAGTTGAATATTCTCTGTACATCACTAACCATTCCTCGTTGTTTGAATATTTTTTTCCCCATTTATTTATACAAGGTATTTCTTGAACAGCTCCAGTAACTAGCAGCTATGTCATTCTAACTGTCACAAAATATTGCTCAGTATTTATTTCCAAAAAATGTTGCAAGACTTACTTCGCTATTTGGAATAGCCCCATGCAGGTCTGCAGACCCTGTGCCTCTTCTGCTCTGCCTGCCCTGAGCCCATAGCTGTACCCACTCCAAGCAGCAGGTGGGTGCCCAAGCTGGGGGCAGAGGTGCAGCAGAGGCTTCACACATCACTTCTACTTGGCACAATGATGAGTCTTTTTATCAATTGTAAAACTTGAGACCTATGCAACTGGACCTGTTTCACCCCCTGCATTCAGGACAATTCCATCAAAAAAAAAAAAAAAAAAAATTCAACAGGAAATGGATGCCACTACTAGCAAAATAGCCTGTGACCTGTTGTTTCCAACAGGAAGGAAGGTGTAGTTGACCTCATGGAAACCAGGTGCTTTCCTTTAGATAGGATGCTGAAAAGGCATGGAAGTGGGAGTATGAGAAGAGTGGGGGAGGGAGCTAGCAGAAGAAAACACAGTTGGGAGTTCTTCTAAAATGTGGACAAATATTGAGATGTTGCAGTGGGAATCTGAAGATTTCCTTTAAAGAAAACTAGCAATACAGATTTCTGTTGTTCTTGCACAGATCTAACCCTGTAGGTAGATCTATGCTAGAATAAGAACGTGCCACTGTGATTAAAGGAGAACTCACCCGTGCTGTGTATTTTCTCACACAGAAGATTCCTGAGTCAGGTAGTGACTGTAGAAAGGAGACCAAGGTTCAAGAATTATGATGATGTGTGAGGGAGGTACTGAGAGGGTGGAGAAGCTGAGGGGTAAGAGGGATTTGCCCTGGCTCAGGGGTGAGGATTTGAATGCTTTTTCTGAACTGCTCGTTTTGTATATATTTTGAGGCTGCTGTGCATTATTTTTCCCTCACCTAATTAGTTCATGTAATCTTCTGAGAACTGTAAATCGATTCTGTAGCAGTGCTTCAGGGAGACAATGGGTTTTACCAAAAAATAACAATCAGTCAGTCAAACAAACAAAAACATGAAACATACATACTTTCAGAGAAGCCAGTAGCCTCCATGGTTTTGTGCCTCAAGCAAGTCCACGTGTAAAATTCCTTGCAAATGACTGCACTAAACAGCATGTTGGAGCTGTAACTGCAAATCCTTTAGCTCTCTGCAACGTCTCTTGACAGCACTTAAAATGCTGTTCTGTAGGTTACTGTGGTTGCTACGTGGATTGAAACATTTAATGAACAGCTTTGAAGTCACTATTGAAAGCCTGTATTTAGGGAGGGATCTTGCTATGTAGCAGTGCGGCTGTTAACTCTGAAGATCAGAGTTGAAATGAGTTCAGATCTGGAATAATTGCTGAATACTGAAAGGTGAAAAAAAATGACTGTTGTCCTTTACATTAAAGTTCTGTACTTCATTACTCACTATTCTGTGAACAACCTTTATAAATAAATGTACTTGCAAATGTTTGTCTTGCAGAAAGCGTTATGCAGTTTGAAATCAGAAATAACTGTTTCAAGATCTCTTTACTTATTTATTTTTAAGGATTTCTGCAATTTGTCTAGAAAATTCCCACTGTCCTGTAAGCTCTGTTCGGACACACACTGCGACTTACATAGATTCAGATAGATTCAAATGTCATTAAACACTCACACTTCTCAGCATGACTGCTAAATCTAGAAGAAAATCTTGTAGTGGAAAAGTCATTTTGTTGAATTTGACACTTGTGAGCATGAGGCATTTTCCTAATGTATTAGTATTTTAGAAGGGTGCACTTTCATTGTTTTTAAACAACTCAGAATTTTATATTCTAATGTACTAAATTTAATATTGAAATTTGAACAAACAGTTTAGCTTATATTTAGCAGAAGAATCAAAAGTATGTTTTGTGGAATGAAAAACTTTAACGTGAAAACTTTCCTTGAGAAGTAAAAATGGCTTGTGTAAAGGGCTAATGAGGTAGCACTCTAATTGCAGCCAGCAATGCATCAGCAATGAGTGTATTGATGAACATAAAACATTTTGCATGGTATTTTTCAACAGTTCTGGTATGCAGAACAGTCAGTTCAAATAACTTTCCAAATGGGGGCGGGGGAGAAAACCAACTAATTCCATCTGTTACATTTTACTCTGCAAATGAGTTCTTCCAGTGCTGAAAGGTTGGTGGTACTTGATTGCCAGGATGTGAGCTGAGCTTTTCAGTAGGGAGTTTGGGCTTTGGCAAAGATCCCTGTGAAAACTGAGAAATACTAAATAATTTAGGCCTTGACTTTCGCTCTGGAGCTGTTTTTTTTTTTTTTTTGTTTGTTTGTTTTTTTTAATCCTCCTATTACTTTTGTATTTGTTGGTGAAACTGGTAGAAAGCTTGTATTTACCAAAATAAGGTGATTATTACCTTTTGAAACTGCAGACCAATGTGAAACTTGCTTTTCAGATGCTTTTTAGACTCTGAGATAATCATAGGTAATCACATATGCTTTTGAATAATTTTTTTTTAAGTATTGTTATGTTTCCTGCAGTATTCTAAGGGCTCTTCTGTTCTCCCTCAGGAGACAGATGAACAGAAACGTCACAAAATTGCTAGTGAACTTCTGCAAACAGAAAAAGCCTATGTTAGCCGACTTGACCTCCTAGATCAGGTATGTTTCTCTTTAAATTGTTTTTATTTTCTTGCCCTTAATTCACTTGAATGGCTGTGTGTGTGTGTGCATATTACATAAAGGAGGTGATATGCTTTTTATATTTTGCTGACCTTTCCAGTCAGTCATCTGTGGTTGCTGCATAACTTTGTCATTTTTTCTAATTTAAGAACACTGTGTTTTTAAAAATCACTTCAGAATTTTGTGACTATTAATGCAGTATCTTGTGTGTGCATGTAGACTTCAACATAAGCAGTAGATTTGCAAAATCTGTATTAGCAAATCCAACAAAGGAGATGAATAATGTTGTCCTCACTCATTTCTTGGTTGCTATTGGACAAGAAAGAGTATCATTTTATAATACCGATATTGTTTGCCCACTAGCAAATTACTAAATCTTTCAGGTTTGAGCTGTGTGAACAGCATTTCTCTTCAGTGCTGAAGAACCTAGGAAGATGCCCATCGAAAACTGTATATGTTCTACTTTTCTATTAAACATTTAGACCAAATTCTGTTAAAATGAACAAAAATTCCTCTTTGTGCAAAGGATGGGTTGAGTTCTTGTGCTCTGTAGAATCAAACTGGTGTTTCTAAATGTGGAAGTCTGGAAAGTGTTGTTATGCTTCTAAATAGAGTAACCTTTATAGTTTCCAAAAGAATTTTGTCAAATTCTCTAATTGTCCTATTAGAGATGGAGCAAAGTGAGTCTATTTTGAAGTATAAGTGAAAGCATATGGCTTTTTTGTCTTTCTTTTAAGACAGTTTATCTGTCTCAGCTGGGATTATCAAAATTTCTGTCTTCAGACTTTATTTCCCCAAAAACTCATACCTAAGCTTCTGAAGCCCTTTCCAGGCAGATGCAGTCTGTTCCTGTTCACCTGTGGGAGAGAGACATGGACCATACATTCCTGTAAACCCTGGTTCATGTGGTGTGCATATTAACAGCTGCATGTCTCTAGTCAGTTCGTAGCTATGTCTAATCAGATATAGCCCAGTGATGGGGAGATTTTATTACTATTATTTTTAAGAGACTACTGTAGTATTAAATAGCCCAATCAGAACTGCAGTTTTGCATTATGCACTATAAATGTTATTTATATATATTTATATATATGGGGAATATGCAGTCTTCCAGTCAATGTCAATTTTTAAAAGTGTAAGGGGCTACAGCATACATATAATCATAGAATGGCTTTCAGTTGGAAGAAACCTTAAAGATCATCTCGTTCCAACCCCCCTGCAATAGACACGGATGCTACCCACTAGATCAGGTTGCTCAGGGCCTCATCTAACCTGGTCTTGAACACCTCCAGGGATGGGGCATATAGGTGGTTGAGCTAATGGTAATCAGCCATCATGCTCACTGGAGAGAAAATGAGAGTGAACAACACAACTGGAGGACCGGGAAACCTGAGGTCTAACTCTTAACATGCCTAGAATGCTTGGACTCCAACCAGAATGGTTCTACCTTGGTTTGGCTTTCCTTATGTCTGTTCAGCCTGCAGCTCTTTTTCTCTCTCAAAATAAAAAAAAAAATGGAGTGTAAGGGGAGGAGTAGCTTTTAACTTTTTATGAGGGAAAGGTAATAATTTTTAGATAATGAAAGATGATAAATTACTTTTGTAATCACCTCCCTATGTTATTTAAATATTACTCTTGCCCTCTTTGGTGTAGAAGAGGGTGGATGAGTCTTCATCCAGTGATAAAAGGCTAATAGGTTTTGGGTTCTTCTTCTATATTGCAGGTATTTTATTCCAGACTCCTTGAAGAAGCCAACAAAGGTTCCTTTCCAGCTGAAGTGATTAACAAAATCTTTTCTAATATATCGTCAATAAATGCATTCCACAGTAAATTCTTACTTCCAGAACTTGAGAAAAGAATGCAAGAATGGTAAGAGGTGATTCACTGTCTAATAATCTACTAAAATAGCATCTCTAGGAACTGTTACAGGCTTGAAGTAGGGAAGGTGCATTCATAATTAAGTGCTACAGTCTGAGGAAGCTCTGTGGGTAGGAGAACATCTGCTCTTCACTCTTCATCAGGAACTGACTCAGCAGAGGACTTGCATCCCTTGTTCAAACTAAAGGACATCTCACTCACTGAAGCTAGTGAGATTACTAATGATTAAATGCCTTGCTGAATTAGAGGTTCACACTAAAATTATGTGCTACCTGATTAATTCATTGCACATAATAGAAAATTGAGATAAATATGCACATAAGACAAAACTGAGATAAATAACATATATATGTTCTGTGCTGCCCTTGTAGCACGGTAATGAGAATAGAATTGTTCAGTTGGAAGGGACCTTCAAAGATCATCTAGTCCAATAGCCTGATCAATTCTATGCTAACCAGAAATTAAAGTATATTAATGAGGACATTATCCCAATGCTTCTTGAACACTGACAGGCACAGGGCATCAACCACCTCTCTTGGAAATCTGTTACAGTGTTTGACAGCCCTCATGGTAAAGAAAATTTTCCTTATGTACATTATGAACATCCCCTGTTGCAGTTTTGTCCTTTTCCCTTGCATTTTATCATTGGCCTGCAGAACCTTTGCCTGCTCATAGCTTGAATGGGCGTATGCTTTATTGGGTAAAAAACTGGCTAGGTGGCTAGGCCCAAAGAGTTGTGGTGAATGGTGTTAAATCCATTTGGCAGCTGGTCACTAGTGACCAGCTAGACCCCCAGGACTCAATAATGGGGCCAGTTCTCTTCAATATCTCTATCAATGATCTGTACAAGGGGATCAAGTAAGTTTTCAGATGACACCAAACTAGGCCCAAGTATTGATCTGCATGAGGGCAGGAAGACTCTGCAGAGGGTTATGGATAGGCTGGACCAATGGGTCAAGGCCAACTGTATGGGGTTCAATATGGTTAAGTGCCGGGTCCTGCACCGGGAGCACAACCACCCCATTAAACACTATAGGCTGGGGGGAAAATTTGCTGGAAGGCTGTCTCATGGAAAAGGATGTGGGGGTTTTGATCAATAGCCAGCTGAATATGAGTCATCAGTGTGCTCAGGTGTTGAAGAAGGCCAATGGTATCCTAGCGTGTATCAGAAATAGTGTGGCCAGCAGGACTAAGGAAATGTTTGTCCCTCAGTACTCAGCTCTGGTGAGGCCACACCTGAAGTACTATGTTCAGCTTTGGGCCCCTCAGTACAAGAAAGACGTCGAGGCCCTGGAGCATGTCCAGAGAATCACTGTGAAGCTCGTGAAGGGTCTAGAGAACAAGTATTATGAGGTTCAGCTGAGGCAAATGGGGTTATTCAGCCTAGAGACAAGGAAACTTACCACTCTCTACAACTAGCTCAAAGTAAGTTGTAGCAAGATGGAAGTTGGTCTCTTCTCCCAAGCAACAAGCAATAGGACAAGAGGAAATGGCCTCAAGTTGCACAAGGGGAGGTTGGGTTGGATATTATGAAAAATGTCTTCACTGAAAGGGTTGTGAAGCATTGGAACAGGCTGCCCAGAAATGTGGTTGTGTCACCATCTCTGGAGGTATTTAAAAGACATGTTGATGTGGTGCTTAGGGACGTGGTTTAGTGGTAGACAGACTTCGCAGTGCTAGGTTAGTAGTTGGAGTTGATATAGGTCTTTTCCAGCCTAAAGGATTCTTTGTACTATTGTGCAGTATCTTTATCTTGTCTTGATGTACGGGATTCTGAAGATGTTATGGAGATGCTCAAGTATGTGTATATTTCTGGTCTATCTTATTAAACTGACAAAAAAAAAAAATCCAATTTATTACTGCTCCCTACCCTTTTTGGGAAAAGGGGACACCTCAAAAATATACATACATACATACATACATACATATATATATATATATATATATATATATATATATATATATTGTTTTGACCCGTTGTTTCATTCAGTTGTTTTACCTCAGCACATTTTTGGCTTCTGTTTTGCATGTTATCTGGAGTTTATTCTACTGTTTATTCTACTTGTCTATCCAGATACCCTTTCCAGTTACATATTCGTATAAGACCTTAATTGTCAAAAACTATGAAGATCTTGCTCTAGACACATTATAGAGCACAGGAGATGGGTTGCACTACCTTATGTATTTGCAAAATGCTATATTGCAAACGAATGATGTGTGTATAGTTATATATTTAAGGTTTAAAAGTTCTTTTGCAGATGAGCTATGAATATTGCAATGCAACCTAGTAGTTTTGCACCAAGCAACTGCTTGGAAACAATCTGTACTGTATGTGAGGCAGCTTGTTTGAATGTCCTTAAAAAATTATGCTTTGGGAAGGAGTTAGAAGAAGAATGGGTGCAGCTGAAGACAATGATCTCTCATCATTGCTTGGAGTAGTGTCAGGGATAGTTTTCTCTGCCCATCACCAGGCTCTGAACTTGTCTTCCACAACAGCTTCTGCCAAATACAGTTTGCTTTCCTCAGCAGTCTCTTAATAGAAAATACTGGAAAATTGGTACTTCTCTGCACTTCTACTAAAAATTCCCATTAAAAAAAAAAATTACACTTTTCCTAAATTGCAGTTGGTTTTGAATACTTGAAGTAAAAATACATAGTTTTTGAAACTGGGAAAGCAGAGCAGAACCAGATTCTGTTTTGGAAGAAAAGGCGATGTGTATCTAAACTTGTCTGGTGGAAATGAAGTTGTCTGGTGATGGCATTTTGAAGGAGCTGAGCAACAGCTGGAGTTGACTATCTCTTTTACAACATATGGCTTGAAAACAGTGCAATATAGTTCCCATGAAAAAAAGCAAAACAGAGCATACCAGCAATTTAAAGTCAAAATACCAATCTAAATCTGTCTTTTTGTACCCAATGATGACCAATAGCAGATAGCTGGGGAAGCATATAAGACCATGGTGTGATATCTTCTGTTTTTGTTTTTGTTTTTGTTTCTTTTTTGTTTGTTTGCTTGCTTGCTTTTTTTTTTTTTTTTTTTTTCTTTTGTGGACAAATTATTCACTCTTTCAACACAAAATTTTAGACTAGCATTCTTGGGCAATTTCGGAGCTGACTTATTTGTGTGATTTTGCTTTGAAACTTCAACTTTCAATTTTGTTGGATGCCTGTTAGCTTGTATATCAAAAAAGAGACCAAGCAGTTGTTCTGTAATCACCTTGTCTGTGTTAATTTTTACAGACTTTTGCTTGGCTTCCTTTCAGTCGTAACAGTTTTAAATTCAAATCATGATTAGCAAGTCAGCTATTTCATGCTCCAAGTTTCTTAGAATGCTTAGGTGAATACCATTGTGGTCCGATAACACCGAAATAGGAAGTGTTTCTTTACCTACAGAACAATGCTAAGTCCAATTTCTTGAGATATATAACAATACCCTCTTTGTTTCCTGGTAACAATGCACTGCTGATTTGGGTCTATGGTAATAGTTCTCTTTTTGCAATCTGTCTATCCACAAAACCAGTAACAGCCCTAGACCTGATGTCATTTAGTATACTTTCCTGTTTTTGCTTATGGTGTGTTGTGTTTAAATATGAGAAGAAGTAGATAGATATACTTAAAAGCTGATCATGGGAAGATGCCTTTCTAAGAAGGTTCTGCTTTCTCTGAGTCCCTGTCTTTCAATAGTTCTTTGTGCTATGTGGACCTTGTCTAACTTGCCTAAAATAAATAATTTGTTTCCATGGCCTGAATCTTTGGACATAGAAGAAAAAAGTAAAAGTGAAAAGCAGTGAAAATTTTGAATCTTCATAGTCAGTGACAATGCAATACTCTGTGTAAATGAGCAGTCATAGGCATCAAAGGAGCAGGCATAGCAAATGGTTCCCACTCTTTGTCTTTTAAAAGTTTTGATATTTTCTTGTAAGGTCTTTCTAGTAATAGATAAGAAACACGAAGAAATACTCATTTTTTTTAATACAAATTGGCGTAGATACAAAGGATTGCTGCAGTCTTTCTGCTTTAAGCTTTTAATGGCAAAATCTCATCATTACCTACCTGTGAACTTTAGCAGAAAAACCTTTAAGTCTATTGTGTTTTTTATTTTCTTTTCCAGGTGACATTTAGAAATGAATTTACATTTATTTCAGTGCTGTTAGAATTGACATGATTTGTATTTTATTTTCAGTTTAAAAACATGCTGCTACATTGTGTTAAAATGATAACCTAGAGAAATAGAATTGAGTGAATTTGGTGGCTATTTGTTTTGAATTGCTAGCTTGCATTTGCAAGTGTGCTTGAATATAGAGACTGGTGGAAAAAATACCTGAATAAAGGCTGGAGAGCCTCAGTGATTTCAGAGACTACCTTCTCACCCCATCTTGCCCCCTTCTCTGGTTACAAGGTCCAGTGGTAGCTCTGCCAGGTTTTGCACAGGTTGTGTCTTCTACTTCCCTGAGCACAGCTGCAGCTGGGCCAGTCCTGCCAGTATTTGCTATTCAGGTAACTTTTCCTTGCTGCACAGCTTTTTGCTTGGAACAGTAGTGTTTTAGAGTAGCTTTAGGAAAAGATTGCTTTACTTCGTGCCACTATTGCACTATTGATTTCTGACTTTTAGAAACATAGAATTGTACATGTAGAATGGTTAGGGTTGGAAAGGCCCTTAAAGACCAAATTGTTCATCTCCCTTGCCATAGGTAGGGACAACTCCTGCTGGACCAGGTAGCTCAAAGCCCCATCCAACCTGGCCTTGAAGTCTAGAGATACATGCATTCAGGACTTTCAGAAATGCAGTATTTATATAGAGCATGGAAGGAGAGGTCTGTGGTACAGATTTAGTCCTCAAATAAAAGGACTAAATGGCTATTTAGAGGGTAAAGTGTGGTCAAAAGAATATAATATACCTGTAAGGAACTGCAAATAAAATAGATTAGGCTATGTTTTGTAAACATAGAGTCCCAAGGTTTTCATTATAGAAAGTTTTTCTTTCTTTAGTGCTCTCCGTGATCTGTAATGCTTACACATCACAAGAGAGGGTGCAAACAATCCTTTAATTCAGGTCAGTTTTAATGGTTTTGTTGGAACTCTACACGAGATGATCCCAAGCAGAATGATACTCTTCTCTTCAAATACTTGGAACTGTTTGATAACCTTGTGCGACTTTTCTTTCCTGTTTGCTCTGAGATTCTGCCCTCTTACTTTACAGGACTCATACGCCCAGGATTGGAGACATTCTGCAGAAGTTAGCTCCTTTCCTCAAGATGTATGGAGAGTATGTGAAGAATTTTGATAATGCAATGGAATTGGTAAAAACATGGACTGAACGGTCACCTCAGTTCAAATTAATTATTCAAGATATTCAGGTAATGGAAGAATAATGTAGATCTCCAAGTAATACTGGTATATATAAAAATATATTGGTTTGTGGGTGAGAAAAGTATTAAGTAGAAAATTACATAGTGAATCCTTTAGAACTAAGGGTTACTTTTATCCAGGTTGTGTTGCCTTCTGTTTCTTCTCTTTTTCCCTTCAAGTGTGCACAAACACCCACATAAATCCAGACTTTCCACTGCAGTATAGAGGACCTATGTATAAAGGTTGAAACATGAAAAGACTAAAAAATACTACATTTTGTCATAGACACCAAAAGTAAATAAATAAAATGATGTATTACTACAACTGTAGATCCTTGCACTGAATACGTAAACATTCTGTTGGCTCATGCCAGTGCTGTTATGCAGAACAATAAACTTTGGAAGTAAATCTGAAATACTAAAATGCTGAGCCACAAGAGGGAAAGGAAGCTAACAGCAGCACATTATTCTTCGCAAAAGCGTGTTTTATACCCTATAGTGCTCCCTGTAGGTTTCTGTGTGAATGGCAAGTATGTATCTTCCTCCCGCAGACTTTACAGCTAGAAATAGGGTAAGATATTTCTGCTTAAAATTCATTGCAGAGTAGGGCATTCCGATTCTAAGCCAAGTAAGGCAATTGTTTGTACTTCAATGTACTAATTATATATATATATATAATATATATATATATTATATATATAGTTATAACATGTATAAGTTTGTGGAAACGAGCGTATATCTTAAAAAATTTTTTTTTGGGGGTGGGGTGAGGTACATTATGTATAAAACTCAGAGGAAGCATTCTCTCCTCACATAGATAAAATACACTTTATAGCCAATACACTTAATAGACATTTTCTAATAAGTGAACATGAACTGTTCATATTAACACAATAGTCGTTGTCTTGTTCTCAAAGTTATTACAAAATAACATTAAAATACATTGGAGTTGGAGTATTTTTGGTAGGACATTTGTTAATGTATTTTACAGAATACATAGGAAATGTTTACAATTACTTTTAGTAAATAAATTTCCAATTATTTGTTTTGGTAAAGAAGTTTTTGTATTTTCTTTCAGAAGGTCTGCCATGCATGTTTCAAAATACTTTATGTTCTATCAATCATTTTTTATTTTACTATATTCTTGTAAAATAATATTTTTGCCTAATACATTGAAATATGTTTACAATTTTTAGAAGGAAAAAGTGTGTGGAAATTTGACATTGCAACATCACATGCTAGAACCAGTGCAACGTATTCCACGCTATGAGATGCTTCTAAAGGACTACCTAAGGAAATTGCCTCAGGACTCCCTAGACTGGAAAGATGCTGAAAGTAAATATCTTCTAGTCAATAAAATAGCTCTGATAAGATATTAACAAGATGATACTGTAAATTAAACCTCTTTTCAGGAAAAATAAACTGAAAAGGAAAACCACTGTGAAAAGAATGATAGAATTTCTTCAGTGGAATTGAAGGATTATTTGGAAAAAAATGTTTGAACAGTGAGTTAAGTTAGCACAAAAACTGTAAAACCTTTAGTTATTCTAAAAATACGAGTTTAGAGTATTACATAAGTTTTCCTTTAGTTTTGGAGTTATGCCTGAGATTTTATTATTTTATTTGCTTCAGGGTTGTTTAGGAGCTGTGTTTTTGTTCTTGTTTGCTGTATTATTTTGACATGTATGTCTCTTATTGGAAAAAAGGGGATTTGTGCTCGTTACTGTATTTATAAGCTCCTGCAAGGAAAAAGAGAAGTTTATTTTCAGTTCTTTTTCCTCTCTACATTTATACAAGAACAGTTCAAGCTATTTTGGCCAATCATTCAGAACTCACATAAAAACTGAAAACATCATTTTGTAGAATGATCCGGTTTTCTGTGTAATATAAAAACATTTAAAAATGCAGCCTTTTGTCTTCGTATTTTTTTCTTTCTTTCTTCCATCTAGAATCTCTGGAAATTATATCCACTGCAGCAAGTCACTCAAACAGCGCAATAAGGAAAATGGTAAATGGTCCTTGTTTCCCTGTTCATTTTTTTTCAAATATTATATTTGAAAAGTGAAGCTAGGAGTATTAATTGCAATTTTTTCCTAAAATTGCAAAAACTTGTTTCATGGGCCCAAGTGATTGCTCCTGCTCAGTGTACTTATGTAGCTTCTTGGAATGCTAAACATTTGTCATGGTACGTAATTCCCATGTGTTCCAGGTTGAATTATCTGACAGTCTTGAACTCTTAACCTTGTCTCATCTGTTTCCGTGAGTGGAAGGGTGATTGTAAAGAGTTGTTACTGTTTCTCTACCATATCAGGCTGACATGATTGGTATTTCATTAAGTATTTTGAAATACCTAATTGGTACTTTGAAACTTTGTACAAGCAATGATGCAGGCTCTCTCTATATATACCTGTATTTTTAAAGATTATCATGGCATTTCTAAAAGGTGTATCAACTAGGTCAGTCAGTCTAAATGGTTGACCTTATACACCAGGTGTATACATATGTTTATCAAAGCTGACATTCTCCAGGCTTACGCAAGCCCCTGGCATTTCATTTAAAATGCATGAAAATCTGTGCTATTATTTAATAAACTTTATAATTGTATTTTCGCTGAAAAGGAAAATCTAAAGAAATTGTTAGAGATATATGAGATGCTGGGAGAAGAGGAAGATATTGTGAACCCTTCCAATGAATTGATAAAAGAAGGACAGATCCTTAAACTCGCTGCTCGCAATACATCTGCTCAAGAACGGCACCTTTTCCTAGTAAGTATAGTGATGTATTTTAGCAGGGGTGGCTGTATGTCTTTCTAGACTTGAAAGAACTGCCAAAGAGAGAAGAAAATCATCTTCTAGTTGATGCCAGTGAGTAGCCTTTCTTCTAGTGGTATTCAAACTTGAGCAAAACCTATACTGCTTGTAGAAAGGCTTGAGAACACCGTTCAGAACAGAACCAGTGCCCAGCAACTCACTTCTAAATACATCTGCTAATCATAAATGCAGGTTCTAGATCATGAGAACTTTGCCATTCTCATAAAACCGAAATGTAGAAGCTTAGGATTTTGATCCTGATAGATTGGAGTCCAAGTATGTTCTCGTGGTCCTGTGGGAACTTATTGTGGCAATTCATCCTCTAGTCAGGTGCCTTATCTTGTCTGAGGTGTAACAAACGATAGCAGTATGCCCTTACAGCTCCCTTGGAAAAGGTTTGAAGTAGTTCATTACTTGTGGTCCTCTGGCATTGCATGTCTTCTGTTTTTTAAAGAGCAGTAATGAATTGTTGAGGTACAATTCCTACTTACCTGTGCTTCAAACAAAAGAAGTAATGAAATAGTAAAATATCAAATGGGGCTAGACAGCTGATTAAAATGACTTGTGCTTAACATGAGAGGTGAGAAGTTTAAAAGGGATTTAAATGAGGTGAGTTTCTCATTTTTCCCCTCACATTTTCTTAATATTAGTTATTAAAATGTGAGAATATTAAATTCTATAGAGCTAATTTAAGAACTGGGCTTCTAGGCTGGCACTTCAGACATTTAAGTCAAATTTAAATGTTCTATTTAATAGAGAATATATCATTATACTGCTCGGGTTTTTTTTTCCTGTGATATTGAGAGTTTCAGTGAATAAAAGCAGAGTGCTCATTCTTCTTGGAGAAAAGACGAATATTCTTGTCAAATAATATTAGTTACAAAACTAAATAGGTTTGGTACAGGGTCTATATAAATTTATACACTGACAAAAAGAATTATGAATGTGCAGTTTAGAATAGTTTCTGTAGAACTGAGGCATGGGAATGATTTTTCTAACAAATGGTTTAAAATGTTATAAAATATCCTTTGGAGCATAGTTATGATAAAGGTTATGAAGACTGCTGCATATACAGAGCAATTATTCTTACATGTATATCCATTGAGGCTGGCTTTTAATTTTATTTCTAAATTCCATAACAAAAAAAATCAGACATTGTCTTGCATTAGATGTTTGGTCTTCCCATACGTCAACTAAACAGAAAGGAACCTGCTTTCTCACCGACTGAGTTCAGCTTTGTGATATTGTCCAGCTCTCAGTAGAAACTGGCTGTCATCTGTGTTTTCATTAATGCAAAGCAACATGTGTTTTTTTGTTGTTGTTTTTTTCTTTTTTTCCCCAGTTTAACAATATGTTGCTCTACTGCGTCCCCAAATTCAGCTTGGTAGGATCAAAATTCTCAGTTCGAACCCGAGTTGGCATAGATGGTATGAAGATTATAGAAACTCATAACGAAGAATACCCACATACTTTTCAAGTGTCTGGAAAAGAGCGAACACTGGAGTTGCAGGCCAGGTAAGAGAAGTCTTCTTATCTTTTTATGGAGGATTAAATATACACATGCAAAAGAATGGAGTGATGTATTTGGAGAAAGACGGACTGGGCTTAATCTTAGTATTAGTGTTTTGAAAATAACCTAGGCAGAAAGCGTAAATGATCAGTCTAAGAATCTCTTGGAATATAAGATGTATCTACAAAGTATAGTTCTTTATCTTGCTTTGTTGAAATACCTAAGGTAGTTGTGAGTGGGCTACCTGGAAAATTGAGATCAGTGTATCTAACTAATGCAAAGGCAATCTGTCTGGCTTCATCGAGTATTGTGAGATGCTGAGTCATGGGCAGTGCTGCTACCTAAAACACCTTGGTACAAATGGATCTGTTCACCTCTGGATGTGTCCACCCAACAAAACTCTTCACTCTGGTAGGGATATGTCTCCAGAATGTAGTTCTCTACAGCAGTAGATGGGCACTTGCTTTTCCTCAATCATTTTTCCAGTCTGCTTGTTTTCCTCTAATCCCCTCACCTTGTATGGCAAGTTCTTTTAGTTCTTGGGTCCTTTTCTTCCAGTAGCGCTCTTCGGAATGGTATTTTCTGATTTCTTTATTAGTCCTCTTGTCCTCCTTTTCATGGTGGTTACCTCCCTACTACTACTTTTTGCATTGCCTAGACTAAACTTCCCCTGTCTAGGTTACCTGACTTCAAATAAAGTGGAGTGCATTTTTACATCTACCTTCCATGTTGGAGCTGCTTGAAGATCCTGTTCTTAGCAGTTAGGATGTCATTGCAGAAAGACAAGGATTAAAGAAGCAGGAAGATGCCTGTGGAGTTTACAGCTCTGTGTCAACACCATGTATTTGGGGACAAACCCTAGCTTGCTATTAAACTAAAGCTTGCAAGCTACTTTTCTTGATGAAAAATTACATAGCAATGAATGCAGAAATATAACAGCAAATAGCAATTTACTTACACTGTAATTTAATTAGAAATCCAATGCAATAGAAATATGCAATTTGGAAAATGACAGCAAAAAGCTTTCCATTCAAATCTGCAAGACTTCTGGGATATGTTTTTTGCTATCAATTCCATCTGCTGTAAATTGCTGAATGCTATTTTGCTAAATATTTGGCAAGCTTTTATGCCACACATCCATTTCAGTGGTGAAAGATTGCATCTTGTTGTACCATTTGTGAAGTACTTTTTAATTGGAAGAAAAAAGCTACAACAAAGTAAGTTTATTTTGGTAACCTTTCCAAATTATCAGTAATCTAATTTATTGTATTAATTTATTTTAAGTGTGGTAAGATCCTGTTTTTGTTTTGTTTTATGAATATTTTTAGAATTCATTGTACAAAATGATGAAGGTATAAATACCAACTGAAGTCTTATTAGAGTAGATTAGATAATTCAAGTCTTGATTAATGCATGAGTATTTTATGTACCCTGTGCTTTAATGTCCTGAATTCATGAGCTTCTATTAACTTCATTATAATGTTTAGTTTACTCTTAAGGATTTCTTTACTAGTATACTTCTATTTATTTTTCAGAATACTATTTGGGTACATTTTCAATCAGTGGTTTTAAAAAGCTGATAAATTATTTCTTTGAGAGGTTGCTTATCTGGTGTGATATTTAATAGCTTGGATTTTGTGTTTTAATGTAAGCAGGTAAGGAGAACTACTTTGGCTGTGTAGACAGTTTTTTTGCCTCATGTACAGATGGTAGGTGGGAAGGGGAAACACTTGTAAAGCAAGTAGAATCCTAGACAAGTTGCAGTAATTTTGGAAAACAACATGTGAGGAGTCATTTTTATTGAGATATTGTAAAAGTTGTCTTTCACATCCTTTGTAGCAATCCATAGCAAAATAAAATTCTGCATGTCAGATAGCGTATGGCTACAGAAGTATTTTTTCCACATTTTTACCCAGGGAGACTGCCACTTTCAAAGAGCCAGATATATTCTGGTACTGATTTTCATCTTTCTGACTTAAAATCTACAAATAAGCAGAATTCCTTACCAGCACTGGCCAGTAGCTTCTAACAGTGCCGGCACTTGTGAAATAAGATGCCTTTCTAAATATTTAAATGTTGAAGTCCTACTGGTGTATTTTAAAGAGAAAATACTGGTGTATTTTAAAGAGAAAGCTATTGTACAAGATCAGAGTTTAAAATATATCCTTCATCATTTCTGTCTTACATATCTCATCTGTACTTACTGTAAAGTCATCTGAAGTCCACCCTAATGTATAAAAAGCTGGTTTTTATACAGATGGCTGTTTTGTTTATAGTATTAAAGCAGAGTTCTCCTTTTGTTTAAATTGGATATTTTTCTTGCCACTGTATATAGTTTTAAACAGACCAAAACAGTATGGAAATTATTTGGGGGTAAGGGAGGGAGTAAGACTTAAGAGATATATATGAAAAATATATGCTAGTATGTGGACTTAGTGCATGAAATGAGAGAAGAAAAAAACATGTACAGCTAAATTTTCCATTCTCATCTTTTCCTTTCTATCCTGTTCTTGGGGGGAAAAAAAGTGTAACAATGAAAATAGTATTACTACTTTGCAATGTATTTACATTTGTCTTTGAACTTGAATTTAGTGCTTAGTAGTTGAAGCCTGCTGCGGCCTGAAGTCATGCTTTTTGTTATTATTCTGTTTTTGTTTTGTTTTGTTGGTCAGTTAATGATTGGTATTGGCTTTTTCTGAGTTTATGAGAATTACTTCACAACGTTGGCTTTTGCAGGAAGTTGTTGATAATGAGATTATATTTCCTAAACTAGCTTTGGACTAATATGTCAAATATTTCTTTTAGTTCTGAACAAGATAAGGAAGAATGGATAAAGGTAAATTCATCTACATTCTTTATTTTTTTAAATGTATTTTCACTGAAGCAATCAAAAGAGCAATATCCATATATTCTGGCTATAGCTTCCCTCTGCTAATCAATAAATGGTCAGAATGCAGAGAGTCCATTCTAAGTGTAGTATGTATGAGGAAGTTTTCCATTGTTTCCCTAGGCGCTTCAGAGTACTATAGAAGCTTTTCAGCAGCGGAATGAAACTTTCAGGAGTGCTATTGCTAAGGAATATGAAGACACGCCTGTAGAGGTTTCTGTAAGTTGCTTTTATTCCTTTGTAACTCTCTTAGTAGCCATTTTGTTCCTTAGTAACTGAAAAAAGTTTGGCAGAAACTTTGTTTTCAAGCTAATCATTCTTAAAGCAGAGGAATTACAAAGTAGTCATTCGTAATTGTTGGTAATTGTTTTTCTTCATAATGCCAAATCTTATAAATGAGCTTCTTTTTTTTTTCTTGAAATGTGTAACAGAGTTCCCTTTCATTCATGCATAATCATTTTTGACTGGGTTCTTTGTTATTTCTTGTATAGATTTCAAAATGCATCTAGAGCTGTCTTGTGCCATTTCCTTTCCAGAGGAAGAGCATAATTATTTTATAAATAATTATTTATCTCAATTTGAAGTACTGCACAAATAGCTGTTCTTATCCTCCCTCTACCCCTGTCAGAATGCTGAGCTTGGGAAGAGAGCACCGAGGTGGATCCGAGACAATGAAGTCACCATGTGCATGAAATGCAAGGAGCCCTTCAATGCACTGACGAGAAGGCGTCACCACTGTCGAGCATGTGGACATGTAAGTGCAAAACCCAAGCTGCTGTAGCTGGTGAGCAGGTTGGGAAATGGGTCTAAGCACCTAGTTGACTTCAGGTGGCTGCTTGTGAGGCTGCAGTTTGTTGCTGTGCTTGTGGCTGAAAGCAGAAACTGTGGACAGCACACCACAAAGGATCTTCTGTCTGGTTTAGTTGGCGTAATTTTGGAAGTAAGTTGCAGCAGAGAAGGTGCATTTGTGTAAATGTGCATTTGTGTAAAACACCCCGAGTACCTGGACAGACTTTGCTGTTACTTCTGAGTGGCTTCAACTGATCTCAACAGGTTCAAGACCACATTTAACTAGCATAAGCCAGCATTATCTCTGGCAGCATTGGCTGCTTCCTGATCCTATTCTGCTACCTCCTCTCTCCTCTTTGCAAGCAGACCATGAAGCCATGCAGTTAAAACATTTTCATTGGGTTATCTTGGAGCTGTTCCCAGATAGGTTCAGTGTGCAATTATGTGAACATGCCTAAGGTATTAGGGAAGGAGAGAAGGTTAGGATGAGGAGAGAGTATTACTGCTGCTTTCCATGTGTGATACTACATTAGTGCATTAATGTATGTCACTTTAAAGTGACCGTGTAATAGTGGTATGACTTAAGACTTTTCAGAAGTTAATAAAGAAACAAACATACTGTGCTTCCTTTTCTTGACATCCAGCAACTATACTTTTCTCCAGTAGATGGTGGTGCAAACCCAGGTTTAATTTTTTCTTGCAGGTTGTCCTGTATGACTTCTGTGTAGTGTTTGTATGTGGTGTGAAGGTTTACTGCATTCACAACTCTGCTTCAGTGCTTTGCAGGACACTAAAGGCTTTTTTTAGAAGCTCTGAATTATTCGTTATACAGCTGTTATCTGTTTTGTTTGTTTCCCAGATTTTTCTACCTTAAAATGCCTTCATTAATCTTAAGATCACACCTTTTCCCTTTTTTCCCTTTTGGCAATTTGGACTTCTTTTTACTTCTGTTGGAGTGGCACAAATTTAGAAAATTATTACTTGCAGTTAAGCTATTGTTGACATACTAGTCAGACATTATCTTTTTTTTTTTTTTTTTTTTTTTTGTATAATTGGACAATACATTACTATTATATATAATATTTCAAAATTAAATTCTGTTTTTGTGAAGTTTTGTAAATACTTAAAATTTATATGTTTGTAAATCTTTTTTTTTGTTTTTAAGGTGGTTTGCTGGAAATGTTCTGATTATAAGGCACAGCTTGAGTATGATGGCAATAAATTTAACAAAGTTTGTAAGGACTGCTATCATGTTATAACTGGTTGTACAGATAGTGAAGAAAAGAAGAAGAAAGGCATCTTGGAGGTATGGCATTTAAAGAATACCATATGAGCATAGTTGCTAGTAGTTTGGGCTCATCACTAGGTGAGAAAATGGTAGCGTTCTTGTGGGGCTTTTTGTGTTTGGGGGAAATAAAAGCAGCATGGATCAAATTCATCCCATCTGATGGGGAAGAGAGGGGCAGAAATGATGTAAAGGAAGTAATAAAACATAATCATTTTGTATTCTTCCTGCTCTTCTCAGGATCACTGTTTAACCCCAGAAGCATGTCAGTCAGTCTCCAGATTTTAAGCGATTCACCTAATGTTCTGTCTAGAATTAATACTTGTGTTCTTACTTTATCCTTAGAATGTCTTTGCATTGGATCCTGTCGTAGTATTTTGACACTAAAATAGAGTGGTTGTCATGTTGGATAGCTGATAGCATTTCAATGCCTGACTTGATGTTACCTTAGCAGTAAAACATTGCTGTAGATGTGAAGATACAGAGAAAGGCTAGCCGTGGTGGGAAAAGTGAGATTTAGAGACATCTAGAAGCATATAATCTCAAACTACCAGTGAGAGAAAGAACAGATTACACATGTGTAAGAGAACACATTGTGACGTTATGAATGTAATACATAAATATTCTCCATAAATACAGTCATTCATGATCTTATTTGCTCAAGTTCTTTTGCATGCATTATCCAAGGTTTGTCACGAATGGTGTATTTCAGGCTTTCTGGTCTTATACGTTTTAGCCTTTTATTTAAGGAAAGCTTATTTTCATTTTTATGCTTTATACCATCTCCTAGATTGAATCTGCTGAAGTCTCTGGAAATAGTGTCATATGTAGCTTTCTTCAGTACATGGAAAAATCAAAGCCCTGGCAGAAAGCATGGTGTGTTATACCTAAACAGGAGGCTGTTGTGCTGTACATGTATGGTGCTCCACAGGTATGCCACGAGGAAATGTATAGTGAATGAAAGGCAACAAGCAGATTAATTGCTTGTTCTTAATCAGGAATTTCTCCTTTGTAGGATGTTAAGGCTCTGGCTACAATTCCACTTCTGGGCTATGTAGTAGACGACACCCCAAAAAGTGCTGACCTCCCACACAGCTTCAAACTGACCCAGTCGAAGTCTGTGCACAGTTTTGCTGCAGACAATGAGGAACTAAAACAGAAATGGTTGAAAGTTATCCACTTAGCTGTCAAAGGTGAGACACCAGAATGTCAAAATGAACTGCAAGTAAGTTTAGAAGAACAACCTGAATCTTCTAAAGTGTCGGAATGCTGAAGCTCAAGAACACATGGTATTTTTAAGATTTCAATTGAATTTGTGGTTAACCTTTTGGCTAACCTTCCTTTGCTCAATCAAAAAAAAAAAAAAAAAAAAAAAAAATCTTACTACCGTACACATCTTAGCACTTTATGTTTGGGAAAAATTCTGGTCTTTCTAGGGATCTTTTTCTTATATTTATGTTTTGTCAATGAAAGTGATGTACAGGTCCATTTCAGAGACTTTTTAAAAAATGTGAATGCTATTAAAAATACCTACTAACTTTACTGTACTACTTGTTCGTTGTTATGCATTTTTTTTTTGAAAATTGCTATTTGGTTCACGTTTGCTACTTTCTTTAAGAATACAAATATTGAAGCTTCCTACTTACATATTAGGACTCTCAACAGGATAAAAGATATACCTCCACGTTTCCCAAATAGATCTGTAGTTAAATATACAGGGATAGTTTGGTTTAATGTATGTAGTTTATAGATCAAATTCCACAGTTCTGTACATATGTTGTATTCATTTGTTTCTTTTTAATTAAAGTAATGCAAATTGCTTTTACAGGTATATTGGCTTTTAAAGTTTCAATTTATCGAGGAAACAACCTAATGATTTTCAATCTAGAAATGAATACCTAAAATATGATAAAACATATAATATATGTACAGTATTAAAAATGTACAATACTTGATTTTTGCTTTGATTTCATGAGACTGGGTTCCTGTTAGTGAATAATTTATTTAAAAAGCATGTTTTCTATTTGAAATTAAACACAGTCCTAAATTAACAAATACTGTTCAGTGATTTGTTTTAATAGCTGACACTTAATGATCTTGGTATTTTTATGCATTAAAAAAATAGCAGTAACATAAGTGGCATGCAGTGGACAAATAAGTTCCAGTTGTGTTTAAAGGAGTAGTAGCTTTTCTTCACTGTCCTACCACTGTAACCTTTCAAGAGTGCAGTAGTTCATTACTAAAATGCAGTGTGTGGTTTGAGATAAGTAACAGATTCTGTTAATCTTCTGGAAATTTGTATTTTCACTATTACGGTTATTGGAACAAATGAACATTTTGAACCTAAATACCCTAATTTTTGCAGAAGATTAGATACTGTAATACTTATTTAAGACAACAATCTTTAAGGATTTCTATTGTAGTGTGGAGCCTGCTTTATATGCAATTAGTATGAAGTCTGAACCTGCAAATCTCAAGTTGCATTAATTGAAATTATTTGCATTCCATTTAAAGGAATTAGGACTTGTGGGCTTTACAATGCTAAGTCTATTATGAACTTCCATTCTTAGGAAGGTTTTTTAATCCGTAGAGGCAAATGACCACCTTATTTTTTTTCTGGAACATCCTTGGATGAAATATGGTAAATATGGAGGTGTAGTGATTGACTATCAAGTAGATAAAATCATTGCCATCATTCCTTTCCTGACTCCTCAAAGGAAAGGAAATATGAAACTTCTACAATCAACATCTCATGGGAACGTTCAGGAGTCTTACTTCTCAATATAACTGCAATCTGTGTTTTCAATCATGTCAGCGTGAAGAGCTCAGGCTCAAGTCCAGTTTTGTTAGTAACATGGGGACAGATTTTTTGTAATGAGATTTCCAAACAAAATATTCACTCAAGTCCCACTTCACTCTTTTTTGCAACATGAGAAATAAATGCTCATTTTAGTTAGCATTCAACAAAGAAAGAATTGTTAAACTGTTTCTTTAGCATTATGCATGCATGAGTACACGATGTCTGCCACTTTTCAGTGAGAAGAATGTCACAACTTCATTTTAATGGCCTGCATTTTGCTCTCACCTGCACAAATCCAAAATTTATGATGGCCTTTAAACTTCAAAGCCTTACACTAGTGTTGGTAATAATCATGACATGGCATTGCAGAGTACTAACTCTACAGCTGATTTTGTACATGTCAGTTCTGAATTCTTCCTTGGGTGCTCTATGTGTCCAGATTACTTTGTGTATAACCCTAGTATCACTTTTATCTGATGTGCAGGCTCTTCTACAGTTCTTTAAGAGATCCGAAGTTACTTCTACTGCCAGCTGTATTTACCTTTAGTTATGGTCAGCATAAGGTGTTTATGATTCATGTTGGCAAGTTCCATCAGATCTTCACCTAGGTGTCCCTAGCTAGTACAATGTATCTTGGCAAGGGATAGAGTAACATTTGGATAGGCAGGAAGAACTCATCCTTTTGCAGACTGTGGAGAGAAAATTACTCAGGAAATCTTCTGAAAGAATCTGCAGTGCGCTTGTGGGATCTGGAAGGTTGTCTCATTACAACCTAACATATTAAAAACATTACTTCCTATGTTCAAGTTGTTGACTGTGAGGGGAGAAGTTGCCTGAGAGGAGACCATAGATAAGACGGACTGAGTTGTACTCAAAATAATATGGTGGTATGGTTGCTGTCATTTAGTACATTCTGTTTTCTAAGCTCTTGAAAACTTAATTCTGTACTAAGTAGGAAGACCTTTTTCAGGCTAAATGATTATGAAAATGATTATTAAATGATTAGAAACAGTAATTTCTGGGCTGCTTTATTATTATAGTGGTATTGACTATCTGAAGCTGCTCGAATGGTTTCAGCAAATCCCAGAAGCAGCTCTCCATGTGGACGTAAACAATGTGGAATTAAATTATCGTTAGGAGTTATTTATTTGGATGTTGGCCTCATGTTTGCTTTTGGCAATTAAAGTTTATGTATAGTGGGATACTTTAATTACTCCAGAAAAAAATCATTTATGTTCTCTTAGTTGGTTGGTCAGAATTGTTCTCTTCTGAGTCAGGATGTAATGGCACTCAAACATGTGGTTCTCTGTGTATCTTGTAGGAACAATATGTACCGCCAATATTAAAGATCAAAAGATGGAGAAGTTGCTTGTAGATTTAACCACCCTGACAGTTAGTCCATTCTTCACAGATGAACCCCCCCCCAAAAAAAAAAAAAAAAAAAAAAAATCCAAAGCTTTTTCTTTAAAAAAAAAAAAAAAGAGTATTTATTAACATAAACCTATGCTTATAAGGAAATAAAGAAATTAAAAAAAAAAAAAAAAAAACTATAATTGTGCATTCATTCACAATACATGAATGTTTGTGAGTGGCTCTGCTGCTTTATTTAAACTTTGTGATTCTTGTGTTCAAGAAATGCTTGTTTCTCAGTTTAAAAGTGGTAAACCTATTTAAACCTACAGCACAATTTAAAGTGAATCAAGCAATACTGTGTGCTTTTGTCTGTGTTTGTCCAAAACAATGGCTTCATTTTATCGTTATGTTTGTTTGAAACATAAAAATATATATTTTAAAAAGAGTTATTTCCACCCCTATTATGGAAAAATAGTGTATTGTGATGTCTGTATGTCTGCACCATTCTTCCAGGTCCCTTAAAAATTGTTTTCAGGCATCAGGTTGGTTTCAGGCATCATGCTTGGTTGAAGAGCTACTGTAAAATCTATAGCATCTATTACCTTCAAATCCCTTTACAGTTTGTTTATTCTAAAAGGTACTCAATTTTTATGTGCAAAACAGATATTGAGGACAGGAAACGTTATCTTCTATTTGGAGCAGAATATTAAACCATTTCAATGCATGTAATATAGTGGCACCTTTTTATGCAAAACCATCTTCAAGTGCTTTATAAATCTCCTCAAAGATTATAAATCCCTTTTATATAAAAGGGTTTTTATTCCTCATATTTTTAAAACGTGGATGAAACTGAACATTGATTTAAATGTAGAATAAATACACTACCACCTGCATAAGTTTTAGATTAGGTTATAAAATAGATGTATGTTCTAAACAGTTCCAAGAGGAGTCAGGAGAAAAAAGAAATATATATAAATAAATATATAATGAGTGCTAAAGTTGTGGAAACACCTGACAAGTTCTTTGGGGTTTGTTGTATTTATTTATTTTTTAAATATATTTCCAGCCATACAGCTAGTTATAAAAACTGGCCAGCTTTTCATTTCATGGTTAAATAAAATGAACAATGGGTAGTGGTTCCGTATACTGAAGAAAAAGGCTTTCAAGAAAAACAAACAAACAAACATTCCATGTAGAAATAAATCTAAGCAATAAAAAAGGAGCTTTCTCCATAAATATATTTAGAAATCTTTAGATGGTATAAACTATCATACATTTGCTGGGGCTATTATGCCTGCAGTGATTTAAATTCATGTAGAATCTCCCTTACATTATATAAAGACACCAGTGGCAAATGAAGATTTTTCCACTTAGAGTACTGCTGATTTACTGCGTCCCATCTGGAATCACAGTGCTCAGCTGAACCTAGGAGCAGTTTCACCTGGAGATAGTTGATGTGGGTGGGAGTGGGCATAAACAGCTGGAAACAATCTGAAAGTAAGTGATCAGGGGTGAGACATAATTTTGTGGAAGAACTGACTGTCCTTAAGATATATCTGTTGTTGAAAGGGGGATCAGTCTTAGACTGTGATTTGATTTGAAATCTGAAGCAAAATATGTGGAGTTATGTTTTTTCCTCAGTCTGTGGCCCTGTTGGTATGCAGAATGTACCTACCTAGATGGTTCTGACTTGTAGGACTGTAGTGAAGCGCGTTCCTTGGACAGGAGTTTTAATCTGCTATTCAGATTGTTTCCTAAATCCTTGTCCATTAACGGAACAAAATAGTAACTTAATGATTATATATTTATATGTGTGTGTATATATATACACACACACATTTATCTGTGTGTATATGTATATATGTGTGTGTGTATGAGACTATTATTCAAATGACCTATTTCAAGCAGTATTTTACAGTCAAAAATATACTGTACTGCATTCAAAGTATAATCTATATTGACTGTACTGAGTATACTATTCAGGAGAAAAAGAATAATCAACGGAATTAGATCTATTTTTGTGGCATGTTCACTGTTTGAGACTAATTAAAAGCAAACCAAAACAAAGTAAATTCAATAAGGTGTTCCATCTGCTTTCTCTAGAACCTAGTGATGAAATTTTTTCCCAGAATTGTCCATGGCACTTTTGTGTCCATCCCAAATTCATCCATGGCACTTTTGCTTCCATCCTTTCTTCCTTACACAAGTGAATGTAGAATGTATTTTTTATCTAATAAAATTTCAGCATATTTCTATTCATAAAACATATTTTCAGCCACTACATAACACTAACCTACTTCATTTTATACTTCATCCTTTGTAGATTCTTAACTGTGGAGAAAATATTCAGAAAGGGGGGTGGGGGGGAGCTGTGTGAAAGCATTTTTGCATGCATATGGCCTAATATTTTTAAAAGAGAAGGCAGATTTTTTGCATATAAGGAACTGTTTGCAGTAGAAGTATTGGTTGCTGGTTTTTTTGTTTTGTTTTGTTTTGTGTTTTTTTTTTTTTCCCTGTCTCTATTATTTCTGTAGTATGCTCTCTATTCTGCAGCCCTCAGAGCAGATTAATACATTAATTTTAGTGGAAGCTGAATCAGCTGTAATGTGACATCAGAATTACAGGCTGTGCACTGTAATTCCTCTTCATTGTGGGGGGAAAAAAAAAAACGGTTTTAATTAAGAAAACAGATTTTTTTGTTTGTAAAAAATACTAATATTTGGAAGAGGTGTAAATTTGTTCTGGTTTTTCAATAAACTGAAGAATATTTAAAAGGTGAAATTTAAATGCCATTCTAAGTTGTGCAAGTGTAAGTGGTCATTTTTATGGTAAAAAAAAATACATTAATGTAAAATAGTTGCAGATATTGTACATATTTTCTGTAATATATGTATATTTGGTTTTAAGGTGGGTGGAGAATTATAAAAATGAAGCACTTTAATTCCTGTTGAGTACTTAAAACAAGAAAAGAAATTTGTATCCTGTAAAATAAAAACATCATTAAATAATTATTGCGGGCTAGTTATTTTTGTTGTTGTCTGGTTCGGTTTTCCTTGGGTGGGGAGAGGGAGCTTTGTTTTTGCAACAATTAGCACCTGGCTAATTAGGCACCTGCAGCCAGGGAGCAGCTTCCAGCAGAAAGCAGAAGCAGAGGACAGCCCAATAGGGCTGAGAGCAAATGGGCCCAAACTCAGCAAAACACATCAAAGGGGGGTCTTTGGGGGTCTGCCCCACACACCTCCAGGTGCTGCTCTAGCCCCTGGGACCCCCGGGGTTATGGGGCTGGGGACATCTGGATACTTCTCCATTAATGTGTCACAGCGGGGAGGATGAAATTGAGAACAAAGTGTGCAACTGTGGAAGAAACAAAACCTACGGGGCTTGGGGTGAATGTGTGCCAGAAGCTGCCCATACGTAAGAAAGTGCTGCTGCCATGGGATCAGCACAACACACTTCCCTCTTGCCCCAAACCGCACTCTCCAGAAGATTTTTGGGAAGTCACTTGGTTCACACCATGCTTCAGGTTCTTATTTGTAACAGAAGGACTCTCAGTTTCTAAAGTAGGGGGGTTATGAGGAGAAGAGGGTGGTGAAGCGGGAGGAGAGTGGGGGGTGGTGGCCCCTCTTCTCCATCATGAGGGGGTTGAGGGGAAAAGCGAGGGGAAGTGGCAACATTGGGGTGTGGTTGGGCCTCGGGATGCAGGACCTATACCTCCTGCCAGGAATAAATGTCTCAGGAGAGCAAAGGGTGCAGTCGTGAGGTGTTTGGACTAGAGGGAATGGCCTCAAGTTGTACCAGGGGAGGTTCAGGCTGGCAATGAAGAGACATTTCTCCTCAGAAAGAGCAGTCAGGCATTGGGACGGGTTGCCCATGGAGGTGCTGGAGTCACCGTCCCTGGGGGTGTTCAATAAAAGCTTGGATGTGGAGCTTAGGGACATGGTTTAGTGGGTGACATTGGTGGTAGGGGGATGGTTGGGCCAGATGATCTTGGAGGTCTTTTCCAGCCTTAATTTTGCAATGATGCTATGAAGATAAAGTGACAGAAGCATGGATCTGTGAGAGCTGCTCCTCCTACTTGGGCTCTTCCCAGGGTGAAGTTGCTCTGACAGCAGCACCCTGTAGCTGTACCCGCACCCAGGGATGCACTGCTGTGTTGGTGTGAAGGCCCTCACCCAAACGGGCGCAAGTTTCTGGAGACTGAGGCTAAAAAGAAATGAGATATGCAGGGCTTCCACGCACTATGGTGCATGGTAAACATAGTGGATGCACTATGTTTAGTGCATCCATGCACTAAACAACAAAAGTGATGGGAACCAGGGACCTGGATGGTAAAGCATTAGCTCAAGCTGCTCAGGACAGCTCTCATCTTGTACCCACTCCGAGCTAACACAGGAGCACAACTCTCCACAGGGGAGTCGGTGTTTGAGAGGAGTTTGGAAGGACTCCTGCAAAAAGGACAAAGCAATGAGCAGGGATTGGCACAGGGATCTGAGCACTGCTGTTGTCCCTGAACAGCCAGAGGTGCTGGTAGAGCAGCACCTGAAAAATATAAGGGGTGGTTGAAGCATTGCAACCATCTTTAGGGGGTGACTGGCTTCAGTCCACATCCACATTCAGCCCTCCCAAGTGGATTACAGCAGCTGAGCTGCTTTGGCCCCTGGTGCCTTCATGCTGGGTGCAGTGAGCATTTGGCTCAGTTTTTCCTTGCTGTAACACAAGAGAAAGACCCTGATGGTGGGGATGAAGGAGCTCTGGAGCAGATGGCATCACAACGGCATGGACACGCTCCTCCTCCTCTTCCTCCGCAGAGCTTTTTGGGGCAGATGAACACTCCTTGACCAGGAGAACTGGAGGTAAAGTCAGAATCATAGAATGGCCTGGGTTGAAAAGGACCTTAAAGATCATCTAGTTTCAACCCCCCTGCTCCAGGCAGGGTTGTCAACCACTAGAGCAGGCTGCCCAGAGACGCATCCAGCCTGGCCTTGAATGCCTCCAGGGATGGGGCATCCACAACCTCCCTGGGCAACCTGTTCCAGTGCCTCACCACCCTCTGAGTGAAAAACTTTCTCCTAACTTCCAACCAAAATTTCCCGTCTTAGTTTAAAACCATTCCCCCTTGTCCTAGCACTACCAACACATGTAAAGAGGCATTGCTCCTCCCGATTATATGCTCCCTTTGAGTACTGGAAGGCCTCAATGAGGTCTCCCAGGAGCCTTCTCCAAGCTAAACAAGCCCAGTTCCCTCAACCTTTCTGCATAGGAGAGGTGCTCCAGCCCTCTGATCATCTTAGTGGCCCTCCTCTGGACCCATTCCAACTGCACCACATCCTTCTTGTGCTGGGGGCCCCAGGCCTGCACACAGTATTCCAGGTGGGTTCTCACAAGAGCAGAGCAAAGGTGGACAATCACCGCCCTCTCCTTGCTTGCCACCCCTTTTTTAACGCAGCCCAGGACATAGTTGGCCTTCTGGGCTGCAAGCGCACACTGCCGGCTCATGTCCAGCTTCTCATCCATCAGGACCCCCAAGTCCTTCTCCACAGGGATGCTCTTGAGTTCTTCTTCATCCAGTCTATATAACTACCTGGGATTGCCCCAGCTCAAGTTCCGCACCTTGCACTTGGCCTTGCTGAACCTCTTTAGGGTCTCATGGGCCCACTTCTCCAGCTTGTCCAGGTTCCTCTGGATGGCATCCCTTCCCTCTACTGCTTTGACTGCACTGCTCAGCTTGGTGTTATCTGCAAACTTGCTGAGGGTGCACTCGATTCCGTCATCTATGTCTTTGAGAAAGATGTTGAAGAGCACCAGTCCCAAGACCGACCCCTGAGGGACCAACCTCCACCCAGACGTAGACCCGTTGACCACAATCCTTTGGCTGCGACCAGACAACCAATTCTTTAGCCACCTATCAGTCCATCCTTCAAATTCATACCTCTCCAACTGAGAGAGAAGAATGTGCTGAGAGACCATATCAAAGGTTTTGCTCAAGTCCAGGTAGATGATATCCATCACCCTTCCTTTGTCCACCGATGCCATCACTCCAGCATAGAAGGCCACCAGATTGGTCAGGCAAGATCTGCCTTTGGTGAAGCCGTGCTAGCTGTCTGGGATCACCTCTTTGTCTCGTGCATGCCTTAGCATGTCTTCCAGGAGGGTCTGCTCCATGATCTCCCCAGGCACAGAGATCCCTGGGTCTTCCTTTCTCCCTTTCTTCAAAATGGGAATAATGTTTCCCTTTTTCCATGACTGGGGACTTCACCTGACAGCCATGATTTTTCAAATACGATGAAGTGTGGCTAGGAACCACATCAAAAATGTCTCTCAGCACTCTGGTATGTATACCATCTGGCCCCATGGACTTGTACACATCCAGTTTCTTTAGGTGGTCCCAGACTTCTTCCACTGTCACAGTGGGATGGAATCCACTCCTCTCACCCTCTCCTCGAGGTTCAGGGTCCTGACAGACATAGGAAACGTGGCCACCAGTGTAGACTGAGGCAAAGCACTTATTGAGTACCTCAGCTTTTTCCATATCAGAAGAAGCCAGCTCTCCCATCTTGTTTATCAGATGGAGAACACTCTCCTTAGCCTGTCTCCTCCTGCCTACGTATCTGTAGAACCCCTTCTTGTTATTCTTCACAACCCTTGCCAAGTTCAGCTCTGTCTGTGCCTTGGCTTTCCTGATCCCATCTCGATATATCCGGACGACAACCTTGTATTCCTCCCAGGCTACACAATCCTGCTTCCACTTCCTTTGCATTTCCCTCTTACCCCCCAGATTAAGCTGCCAGTCCTTGCTCAGCTATGCTGGTCGCCTGCCTTCTCTGCTCGATTTCTTCCACTGGGGGATGGAGAGCTCTTGCACTCTCAGAAGGCCATCCTTAAAGAGCTGCCAGTTCTGTTCCGTTCCTATGCCCTCAAGGACAGTTTCCCAGGGGATCCCAGCCAGTAATTCCTTGAGTGGTACTGAGGCTTTCCCTCAAACAGGCAAACCATCACCACTCAGTCTCTGAAAACCTATAGTGAAAATTCTTCTGTGCAGACAAGGCCTAAGAGCTACATTTAATTTTGTATTTGATTAAGAAGACAATACTTCTGAAATGGAGGTTTCCATGAAAAGTACAAGCAAGCTCACTCTCTTGCTGGATAAACTCCATCCATACTTATCAGGAAGTGGTAAAATGCCTCTTTGTAATGGAAATGATTGTGCTTTTTGATCTGTTTTTTTTTTTTTTTTTTTTTTTTTTTCACTTCCCTCTCTTTTAGCAGGAAGGTTCAGATTACTTTAATTAAATGGTTCTTGGGAGTTCATTGTGGTGTGAAAATGGGGTAAATTCTTCCACCCTCTGGGCAGAACACCTTGTGCCTAAACTTCCACTCAGCAACAAATCCATGGTTTTCTACCTAGATTCCTGGAATGGTGCTTTAAGTTATTTTTATAAAGTCATAAGTAATGGAAGGATGTTTTTTTTAATTTTATATGGCATCAAGAATGGTCTGTTGTGTTGTTTTTCTGGCCAGCTTATTAAATAAATGGAATGTTTGCACAAACGGTTGTTGACTTTGATGGCTCTTCCAGGCAAAGAAAGCAGGGGATAGCAAGATGACTTTTTCAATGGGCCAGAAGAAGGCACCTTGATAATCCCAGCTGTGATTCATTTTAGTCTTTTGAGTTTTGAAGGCAGATTCTTCTCTGGAAGCAGGGTATGGGGCTATTTCATGTGCAATTTTTGCATGTTAAACATATCAGGAAGACATGCTTAAAAATAAGGAATGAATTAGGACCAACGCTACCAGTGTTTGCACAAGTGACTGACTCTGTGTGTTCTGGAAAGCCAGGAGTACAGGTTCCTGAGCTGTTCAGCAGTATAGCTCTTCATATTGACGCACAGGAATAGCATTATTTTCAAGACTGTCTATAAGAAGGTCTGATCCTGGCGTGGAGAGAATAAAGACATATACGAGCACGGCTTTGCAAGACTGAAACCAAATGTACGTGTTCTTTCTCATGGGTCTTGTTCTCAGTGTTGATGTGCATTGTTACATTAATTAAAAAATTAAAAGGTCCAGGGCACTTTTTTTTTTTTTTTTTTTTTTTTTTCCCTCCCTTGGGCTATTTCTTTGTCATCTGTGCATGATGATAGAGGTAAATGATAATGTCTCCATCTCCAGCTTGAGGCTTCAGTGGGAGCTGGCTGGGGCATGCAGCAACAAACCTGCCACCTAGGCAGCACTGCTCCTTCCTTTGTGCTCCCGCGGGTGTGAATTGCTGGATGTGGTGACTCTGGACAAATGCTTCCTTTAGTGGTACCTTGAGGTGCCTGGGTGTTGGAAAGACGATCTCGGAGAAGCTGTAGGCCATATGCAAAAGCATTTTGGTGTTTTAGTGAAACTGCTTCCAGTGAGGGGGATTCTTGTCCCAGCACCATCAGTGCATTTAATCCAAACTATCAAAACACAGGATTTGTAAGTTCCTGCGTGGTACAGCCAGGCTGTTGCAGAGCAGTGTGTGGTGGGGGCAGAGCAGGTCAGCCTGGCAGACATTGCTCCTGTCAGCGTGGAGCAGCCATCTCACCTCAGCACTTCCTCACCACAGGCAGGTGCCCTCTGTCAGCGCTGCCATCAGGGGCACCCCGAGACCCTTGTGATGCCACCACAGAGTCACCGTCACCCTGTGACCTCACAAAGGGTGGCAGGCCATAAAAGCCCCGAGCGTCGCGCCTGAGTCCAGTCCGGCTGCTGGTACTCGAGATTTCGAGGTCCCATTGCTGGAAGGAGAGAGGCGGAGGTGTAGCTGGAAGCTCACGCAAAGCCCTTTTTGTTGCACACGATCCATCAAACTCCTTCGGTAAGGTTATCAAATATCTATACGGATATGTACCTCATCTGTCCTAAGTGTAGTCTTGTGAAGCATAACCTATCATGAGCATATTTGCCACTCCAATAGCAATGTTTGTAATCCATACTAAGAATATTCACTGCTACAGTACTGTAGACAACCTGGTTGAACCTAGCAAGCTAATGTATAGTTGCTGATAGACTATTTTCTGCCTGGTTCTGTCTGTAGTGGTCCTGCTGGTGGAACGCGGCACGTCGAGGTCCAGCCAGCGACACGAGAGGACGCCCTGAGGTCCCGTCAGTGACCATCAAGGGAGGTGCTGAGGACCGCAGGCTGCTGAGAAGCGCCTGGCACCAGGAGAGATCCCAGGGGACGACCATCCCCACGCCAGGGCGGCTGCAAGCAGCATGAACCGGTCCCAGCAGGAGCAGCCAGAGGAGGCCCCCGGGGACGAGACGTGCCCCATCTGCCTGGGCCAGATGACCGACCCGGCTCGCGTCGCACCGTGCAGGCACTCCTTCTGCCGGGAGTGCATCCACGTCTGGGCTGCCGGCAGACTCCGCTGCCCAATGTGCCGCGGGCCCATCGTGGCCATCGTGCGCGTGGTGCCGCCCGCTCAGCGGGACGCCTTATCCCGCTGGCTCCGCAGAAGATCGGAGCACAATGCGGAGCTGGGGCGGCGGCAGCGCCAGAGGAACCCCTCCAGATATCGGTCCCGCAGCGTCTCGCCCAGGCGCCCGGAGCGCAGCCCCGCCATGGAGCAACAACTTCGCCGAAGCTTTTCTTGGCACTCGGGGGACGATGGGCGCGGACTGCTACGGTCCCGGGAGGACGACAACATCGGCGACATGCGCTGGATTCGAAGGGCCCAGCTGGAGGAACCGGGGTCTGGCGACCACGCGGGCCGCGAGGCCAGGCCCGAGGACTGAGAGGGGCCTCACTTGGGGATGGGCTGGGGGTGGCAGCCACAATTACCCCAGTATTAAATTGACTTTTCCACCCCACAAAGCCTCTGTCTGCACTTATTCCTGCATTGGTTAGGGGAAGGGGGGGTGAACGCAGCCCACTCTGGCTGCCCGCTGCCTGTGCCACACATTGTTTCGGGTGGGGATGTCTGCTCTTGATGGGGAACGGCTGCAGGTGGAGGGTCCCCAAGGGACACTTGGGGATGAGAAGTCATTTGGCAGCCTGTTCCAGTGCTCTGGCACCCTGGGCCACCAGCTGGGCCACCTTTTGGGAGGGAGAAGCCCTCATACCCTCTCGACCATACTCAGTGTCTTCATAGGAACCAACCTCTCACCAACCCTCGTGTCCTTCCTGCACAATGGTATGTCATCCTCAGCCTTCACCGAGACACAAGACTGCAAGGTCTTGCTAGCACATTCCTCACCCACAAGAACTGGCATGTTACTCCAGGCTCCTTTCTGGTGCCCTCAGTTCCACTCCTGCCCCCTCCATACCTAGTTAAAAGCTCTGTCCATGAACCCTGCCAACTGCCATCCTAAAACCCTTTTCTGCCAGTGAAAAGACCTATTCCTGTCTGTTGTCAGCAGGCTTGGTCTCATGTAAATTGACTGAAGGTCAAAACAAAACAAAACAAAACAGAACCCTGCCCATTACACCAGGCTTGGAGCCAATTATTAACCCGCTGGCTCATCACGTCCAGTCCCTCATTATTTCCTATAACTGGAGGGATAGAGGAGAACATGACTTGTGCTCCCAAACCCTTGACCAGTCTCCCCAAGGCTCTGAAGTCCTTCTTGATAGTCCTTAGAGGAGTTCTTCCTATTTCGTTACTGCCTACCTGAAACTACAAAAGAGGACAATAATGCGATGATACTTGCAAGTGTGCTATGTAACTGTATCCAATCTGAATAAACTCTTCAGGCGAGCAGTTGTATACTGCACGGTGTCAGGTCTGAACTGGTGTAGTGGCTTTAAGTGGCAAGGTTTTGGTAGCAGGAGGCCATAGGGCCCCCCTTCTCCCTGCGAAAAAGAAGCTCGTTTCATTGACTGCTGAAATAGGAGCTTGTGAGAGGCACCAGACTGCCTGTCATCACTCACCCGTCTCCAGAGACTGTTACCCACACCGTGGCACACCGTGGCACAACTGGATAGCAGCATATACACATCTCCCCAGCCTCTCAAGTCTCAAGTCTTAATCCTTACTTTCTGAAATCTTATATTATTTTCTTCTCCTTTGATTATCATTACTTCCCCCTGCCCTGTTCAAGCCCTACTTAGCTAACTAGTAAGAGGTGAGGTGTTTGTAAACACATGCAGCCTTATCAAGCAAAGAACAGCAAGGTGGCCAGATGCTCCCTGTCCGTGTGTGAATGCAGACCTCCCTCTTCCCCTGCCTTTGCTGCTGCGCACCCAAGGCACATGGCTACTGCCTCTGATTTCTACCCAGGCAAGGGCCAGGACCCTTCATGGTCAGGAAAACATGTCACCAAACCCCTCCTGCCACACACCCGGGGAACCTCACAGCTGCTGCACAGTACCTGTAACTCATACCACAAACACTACTGCTCTCTGTCCTCTCCTGGCCCTTCTTTTATTCTTTAGCAAATATTTTGCCTGATTTTCCTTTCTAGGGGGAGTTGGCAGGGGGAATAACCTTCTAATGAAAAACAAAACACACACACACACACAATGGGAACTAGGTGCTTGAAAGCTGTCTGTCTTTTTTATGTAGTATTTTTCCTCTGGTATGGCGGAGCAGCAGAGAACGGCCATCTCATAACTTCCTTTGGATTTCAGCTTCAAATGCATTGTGTCTTGGCCTCCTATCAACAAGAAGGAAAAAACAAAATCTCCCCCTCCTTCCCATACTACCCCTTCTGATGGCATACATGCAGCCCGGTGGTTTCCCTTCAGACAGACCCAACAGTCCAGCCGTGACCACAGGGTGGGCTTCTTCCAGAGGCTGGTGAAGACCTCCATCATATGCACGCAGCAATGCCTAAGACATTTGTGCAAGTTCAGCAAACCATTACTTGGTCTGCATCCTGGGGGGTTTATAGCAATCAATAGCCACAGGTGGTATTTTCCCCTTTCCCCACCTGGGTGTGCTTGGGTCATTGAGCTTTCCCTTAAACTTGCTGAGAGTCTGTCAATCCCATCCAAAGTGTCTGGATGGAAGTCCCAGTCCTGGGAATTCTGAAATTTCTTCAGTGGGAACAGCAGCTCCTCCCCTGACTGTTAAAGCACGCTGCCTCCTGACAGGGCTGGGACGCTGCTATCAGATTATACACAACCAACAGAGGAACCAGTTCAAACCCGCTACATCCCACCCCTCACCTCTGTGAAAAGCATATTTAAGAATAATCACAATATACTCTCACTTTACAACCATCAAAATCTTCACAAACTTGCCTAACATCCAAAAGAGAAAAAATTCCCCACACCAACAATATTGTGTAGCAAATTAGAAAGCAGGTCTTCTTTATTAACAGCGCCGGGGATGTGGGGGATAATGCCAGGATGCCCCTGGCTCCCAGGGGCAGATCCAGGCCGCGGGCCACCCTCCTGGCCTGGACCCCAGCCTGGCAGACATTGCTCCTGTCAGCGTGGAGCAGCCATCTCACCTCAGCACCTTCCTCACCACAGGCAGGTGCCCTCTGTCAGCGCTGCCATCAGGGGCACCCCGAGACCCTTGTGATGCCACCACAGAGTCACCGTCACCCTGTGACCTCACAAAGGGTGGCAGGCCATAAAAGCCCCGAGCGTCGCGCCTGAGTCCAGTCCGGCTGCTGGTACTCGAGATTTCGAGGTCCCATTGCTGGAAGGAGAGAGGCGGAGGTGTAGCTGGAAGCTCACGCAAAGCCCTTTTTGTTGCACACGATCCATCAAACTCCTTCGGTAAGGTTATCAAATATCTATACGGATATGTACCTCATCTGTCCTAAGTGTAGTCTTGTGAAGCATAACCTATCATGAGCATATTTGCCACTCCAATAGCAATGTTTGTAATCCATACTAAGAATATTCACTGCTACAGTACTGTAGACAACCTGGTTGAACCTAGCAAGCTAATGTATAGTTGCTGATAGACTATTTTCTGCCTGGTTCTGTCTGTAGTGGTCCTGCTGGTGGAACGCGGCACGTCGAGGTCCAGCCAGCGACACGAGAGGACGCCCTGAGGTCCCGTCAGTGACCATCAAGGGAGGTGCTGAGGACCGCAGGCTGCTGAGAAGTGCCTGGCACCAGGAGAGATCCCAGGGGACGACCATCCCCACGCCAGGGCGGCTGCAAGCAGCATGAACCGGTCCCAGCAGGAGCAGCCAGAGGAGGCCCCCGGGGACGAGACGTGCCCCATCTGCCTGGGCCAGATGACCGACCCGGCTCGCGTCGCACCGTGCAGGCACTCCTTCTGCCGGGAGTGCATCCACGTCTGGGCTGCCGGCAGACTCCGCTGCCCAATGTGCCGCGGGCCCATCGTGGCCATCGTGCGCGTGGTGCCGCCCGCTCAGCGGGACGCCTTATCCCGCTGGCTCCGCAGAAGATCGGAGCACAATGCGGAGCTGGGGCGGCGGCAGCGCCAGAGGAACCCCTCCAGATATCGGTCCCGCAGCGTCTCGCCCAGGCGCCCGGAGCGCAGCCCCGCCATGGAGCAACAACTTCGCCGAAGCTTTTCTTGGCACTCGGGGGACGATGGGCGCGGACTGCTACGGTCCCGGGAGGACGACAACATCGGCGACATGCGCTGGATTCGAAGGGCCCAGCTGGAGGAACCGGGGTCTGGCGACCACGCGGGCCGCGAGGCCAGGCCCGAGGACTGAGAGGGGCCTCACTTGGGGATGGGCTGGGGGTGGCAGCCACAATTACCCCAGTATTAAATTGACTTTTCCACCCCACAAAGCCTCTGTCTGCACTTATTCCTGCATTGGTTAGGGGAAGGGGGGGTGAACGCAGCCCACTCTGGCTGCCCGCTGCCTGTGCCACACATTGTTTCGGGTGGGGATGTCTGCTCTTGATGGGGAACGGCTGCAGGTGGAGGGTCCCCAAGGGACACTTGGGGATGAGAAGTCATTTGGCAGCCTGTTCCAGTGCTCTGGCACCCTGGGCCACCAGCTGGGCCACCTTTTGGGAGGGAGAAGCCCTCATACCCTCTCGACCATACTCAGTGTCTTCATAGGAACCAACCTCTCACCAACCCTCGTGTCCTTCCTGCACAATGGTATGTCATCCTCAGCCTTCACCGAGACACAAGACTGCAAGGTCTTGCTAGCACATTCCTCACCCACAAGAACTGGCATGTTACTCCAGGCTCCTTTCTGGTGCCCTCAGTTCCACTCCTGCCCCCTCCATACCTAGTTAAAAGCTCTGTCCATGAACCCTGCCAACTGCCATCCTAAAACCCTTTTCTGCCAGTGAAAAGACCTATTCCTGTCTGTTGTCAGCAGGCTTGGTCTCATGTAAATTGACTGAAGGTCAAAACAAAACAAAACAAAACAAAACAGAACCCTGCCCATTACACCAGGCTTGGAGCCAATTATTAACCCGCTGGCTCATCACGTCCAGTCCCTCATTATTTCCTATAACTGGAGGGATAGAGGAGAACATGACTTGTGCTCCCAAACCCTTGACCAGTCTCCCCAAGGCTCTGAAGTCCTTCTTGATAGTCCTTAGAGGAGTTCTTCCTATTTCGTTACTGCCTACCTGAAACTACAAAAGAGGACAATAATGCGATGATACTTGCAAGTGTGCTATGTAACTGTATCCAATCTGAATAAACTCTTCAGGCGAGCAGTTGTATACTGCACGGTGTCAGGTCTGAACTGGTGTAGTGGCTTTAAGTGGCAAGGTTTTGGTAGCAGGAGGCCATAGGGCCCCCCTTCTCCCTGCGAAAAAGAAGCTCGTTTCATTGACTGCTGAAATAGGAGCTTGTGAGAGGCACCAGACTGCCTGTCATCACTCACCCGTCTCCAGAGACTGTTACCCACACCGTGGCACACCGTGGCACAACTGGATAGCAGCATATACACATCTCCCCAGCCTCTCAAGTCTCAAGTCTTAATCCTTACTTTCTGAAATCTTATATTATTTTCTTCTCCTTTGATTATCATTACTTCCCCCTGCCCTGTTCAAGCCCTACTTAGCTAACTAGTAAGAGGTGAGGTGTTTGTAAACACATGCAGCCTTATCAAGCAAAGAACAGCAAGGTGGCCAGATGCTCCCTGTCCGTGTGTGAATGCAGAGCTCCCTCTTCCCCTGCCTTTGCTGCTGCGCACCCAAGGCACATGGCTACTGCCTCTGATTTCTACCCAGGCAAGGGCCAGGACCCTTCATGGTCAGGAAAACATGTCACCAAACCCCTCCTGCCACACACCCGGGGAACCTCACAGCTGCTGCACAGTACCTGTAACTCATACCACAAACACTACTGCTCTCTGTCCTCTCCTGGCCCTTCTTTTATTCTTTAGCAAATATTTTGCCTGATTTTCCTTTCTAGGGGGAGTTGGCAGGGGGAATAACCTTCTAATGAAAAACAAAACACACACACACACACAATGGGAACTAGGTGCTTGAAAGCTGTCTGTCTTTTTTATGTAGTATTTTTCCTCTGGTATGGCGGAGCAGCAGAGAACGGCCATCTCATAACTTCCTTTGGATTTCAGCTTCAAATGCATTGTGTCTTGGCCTCCTATCAACAAGAAGGAAAAAACAAAATCTCCCCCTCCTTCCCATACTACCCCTTCTGATGGCATACATGCAGCCCGGTGGTTTCCCTTCAGACAGACCCAACAGTCCAGCCGTGACCACAGGGTGGGCTTCTTCCAGAGGCTGGTGAAGACCTCCATCATATGCACGCAGCAATGCCTAAGACATTTGTGCAAGTTCAGCAAACCATTACTTGGTCTGCATCCTGGGGGGTTTATAGCAATCAATAGCCACAGGTGGTATTTTCCCCTTTCCCCACCTGGGTGTGCTTGGGTCATTGAGCTTTCCCTTAAACTTGCTGAGAGTCTGTCAATCCCATCCAAAGTGTCTGGATGGAAGTCCCAGTCCTGGGAATTCTGAAATTTCTTCAGTGGGAACAGCAGCTCCTCCCCTGACTGTTAAAGCACGCTGCCTCCTGACAGGGCTGGGACGCTGCTATCAGATTATACACAACCAACAGAGGAACCAGTTCAAACCCGCTACATCCCACCCCTCACCTCTGTGAAAAGCATATTTAAGAATAATCACAATATACTCTCACTTTACAACCATCAAAATCTTCACAAACTTGCCTAACATCCAAAAGAGAAAAAATTCCCCACACCAACAATATTGTGTAGCAAATTAGAAAGCAGGTCTTCTTTATTAACAGCGCCGGGGATGTGGGGGATAATGCCAGGATGCCCCTGGCTCCCAGGGGCAGATCCAGGCCGCGGGCCACCCTCCTGGCCTGGACCCCAGCCTGGCAGACATTGCTCCTGTCAGCGTGGAGCAGCCATCTCACCTCAGCACCTTCCTCACCACAGGCAGGTGCCCTCTGTCAGCGCTGCCATCAGGGGCACCCCGAGACCCTTGTGATGCCACCACAGAGTCACCGTCACCCTGTGACCTCACAAAGGGTGGCAGGCCATAAAAGCCCCGAGCGTCGCGCCTGAGTCCAGTCCGGCTGCTGGTACTCGAGATTTCGAGGTCCCATTGCTGGAAGGAGAGAGGCGGAGGTGTAGCTGGAAGCTCACGCAAAGCCCTTTTTGTTGCACACGATCCATCAAACTCCTTCGGTAAGGTTATCAAATATCTATACGGATATGTACCTCATCTGTCCTAAGTGTAGTCTTGTGAAGCATAACCTATCATGAGCATATTTGCCACTCCAATAGCAATGTTTGTAATCCATACTAAGAATATTCACTGCTACAGTACTGTAGACAACCTGGTTGAACCTAGCAAGCTAATGTATAGTTGCTGATAGACTATTTTCTGCCTGGTTCTGTCTGTAGTGGTCCTGCTGGTGGAACGCGGCACGTCGAGGTCCAGCCAGCGACACGAGAGGACGCCCTGAGGTCCCGTCAGTGACCATCAAGGGAGGTGCTGAGGACCGCAGGCTGCTGAGAAGTGCCTGGCACCAGGAGAGATCCCAGGGGACGACCATCCCCACGCCAGGGCGGCTGCAAGCAGCATGAACCGGTCCCAGCAGGAGCAGCCAGAGGAGGCCCCCGGGGACGAGACGTGCCCCATCTGCCTGGGCCAGATGACCGACCCGGCTCGCGTCGCACCGTGCAGGCACTCCTTCTGCCGGGAGTGCATCCACGTCTGGGCTGCCGGCAGACTCCGCTGCCCAATGTGCCGCGGGCCCATCGTGGCCATCGTGCGCGTGGTGCCGCCCGCTCAGCGGGACGCCTTATCCCGCTGGCTCCGCAGAAGATCGGAGCACAATGCGGAGCTGGGGCGGCGGCAGCGCCAGAGGAACCCCTCCAGATATCGGTCCCGCAGCGTCTCGCCCAGGCGCCCGGAGCGCAGCCCCGCCATGGAGCAACAACTTCGCCGAAGCTTTTCTTGGCACTCGGGGGACGATGGGCGCGGACTGCTACGGTCCCGGGAGGACGACAACATCGGCGACATGCGCTGGATTCGAAGGGCCCAGCTGGAGGAACCGGGGTCTGGCGACCACGCGGGCCGCGAGGCCAGGCCCGAGGACTGAGAGGGGCCTCACTTGGGGATGGGCTGGGGGTGGCAGCCACAATTACCCCAGTATTAAATTGACTTTTCCACCCCACAAAGCCTCTGTCTGCACTTATTCCTGCATTGGTTAGGGGAAGGGGGGGTGAACGCAGCCCACTCTGGCTGCCCGCTGCCTGTGCCACACATTGTTTCGGGTGGGGATGTCTGCTCTTGATGGGGAACGGCTGCAGGTGGAGGGTCCCCAAGGGACACTTGGGGATGAGAAGTCATTTGGCAGCCTGTTCCAGTGCTCTGGCACCCTGGGCCACCAGCTGGGCCACCTTTTGGGAGGGAGAAGCCCTCATACCCTCTCGACCATACTCAGTGTCTTCATAGGAACCAACCTCTCACCAACCCTCGTGTCCTTCCTGCACAATGGTATGTCATCCTCAGCCTTCACCGAGACACAAGACTGCAAGGTCTTGCTAGCACATTCCTCACCCACAAGAACTGGCATGTTACTCCAGGCTCCTTTCTGGTGCCCTCAGTTCCACTCCTGCCCCCTCCATACCTAGTTAAAAGCTCTGTCCATGAACCCTGCCAACTGCCATCCTAAAACCCTTTTCTGCCAGTGAAAAGACCTATTCCTGTCTGTTGTCAGCAGGCTTGGTCTCATGTAAATTGACTGAAGGTCAAAACAAAACAAAACAAAACAAAACAGAACCCTGCCCATTACACCAGGCTTGGAGCCAATTATTAACCCGCTGGCTCATCACGTCCAGTCCCTCATTATTTCCTATAACTGGAGGGATAGAGGAGAACATGACTTGTGCTCCCAAACCCTTGACCAGTCTCCCCAAGGCTCTGAAGTCCTTCTTGATAGTCCTTAGAGGAGTTCTTCCTATTTCGTTACTGCCTACCTGAAACTACAAAAGAGGACAATAATGCGATGATACTTGCAAGTGTGCTATGTAACTGTATCCAATCTGAATAAACTCTTCAGGCGAGCAGTTGTATACTGCACGGTGTCAGGTCTGAACTGGTGTAGTGGCTTTAAGTGGCAAGGTTTTGGTAGCAGGAGGCCATAGGGCCCCCCTTCTCCCTGCGAAAAAGAAGCTCGTTTCATTGACTGCTGAAATAGGAGCTTGTGAGAGGCACCAGACTGCCTGTCATCACTCACCCGTCTCCAGAGACTGTTACCCACACCGTGGCACACCGTGGCACAACTGGATAGCAGCATATACACATCTCCCCAGCCTCTCAAGTCTCAAGTCTTAATCCTTACTTTCTGAAATCTTATATTATTTTCTTCTCCTTTGATTATCATTACTTCCCCCTGCCCTGTTCAAGCCCTACTTAGCTAACTAGTAAGAGGTGAGGTGTTTGTAAACACATGCAGCCTTATCAAGCAAAGAACAGCAAGGTGGCCAGATGCTCCCTGTCCGTGTGTGAATGCAGAGCTCCCTCTTCCCCTGCCTTTGCTGCTGCGCACCCAAGGCACATGGCTACTGCCTCTGATTTCTACCCAGGCAAGGGCCAGGACCCTTCATGGTCAGGAAAACATGTCACCAAACCCCTCCTGCCACACACCCGGGGAACCTCACAGCTGCTGCACAGTACCTGTAACTCATACCACAAACACTACTGCTCTCTGTCCTCTCCTGGCCCTTCTTTTATTCTTTAGCAAATATTTTGCCTGATTTTCCTTTCTAGGGGGAGTTGGCAGGGGGAATAACCTTCTAATGAAAAACAAAACACACACACACACACAATGGGAACTAGGTGCTTGAAAGCTGTCTGTCTTTTTTATGTAGTATTTTTCCTCTGGTATGGCGGAGCAGCAGAGAACGGCCATCTCATAACTTCCTTTGGATTTCAGCTTCAAATGCATTGTGTCTTGGCCTCCTATCAACAAGAAGGAAAAAACAAAATCTCCCCCTCCTTCCCATACTACCCCTTCTGATGGCATACATGCAGCCCGGTGGTTTCCCTTCAGACAGACCCAACAGTCCAGCCGTGACCACAGGGTGGGCTTCTTCCAGAGGCTGGTGAAGACCTCCATCATATGCACGCAGCAATGCCTAAGACATTTGTGCAAGTTCAGCAAACCATTACTTGGTCTGCATCCTGGGGGGTTTATAGCAATCAATAGCCACAGGTGGTATTTTCCCCTTTCCCCACCTGGGTGTGCTTGGGTCATTGAGCTTTCCCTTAAACTTGCTGAGAGTCTGTCAATCCCATCCAAAGTGTCTGGATGGAAGTCCCAGTCCTGGGAATTCTGAAATTTCTTCAGTGGGAACAGCAGCTCCTCCCCTGACTGTTAAAGCACGCTGCCTCCTGACAGGGCTGGGACGCTGCTATCAGATTATACACAACCAACAGAGGAACCAGTTCAAACCCGCTACATCCCACCCCTCACCTCTGTGAAAAGCATATTTAAGAATAATCACAATATACTCTCACTTTACAACCATCAAAATCTTCACAAACTTGCCTAACATCCAAAAGAGAAAAAATTCCCCACACCAACAATATTGTGTAGCAAATTAGAAAGCAGGTCTTCTTTATTAACAGCGCCGGGGATGTGGGGGATAATGCCAGGATGCCCCTGGCTCCCAGGGGCAGATCCAGGCCGCGGGCCACCCTCCTGGCCTGGACCCCAGCCTGGCAGACATTGCTCCTGTCAGCGTGGAGCAGCCATCTCACCTCAGCACCTTCCTCACCACAGGCAGGTGCCCTCTGTCAGCGCTGCCATCAGGGGCACCCCGAGACCCTTGTGATGCCACCACAGAGTCACCGTCACCCTGTGACCTCACAAAGGGTGGCAGGCCATAAAAGCCCCGAGCGTCGCGCCTGAGTCCAGTCCGGCTGCTGGTACTCGAGATTTCGAGGTCCCATTGCTGGAAGGAGAGAGGCGGAGGTGTAGCTGGAAGCTCACGCAAAGCCCTTTTTGTTGCACACGATCCATCAAACTCCTTCGGTAAGGTTATCAAATATCTATACGGATATGTACCTCATCTGTCCTAAGTGTAGTCTTGTGAAGCATAACCTATCATGAGCATATTTGCCACTCCAATAGCAATGTTTGTAATCCATACTAAGAATATTCACTGCTACAGTACTGTAGACAACCTGGTTGAACCTAGCAAGCTAATGTATAGTTGCTGATAGACTATTTTCTGCCTGGTTCTGTCTGTAGTGGTCCTGCTGGTGGAACGCGGCACGTCGAGGTCCAGCCAGCGACACGAGAGGACGCCCTGAGGTCCCGTCAGTGACCATCAAGGGAGGTGCTGAGGACCGCAGGCTGCTGAGAAGCGCCTGGCACCAGGAGAGATCCCAGGGGACGACCATCCCCACGCCAGGGCGGCTGCAAGCAGCATGAACCGGTCCCAGCAGGAGCAGCCAGAGGAGGCCCCCGGGGACGAGACGTGCCCCATCTGCCTGGGCCAGATGACCGACCCGGCTCGCGTCGCACCGTGCAGGCACTCCTTCTGCCGGGAGTGCATCCACGTCTGGGCTGCCGGCAGACTCCGCTGCCCAATGTGCCGCGGGCCCATCGTGGCCATCGTGCGCGTGGTGCCGCCCGCCCAGCGGGACGCCTTATCCCGCTGGCTCCGCAGAAGATCGGAGCACAATGCGGAGCTGGGGCGGCGGCAGCGCCAGAGGAACCCCTCCAGATATCGGTCCCGCAGCGTCTCGCCCAGGCGCCCGGAGCGCAGCCCCGCCATGGAGCAACAACTTCGCCAAAGCTTTTCTTGGCACTCGGGGGACGATGGGCGCGGACTGCTACGGTCCCGGGAGGACGACAACATCGGCGACATGCGCTGGATTCGAAGGGCCCAGCTGGAGGAACCGGGGTCTGGCGACCACGCGGGCCGCGAGGCCAGGCCCGAGGACTGAGAGGGGCCTCACTTGGGGATGGGCTGGGGGTGGCAGCCACAATTACCCCAGTATTAAATTGACTTTTCCACCCCACAAAGCCTCTGTCTGCACTTATTCCTGCATTGGTTAGGGGAAGGGGGGGTGAACGCAGCCCACTCTGGCTGCCCGCTGCCTGTGCCACACATTGTTTCGGGTGGGGATGTCTGCTCTTGATGGGGAACGGCTGCAGGTGGAGGGTCCCCAAGGGACACTTGGGGATGAGAAGTCATTTGGCAGCCTGTTCCAGTGCTCTGGCACCCTGGGCCACCAGCTGGGCCACCTTTTGGGAGGGAGAAGCCCTCATACCCTCTCGACCATACTCAGTGTCTTCATAGGAACCAACCTCTCACCAACCCTCGTGTCCTTCCTGCACAATGGTATGTCATCCTCAGCCTTCACCGAGACACAAGACTGCAAGGTCTTGCTAGCACATTCCTCACCCACAAGAACTGGCATGTTACTCCAGGCTCCTTTCTGGTGCCCTCAGTTCCACTCCTGCCCCCTCCATACCTAGTTAAAAGCTCTGTCCATGAACCCTGCCAACTGCCATCCTAAAACCCTTTTCTGCCAGTGAAAAGACCTATTCCTGTCTGTTGTCAGCAGGCTTGGTCTCATGTAAATTGACTGAAGGTCAAAACAAAACAAAACAAAACAAAACAGAACCCTGCCCATTACACCAGGCTTGGAGCCAATTATTAACCCGCTGGCTCATCACGTCCAGTCCCTCATTATTTCCTATAACTGGAGGGATAGAGGAGAACATGACTTGTGCTCCCAAACCCTTGACCAGTCTCCCCAAGGCTCTGAAGTCCTTCTTGATAGTCCTTAGAGGAGTTCTTCCTATTTCGTTACTGCCTACCTGAAACTACAAAAGAGGACAATAATGCGATGATACTTGCAAGTGTGCTATGTAACTGTATCCAATCTGAATAAACTCTTCAGGCGAGCAGTTGTATACTGCACGGTGTCAGGTCTGAACTGGTGTAGTGGCTTTAAGTGGCAAGGTTTTGGTAGCAGGAGGCCATAGGGCCCCCCTTCTCCCTGCGAAAAAGAAGCTCGTTTCATTGACTGCTGAAATAGGAGCTTGTGAGAGGCACCAGACTGCCTGTCATCACTCACCCGTCTCCAGAGACTGTTACCCACACCGTGGCACACCGTGGCACAACTGGATAGCAGCATATACACATCTCCCCAGCCTCTCAAGTCTCAAGTCTTAATCCTTACTTTCTGAAATCTTATATTATTTTCTTCTCCTTTGATTATCATTACTTCCCCCTGCCCTGTTCAAGCCCTACTTAGCTAACTAGTAAGAGGTGAGGTGTTTGTAAACACATGCAGCCTTATCAAGCAAAGAACAGCAAGGTGGCCAGATGCTCCCTGTCCGTGTGTGAATGCAGAGCTCCCTCTTCCCCTGCCCTTGCTGCTGTGCACCCAAGGCACATGGCTACTGCCTCTGATTTCTACCCAGGCAAGGGCCAGGACCCTTCATGGTCAGGAAAACATGTCACCAAACCCCTCCTGCCACACACCCGGGGAACCTCACAGCTGCTGCACAGTACCTGTAACTCATACCACAAACACTACTGCTCTCTGTCCTCTCCTGGCCCTTCTTTTATTCTTTAGCAAATATTTTGCCTGATTTTCCTTTCTAGGGGGAGTTGGCAGGGGGAATAACCTTCTAATGAAAAACAAAACACACACACACACACAATGGGAACTAGGTGCTTGAAAGCTGTCTGTCTTTTTTATGTAGTATTTTTCCTCTGGTATGGCGGAGCAGCAGAGAACGGCCATCTCATAACTTCCTTTGGATTTCAGCTTCAAATGCATTGTGTCTTGGCCTCCTATCAACAAGAAGGAAAAAACAAAATCTCCCCCTCCTTCCCATACTACCCCTTCTGATGGCATACATGCAGCCCGGTGGTTTCCCTTCAGACAGACCCAACAGTCCAGCCGTGACCACAGGGTGGGCTTCTTCCAGAGGCTGGTGAAGACCTCCATCATATGCACGCAGCAATGCCTAAGACATTTGTGCAAGTTCAGCAAACCATTACTTGGTCTGCATCCTGGGGGGTTTATAGCAATCAATAGCCACAGGTGGTACTTTCCCCTTTCCCCACCTGGGTGTGCTTGGGTCATTGAGCTTTCCCTTAAACTTGCTGAGAGTCTGTCAATCCCATCCAAAGTGTCTGGATGGAAGTCCCAGTCCTGGGAATTCTGAAATTTCTTCAGTGGGAACAGCAGCTCCTCCCCTGACTGTTAAAGCACGCTGCCTCCTGACAGGGCTGGGACGCTGCTATCAGATTATACACAACCAACAGAGGAACCAGTTCAAACCCGCTACATCCCACCCCTCACCTCTGTGAAAAGCATATTTAAGAATAATCACAATATACTCTCACTTTACAACCATCAAAATCTTCACAAACTTGCCTAACATCCAAAAGAGAAAAAATTCCCCACACCAACAATATTGTGTAGCAAATTAGAAAGCAGGTCTTCTTTATTAACAGCGCCGGGGATGTGGGGGATAATGCCAGGATGCCCCTGGCTCCCAGGGGCAGATCCAGGCCGCGGGCCACCCTCCTGGCCTGGACCCCAGCCTGGCAGACATTGCTCCTGTCAGCGTGGAGCAGCCATCTCACCTCAGCACCTTCCTCACCACAGGCAGGTGCCCTCTGTCAGCGCTGCCATCAGGGGCACCCCGAGACCCTTGTGATGCCACCACAGAGTCACCGTCACCCTGTGACCTCACAAAGGGTGGCAGGCCATAAAAGCCCCGAGCGTCGCGCCTGAGTCCAGTCCGGCTGCTGGTACTCGAGATTTCGAGGTCCCATTGCTGGAAGGAGAGAGGCGGAGGTGTAGCTGGAAGCTCACGCAAAGCCCTTTTTGTTGCACACGATCCATCAAACTCCTTCGGTAAGGTTATCAAATATCTATACGGATATGTACCTCATCTGTCCTAAGTGTAGTCTTGTGAAGCATAACCTATCATGAGCATATTTGCCACTCCAATAGCAATGTTTGTAATCCATACTAAGAATATTCACTGCTACAGTACTGTAGACAACCTGGTTGAACCTAGCAAGCTAATGTATAGTTGCTGATAGACTATTTTCTGCCTGGTTCTGTCTGTAGTGGTCCTGCTGGTGGAACGCGGCACGTCGAGGTCCAGCCAGCGACACGAGAGGACGCCCTGAGGTCCCGTCAGTGACCATCAAGGGAGGTGCTGAGGACCGCAGGCTGCTGAGAAGCGCCTGGCACCAGGAGAGATCCCAGGGGACGACCATCCCCACGCCAGGGCGGCTGCAAGCAGCATGAACCGGTCCCAGCAGGAGCAGCCAGAGGAGGCCCCCGGGGACGAGACGTGCCCCATCTGCCTGGGCCAGATGACCGACCCGGCTCGCGTCGCACCGTGCAGGCACTCCTTCTGCCGGGAGTGCATCCACGTCTGGGCTGCCGGCAGACTCCGCTGCCCAATGTGCCGCGGGCCCATCGTGGCCATCGTGCGCGTGGTGCCGCCCGCCCAGCGGGACGCCTTATCCCGCTGGCTCCGCAGAAGATCGGAGCACAATGCGGAGCTGGGGCGGCGGCAGCGCCAGAGGAACCCCTCCAGATATCGGTCCCGCAGCGTCTCGCCCAGGCGCCCGGAGCGCAGCCCCGCCATGGAGCAACAACTTCGCCGAAGCTTTTCTTGGCACTCGGGGGACGATGGGCGCGGACTGCTACGGTCCCGGGAGGACGACAACATCGGCGACATGCGCTGGATTCGAAGGGCCCAGCTGGAGGAACCGGGGTCTGGCGACCACGCGGGCCGCGAGGCCAGGCCCGAGGACTGAGAGGGGCCTCACTTGGGGATGGGCTGGGGGTGGCAGCCACAATTACCCCAGTATTAAATTGACTTTTCCACCCCACAAAGCCTCTGTCTGCACTTATTCCTGCATTGGTTAGGGGAAGGGGGGGTGAACGCAGCCCACTCTGGCTGCCCGCTGCCTGTGCCACACATTGTTTTGGGTGGGGATGTCTGCTCTTGATGGGGAACGGCTGCAGGTGGAGGGTCCCCAAGGGACACTTGGGGATGAGAAGTCATTTGGCAGCCTGTTCCAGTGCTCTGGCACCCTGGGCCACCAGCTGGGCCACCTTTTGGGAGGGAGAAGCCCTCATACCCTCTCGACCATACTCAGTGTCTTCATAGGAACCAACCTCTCACCAACCCTCGTGTCCTTCCTGCACAATGGTATGTCATCCTCAGCCTTCACCGAGACACAAGACTGCAAGGTCTTGCTAGCACATTCCTCACCCACAAGAACTGGCATGTTACTCCAGGCTCCTTTCTGGTGCCCTCAGTTCCACTCCTGCCCCCTCCATACCTAGTTAAAAGCTCTGTCCATGAACCCTGCCAACTGCCATCCTAAAACCCTTTTCTGCCAGTGAAAAGACCTATTCCTGTCTGTTGTCAGCAGGCTTGGTCTCATGTAAATTGACTGAAGGTCAAAACAAAACAAAACAAAACAGAACCCTGCCCATTACACCAGGCTTGGAGCCAATTATTAACCCGCTGGCTCATCACGTCCAGTCCCTCATTATTTCCTATAACTGGAGGGATAGAGGAGAACATGACTTGTGCTCCCAAACCCTTGACCAGTCTCCCCAAGGCTCTGAAGTCCTTCTTGATAGTCCTTAGAGGAGTTCTTCCTATTTCGTTACTGCCTACCTGAAACTACAAAAGAGGACAATAATGCGATGATACTTGCAAGTGTGCTATGTAACTGTATCCAATCTGAATAAACTCTTCAGGCGAGCAGTTGTATACTGCACGGTGTCAGGTCTGAACTGGTGTAGTGGCTTTAAGTGGCAAGGTTTTGGTAGCAGGAGGCCATAGGGCCCCCCTTCTCCCTGCGAAAAAGAAGCTCGTTTCATTGACTGCTGAAATAGGAGCTTGTGAGAGGCACCAGACTGCCTGTCATCACTCACCCGTCTCCAGAGACTGTTACCCACACCGTGGCACACCGTGGCACAACTGGATAGCAGCATATACACATCTCCCCAGCCTCTCAAGTCTCAAGTCTTAATCCTTACTTTCTGAAATCTTATATTATTTTCTTCTCCTTTGATTATCATTACTTCCCCCTGCCCTGTTCAAGCCCTACTTAGCTAACTAGTAAGAGGTGAGGTGTTTGTAAACACATGCAGCCTTATCAAGCAAAGAACAGCAAGGTGGCCAGATGCTCCCTGTCCGTGTGTGAATGCAGAGCTCCCTCTTCCCCTGCCCTTGCTGCTGTGCACCCAAGGCACATGGCTACTGCCTCTGATTTCTACCCAGGCAAGGGCCAGGACCCTTCATGGTCAGGAAAACATGTCACCAAACCCCTCCTGCCACACACCCGGGGAACCTCACAGCTGCTGCACAGTACCTGTAATTCATACCACAAACACTACTGCTCTCTGTCCTCTCCTGGCCCTTCTTTTATTCTTTAGCAAATATTTTGCCTGATTTTCCTTTCTAGGGGGAGTTGGCAGGGGGAATAACCTTCTAATGAAAAACAAAACACACACACACACACAATGGGAACTAGGTGCTTGAAAGCTGTCTGTCTTTTTTATGTAGTATTTTTCCTCTGGTATGGCGGAGCAGCAGAGAACGGCCATCTCATAACTTCCTTTGGATTTCAGCTTCAAATGCATTGTGTCTTGGCCTCCTATCAACAAGAAGGAAAAAACAAAATCTCCCCCTCCTTCCCATACTACCCCTTCTGATGGCATACATGCAGCCCGGTGGTTTCCCTTCAGACAGACCCAACAGTCCAGCCGTGACCACAGGGTGGGCTTCTTCCAGAGGCTGGTGAAGACCTCCATCATATGCACGCAGCAATGCCTAAGACATTTGTGCAAGTTCAGCAAACCATTACTTGGTCTGCATCCTGGGGGGTTTATAGCAATCAATAGCCACAGGTGGTACTTTCCCCTTTCCCCACCTGGGTGTGCTTGGGTCATTGAGCTTTCCCTTAAACTTGCTGAGAGTCTGTCAATCCCATCCAAAGTGTCTGGATGGAAGTCCCAGTCCTGGGAATTCTGAAATTTCTTCAGTGGGAACAGCAGCTCCTCCCCTGACTGTTAAAGCACGCTGCCTCCTGACAGGGCTGGGACGCTGCTATCAGATTATACACAACCAACAGAGGAACCAGTTCAAACCCGCTACATCCCACCCCTCACCTCTGTGAAAAGCATATTTAAGAATAATCACAATATACTCTCACTTTACAACCATCAAAATCTTCACAAACTTGCCTAACATCCAAAAGAGAAAAAATTCCCCACACCAACAATATTGTGTAGCAAATTAGAAAGCAGGTCTTCTTTATTAACAGCGCCGGGGATGTGGGGGATAATGCCAGGATGCCCCTGGCTCCCAGGGGCAGATCCAGGCCGCGGGCCACCCTCCTGGCCTGGACCCCAGCCTGGCAGACATTGCTCCTGTCAGCGTGGAGCAGCCATCTCACCTCAGCACCTTCCTCACCACAGGCAGGTGCCCTCTGTCAGCGCTGCCATCAGGGGCACCCCGAGACCCTTGTGATGCCACCACAGAGTCACCGTCACCCTGTGACCTCACAAAGGGTGGCAGGCCATAAAAGCCCCGAGCGTCGCGCCTGAGTCCAGTCCGGCTGCTGGTACTCGAGATTTCGAGGTCCCATTGCTGGAAGGAGAGAGGCGGAGGTGTAGCTGGAAGCTCACGCAAAGCCCTTTTTGTTGCACACGATCCATCAAACTCCTTCGGTAAGGTTATCAAATATCTATACGGATATGTACCTCATCTGTCCTAAGTGTAGTCTTGTGAAGCATAACCTATCATGAGCATATTTGCCACTCCAATAGCAATGTTTGTAATCCATACTAAGAATATTCACTGCTACAGTACTGTAGACAACCTGGTTGAACCTAGCAAGCTAATGTATAGTTGCTGATAGACTATTTTCTGCCTGGTTCTGTCTGTAGTGGTCCTGCTGGTGGAACGCGGCACGTCGAGGTCCAGCCAGCGACACGAGAGGACGCCCTGAGGTCCCGTCAGTGACCATCAAGGGAGGTGCTGAGGACCGCAGGCTGCTGAGAAGCGCCTGGCACCAGGAGAGATCCCAGGGGACGACCATCCCCACGCCAGGGCGGCTGCAAGCAGCATGAACCGGTCCCAGCAGGAGCAGCCAGAGGAGGCCCCCGGGGACGAGACGTGCCCCATCTGCCTGGGCCAGATGACCGACCCGGCTCGCGTCGCACCGTGCAGGCACTCCTTCTGCCGGGAGTGCATCCACGTCTGGGCTGCCGGCAGACTCCGCTGCCCAATGTGCCGCGGGCCCATCGTGGCCATCGTGCGCGTGGTGCCGCCCGCCCAGCGGGACGCCTTATCCCGCTGGCTCCGCAGAAGATCGGAGCACAATGCGGAGCTGGGGCGGCGGCAGCGCCAGAGGAACCCCTCCAGATATCGGTCCCGCAGCGTCTCGCCCAGGCGCCCGGAGCGCAGCCCCGCCATGGAGCAACAACTTCGCCGAAGCTTTTCTTGGCACTCGGGGGACGATGGGCGCGGACTGCTACGGTCCCGGGAGGACGACAACATCGGCGACATGCGCTGGATTCGAAGGGCCCAGCTGGAGGAACCGGGGTCTGGCGACCACGCGGGCCGCGAGGCCAGGCCCGAGGACTGAGAGGGGCCTCACTTGGGGATGGGCTGGGGGTGGCAGCCACAATTACCCCAGTATTAAATTGACTTTTCCACCCCACAAAGCCTCTGTCTGCACTTATTCCTGCATTGGTTAGGGGAAGGGGGGGTGAACGCAGCCCACTCTGGCTGCCCGCTGCCTGTGCCACACATTGTTTCGGGTGGGGATGTCTGCTCTTGATGGGGAACGGCTGCAGGTGGAGGGTCCCCAAGGGACACTTGGGGATGAGAAGTCATTTGGCAGCCTGTTCCAGTGCTCTGGCACCCTGGGCCACCAGCTGGGCCACCTTTTGGGAGGGAGAAGCCCTCATACCCTCTCGACCATACTCAGTGTCTTCATAGGAACCAACCTCTCACCAACCCTCGTGTCCTTCCTGCACAATGGTATGTCATCCTCAGCCTTCACCGAGACACAAGACTGCAAGGTCTTGCTAGCACATTCCTCACCCACAAGAACTGGCATGTTACTCCAGGCTCCTTTCTGGTGCCCTCAGTTCCACTCCTGCCCCCTCCATACCTAGTTAAAAGCTCTGTCCATGAACCCTGCCAACTGCCATCCTAAAACCCTTTTCTGCCAGTGAAAAGACCTATTCCTGTCTGTTGTCAGCAGGCTTGGTCTCATGTAAATTGACTGAAGGTCAAAACAAAACAAAACAAAACAGAACCCTGCCCATTACACCAGGCTTGGAGCCAATTATTAACCCGCTGGCTCATCACGTCCAGTCCCTCATTATTTCCTATAACTGGAGGGATAGAGGAGAACATGACTTGTGCTCCCAAACCCTTGACCAGTCTCCCCAAGGCTCTGAAGTCCTTCTTGATAGTCCTTAGAGGAGTTCTTCCTATTTCGTTACTGCCTACCTGAAACTACAAAAGAGGACAATAATGCGATGATACTTGCAAGTGTGCTATGTAACTGTATCCAATCTGAATAAACTCTTCAGGCGAGCAGTTGTATACTGCACGGTGTCAGGTCTGAACTGGTGTAGTGGCTTTAAGTGGCAAGGTTTTGGTAGCAGGAGGCCATAGGGCCCCCCTTCTCCCTGCGAAAAAGAAGCTCGTTTCATTGACTGCTGAAATAGGAGCTTGTGAGAGGCACCAGACTGCCTGTCATCACTCACCCGTCTCCAGAGACTGTTACCCACACCGTGGCACACCGTGGCACAACTGGATAGCAGCATATACACATCTCCCCAGCCTCTCAAGTCTCAAGTCTTAATCCTTACTTTCTGAAATCTTATATTATTTTCTTCTCCTTTGATTATCATTACTTCCCCCTGCCCTGTTCAAGCCCTACTTAGCTAACTAGTAAGAGGTGAGGTGTTTGTAAACACATGCAGCCTTATCAAGCAAAGAACAGCAAGGTGGCCAGATGCTCCCTGTCCGTGTGTGAATGCAGAGCTCCCTCTTCCCCTGCCCTTGCTGCTGTGCACCCAAGGCACATGGCTACTGCCTCTGATTTCTACCCAGGCAAGGGCCAGGACCCTTCATGGTCAGGAAAACATGTCACCAAACCCCTCCTGCCACACACCCGGGGAACCTCACAGCTGCTGCACAGTACCTGTAACTCATACCACAAACACTACTGCTCTCTGTCCTCTCCTGGCCCTTCTTTTATTCTTTAGCAAATATTTTGCCTGATTTTCCTTTCTAGGGGGAGTTGGCAGGGGGAATAACCTTCTAATGAAAAACAAAACACACACACACACACAATGGGAACTAGGTGCTTGAAAGCTGTCTGTCTTTTTTATGTAGTATTTTTCCTCTGGTATGGCGGAGCAGCAGAGAACGGCCATCTCATAACTTCCTTTGGATTTCAGCTTCAAATGCATTGTGTCTTGGCCTCCTATCAACAAGAAGGAAAAAACAAAATCTCCCCCTCCTTCCCATACTACCCCTTCTGATGGCATACATGCAGCCCGGTGGTTTCCCTTCAGACAGACCCAACAGTCCAGCCGTGACCACAGGGTGGGCTTCTTCCAGAGGCTGGTGAAGACCTCCATCATATGCACGCAGCAATGCCTAAGACATTTGTGCAAGTTCAGCAAACCATTACTTGGTCTGCATCCTGGGGGGTTTATAGCAATCAATAGCCACAGGTGGTATTTTCCCCTTTCCCCACCTGGGTGTGCTTGGGTCATTGAGCTTTCCCTTAAACTTGCTGAGAGTCTGTCAATCCCATCCAAAGTGTCTGGATGGAAGTCCCAGTCCTGGGAATTCTGAAATTTCTTCAGTGGGAACAGCAGCTCCTCCCCTGACTGTTAAAGCACGCTGCCTCCTGACAGGGCTGGGACGCTGCTATCAGATTATACACAACCAACAGAGGAACCAGTTCAAACCCGCTACATCCCACCCCTCACCTCTGTGAAAAGCATATTTAAGAATAATCACAATATACTCTCACTTTACAACCATCAAAATCTTCACAAACTTGCCTAACATCCAAAAGAGAAAAAATTCCCCACACCAACAATATTGTGTAGCAAATTAGAAAGCAGGTCTTCTTTATTAACAGCGCCGGGGATGTGGGGGATAATGCCAGGATGCCCCTGGCTCCCAGGGGCAGATCCAGGCCGCGGGCCACCCTCCTGGCCTGGACCCCAGCCTGGCAGACATTGCTCCTGTCAGCGTGGAGCAGCCATCTCACCTCAGCACCTTCCTCACCACAGGCAGGTGCCCTCTGTCAGCGCTGCCATCAGGGGCACCCCGAGACCCTTGTGATGCCACCACAGAGTCACCGTCACCCTGTGACCTCACAAAGGGTGGCAGGCCATAAAAGCCCCGAGCGTCGCGCCTGAGTCCAGTCCGGCTGCTGGTACTCGAGATTTCGAGGTCCCATTGCTGGAAGGAGAGAGGCGGAGGTGTAGCTGGAAGCTCACGCAAAGCCCTTTTTGTTGCACACGATCCATCAAACTCCTTCGGTAAGGTTATCAAATATCTATACGGATATGTACCTCATCTGTCCTAAGTGTAGTCTTGTGAAGCATAACCTATCATGAGCATATTTGCCACTCCAATAGCAATGTTTGTAATCCATACTAAGAATATTCACTGCTACAGTACTGTAGACAACCTGGTTGAACCTAGCAAGCTAATGTATAGTTGCTGATAGACTATTTTCTGCCTGGTTCTGTCTGTAGTGGTCCTGCTGGTGGAACGCGGCACGTCGAGGTCCAGCCAGCGACACGAGAGGACGCCCTGAGGTCCCGTCAGTGACCATCAAGGGAGGTGCTGAGGACCGCAGGCTGCTGAGAAGCGCCTGGCACCAGGAGAGATCCCAGGGGACGACCATCCCCACGCCAGGGCGGCTGCAAGCAGCATGAACCGGTCCCAGCAGGAGCAGCCAGAGGAGGCCCCCGGGGACGAGACGTGCCCCATCTGCCTGGGCCAGATGACCGACCCGGCTCGCGTCGCACCGTGCAGGCACTCCTTCTGCCGGGAGTGCATCCACGTCTGGGCTGCCGGCAGACTCCGCTGCCCAATGTGCCGCGGGCCCATCGTGGCCATCGTGCGCGTGGTGCCGCCCGCCCAGCGGGACGCCTTATCCCGCTGGCTCCGCAGAAGATCGGAGCACAATGCGGAGCTGGGGCGGCGGCAGCGCCAGAGGAACCCCTCCAGATATCGGTCCCGCAGCGTCTCGCCCAGGCGCCCGGAGCGCAGCCCCGCCATGGAGCAACAACTTCGCCAAAGCTTTTCTTGGCACTCGGGGGACGATGGGCGCGGACTGCTACGGTCCCGGGAGGACGACAACATCGGCGACATGCGCTGGATTCGAAGGGCCCAGCTGGAGGAACCGGGGTCTGGCGACCACGCGGGCCGCGAGGCCAGGCCCGAGGACTGAGAGGGGCCTCACTTGGGGATGGGCTGGGGGTGGCAGCCACAATTACCCCAGTATTAAATTGACTTTTCCACCCCACAAAGCCTCTGTCTGCACTTATTCCTGCATTGGTTAGGGGAAGGGGGGGTGAACGCAGCCCACTCTGGCTGCCCGCTGCCTGTGCCACACATTGTTTCGGGTGGGGATGTCTGCTCTTGATGGGGAACGGCTGCAGGTGGAGGGTCCCCAAGGGACACTTGGGGATGAGAAGTCATTTGGCAGCCTGTTCCAGTGCTCTGGCACCCTGGGCCACCAGCTGGGCCACCTTTTGGGAGGGAGAAGCCCTCATACCCTCTCGACCATACTCAGTGTCTTCATAGGAACCAACCTCTCACCAACCCTCGTGTCCTTCCTGCACAATGGTGTGTCATCCTCAGCCTTCACCGAGACACAAGACTGCAAGGTCTTGCTAGCACATTCCTCACCCACAAGAACTGGCATGTTACTCCAGGCTCCTTTCTGGTGCCCTCAGTTCCACTCCTGCCCCCTCCATACCTAGTTAAAAGCTCTGTCCATGAACCCTGCCAACTGCCATCCTAAAACCCTTTTCTGCCAGTGAAAAGACCTATTCCTGTCTGTTGTCAGCAGGCTTGGTCTCATGTAAATTGACTGAAGGTCAAAACAAAACAAAACAAAACAGAACCCTGCCCATTACACCAGGCTTGGAGCCAATTATTAACCCGCTGGCTCATCACGTCCAGTCCCTCATTATTTCCTATAACTGGAGGGATAGAGGAGAACATGACTTGTGCTCCCAAACCCTTGACCAGTCTCCCCAAGGCTCTGAAGTCCTTCTTGATAGTCCTTAGAGGAGTTCTTCCTATTTCGTTACTGCCTACCTGAAACTACAAAAGAGGACAATAATGCGATGATACTTGCAAGTGTGCTATGTAACTGTATCCAATCTGAATAAACTCTTCAGGCGAGCAGTTGTATACTGCACGGTGTCAGGTCTGAACTGGTGTAGTGGCTTTAAGTGGCAAGGTTTTGGTAGCAGGAGGCCATAGGGCCCCCCTTCTCCCTGCGAAAAAGAAGCTCGTTTCATTGACTGCTGAAATAGGAGCTTGTGAGAGGCACCAGACTGCCTGTCATCACTCACCCGTCTCCAGAGACTGTTACCCACACCGTGGCACACCGTGGCACAACTGGATAGCAGCATATACACATCTCCCCAGCCTCTCAAGTCTCAAGTCTTAATCCTTACTTTCTGAAATCTTATATTATTTTCTTCTCCTTTGATTATCATTACTTCCCCCTGCCCTGTTCAAGCCCTACTTAGCTAACTAGTAAGAGGTGAGGTGTTTGTAAACACATGCAGCCTTATCAAGCAAAGAACAGCAAGGTGGCCAGATGCTCCCTGTCCGTGTGTGAATGCAGAGCTCCCTCTTCCCCTGCCCTTGCTGCTGTGCACCCAAGGCACATGGCTACTGCCTCTGATTTCTACCCAGGCAAGGGCCAGGACCCTTCATGGTCAGGAAAACATGTCACCAAACCCCTCCTGCCACACACCCGGGGAACCTCACAGCTGCTGCACAGTACCTGTAACTCATACCACAAACACTACTGCTCTCTGTCCTCTCCTGGCCCTTCTTTTATTCTTTAGCAAATATTTTGCCTGATTTTCCTTTCTAGGGGGAGTTGGCAGGGGGAATAACCTTCTAATGAAAAACAAAACACACACACACACACAATGGGAACTAGGTGCTTGAAAGCTGTCTGTCTTTTTTATGTAGTATTTTTCCTCTGGTATGGCGGAGCAGCAGAGAACGGCCATCTCATAACTTCCTTTGGATTTCAGCTTCAAATGCATTGTGTCTTGGCCTCCTATCAACAAGAAGGAAAAAACAAAATCTCCCCCTCCTTCCCATACTACCCCTTCTGATGGCATACATGCAGCCCGGTGGTTTCCCTTCAGACAGACCCAACAGTCCAGCCGTGACCACAGGGTGGGCTTCTTCCAGAGGCTGGTGAAGACCTCCATCATATGCACGCAGCAATGCCTAAGACATTTGTGCAAGTTCAGCAAACCATTACTTGGTCTGCATCCTGGGGGGTTTATAGCAATCAATAGCCACAGGTGGTACTTTCCCCTTTCCCCACCTGGGTGTGCTTGGGTCATTGAGCTTTCCCTTAAACTTGCTGAGAGTCTGTCAATCCCATCCAAAGTGTCTGGATGGAAGTCCCAGTCCTGGGAATTCTGAAATTTCTTCAGTGGGAACAGCAGCTCCTCCCCTGACTGTTAAAGCACGCTGCCTCCTGACAGGGCTGGGACGCTGCTATCAGATTATACACAACCAACAGAGGAACCAGTTCAAACCCGCTACATCCCACCCCTCACCTCTGTGAAAAGCATATTTAAGAATAATCACAATATACTCTCACTTTACAACCATCAAAATCTTCACAAACTTGCCTAACATCCAAAAGAGAAAAAATTCCCCACACCAACAATATTGTGTAGCAAATTAGAAAGCAGGTCTTCTTTATTAACAGCGCCGGGGATGTGGGGGATAATGCCAGGATGCCCCTGGCTCCCAGGGGCAGATCCAGGCCGCGGGCCACCCTCCTGGCCTGGACCCCAGCCTGGCAGACATTGCTCCTGTCAGCGTGGAGCAGCCATCTCACCTCAGCACCTTCCTCACCACAGGCAGGTGCCCTCTGTCAGCGCTGCCATCAGGGGCACCCCGAGACCCTTGTGATGCCACCACAGAGTCACCGTCACCCTGTGACCTCACAAAGGGTGGCAGGCCATAAAAGCCCCGAGCGTCGCGCCTGAGTCCAGTCCGGCTGCTGGTACTCGAGATTTCGAGGTCCCATTGCTGGAAGGAGAGAGGCGGAGGTGTAGCTGGAAGCTCACGCAAAGCCCTTTTTGTTGCACACGATCCATCAAACTCCTTCGGTAAGGTTATCAAATATCTATACGGATATGTACCTCATCTGTCCTAAGTGTAGTCTTGTGAAGCATAACCTATCATGAGCATATTTGCCACTCCAATAGCAATGTTTGTAATCCATACTAAGAATATTCACTGCTACAGTACTGTAGACAACCTGGTTGAACCTAGCAAGCTAATGTATAGTTGCTGATAGACTATTTTCTGCCTGGTTCTGTCTGTAGTGGTCCTGCTGGTGGAACGCGGCACGTCGAGGTCCAGCCAGCGACACGAGAGGACGCCCTGAGGTCCCGTCAGTGACCATCAAGGGAGGTGCTGAGGACCGCAGGCTGCTGAGAAGCGCCTGGCACCAGGAGAGATCCCAGGGGACGACCATCCCCACGCCAGGGCGGCTGCAAGCAGCATGAACCGGTCCCAGCAGGAGCAGCCAGAGGAGGCCCCCGGGGACGAGACGTGCCCCATCTGCCTGGGCCAGATGACCGACCCGGCTCGCGTCGCACCGTGCAGGCACTCCTTCTGCCGGGAGTGCATCCACGTCTGGGCTGCCGGCAGACTCCGCTGCCCAATGTGCCGCGGGCCCATCGTGGCCATCGTGCGCGTGGTGCCGCCCGCCCAGCGGGACGCCTTATCCCGCTGGCTCCGCAGAAGATCGGAGCACAATGCGGAGCTGGGGCGGCGGCAGCGCCAGAGGAACCCCTCCAGATATCGGTCCCGCAGCGTCTCGCCCAGGCGCCCGGAGCGCAGCCCCGCCATGGAGCAACAACTTCGCCAAAGCTTTTCTTGGCACTCGGGGGACGATGGGCGCGGACTGCTACGGTCCCGGGAGGACGACAACATCGGCGACATGCGCTGGATTCGAAGGGCCCAGCTGGAGGAACCGGGGTCTGGCGACCACGCGGGCCGCGAGGCCAGGCCCGAGGACTGAGAGGGGCCTCACTTGGGGATGGGCTGGGGGTGGCAGCCACAATTACCCCAGTATTAAATTGACTTTTCCACCCCACAAAGCCTCTGTCTGCACTTATTCCTGCATTGGTTAGGGGAAGGGGGGGTGAACGCAGCCCACTCTGGCTGCCCGCTGCCTGTGCCACACATTGTTTCGGGTGGGGATGTCTGCTCTTGATGGGGAACGGCTGCAGGTGGAGGGTCCCCAAGGGACACTTGGGGATGAGAAGTCATTTGGCAGCCTGTTCCAGTGCTCTGGCACCCTGGGCCACCAGCTGGGCCACCTTTTGGGAGGGAGAAGCCCTCATACCCTCTCGACCATACTCAGTGTCTTCATAGGAACCAACCTCTCACCAACCCTCGTGTCCTTCCTGCACAATGGTATGTCATCCTCAGCCTTCACCGAGACACAAGACTGCAAGGTCTTGCTAGCACATTCCTCACCCACAAGAACTGGCATGTTACTCCAGGCTCCTTTCTGGTGCCCTCAGTTCCACTCCTGCCCCCTCCATACCTAGTTAAAAGCTCTGTCCATGAACCCTGCCAACTGCCATCCTAAAACCCTTTTCTGCCAGTGAAAAGACCTATTCCTGTCTGTTGTCAGCAGGCTTGGTCTCATGTAAATTGACTGAAGGTCAAAACAAAACAAAACAAAACAGAACCCTGCCCATTACACCAGGCTTGGAGCCAATTATTAACCCGCTGGCTCATCACGTCCAGTCCCTCATTATTTCCTATAACTGGAGGGATAGAGGAGAACATGACTTGTGCTCCCAAACCCTTGACCAGTCTCCCCAAGGCTCTGAAGTCCTTCTTGATAGTCCTTAGAGGAGTTCTTCCTATTTCGTTACTGCCTACCTGAAACTACAAAAGAGGACAATAATGCGATGATACTTGCAAGTGTGCTATGTAACTGTATCCAATCTGAATAAACTCTTCAGGCGAGCAGTTGTATACTGCACGGTGTCAGGTCTGAACTGGTGTAGTGGCTTTAAGTGGCAAGGTTTTGGTAGCAGGAGGCCATAGGGCCCCCCTTCTCCCTGCGAAAAAGAAGCTCGTTTCATTGACTGCTGAAATAGGAGCTTGTGAGAGGCACCAGACTGCCTGTCATCACTCACCCGTCTCCAGAGACTGTTACCCACACCGTGGCACACCGTGGCACAACTGGATAGCAGCATATACACATCTCCCCAGCCTCTCAAGTCTCAAGTCTTAATCCTTACTTTCTGAAATCTTATATTATTTTCTTCTCCTTTGATTATCATTACTTCCCCCTGCCCTGTTCAAGCCCTACTTAGCTAACTAGTAAGAGGTGAGGTGTTTGTAAACACATGCAGCCTTATCAAGCAAAGAACAGCAAGGTGGCCAGATGCTCCCTGTCCGTGTGTGAATGCAGAGCTCCCTCTTCCCCTGCCCTTGCTGCTGTGCACCCAAGGCACATGGCTACTGCCTCTGATTTCTACCCAGGCAAGGGCCAGGACCCTTCATGGTCAGGAAAACATGTCACCAAACCCCTCCTGCCACACACCCGGGGAACCTCACAGCTGCTGCACAGTACCTGTAACTCATACCACAAACACTACTGCTCTCTGTCCTCTCCTGGCCCTTCTTTTATTCTTTAGCAAATATTTTGCCTGATTTTCCTTTCTAGGGGGAGTTGGCAGGGGGAATAACCTTCTAATGAAAAACAAAACACACACACACACACAATGGGAACTAGGTGCTTGAAAGCTGTCTGTCTTTTTTATGTAGTATTTTTCCTCTGGTATGGCGGAGCAGCAGAGAACGGCCATCTCATAACTTCCTTTGGATTTCAGCTTCAAATGCATTGTGTCTTGGCCTCCTATCAACAAGAAGGAAAAAACAAAATCTCCCCCTCCTTCCCATACTACCCCTTCTGATGGCATACATGCAGCCCGGTGGTTTCCCTTCAGACAGACCCAACAGTCCAGCCGTGACCACAGGGTGGGCTTCTTCCAGAGGCTGGTGAAGACCTCCATCATATGCACGCAGCAATGCCTAAGACATTTGTGCAAGTTCAGCAAACCATTACTTGGTCTGCATCCTGGGGGGTTTATAGCAATCAATAGCCACAGGTGGTACTTTCCCCTTTCCCCACCTGGGTGTGCTTGGGTCATTGAGCTTTCCCTTAAACTTGCTGAGAGTCTGTCAATCCCATCCAAAGTGTCTGGATGGAAGTCCCAGTCCTGGGAATTCTGAAATTTCTTCAGTGGGAACAGCAGCTCCTCCCCTGACTGTTAAAGCACGCTGCCTCCTGACAGGGCTGGGACGCTGCTATCAGATTATACACAACCAACAGAGGAACCAGTTCAAACCCGCTACATCCCACCCCTCACCTCTGTGAAAAGCATATTTAAGAATAATCACAATATACTCTCACTTTACAACCATCAAAATCTTCACAAACTTGCCTAACATCCAAAAGAGAAAAAATTCCCCACACCAACAATATTGTGTAGCAAATTAGAAAGCAGGTCTTCTTTATTAACAGCGCCGGGGATGTGGGGGATAATGCCAGGATGCCCCTGGCTCCCAGGGGCAGATCCAGGCCGCGGGCCACCCTCCTGGCCTGGACCCCAGCCTGGCAGACATTGCTCCTGTCAGCGTGGAGCAGCCATCTCACCTCAGCACCTTCCTCACCACAGGCAGGTGCCCTCTGTCAGCGCTGCCATCAGGGGCACCCCGAGACCCTTGTGATGCCACCACAGAGTCACCGTCACCCTGTGACCTCACAAAGGGTGGCAGGCCATAAAAGCCCCGAGCGTCGCGCCTGAGTCCAGTCCGGCTGCTGGTACTCGAGATTTCGAGGTCCCATTGCTGGAAGGAGAGAGGCGGAGGTGTAGCTGGAAGCTCACGCAAAGCCCTTTTTGTTGCACACGATCCATCAAACTCCTTCGGTAAGGTTATCAAATATCTATACGGATATGTACCTCATCTGTCCTAAGTGTAGTCTTGTGAAGCATAACCTATCATGAGCATATTTGCCACTCCAATAGCAATGTTTGTAATCCATACTAAGAATATTCACTGCTACAGTACTGTAGACAACCTGGTTGAACCTAGCAAGCTAATGTATAGTTGCTGATAGACTATTTTCTGCCTGGTTCTGTCTGTAGTGGTCCTGCTGGTGGAACGCGGCACGTCGAGGTCCAGCCAGCGACACGAGAGGACGCCCTGAGGTCCCGTCAGTGACCATCAAGGGAGGTGCTGAGGACCGCAGGCTGCTGAGAAGCGCCTGGCACCAGGAGAGATCCCAGGGGACGACCATCCCCACGCCAGGGCGGCTGCAAGCAGCATGAACCGGTCCCAGCAGGAGCAGCCAGAGGAGGCCCCCGGGGACGAGACGTGCCCCATCTGCCTGGGCCAGATGACCGACCCGGCTCGCGTCGCACCGTGCAGGCACTCCTTCTGCCGGGAGTGCATCCACGTCTGGGCTGCCGGCAGACTCCGCTGCCCAATGTGCCGCGGGCCCATCGTGGCCATCGTGCGCGTGGTGCCGCCCGCCCAGCGGGACGCCTTATCCCGCTGGCTCCGCAGAAGATCGGAGCACAATGCGGAGCTGGGGCGGCGGCAGCGCCAGAGGAACCCCTCCAGATATCGGTCCCGCAGCGTCTCGCCCAGGCGCCCGGAGCGCAGCCCCGCCATGGAGCAACAACTTCGCCGAAGCTTTTCTTGGCACTCGGGGGACGATGGGCGCGGACTGCTACGGTCCCGGGAGGACGACAACATCGGCGACATGCGCTGGATTCGAAGGGCCCAGCTGGAGGAACCGGGGTCTGGCGACCACGCGGGCCGCGAGGCCAGGCCCGAGGACTGAGAGGGGCCTCACTTGGGGATGGGCTGGGGGTGGCAGCCACAATTACCCCAGTATTAAATTGACTTTTCCACCCCACAAAGCCTCTGTCTGCACTTATTCCTGCATTGGTTAGGGGAAGGGGGGGTGAACGCAGCCCACTCTGGCTGCCCGCTGCCTGTGCCACACATTGTTTTGGGTGGGGATGTCTGCTCTTGATGGGGAACGGCTGCAGGTGGAGGGTCCCCAAGGGACACTTGGGGATGAGAAGTCATTTGGCAGCCTGTTCCAGTGCTCTGGCACCCTGGGCCACCAGCTGGGCCACCTTTTGGGAGGGAGAAGCCCTCATACCCTCTCGACCATACTCAGTGTCTTCATAGGAACCAACCTCTCACCAACCCTCGTGTCCTTCCTGCACAATGGTATGTCATCCTCAGCCTTCACCGAGACACAAGACTGCAAGGTCTTGCTAGCACATTCCTCACCCACAAGAACTGGCATGTTACTCCAGGCTCCTTTCTGGTGCCCTCAGTTCCACTCCTGCCCCCTCCATACCTAGTTAAAAGCTCTGTCCATGAACCCTGCCAACTGCCATCCTAAAACCCTTTTCTGCCAGTGAAAAGACCTATTCCTGTCTGTTGTCAGCAGGCTTGGTCTCATGTAAATTGACTGAAGGTCAAAACAAAACAAAACAAAACAGAACCCTGCCCATTACACCAGGCTTGGAGCCAATTATTAACCCGCTGGCTCATCACGTCCAGTCCCTCATTATTTCCTATAACTGGAGGGATAGAGGAGAACATGACTTGTGCTCCCAAACCCTTGACCAGTCTCCCCAAGGCTCTGAAGTCCTTCTTGATAGTCCTTAGAGGAGTTCTTCCTATTTCGTTACTGCCTACCTGAAACTACAAAAGAGGACAATAATGCGATGATACTTGCAAGTGTGCTATGTAACTGTATCCAATCTGAATAAACTCTTCAGGCGAGCAGTTGTATACTGCACGGTGTCAGGTCTGAACTGGTGTAGTGGCTTTAAGTGGCAAGGTTTTGGTAGCAGGAGGCCATAGGGCCCCCCTTCTCCCTGCGAAAAAGAAGCTCGTTTCATTGACTGCTGAAATAGGAGCTTGTGAGAGGCACCAGACTGCCTGTCATCACTCACCCGTCTCCAGAGACTGTTACCCACACCGTGGCACACCGTGGCACAACTGGATAGCAGCATATACACATCTCCCCAGCCTCTCAAGTCTCAAGTCTTAATCCTTACTTTCTGAAATCTTATATTATTTTCTTCTCCTTTGATTATCATTACTTCCCCCTGCCCTGTTCAAGCCCTACTTAGCTAACTAGTAAGAGGTGAGGTGTTTGTAAACACATGCAGCCTTATCAAGCAAAGAACAGCAAGGTGGCCAGATGCTCCCTGTCCGTGTGTGAATGCAGAGCTCCCTCTTCCCCTGCCCTTGCTGCTGTGCACCCAAGGCACATGGCTACTGCCTCTGATTTCTACCCAGGCAAGGGCCAGGACCCTTCATGGTCAGGAAAACATGTCACCAAACCCCTCCTGCCACACACCCGGGGAACCTCACAGCTGCTGCACAGTACCTGTAATTCATACCACAAACACTACTGCTCTCTGTCCTCTCCTGGCCCTTCTTTTATTCTTTAGCAAATATTTTGCCTGATTTTCCTTTCTAGGGGGAGTTGGCAGGGGGAATAACCTTCTAATGAAAAACAAAACACACACACACACACAATGGGAACTAGGTGCTTGAAAGCTGTCTGTCTTTTTTATGTAGTATTTTTCCTCTGGTATGGCGGAGCAGCAGAGAACGGCCATCTCATAACTTCCTTTGGATTTCAGCTTCAAATGCATTGTGTCTTGGCCTCCTATCAACAAGAAGGAAAAAACAAAATCTCCCCCTCCTTCCCATACTACCCCTTCTGATGGCATACATGCAGCCCGGTGGTTTCCCTTCAGACAGACCCAACAGTCCAGCCGTGACCACAGGGTGGGCTTCTTCCAGAGGCTGGTGAAGACCTCCATCATATGCACGCAGCAATGCCTAAGACATTTGTGCAAGTTCAGCAAACCATTACTTGGTCTGCATCCTGGGGGGTTTATAGCAATCAATAGCCACAGGTGGTACTTTCCCCTTTCCCCACCTGGGTGTGCTTGGGTCATTGAGCTTTCCCTTAAACTTGCTGAGAGTCTGTCAATCCCATCCAAAGTGTCTGGATGGAAGTCCCAGTCCTGGGAATTCTGAAATTTCTTCAGTGGGAACAGCAGCTCCTCCCCTGACTGTTAAAGCACGCTGCCTCCTGACAGGGCTGGGACGCTGCTATCAGATTATACACAACCAACAGAGGAACCAGTTCAAACCCGCTACATCCCACCCCTCACCTCTGTGAAAAGCATATTTAAGAATAATCACAATATACTCTCACTTTACAACCATCAAAATCTTCACAAACTTGCCTAACATCCAAAAGAGAAAAAATTCCCCACACCAACAATATTGTGTAGCAAATTAGAAAGCAGGTCTTCTTTATTAACAGCGCCGGGGATGTGGGGGATAATGCCAGGATGCCCCTGGCTCCCAGGGGCAGATCCAGGCCGCGGGCCACCCTCCTGGCCTGGACCCCAGCCTGGCAGACATTGCTCCTGTCAGCGTGGAGCAGCCATCTCACCTCAGCACCTTCCTCACCACAGGCAGGTGCCCTCTGTCAGCGCTGCCATCAGGGGCACCCCGAGACCCTTGTGATGCCACCACAGAGTCACCGTCACCCTGTGACCTCACAAAGGGTGGCAGGCCATAAAAGCCCCGAGCGTCGCGCCTGAGTCCAGTCCGGCTGCTGGTACTCGAGATTTCGAGGTCCCATTGCTGGAAGGAGAGAGGCGGAGGTGTAGCTGGAAGCTCACGCAAAGCCCTTTTTGTTGCACACGATCCATCAAACTCCTTCGGTAAGGTTATCAAATATCTATACGGATATGTACCTCATCTGTCCTAAGTGTAGTCTTGTGAAGCATAACCTATCATGAGCATATTTGCCACTCCAATAGCAATGTTTGTAATCCATACTAAGAATATTCACTGCTACAGTACTGTAGACAACCTGGTTGAACCTAGCAAGCTAATGTATAGTTGCTGATAGACTATTTTCTGCCTGGTTCTGTCTGTAGTGGTCCTGCTGGTGGAACGCGGCACGTCGAGGTCCAGCCAGCGACACGAGAGGACGCCCTGAGGTCCCGTCAGTGACCATCAAGGGAGGTGCTGAGGACCGCAGGCTGCTGAGAAGCGCCTGGCACCAGGAGAGATCCCAGGGGACGACCATCCCCACGCCAGGGCGGCTGCAAGCAGCATGAACCGGTCCCAGCAGGAGCAGCCAGAGGAGGCCCCCGGGGACGAGACGTGCCCCATCTGCCTGGGCCAGATGACCGACCCGGCTCGCGTCGCACCGTGCAGGCACTCCTTCTGCCGGGAGTGCATCCACGTCTGGGCTGCCGGCAGACTCCGCTGCCCAATGTGCCGCGGGCCCATCGTGGCCATCGTGCGCGTGGTGCCGCCCGCCCAGCGGGACGCCTTATCCCGCTGGCTCCGCAGAAGATCGGAGCACAATGCGGAGCTGGGGCGGCGGCAGCGCCAGAGGAACCCCTCCAGATATCGGTCCCGCAGCGTCTCGCCCAGGCGCCCGGAGCGCAGCCCCGCCATGGAGCAACAACTTCGCCGAAGCTTTTCTTGGCACTCGGGGGACGATGGGCGCGGACTGCTACGGTCCCGGGAGGACGACAACATCGGCGACATGCGCTGGATTCGAAGGGCCCAGCTGGAGGAACCGGGGTCTGGCGACCACGCGGGCCGCGAGGCCAGGCCCGAGGACTGAGAGGGGCCTCACTTGGGGATGGGCTGGGGGTGGCAGCCACAATTACCCCAGTATTAAATTGACTTTTCCACCCCACAAAGCCTCTGTCTGCACTTATTCCTGCATTGGTTAGGGGAAGGGGGGGTGAACGCAGCCCACTCTGGCTGCCCGCTGCCTGTGCCACACATTGTTTTGGGTGGGGATGTCTGCTCTTGATGGGGAACGGCTGCAGGTGGAGGGTCCCCAAGGGACACTTGGGGATGAGAAGTCATTTGGCAGCCTGTTCCAGTGCTCTGGCACCCTGGGCCACCAGCTGGGCCACCTTTTGGGAGGGAGAAGCCCTCATACCCTCTCGACCATACTCAGTGTCTTCATAGGAACCAACCTCTCACCAACCCTCGTGTCCTTCCTGCACAATGGTATGTCATCCTCAGCCTTCACCGAGACACAAGACTGCAAGGTCTTGCTAGCACATTCCTCACCCACAAGAACTGGCATGTTACTCCAGGCTCCTTTCTGGTGCCCTCAGTTCCACTCCTGCCCCCTCCATACCTAGTTAAAAGCTCTGTCCATGAACCCTGCCAACTGCCATCCTAAAACCCTTTTCTGCCAGTGAAAAGACCTATTCCTGTCTGTTGTCAGCAGGCTTGGTCTCATGTAAATTGACTGAAGGTCAAAACAAAACAAAACAAAACAGAACCCTGCCCATTACACCAGGCTTGGAGCCAATTATTAACCCGCTGGCTCATCACGTCCAGTCCCTCATTATTTCCTATAACTGGAGGGATAGAGGAGAACATGACTTGTGCTCCCAAACCCTTGACCAGTCTCCCCAAGGCTCTGAAGTCCTTCTTGATAGTCCTTAGAGGAGTTCTTCCTATTTCGTTACTGCCTACCTGAAACTACAAAAGAGGACAATAATGCGATGATACTTGCAAGTGTGCTATGTAACTGTATCCAATCTGAATAAACTCTTCAGGCGAGCAGTTGTATACTGCACGGTGTCAGGTCTGAACTGGTGTAGTGGCTTTAAGTGGCAAGGTTTTGGTAGCAGGAGGCCATAGGGCCCCCCTTCTCCCTGCGAAAAAGAAGCTCGTTTCATTGACTGCTGAAATAGGAGCTTGTGAGAGGCACCAGACTGCCTGTCATCACTCACCCGTCTCCAGAGACTGTTACCCACACCGTGGCACACCGTGGCACAACTGGATAGCAGCATATACACATCTCCCCAGCCTCTCAAGTCTCAAGTCTTAATCCTTACTTTCTGAAATCTTATATTATTTTCTTCTCCTTTGATTATCATTACTTCCCCCTGCCCTGTTCAAGCCCTACTTAGCTAACTAGTAAGAGGTGAGGTGTTTGTAAACACATGCAGCCTTATCAAGCAAAGAACAGCAAGGTGGCCAGATGCTCCCTGTCCGTGTGTGAATGCAGAGCTCCCTCTTCCCCTGCCCTTGCTGCTGTGCACCCAAGGCACATGGCTACTGCCTCTGATTTCTACCCAGGCAAGGGCCAGGACCCTTCATGGTCAGGAAAACATGTCACCAAACCCCTCCTGCCACACACCCGGGGAACCTCACAGCTGCTGCACAGTACCTGTAACTCATACCACAAACACTACTGCTCTCTGTCCTCTCCTGGCCCTTCTTTTATTCTTTAGCAAATATTTTGCCTGATTTTCCTTTCTAGGGGGAGTTGGCAGGGGGAATAACCTTCTAATGAAAAACAAAACACACACACACACACAATGGGAACTAGGTGCTTGAAAGCTGTCTGTCTTTTTTATGTAGTATTTTTCCTCTGGTATGGCGGAGCAGCAGAGAACGGCCATCTCATAACTTCCTTTGGATTTCAGCTTCAAATGCATTGTGTCTTGGCCTCCTATCAACAAGAAGGAAAAAACAAAATCTCCCCCTCCTTCCCATACTACCCCTTCTGATGGCATACATGCAGCCCGGTGGTTTCCCTTCAGACAGACCCAACAGTCCAGCCGTGACCACAGGGTGGGCTTCTTCCAGAGGCTGGTGAAGACCTCCATCATATGCACGCAGCAATGCCTAAGACATTTGTGCAAGTTCAGCAAACCATTACTTGGTCTGCATCCTGGGGGGTTTATAGCAATCAATAGCCACAGGTGGTACTTTCCCCTTTCCCCACCTGGGTGTGCTTGGGTCATTGAGCTTTCCCTTAAACTTGCTGAGAGTCTGTCAATCCCATCCAAAGTGTCTGGATGGAAGTCCCAGTCCTGGGAATTCTGAAATTTCTTCAGTGGGAACAGCAGCTCCTCCCCTGACTGTTAAAGCACGCTGCCTCCTGACAGGGCTGGGACGCTGCTATCAGATTATACACAACCAACAGAGGAACCAGTTCAAACCCGCTACATCCCACCCCTCACCTCTGTGAAAAGCATATTTAAGAATAATCACAATATACTCTCACTTTACAACCATCAAAATCTTCACAAACTTGCCTAACATCCAAAAGAGAAAAAATTCCCCACACCAACAATATTGTGTAGCAAATTAGAAAGCAGGTCTTCTTTATTAACAGCGCCGGGGATGTGGGGGATAATGCCAGGATGCCCCTGGCTCCCAGGGGCAGATCCAGGCCGCGGGCCACCCTCCTGGCCTGGACCCCAGCCTGGCAGACATTGCTCCTGTCAGCGTGGAGCAGCCATCTCACCTCAGCACCTTCCTCACCACAGGCAGGTGCCCTCTGTCAGCGCTGCCATCAGGGGCACCCCGAGACCCTTGTGATGCCACCACAGAGTCACCGTCACCCTGTGACCTCACAAAGGGTGGCAGGCCATAAAAGCCCCGAGCGTCGCGCCTGAGTCCAGTCCGGCTGCTGGTACTCGAGATTTCGAGGTCCCATTGCTGGAAGGAGAGAGGCGGAGGTGTAGCTGGAAGCTCACGCAAAGCCCTTTTTGTTGCACACGATCCATCAAACTCCTTCGGTAAGGTTATCAAATATCTATACGGATATGTACCTCATCTGTCCTAAGTGTAGTCTTGTGAAGCATAACCTATCATGAGCATATTTGCCACTCCAATAGCAATGTTTGTAATCCATACTAAGAATATTCACTGCTACAGTACTGTAGACAACCTGGTTGAACCTAGCAAGCTAATGTATAGTTGCTGATAGACTATTTTCTGCCTGGTTCTGTCTGTAGTGGTCCTGCTGGTGGAACGCGGCACGTCGAGGTCCAGCCAGCGACACGAGAGGACGCCCTGAGGTCCCGTCAGTGACCATCAAGGGAGGTGCTGAGGACCGCAGGCTGCTGAGAAGCGCCTGGCACCAGGAGAGATCCCAGGGGACGACCATCCCCACGCCAGGGCGGCTGCAAGCAGCATGAACCGGTCCCAGCAGGAGCAGCCAGAGGAGGCCCCCGGGGACGAGACGTGCCCCATCTGCCTGGGCCAGATGACCGACCCGGCTCGCGTCGCACCGTGCAGGCACTCCTTCTGCCGGGAGTGCATCCACGTCTGGGCTGCCGGCAGACTCCGCTGCCCAATGTGCCGCGGGCCCATCGTGGCCATCGTGCGCGTGGTGCCGCCCGCCCAGCGGGACGCCTTATCCCGCTGGCTCCGCAGAAGATCGGAGCACAATGCGGAGCTGGGGCGGCGGCAGCGCCAGAGGAACCCCTCCAGATATCGGTCCCGCAGCGTCTCGCCCAGGCGCCCGGAGCGCAGCCCCGCCATGGAGCAACAACTTCGCCGAAGCTTTTCTTGGCACTCGGGGGACGATGGGCGCGGACTGCTACGGTCCCGGGAGGACGACAACATCGGCGACATGCGCTGGATTCGAAGGGCCCAGCTGGAGGAACCGGGGTCTGGCGACCACGCGGGCCGCGAGGCCAGGCCCGAGGACTGAGAGGGGCCTCACTTGGGGATGGGCTGGGGGTGGCAGCCACAATTACCCCAGTATTAAATTGACTTTTCCACCCCACAAAGCCTCTGTCTGCACTTATTCCTTCATCGGTCAGGGGAAGGGGGGGGTGAACGTTGTGCCACTACCTCAGCAGATGTCTGGGTGATTGAAATCCCCCGTCAGCACAAGAGTTTGTGAGTGCGACAGTTCTTTCAGCTGAAGCAAGAAGGCCTCATCAACAAACTCCCCTGATCAGGTAGCACTGTAGCAGACCCCAACCACTAGATGTCCTTTACTGGTCTGATCCTTGATTTTCACCCACAAGCTCTCAACCGGCTCATTGCTGTTTCTCAGGCACAGCTCTTGACAGTCTCTCTACTTCCTAACACAGAGAGCAACTCCTACCTTCCTTCCTCGCCTACCCATTCTGAACAGTTTTTAGCCATCAAAAGCCACACTCCAGTCATGGGAATCATCCCACCAGGTTTCTGTGATGACAACTACCTTCCAGTTTCCTATGAGCATGGTGGCCTCCAGCTCCTCCTGTTACCCAGACTGCGTGCATTAGTGTAAATGCACCTCAGCTGGGCCACCTTTTGGGAGGGAGAAGCCCTAATACCCTCTTGACCATACTCAGGTGTCTCCACAGTAACCAACCTCTCACCAACCCTTGCGTCCTTCCTGCACAATGGTATGTCATCCTCATCCTTCACCAAGACACAAGACTGCAAGGTCTTGCTAGCATATTCCTCACCCACCAGAACTGGCATGTTACATTTAGGTAACATGAATTCAGGTAACATTCAGGTAACAAGTCAGAATTGCCTGGGGCTGTGTTTCTGAAGGTCATTTCTTTGGAAAGTGGCCCTGGGTCTATCGACTTGAGCCTCTCCTGTCTAACCCAAAGACTCAGGGCTGTTGGAACATGGGTTGAGGCAACAAGAGAGGATCCAGCTTCCTTTGGGCTGCTGCATTGGGTTGACAGAAGGAGTCCCCGAGGGTCAGCATGTGTCTTTAATATTTGTGAAAATAGACTAAGGGGTGAAAATATTAGTGTGTAAGCAATTAGAGGTGGCTAATTTCTTAGATTAGGAGTGAGTTTCTATAGCTGAGTAATTGGTAATGACAGACATAGAGAAGGCTTGTTCTACTGTCACAGTAGGATGGAATTCGCTCCTCTCATCCTCTCCAAGTTTATATCTTGGACCGGGAAGACAGAAAATCCAACAACAGCAGTCCATCAGAGTTTAGATCCAAATTTCTGTAATAGTGGTGGTAATATTCTCTCATGTGATCAGGATGCTGTGAGAGTACTTTATGAGCAACCACCATAGAAAAGTCCAGAAAAGTTCATTGTAGCCCCACATTGCTCTAATGGGTACCTCTGAGCTATGCTCAGAACAAAAGTGGAGGAACAAAGCACTGAGCAGGTGCTCAGTGTCATCTCAGGTAATGAATTAGTGTCCCCTTTCCCCCCAGTTAACTCCGTTCCAAAACCATTGATTCCCTCAGGTTAAGTAAAATGCAATGCCTTCTAAACGGAAACAAAAATAACAAAATTTTTGTTAAAATGTGCTTTAATAAGAAGACACAATTATGAAATTCAGATAACACAAAAACCATAATCACAACTCCTACTTAATTCCTGTATGTCAGTGGGCTTAATAAGCACTGATATTTCCACTTGGTAGCTAGTTGCTCATATCAAGCACAGGGTATGTACTCGATACGCGTCATCTCTTCTGGGTCTTGGTAAGAGCCTGACTAATACCATCTCGTTACTGCAGAATTGTTCCTGGCATTGTATGAGCTTCCTGACATGGGAGAAATGCCATGCCTGCCTTTGGTAAACAGAGTACTCAGAGCTTGTTTTCTTTAAAGAGATTGGTCTGGAAGGTCCTGTGGTGACTCTAATAACCAAGAGGAGGGATCCTTCTGATTACGATATTTTTGTCTTGCAGGCTCCTACCCTCCACCTCCTTGACCCTATGCACCAGACAGATGCGACACTGTTAAGCCCCATCAGACCCAGCTCATATGGTAAACCCAGCAGGGTTTATTTGATTAAGATCTACTCCATGACTGTGTTTCCATGTCTATCTCAAAATTATAGTGCTCTAGTGTCAAGAGAAGGATGTGCTACCTGCTGTTTATCTCAAACTCTTACATTGTTTTATTAACACATATTTTTCAAATGATTTTTTTTTCAAAGTCTTAAGTTATGAAGAATCCATCACATACCCTGATAAGTTTTGCATATGTTAGCAACATTCAGTTTTTGTTGATTTTTTTGTTTGTTTGCTTGTGGTGTTTTTTGTTGGTGGTGGTGGTTGCTTTTTTTGTTTATTTTGTTGTTTTTTAATGATTTTTACGACTAGTCGGAACTCATGTCACCTCCGAGAATTTCAGCCACCAAATCTCAATGTATTTTTGTTTACTGCATGAATAGCATTTTCACTATCAAAAGCATTTCCTTCTGGAAATTGTTTCTGGAACACAGCCTTATCTAGGAAGCTAGGGTAAAACTTAGTGGGTTATAGATGGAGGTCTAAATCCTCAAACTCCTCACATGGATTTTTCTCACCACCACCACTCTATTAAACTTGAAGATTCCACAGTTGTCTAGATTTGGTTCATGCATTTGTAATATTAAATTAGCCAACGGTTCAAGAAACAGAAATGGTCTTGGGAGCAGAATCCAGGATTGCCCTCTCTCTTTTCTTCATCCTCATGTAGCCTCATGCTCTCTTCTGCCCCTTCCTACTCCTGTCTCAGGGCCAGGCAGTCTTGGCACTCTTGCATGGGGAACATGGAAATTAATTCTCTCTTGTGCCTGTTGGATTCTGAACTTGCATCTCTGAGTTCATAAGCTTGTGTTGTAAAATAAGGCAGTATGTTTCTGATCGCTTTTGAGCGTGTTTTAGCATAGTATGCCCAACTCAGTTTTCCAACCTCCACATAAAGGAGCCTACTTCACAGAAACAGGTTTTAGACTCCGATTGCTATTGAATGGAGGAGTGTTCCTGCTGTGCAAAATTAAATGAATGACCTAGTGATGGAAGAAGATAAGATTGCAATCGTAATTATGTTTACACCTATAGCATAGCTATGTAGAACTACCTGCATGGCCTGTTCTGACTAACTTGTGTGTTTATATGCTTGTAGAAGGAAATCCAAAACTTGTAGCTCAAGGCCAGCAGCATTTACAAAAGACCTACCTTACCTACAAAGTATTTTGGAATTTGATTTCATATTAGCACTTAGCTAGTCTGTTAACTCAATGTTCTCTGGTGGCTGAAGTACATCTAACAGTTCTGTTTGACATGAAAAGACTCATATCCATGCACTCCAAGACAACTCTGTGCTGCTAACCAAAGCGTGGCAGCTAAAGACACCAGGGGTCCACTTTAGAATTGCAACTCTGACGTGATCTAAAAAGCTAAGGTAGGTGCAACTGAAGTATCCATTAGTCTTATACACAGGCTGTGAGGATGGAAATCATGTGGTCAGCTGTTATAATTCCAATTTAAAGTGGTGCCAGTCACAATATATAAAGCAGAATGCACAAGAAAATGTGTATTATAAAATTAACAGTACTGCTTGTAGCATACTATTTTATCTTAAAACACAACCAAAAAATACCACAGGCTACGGTCTTTCTTAAAATAATAGATGTAGCAGATACAAGTTCAATTGTTCTTGAATGCTAGCACATTTGCTTTTTCCTAATACCTTGATAGGATATTTTTTCCTTCCCTTTCTAGTTATATTTGCATAATTGAATGCTAGCTAAGCGTCCATTTCATTTTCCACTTTAAAAATGTCTTTCTTGATAGCAGACAGGATGTTACCACCTCTATTCCAAAAACAAAAACCTTGGTCATTTAAAGTAAAAGATCTTCACCTTATGACTGGACTGCAAGCCATCATTCCTTATGTAAGCAGCAGGGTGTTTTTTTTTTTTTGTTTGTTTGTTTTTTGTTTGTTTGTTTGTTTGTTTTTCCCCCTGAATTTTCTTTTAAATTTACTGATTGCTTTAAGAATACACTTGGCAGACTCCATAAGAAATTTTCCACGGGGGTGTTCCATATTTAAAATCACTTTTCAAGCTCCCTTATGCAATATATGATCCTTGAGTTAAGTCTTTTAGAAATCCATGGGATTCACACCACCTTCTGTTCGTTCCTCTGGTTGTTCAGTAGCACATGATATATAAAAGGTCTTATATCAAAAAGATACAACAAAAGTATCTACAATGATCTTGGCAAATAGTAAGCAAAACTTTCCAATTATTCTACACTAGGCTGTGTGAAAAGGCTTACATATATTTTATATAGACTTATATTTATTATATCCATCCTTTGACTAATGAAGTTCTGTACCAGACATTTAGGTTGATCATTGGTGAGACCAGCAAAATGCATGAGGAAATCAGAAACCTATTGTTTAGAAACTAAGAGGTTAGTGACTTACTACTGTGCATTCACACTTTGCATCACCATTCAAAGCTGATTCAGAAATTAAGCAACGCACCTTCACTGGAGAGGAAATGAATTGAGATATATCTAACTGTCCAGTTACCAGTGAGGGGTGAAAATTATACACCGAAGCAAGTGTTACTGTTCTTGCTATTCCACAAAGTCTGACCACCCCAGCTGAGAAGGGGAGGTGGGGGGAAGCGCTGTTGTACGGCAGTATGGAGTGATAGGGAAATTACTTTCATCTCCAGCCAAAATTGTTTTTCTTATTGGCCTTTTCAGAAATGCTGATGTCTTTCTTATCAGAATGCTCCAGCTTTGTTGCTAATTGATTGCACTTTGAATGCTTTGTTTGCCCTGTGGCACTTTCCTTCTGTGCCCTGCCCCTTCCTTACCTTGAAAGCTGCTTTCAGTTCTGCAAGCGTGTTTTGAGAGGCCTAGGGATGTCCCAGATATTCAATGCATTTAGACACATGACTTCCCTGTAAATGTAGTGGGACAATATAAGGAACTCTCAGTTGCCTAGTACTGCAATTTGTCCAACAAAATTGCATCCCTGCCTAAGAATTATTTTGTTTTGTCAGAGACTGGGTCTCAGTATAGGTAACATGTAACTCAGCAGTTCCTATCACAGTGCTGTGACCTTCCTACAGTTGGCTGATATGTGAAGGACCCTGGCCTTGCCAATTCAGCAGAACCCATGGACTATGGGTTTGAAACCTATGATTTCTGTCTCTTCTGGAGAAAGACAAAGGTTTTGAAGCTGTTGCCTGGGGCAATCCATGCAGATCATCCAGGGTCTAAATTTAGGGTCAGTTTGTCAAGGGATTTCAGGAGTTCATTTAAGCTTCTAATGTTTGCTGTGCAGATGTCTGGTGTAAGTGTTATGAGAAGGTATTTTAGTTACCGCTGTGGTTAAGATGTTTAAAAAGATACAAAAACATCATTCAGTTTTGCTTCACATAAAAATAGAGCTCTGACAGACCCATATAATCTCTGTATGGCATGGTTACAAAAGGTGGCATTACCAAGGAATAACTTAGAACAATATTTTGGCAACACTGTTTATACAGTATAAAGTAGTAAGTCTATATACATAGTGCAAATGTTTTATTACATCCTTGACGCTTTTTAGTACGGTTATCAAATATTTCTTCCTCTAGACAAGTGTGATGGCAAGGAAATGCCCTTTGCTGAGGTGGTGGCTTGAGATTTTCTTGTCTGGCATGAATTAATTAAACAGCAAATGACTTGCCCACTACTATCAATATGTCAATATAAGGAGACTCCATCTGTCTGAGTAAATGGAAGCAGGTGATGATGCAAAACTGTATGAAGAAATTCATAACATGGAGAAAAAGAACTACATTTTTTTTCCCTGATTTAAACATAGAAACAAGCAAGTTTATAATGAAATTAGGAGATCACAAATTCAAAGCTGACACCAGATTGATTTCTGCACTACGCATAATTAAATCATGAAATTTACTGTCATAGGATGTCATGCAGCCAAGAATTTTACCTGACAGCACAAAAAGCTATTATATGGTAAATAAAGCAATCTAGTTTCATGTAACATTTATAAAATAGAAGAAATATTGAACTGTCTACTTCAGATTTTATAGCAGTATCAAAATTATTTAATGCATACTGTTGGGATCAGAAGATCTTATTACTGCACTTTTATATTTTCCCCAGACCACTGGTGCTGGATGTTCTCCGAGATGAGATTCTGAGGTAGATTGATATCGGGTCAGACTTGGTGTAGCAGTTTCTGTTTTCTTATGTCAATTAACTTTTAGTAAATAACCAGTCTGACTACTTCTGCCTTTTATCAGATCTTAAGAGTTTCTTGCTCGGTACAATGTAAGTCTGGAAAGGAAATCAGATGGTTAAAGCTAGAGATGGCCATTGCCTGTTAAAATGATTATTGGTCTTGCACAGTACTCAGCTGGGCTAAGGTAGGTGCTGGATTTTTTAAGTTGGTAATAGAGTTGACACTTTATAGCAGAGGTATTTCCAGCTCCCACTTTTTAGCCAGAAATGGACAATATATTAAAATTTTTACAGGTTCCTAACCTTGTATCTTTTTTAATTCTTTGTTCTTCCTTTCCTTCTTGTCATTAATTAACTCGCTTCTGTTTGAGCTGTGCTTCTCCATTTGGGTATCCTGCCCTTTACAATCTTTTCAACATCTCTGCTGAGCAAGCTAGGTTAGTTCAACTCATTTTAGCAACTGATATTTTCACTGTGTTCTTCTTGAAATATTATACTGATAAAATTCTAAGAATAGCCATACCGGGACAGACTAAAGGGCAAGCACACACACTGCTTCTGCATAATACTCTCCCAGCTTCCAACTATTGTCAGCTCAGTTTCTACATAGCTATTTATTTATATGTAGTACATTGCTCTTCCTTAAACTTATGCAATCTCCTCCTGAATCCATTTCAATTTTACTGTCTCCAACAAGGACCAAGGAGTTCACCCACCCATGAGGGGCTACCATCTTTATTTTGTTCTGACCTGGCTTCTCCTAATTACTGTAAATCCTCCCAAAATGGTGGTATTGGAAGTGAGAGTAAACAAAACTGATGCTCTTCCACTCAATCCAGGCTGCCAATGACTGCAAAAACCTTTAATTCTCCCTACCCATCGCCATCTCTTTTGTAAAGACTTCTGGCTTACTCAGATGTTCCTTATATTGAAAGCATTTCATACCTTTCATCACCTTTGTTATTGTTCTCTTACCCTTTCCCAGTTCTGCATTCTTTCTGAGATGTCCCACTTTTGGTCTAAGCCAAAATATACAAAAGGTTGCACTTGCTCCATTTCACAGTGGTGTCCATGGGGTCATATGGTAAAATGAAAGTGGAAGGAGAAAGAGTACTGGCATAGATGAACAAGCTGGTGTATCCATACACTTTAATGATCCTTATGGCTCTGACAGCAATTGGATTTGGCATACTGAAAGCTAATGGGTGAACCTGCTGGATAATCACAACTGCACGACTATGACAAGAGCTCATCCTGCTTTCCTCTTCACCAACTGGTCACTCAGGGCCTTGTTCACACATTTTCAACATGTGTTAGACGTTTCCCTCTATGCTGAATACACTATTTTTTTAAATGTTACTGATTCATGAAAGAACCGTACAACTCAAAGCAAATGAGTTATAAAGTATATGTGGTTTATTTTGGTGCCAGGTGCATGCAGGATAGCTCCGAAAGGCATGCATACCCTAACGCGGCAACTTGCTTTGCTTATATGCAGTAAAGAGTTACATATGCATGAAGTTTCCCAATACGCCTATACATATTCATAACCTATCCCCGCTTTGTATTCAAATTAGCTCCAAGAAGTCATTTCCATAAACTCATCCCGTCTGTGCTTGTGCAGTGCCTTCTGGGCACTGGTTGTCAGGGGGTCGTGGGGATGAAGGGTGATAACTCTTCTTCATCACCACTAGTTGACCCCTTGCCTTTGTACAGACTCAGTTGCTCCTTGGCTCTTGTCCAAACCACAAGGTTGGTCTCAGCTGGTTTTTGAGACAGGTTCCCCATTTTTGTCAGGAAACATCCTCTGTGGGGCCCTGAGATTCCTTGTTTTGGTTAATTTGCACAGTAGTAAGCAAAGACAATCAGCAACATTTATTCTTAATGCAATTAAGCAAGCCCCCATTCTTCCATTCCTGGTTTTAATGATAACAATTATTTTATTTAGAAATCATTGATGTGATTAAGCAAGCTCCTATTCTTCTATCTCTGGCTTCATTACAATCTGTTTAGCCATCTTTCTGCTTTTATCATGAAACACCAGTCCGCTAACAAGCACTGTGAGACTTCATGGGTAAGAATGAGAGATTTGGTTACGAAGATGTTTTAATAAGAAAATACTCCTTTTGTATGCTCATTTCCATGTTTGAGAGTTTCATGACATGAAGACGGGAAAAAGACTAATTTATATAGAATAGGTGTAGAAACTCTAACATCAGCCAGGATTTAAAACTGAGATGAGAGGTTAGGAGGAAATTCTGCACTCAGAGGTTGGTGAGGCACTGGTAGATGCTGCCCAAAGAGGTTGTGGCTGCCCCATCCCTGGAGGTGCTCAAGGCCAGGCTGGACGGGGTTTTGGGCAGCCAAAAAGCCTTTGGGGGGGTGGGAGGTGTCCCTGCCCATGGCAGGGGCTGGGACTGGGTGTTCTTTGAGGTCCCTTCCAGCCCGAGCGCAGGCCGCGGCCCCGAGCCAGGCACTACAACTCCCATGCTGCCGAGCGGCGGCGGGGCGCTGCGCGCACAGCCCGCTGGGGGCGGCGCCGTGCGCGGGGGCCGTCGCCAATGGCGGCCGGCGGAGGAGGGCGGGGGGGCGGCTGACGGGAGCCGCTGCCGCCGCCGCCGGTCGCGCCCATTCATCACCTCGGCCTCCTCGGCCTGCTGCGGGGCTCCGCGGCGCCATGGAGGCGCTGATCCCCGTCATCAACAAGCTGCAGGACGTCTTCAACACGGTGGGGGCCGACATCATCCAGCTGCCGCAGATCGTGGTGGTGGGCACGCAGGTGAGGCGGGGCCGGGCCGGGCCGGGCCGGGCCGGGCAAAGTCGAGGCGGGCGTCCCCGCAGCCGCCGCCACCGCCGCCGCCAAGGGCACGGCCGGGGACGCCCGGGGACAGCGGGGCCGCCTCTCGGGAGGCCTCCGGGCCCGGCCCCAAGGGGCTGGCGGTGCCCCCGGCCGGACACCGGGCGCCAAACGCCGCCGGTGGGGCTGCGACAGCCGCGAGGGGGCCGGGAAGGAGGCGTTAAACTCCGCTAAAACCCCAAAGTTAGTGGGGCTGCGTGTTCTGAGGGGTTGGCAGCCGTGGCTGGATGTCCCCGCTCCAGGGTTTCCCCTGGGACAAGCCCGGCGGGTACAGCACGGGCACGGCGCTGGGGCCTGCGGGAGGCGTGCTGGGAGCCAGCCCGTGAGGCTGGCTGGAAGGCGCTCGGCTCCAGCACGGCTTTGCCAGCAAAAAGCAAAATGCATTTGGTGACTTCACGCCCGTTGGATCATAAAACACACCAACAGCACTTGCGCAGGGGCAGAGACTTTGCTCTGCTGACTTATATTAGGGGCTTGCTGCTTTTGTAGCTTGCAGGAGGCCCTCGCTTCATGAAAACTTACCATTTCTTTTACAGTTGCAATCACACGAGTAGGAGTTTTCTATCTGTTTTGTTAGTTTATTTCTGTAACAGAAAGGCGCAAAACAGAGATGCAGTATCTCTATATGTGAAGTTAATAGAAGTATTCGTTTCTCTTTCTGAAATATCTCGAGGTGGCATTTTATTTTTGCATTACCATCTTTTGTAAAAACTTTATCCTAGTTAACATTTCGAAAAAGCACATACAGTACATAATAAACATTAAGACTATGCTGACATGCATTTGATTTGAATAGTCTCCCCCAAGAGTTTACCCATCAGTATTAATACCCCTTTGGCGCTACATGCTCATACAAACCCTTGAATAAGGTAAACTGACACGACATCTTTTTACAGACCAAAGCAAAGGCCTTTATAGACTTGTGGTTTTACCTTGCTGGGCAGCTGAACTACACCACAACCGCTCTCTCACTCCCCCTCCTCTGAAGAGATGCAGAGCACAGCGCTGTATGGGCTGCTGCAGGGAAAGTTAACTCCATCCCAGCCAGGCCCTGTACACGACTTCAGGAACATATATCTTTGGGAAATTGTACCTTGTTTTTGTTTGTTTTAGCCAGGGTTCAGGTGCAGTGGTCAGGCACTGGAACGGCCTGCCCGGGGAGGTGGTGGAGTCACTGTCCCTGGTGGTGTTCAAGAAGCACCTGGACGAGGTGCTGTGAGATGTGATTTAATAGCTTAGTGGGTAGTATTGGTGATGGGAGGATGGTTGGACTAGATGATCCTGTAGGTCCTTTCCAACCTACAGTATAGAACCTGTTTCTATGATTTTCTGTGACTCTGTGTTCTTGAAAGATACAGTTGTCTTTATGGGTGTAGTAATTCTGCAGATATTTGGTGCAATTATTTTATATTTAAAATAAAATATTACTGTTTTATTAATTTTGAATTTAGTTTATTGTAGAGCAGGTTTCTGGAGATGTCTCAAATATGACCTTAGAGCTGACAGTTTTGCTTCTGGCAGTTTGCTTCTATATATTTTTTATTTTTTTTTTTAAATGTGCCATTTACAGTCTTGTTTCTGGAGTTATTTTTGATTGTGCTATGCAACTGCAAGTTTTTTTCCCCACAGATGATTTCTTTATAGCCTACTGGCATATGCAGTCCTGACTTTTTTCTACTTTGTCTAGCATTCACAGACAGCTTTAAATTTTGCACCTCCATTTTTCTTTGTGGAAAACAAATGCTATCACTTAAGATTTCTGTAGCTCTCTCGTTTTTCTTTTCTTGCATGACCTTCTGTGTATTCAGTGGGGAAAAAGAAAATGTGGGGTTTTAATAACTTTGGTTGTTCATTTCTCTTACCTATATTCTGTGACTCTTTTCTACCCTTTTATTATGTTTAGTGCTATGTCTTCATTTCTCATTTATTTCAGCTTCTGTGCCCCAAATTAATTCTTTCTTTTCTGGCATTTGTAGAGTTAGAAACTGCTTATAATCCTTAATTTCTTTGAATGTTTTGTTTGTTACTAAAGTGTCCTAGTTTTTCCTTTTTCCAGCCAGATTTTGGTGGTAATTACAAACTATTTCTCAGTTAGACATGTAGGTGGCCTCTCGCCCTTCTTCTGGCGGTGTTCCTGTGACCCAGTTATCTGAGAATTCCTTCGTGTTCTCCACCGAAATACTGCACGAGTCATTTCTGTACCCCAGTACGGAGACTGTTAAAAAAATTGAAGACTGCTGCTGATAGAACTGGCAGGACACCCTCCCACTGCCAACTTTGTATGGCTATTTTAGTGCTTTTTGCCATGCCCAGATAGGGAAGTGCTGCTTTTTTTTTCCCCTCATTCAGTGTTTCAGTTGCCTTTTCACCAACTGCGTTGTTGAAATGCAAAGCAGTGTCCAGGCTGGAATACTACTTAAACAATATTTGTGCAGTAGTACCCAGCCTTCTGATGTGTTTCATAAAAATGCTTTGCTTTGTGGTCCATACCTGTAAAGGATAACAAGGTTGTATCAAAGTGCTTCAACCAAACACATTAACGCTCTAATAAAAGAAGGGAAGAAAAGTTTTTAGTTATGACCTCTTGTATGTTAAGGGCACGTAGATGTTATTACAGAAATGAAGTACCTACAGTACAGAAGTGGGCATCACTTTTAGAATAAAGTAAGTAATAAAAGACACAACGATAAACTCCGTGCCTAGAGATGTGTAGAAGTGGATTTCCTCCTCCCCCTCCCCCCCTTTTTTTTCCAAGTCATTAATTCTTGGAGTCTGTTTTGTGTTTTTAGAAGTCATTGACCTAGATCTGTAGAAACTTGAGTGTTAGGAGATCTCCTTTGCTACAAAACTAATACTGCCATTGTTAAAAAGGAAGAATTGCACTTTGTAGTGTTGGTTTTAATAAAGCCTTCATAGTGAAATTGATTTAGCAACCAACCGAAATTCACGAAGGGATTTTTAAATACATGTAACCTTTCAAGTGTCCATGTATGTACTACTGTTGCTCAGTCTTCAGTTAATGCTATTTTGGAGCTTCAAACAGGGAAGAGTAGTTTACAGCATTTAACACAGTTTGTTCTGTTGCATGCTACCATCTGAAAGAGCTGTTAATTAGGCTCTGTGATCGGCTTGGAGATGAACGTTACATTTATTTCTTTTTTCGCAGATTGGAGTAAGTGTCGTGCTCGATATTTCAACACTAAAGCAACTCTTGTTACAGAGGAAGGCTTCTTGATCTAACAACCTGAGCATTTGAATATGTACAACTGCATATGCAGTTAGACCAAACAGTTAGGAGGATAATTTCCACATCAAGAAGCTGACAGCAATGGGAAGCTAATGTACGGTCCTGGGTAATGAGATGAGGAGAAGAATACACTGGATGCTTATCAAAGCATCTGGTTTTTAGCTCTGTGAGTTTAAAATTCAGATGCTCTACAGAGCTTCGTTGCTTTTTCCCTGGAGAAGTGGGCCTTTAAGCCTCTTGAGCTTTTCATCCACTGGTGAATCCTGGTTGTTGGTGGTGAAAAGCCGGTTTTAGGTGAAGGAGACTTCATCCTGTACCAAGCACCTCTCCTACGAAGAAAGGCTGAGAGAGTTGGGGCTGTTCAGCCTAAAGAAGAGAAGGCTCAAGGGTGCCCTCATTGCAACTTTTTGGTACTTAAAGAAGATGGAGAGCCACTCCTGGCTCAAACAGATAATGACAGGACAGGGTGGAGTGGTTTTAAATTAATAGAGGGGAGATTTAGATGAAGATTAGGAAGAAATTCTTTACTGTGGGCGTGGTGAGGCCCTGGCACAGGTTGCCCAGAGAAGCTGTGGATGCCCCATCCCTGGAGGTGCTCAAGGCCAGGCTGGGTGAGGCTTTGGGCAGCCTGGGCTGGTGAGAGGTGTCCCTGCCCATGGCAGAGGATGGGACTGGGTGGTCTTTAAGGTCCCTTCCAACCCAAACCGTTGTATAATAGCTCCACGCAAAGCTCAGGCCAGGAATGGCCTCCTTTTTTTTTTTTTTTTTTTTTTTTCCCTTTTTTTTCTCCTTTTTTTCCAGTGGTCTTTCCTGGGATTTCGGGGCAAAGGTCTTTACTTCTGCCTTACCTTTGTGAACGGAGGTGTAACTAGAGCATAGCTGCAGTGCTGGCTGGGGAGAACTTGTTTTTCTCTCAGCTATTTTGCAAACTTCCTTTATTTATTTATTTTTTTGTGCCTCCTTGCCTTTTTTGTTGTCTTGATATCTGACATGTACCCTGTCTAGTTCTGGGCATAACTGTTTCACATTTTGCCATTCCTTCCTCCTGTCAAATCTTGCCCTGACTGTTCTGGTGTGTGTTTCAAATGAGCAGCAAAGTGAAGCTGACGTTAATTAGCTGTTTACTTATGCCAGGAATAGTATAAACTTTTCTGCTAAAGCTAAACAGTGCAAACAGCAGTTGGTGTTGGGCTGTTTCTTTTCACTGGTGGGCCCTATGAGTCTCTGAGCAGCTCCTTTGTAGGTCTTGAAAGCTGCTTTGACTGGAGGGATGCTGACCTTTACACAGCGTCCACCTGCAGGCTTTATACATAAATAAATTCATGGGTTTAAAAACACTGTGATCTCATTCCTATCTTAATCCCTCCACTTTTTAAATGTGAAAGTGATATTAAGCATCATTTAAATGAAGGTATTGACTTGCAATTGCTTGCAAGCTTCCAGTTACTGTGGAAGAAAGGACGCAACTGGAGAAGGATCTGAACAAAGTGGTGTTTTTCCCCCAAGTTTTGTATGTTTGCTGCCAGGTTTCTCTTCAGCTTGTGCTTGGTAACTGCATTTCTTTGAGAACCCCTATTTTAATTAAAAAGGATGTAACTTGTATCTTGCCCACAGGGAATAGTGCAAGGAAAACATGTTTTCAGGAAAACAAAGGCCAGGAGTGATTAAAGAAACAAGCCCTGGCAAATGCCTTTCAGAATCTGGGCAGAAAAACCCTGTGTAGTTCTTGGAGAATATTTCTTTATATAGTAGCCAGTAGGTTCACTGGCTGCTTCTTATTTAAAGGTACAAATTGGCTTTGTTTTTGCTTTATTTTATTGGGAAAAAAGATAATACTGTAAGTGATAATATGTAAATCCAGTCTGTACTGCTTATAAATGTGGATCTTTAAATATCGCAGTTCCCTGAAATAACATTCTCTCTAAATTTGGTGTTGGTTGTTTCCAATTAAATGAGGTATTTTTGTCTCAGGTGAAATATTGGAGGACACTGGGAATTGATGTACTGAGAAAAATGCAGCTGCAAATCCTCTGTGGGTTTGTTGTTGTTTGACATGTATGTACAGCTAGATGTGGTGTAAATGCAGGGTTCCTGAACTATTTTGGCTGAGCTGTGTAAAGGAGACCTCAGTAAAAACGCATTAGCTTGTATTTCCCAATAATGGGATTGGAATTTGGCAAGCCACGTGTATATCTGTCTCTGAGAGAATAGTTTAGCCAGCCAGACTTTGTCAATTAATTCTTGTGTGACAGAAATGGTGAGATTGCTGCCATTTTCTCTCAGACATCAAGGTAGATGCATTGCTCATCGTAAGAAAATTCTTCAGGAGCTGTTATATCTCATGGGGAAACAAAACCTCTTCCGCTTCCCTATTCCTCGCTGTTGTTCTCAAACATTGGTGATGAAGAAGTCATGGGGACTACTGACCGTGCTGCCTTAATTCTGCTTTTCTTGTGCCTTCCTGCAGTCAATCTGCATTGTGTTGCAGGAGTTCTTTGCAGTTTTTTTCCCCATTTGATTAGATAATGAAAAATGTATCATTTGGTCCTATCAGAAGGACTGGGTTTCCTCAGGGCGGGCTGGCTGGCTTATTCACTGAGCTGGGTGGGGGGTACAGTGAAGCACAAATAACTTGGGGTGCCTTCAGGAACAATGTGTTTGGAGCACAAAGCGGTGGTCTGGGCACATAGTCAGGATGATGAGCAGACAGATGAGGACAGCGGTGTGGAGGAGACTGAGAACTGAGCGCTGAAGTAGAAGACTTGCGGGAGGTAGGAGAGAGGACAAGCTCCTTTATGCTGCCTCCTTATGTGAGGATGGTATTAGGAAAGCCAAGGTTCAGCTAGAGTTGAAACTGGCAAGGAGCATCAAGGGCAACAAGAGCAGCTTCTTGTTGTATCAGCAGTGATAGAAAAGAGGGAAGAAACAAGGGAAGCACGGGCAGGCTGCTGATGCTGATGAGAATGTGTCTTGGTGTTCTGTGTGTAGGGAGCAAGCCCTCTAAAGCTAGGACTGCTCATTATGTCACTGTGGGCTTAGAAATAGGATGAGAAAGCCAAGGAAGAGAGTGGGATAAATATGGCTGGCTCTTCATAGTGTTACTTGAAAATGTTCAATACAGAATCTTTTCTGTTTGGCCTGTCAGCAGCCCTGAGGTGTCTCTGAAAGGAACAACTCCCGCTGCGGAGGTGGCTGGACAAAGTCATGCCCTGCTATCTGCCTCGTCTGAATTCTTGACAAGCGTGGCTGGTCAGGCAGCACGATGCAAGGGGAATTTCCTCATGAGAATTAATGTCATGGATGGGAGAAAATGTGTGCTGGTACTTCAGAAGTGCCCACAACTGAAGTAAAGCAGGGGCAAGTAAATATGAAATAGAATGGGGAGGCAGAAGTGGGACCATCAGGACCTGTAACAAGTAGGGACGCTGGCTTCCCGGGAGTGGATCACAGATCTGAGAGATCTCAGCTCTTCAATTTGTGAGCAAGTGCTCAGTCACTTCCCTGTTTTTGTCCTTCATCCTTGATCTAGATTAGCCTGAAGATGATGTTGACAAGAATGAAGATGTAACTGTTCAGGAGGCAGTTAGAACGCTGATAAGACTTACATCATACGTACTGTGTATTCAAATAAAACATTTCTTAAGTTCCTGTGTGCAGCCTCCCTTCTTAGGTTTGTACTTCTAGGAAAAAAGTAGTTTTGCTATCCATTAACCTGGGTGAGACTGGTGGCTAACAGAGCAGAGCGTTATGCACTTGGCAGTGGAGGTTTGACACAATGGCTAAAAAAGCAACAGACAGCAAGGTGTTCCTGTATTTACCTTTATTTCTGGGTAATCTATATTAAGTTCTTCTAGTCATTATTAATTACAGATATTTCAAACTAGGATCAGGTCAGGGTCTGGAAGAAAGCCTGACTGATGTGCCACAAAAGGCTGAAATGTGTTACTCTTTTTTTGGACTTGGTATTTCAGTCCTTGCTTCATATCATGACAGTAGTTCCAGTGAGATGACAAAACAAGCATGATGCTGCTGTAAATTCATCCCTAAAAATTCTGTGGTACCCTTAGTCATAAGTTCTGGTCCCTGCCCACATCAGTTGTATGAAGGGTTGGCTGAACTGAATTTGTGTTCTGAGCAGACCCCATATCCCTCGCTTCCTCCCACTGGCAGAGAAAGATCAGCCTGGTGTTTACTGCTTTTCTTGCCGGATAATTCTTGATAATGGATGTATATAGGATCCAGATTAAGGAGTGCATCATTAGGTACTGTATCATGTTCCAAGAGCAGATTGGTTTAATAAGGAAGCATAACGCAATTAGAAACAAATTTCCTGATGTGTGGAGTATTGCAATGTCTCATCTGACGTATGACTGTACATTTGTCAGCTATTAAACCACTGCAGAGGATCCAGATAATTCGTTTTACATCTGAAAGTACCTGGGCTGTGGGAGTGGTGTAGGACATTGTGTTCTTTTTCCATGTGTAGTTTGTCAAAGAATCACAGAATGGGTTGGGCTGGAAAAGACCTTAAAGACCACCCAGTCTCACCCCCCTGCCATGGGCAGAGACACCTCGCACCAGCCCGGGCTGCCCAAAACCCCATCCAGTCTGGCCTTGAGCACCTCCAGGGATGGGGCAGCCACAGCTTCTCTGGGCAACCTGTGCCAGGGCCTCACCATTCTCATAGGGAAGAATTCCTTATGTCTAACCTAAATCTCCCTTCTTTTAGTTTAAATCCATTCCCCTTTGCCCTATCACTGCACTCCCTGACCAACAGTCCCTCCCCAGCTTTCCTGCAGACCCCTGTAGGCACTGCAAGGCTGCTGTAAGACCTCCATGGAGACTTCCCTGGCTTCCTTGGCTGCAAATGTGCACTTCCAGTTCACGTCCAGTTTTTAATCCACCAGTATCTCTTAGGTCCTCTGCTGGGCTGCTCTCAATCCAGTCATTGCCCTGCCTGCGTTCATTTTTGGCATTGTCCTTACCCAGGTGTAGGAACTTGTACTTGGCCTTGCTGAGGTTTGTGAGGTTTGCAGGAGCCCAACTCTCCAGCCTCGCCAGGTCCCTGTGGATGGCATGTTGTGTCAGTCTGTCGTGTCAGCTGCACCACTCAAGCGTAATGTTGTCCACAAACCTGCAAAGGGTGTGCTAGATCCCACTGCCTGTCATTAATAAACCACTAAACAGTACAGGTCCCAGTACAGACCTCTGAGGTACCAATCTCAGCTTCCTGCTATTTTGGTAACCAAATGGTGAGCAGTAGTGTGCAGTGACTTACCCCATGGATTTTGGTTTTCTGTCTTGATGGGGTTTTTGGAAGAGTCTTGAGCTATTTATTCATTATGCTTCTCTACTCAGATTATGTTCAAAAGCAGCCACTTCATTCAGGTCTCACCTTCAGCCCTTTCTGCCCATGTGAAAGCAATGTTGCTCAAGAGATGTTCAAAATATTTGTCATAAAGGAAAGCATGCTTTTTTCAGTGCAGCTGATGAGCTTTTATTGCATTTCATCTTCTTGAGCAGGCATTCCACTTGTTTTAAACTGCAAAGGTTGTCAAAAAGTGACCTGTCTGTCACTCTGAAATTCATGTGTTTTCACAGTCTGTAACACTAGCTATACTTCTGAACTGTGCTACAACAAAACTCTGGCAGGGAGGCTTCCAGAACTGCTTTGTGCTTTGGCCACATGGTTCTTCAGCTGCGGTTTGGTAAGATTTTAGTGCACGGTGTCCTCAGGTGCTGCCAGATTGTACTGTATCCTTGATCTCTGCTGATCTATTTTTTTTGTTTTTTAGAAAAATCGCTTAAGATGCTACTAAATGTTTGATACTTAAAATCAGTCTTGAGTATTCTTAATTTCATGTTATGGTAGCTTATATGCTCATTTTTTGATTTATTTAAAGTCTTATATCTGCTCTTTCAGAACTGGTAAACTGAACTGTGGTAGTATAGTGGCAATACATGTTCTAGCTGTCAAAAGCGTGCATTCATTTTTTTTTTCAGAGAATTGTTTGGAACTGTTTGTGTAGTAACAGCTCCTAACTGGCTGCAGTGATTGCCAGAACATGTTTTCTCGTGGCATGACTGTGTTGTCTTACACACTACAGAAAACTGGAAGAATTTACTATAGTCGTATTAAAAACAACAACAAATAACTCCAAAACCCCTCAAAGTCTTATAGGTCAGACTTTCAAAGTGTTATGTTTGATTTTTACTGGTTTAATTTATCCTTAAGAAATAGAAGTACATCCGTCACCATGGCTTTTAAGTATCAAAAGCAGGTTTAAACAGCTACTGACTTATATCAGACGTGCCCTGTATTGCCCGTGTGATGTGATATCACTGTATTAGATGCACTGAGCCTGTCAGATACTTTCTGTAGGACACTGTATATCAGAGGACAGACTAGACAACTGTTTGTGGGAGTGGTGAAAACAAGCTAAAACCTAAAATGTTAAAGCATTTTTTTATTCAAGAAAATAATGTAGCTACATTCCAATTTTCAGAGCAGTGGAAAGAGTTCTGTGTTGGAAAGTCTTGTGGGGAGAGATCTGCTCCCACGAGGTACCGGCGTTGTCACCCGAAGACCCCTTATTCTGCAGCTGGTGCATGTTTCCCCAGAGGATGGTCGGAAAACAGCTGGAGATGAAAATGGTAAGTGAGATCTAAGAGTGTGTTGCCTAGTAGGAAAGAGACTTTTAATCTTTCTTGTGCATTTTACTGAAAAATACTGTACTGTTAAATGTTTACTTGGAAGAAACTTCCATTGTTACAGCTGTTGTGTTCATACAGCAAAAGTCATGAAGCCAAAAGCTTTTGGATATTCAAAATACCTAATATTTCAAGCTTTTCTGTTTGTTCTTAGCAAGTACTTTTGAGAAAAGCAGACCAAAATAAGTATTTCAGTTATGATCATGATTGTATAGAGCAATCATGTGTTTCCTCTGTGTGTGTTTATCCCCTTCCTCTTTTGCTGTTTAAATAAGACCTTTCCTTGAGAGCATGACTGTATATGACTTTGTCGAAAGAGGTGAAGAAATAAACTCTGGACAAAGCTGTGGAAGGAGAAATAAAAACAAAGAAACCTGCCATAGAAGCAAAAATAATTTAATAGGCACATCCTGTAGCTTACAGATAGAATCTCTCAGTGCAGACAGTAAGCACATCAAGAACAATGCTTTAAGTATTGTGATGATCTCTAGTTTGAAGCTTTTGTCTTCTGCAGTGTTTATTATCCTCCAGCAGATCATGAAATTCATCTCAGTTGTCCCCTGGGGTTTTGAACGCATTCTGTACTAACTGCTGCTCTTGATCTTTTGAAAGACCACCAGGACCATATCCACCTTCTGAGCATCTTATATTTTTTGATTTAGACAGTGAAGGTACACAGTCTTTTGATGGTACGATAATCTCAGGGCTACAAATTTTAATTCTTACTGTGTTTAAATTGTTTGGAGTTTATTTCCAGAAATAGTAAGTGGAGATAACAGAAGTTTTTTTGTAGTACGTCTATTCATGTAATATTTATAGTCATTGGTTGCTGAAGAACAGTTCCTAATGTGCAGTTTAAAGGTTAATGCTCCAATTTTCAATATTGCCACAAGCAGAAAACAATTTTGGTTCATAACAATTAAGAGCTTTTAGCATGCAGGACACAATATGCAGTCCAGGATGTGCTGGATTGTGAAGAGATCATAGGAAATTCAGGATGGAAATGATCTTAGGAGTCCAGTCTCCTGCTCAGAATAGGGCCATCTTTGAGCTCAAGACCAGGTTGCTCAGGGCTTTATTTAGTTTGGTCTTGAAAACCTTCCAAGACCAGTAACCCATTCTTAACAAGTAACTCTTGGCTACTTTTTAAGAATGACAGATCTGATTTCTTTAAAAGTGGTTTCACCCTACTCGCATTGTACAGTGTATGATTTTTGGTAATTTTCATAATGCAACTTTACAGGTATAAAAGGTAATTTTGAAATCCAAGTATTTGGAGTCAAGGCAGAGACTTTCTGCTGTAGGTTGCATTTGAACTGTGGATATGAATTTTAAATTTGAATGGATTAATGGTATTACTGCATTAGGATGTTGGCCTAAATTAATATTTATAAGGCCCATTTAGACCTTTAAAAAAAAAAATCAATATGTAAAATGTACGTGTTATGGTTTCTTCCTGATGTTCTTTGGAGAGAAATGTAGGCTTGCTAAGAACAGACAGACTTTTATGACTCCTACCAGTTACATTTGAAATGCCTCTCTTCTCCCTCAAAATTGAGGCAAATCACAGTGGTTTTGTCACTGATACGGCTTAGCTTATGTACAGATTGTGGTTCATCTGAGAAGATGGGATCAAGTAGCTTGGAAAGAAAAAAGATGGCAACCTGTTATCCTGGCTCCACTGTCTGAGATTTTATAAGTCACTATGCTATTAGAGGCCATGCTTCTGTTTGTTTTGATTTGGATGCTGAAGTAGGGCTTAAATGTGTTTTGGATTTCCCAAAGGGAAGTCTTGCAGGAAAAGATGTTGTTGGTATGAAAGGTTTCTGCATTACAAACTGAATCTTGGACATGAGAATGTCAGTCCTGGCATGTTGCTTCCTGAATGTGCTGGTAATGAACTGTGTGTGTGCACGGATACTTTTGTGCAACTGCCCTGTTGCTTTGTGATCCCTTGTGATTTTGTGACCTCAAGTTTAACTTCTGTCTGAGCGTTTGCATCCAGAACGCTTCCCCAATTTTAACACAAAGCACTTTGGATTGCTGTGGTATTTGTTTAAGCATGGGTGATTGCGTTATCTTTATGGCTATGAAGGAAGAAATTGTCTTTCTCAAGTAGCTTTATTTTGATATCTTCTGATGCATGTCATCTGCCAAAGAACATTAGTTCATCAATTTAGAGGGTGGTTTTTTGTAACTTACTGTTTTCTGTTTGATTCTTTGGAGCACATTTAGAAAGATTGTTGCAAAAGAATTACAGCCAGATGTTTGAACTAACATCTGACTTTTTTAACAAGAAACGTTAAGGGTCTTCCTTGCTGTCCCTGAGCAAACTGATGAGCTGTGTGATACCTTTGTGCGGTGGTCACTGTAGTAGATGAAAGTCATTGGAAAAGACCAGAGAGATGAATTTGCCATTAAATATGAAGTACTGTGTTTTCATCACATATTTCAAACTGATGCATATATGCTACAGTGATGTGCATAGTTTGATGTGAAAGAAGCTTATTCATATGCTTTTGCTATTTATTGTTAGCCTCTAGTGATTCAGCACACGGTGTGTTTGATGTGGTGATACCACACTGTGTGCTCTCTTATCACATTACAGGAGAAGCAGTGTACAAGAGAGACCTGGGGCTGAACTCATTCATTATTTAATTGGTCCTGTAGCTTCTGGCAGCTTATCCATGTGTTAGGAAATGGCAGTGAGGAGGGAGCATATGGATAGCCAACTAGGAAATGTGTGTATATGTTTGTATAGGTTCTTTTTTTAATCCAAGATAGGAAGCTGAACGCTGGTCAAATTCTGAACAGGTAGAATTGGGAATTGGTATGGAACACAGAATAATTAATACACATCTGTGCCTTGCAAATTCAACGCTGTTTTGTCAGCTTTTTGCTCTCTACTTCAAACATGAGTCTCCTGTCCTTAGCTCCCCAAAAGTGCAGACTGCTTCAGTGTACTTTTCTGTGTATAAATTATAAGTATTATTAAATAATCTTATAGAAAAATATATAATATATAATAATAATGAGAATTAATTGATATATATTTCTAAATATAATAATAAGAGCTCTCACCCGAGAGAGATTGTCCTCGAGGATGAAAGAAATGCTCCAACATGCAGAAGGAATTGGGAAAAGGTCATGTGTATTTTCACAAGTTGGATTTCTTTTCATTTAAAGAAAGACAGGAAAGGATGAGGTAATGGGGAAAAAATAGCATTCAAAGAGTAGACTGCTGGGTCTAAGAGCTGTGAAGGTAGGGGAAGTAGAAAGCTAGGAAAATAAGTAAGATTCTGCATGCTTTGCAGACTTTAAGTATTTGGGAAGTTCTTGTTGCCATGCTGCAAGAAAACTTCCATGGTGTTAGCCTTTTATGACTCTAGACACCTTCTTTGTGCTCCGATAGTGCCTGAAGAACATTTCTGCTGCTTATGAACTGAGAAGGGATACTGGAATAACTGAACTCAGTTAGCATTGTATAGTATCTGAACTTCTGAAGGAAACTTTGCAGTATAGGGGATGACAAGTAATAATTTGTCAGAGGGCAGTTCTGAGAAAAGTATCATCAGCGTGTCCAGTTTTCCAGTATACTAACTAAACATTTCAGGTCTTGCTCCAGAATATGAATGACCACAGATTGCTGTTTTATTTGGATGATTGTGTTTTTGAAAGGCAGGATGTTTGCTCTTAATAACTGCTGTTTTAATCATTTATTTTCATCCTCTTGAAGACTTAATTTTGTAATGACTGTAATGCCATTTTTGCACACTTTATCTAGCACTAAAGCTTGTATGTAATCACGTGATTAATACACCTGAAAGTTTTACCTGGAAAGATTACAAATAATAATAAAAAAATAACTAGGGGGAAGACTGATTTACTAGTGAAGTTAGTGATATTAAAAAATGTTCAATGTGTCAGTCAGAAAGTACTGGGTTGTTGAATGTAGGTTAATTGAAATATTTTCTCCTTGCCTAGAGCATCCCTGCATTCTGTGTAATGATGCAAATCCTTCCTCCTTTCCTAAAAACTCCTTTGCATTAAAGTAGAGCTACTGTGATTTTTTTCCTCAAATGTTAAAAGGGGTGGGTGTCAGTATAGACTTGAGAAGAGTGGGGCAAGAGTTTCCTGCTGTATAAAATAAAACTTCTGAGAAAAATTAGACTTGTATTTGCACGAAGTGAGATTTTCTGTACATCTTGGAACATTGCATTTATTCCTTAAATCTTTTTTTCCCTATAAGTACTAAGACTGAGTTTAAGACTAAGCCTTTTATCATGGGTTCCATCTTCTCTTGTGTTATACATAGCAAGGAAAACTTGTAGCTTGTTAAAAAAAAAAAAAAAAAAAAAAGTTGGCCTTATTAGATCCATGGATGGTAACAAGGTAAGATGCAATGCCTCTTACTAAGCTGTATCATTTTTGTATGTTTTTTTTTTAAAGTTAATAGATGATACTAAAGCAATTCTTTGTGCATAGAACTAAACCTAGCATCAGATTCCTATGCTGCCAAAAAAACAGTCTTTAAGACTAAGTTTGTTTTATTCTTGCCCTTCTGTAGTGTTTCACTGGCATCACAGAAAAATCGAGTTGTAAACTCATTAACACGTCAATAAAGAGTTTTCTTTATTTTTTGTAACAGAGTTTATGTAAACATGAGAAACTTAAAGTTGAGAATGGTGGTTGTTAAGATTGTCTCTTCTTAAATCTGTCTCAGAGGTGCTCTGATTTTCTTAATCTGCATAAATTTATTTTCATCATTAAGATATGGATGCAAAACTCGTTTCTTTGCTGTGCAGTAATGTTACCTTCAGCGATACTAAAAATGTGCTTGACTTTTTCTCATTCTTGCCATGAATAAAAGATGAGAAACGTTTTGCCAATGAAGTTTAGCCTTGCAGAAACTATGGGTGACATTTTCTTTGCTCAGAAAAAAGTATTGTAAGCTATTGGAATTAGATGAAGAACAATAGTAAACTAAAACTACACTTTGTCATCTAGAATATCAATTAATAAGCAGCATTTCTCAGCGTTCTGTTTAGATCTTATTGCTGTGCATACTGTAAATGTTACACATTCTCATCAGTAGTAGACTAGCATGCACATCTGTCTGCATGCATCTGTGATCGTTGTAATAGTCTGGTGATGAAGGTTAATAAAATGCTATGTTAAATATGATGAAAAATTTTAAACATCATTCAATACTGTTTCTCTTTAACTGCAGACCCTGCTACATGGAAAAATCCAAGACACCTTACTAAAGGTTGCCTTTCTGCATTTGCTTTTTCTCCCTACACATAAAGTGCATGCTTATGTACACTAACCACATACATTTCATGCCACTTGTTGATTACACTTTTACTTTTCCACAATGGCTACTGTGTTGATTGATTATTTTGCCGAGTCTTGTGATTTAGTTGATTTTTAGCTTTCTGACCTTGTTGCATTAGAATGAGATGATTTTTGCTTTTCTGTGTCATTGCTGCTTCATAGAACTTTCTGCGCTTTTAATTCCCAAATCCCTTGAAAGATCTCTAGTGATAAGTATCTTGAAATTCAACTTAAGTGAAAAAAAATGTTTTGAATGGTAACTTAATTTCAGGTAAGCTGTGTGTTTGCCAAGTGGCCAGATTTCTTGTAGAGCAGACTGCTGCACTGAGGAGCAGAGGGGAAGTGATGGCTAACTTAAAAATTTTGAAACAGAAGTTATTGGTGCTTTGAAACCCAGCTGTGAAAGTACAAGTGTCTTGCAGCATACCTCAAACTGCTGCCTGCGCTACAAAGCAGGAGTTGACAAAACCTTTGCTGTTTGTGGGGCTGCTCCTGAGTATCCCCCAAGTAGTTTCAGACATCGTGGTGACTGACAAGAGTTAAGATGTTTGGTCCATGACAGATTTGGGAAGAGACATGTTCTCCTAAGACTTCATTGTTACGTAGAATACTTATGTATTTTCTGTTTGTGCCTTTTTCTTTTTGGTTCTACAGGTTTTTCTAACTTTTTTCTTTCAGCTGTAATTTGATCTCATTTGCATGGTAAAAGAAAAGATGCTGAAAGCTGATGTATTTTTTTCATTTTTTAAGCTATTGCTAATAATTATTTTGTTTTCTGTTGCAAGCTGATTTTTGAATGGATTAGACCTTTTCTGAAGAATGGTAGGACAGCTGATTAGCTCAGTTCGCAATTAAGAAGGTGGACATTGTGTAATCAGATAAATTACAAAGAATAATGAGATGCAGCATTTAAATAAGCAGAATCATACATGTTTGTGTACTGAGCTATTTAACATCTAACAGCAGAAAACAGACTAATTCTTCTCTTGCTGCTTGAAAAAAAAATCACAGTCTAGTCTTCAATAAACTGGCTCTCAGAAAAACGTGATTGGAACATTGCTTCCTCTTCCTCATGTACCAATTCTTTGTTTTCAGAGATAGATGCTGAAGAATGGGGTAAATTTCTTCACACCAAAAACAAGGTATGTTTGCTCTGGTGGTGGAGCAGCAGTGTCATAAATATGCTGTCCTATATATACTTAATTCTATGTCACTTTCCCTTGTCTTTCTCAGAAAGGAGATTATTCTACCTTCTATACTGTATGCAAGATTACTGAGGATTTTCTTTTTAAGAGTAACTTATAAAAATGTGTTACTTATCAGTGGCTCTGAACGTGGGTCATTGATTCACTTGAGTTGTTTATCTTAATCCCTTTTGTGTTGTTCTGTTGACTTTCTTCTTTTTCTTGTGCATGAGAGACATTAGAATGGAAACTGCAAAGGCAAGAAATTATACAGTCACAGGTCATTTTAATCCACTGAAGAACTGGCAATGTTAGAGATTAGAAAGCTATGAGAAGGAAAGAAGAGTCTAATATTTATCAAGGGAGAGGAGAAATAGGGCTTCTGTTTCTCCTCTGAGAGAGGAGAAGGGCTTCAAGTGAAAAATTAAGCATTAGCTCTCTTTGTTAACAGTGTATCTCTGTGTTGGCAGATATACTTTTTCAGTGTTTTATTATTTTAAACTGATTTCCTCATCTTCTAGTCAATGATGGAAATTAATGGAAACCTAAAGAGGAACACAGAGGGAACATGTGGAAGTGTAGCTCTGTTCTAACTTATTTTGAATTGGTGGAAGGAGGACAAACTAGACAAGAGTGGAAAAAATTAAAACAATATCCATGTTCTTCGTCCCCTCCCAGATGTGCAGGGGTTCAATCTCTGTGTTGTTATTAATCTCAAATGGTTGTAACTAAATCAGTGATAGAATTAAATGTTTGAAATTCTCTTTAGGTGGATGCTATTTTTTCTACCTTGTATGACAGTGATGGCTAGTAGTAAGTGCTAATAACTGTCATCTGATGCTGCAACAGATTAAATGCCAAGATTACAAGTTCTCTTTTAGCACTGATGATTTCTGTTAGCATTAGCTTATGGGCTATTAGTCATTCTTACTTTTTTTTTTTTTTTTTTTTTTTTTTTTTTTTACCTTTGGCATACATAGTTACAGAAATTTTCATTGTCTCTTGCCGAAGGGAGCATTATTTCACAATTAGGTCAGAGCATGCTTTCTTTGATGTTTAAATAATCTTCTTTTATACTTCAGATTTATACAGATTTTGATGAAATTCGTCAGGAAATAGAAAATGAAACAGAGAGGATTTCAGGAAATAATAAGGTAAATGCTGAACTGTCCATCGTCTTGCTGCTGAAACCTTTCTTAAGCAGTTCTAGCAGCTAGAAGTGAAAAGCATTGAACTATTGTCGTGAAAAATCATAGTCATGTTGCTTGCTGTCTCAAGGTTTTTCACTGTATTCATGAGATGAATGAATAAAGCTAAAAGGAAGTGCAGAGAATTGCTGTCACTTTACTTCAAAGCTTCCATAATAATCTTGCAAAAAATAATAAACTTAATCATACTTGTATTTTTTCCACATACATGGCTTCTTGTATGATTATAAAATCAAGTATTTTATTCTCAAATATCTATTATAATTACTGAAATAGAAAGCCTTTTATGCATTATTTTGCGAGGATAAAAGCAGTTGGTTCATGAATGTAGCTGGCTTTTTTTTCTCACCAAGTAGGTAGGTGTAAGATGTATGATGGAAGAAAGCTGTTGGGTTTTTGTTTTGTTTTGGTTGTTTGGTTAGCTGTTTTATATAAAACTTCAGCTGTTGGCTTTCTAAAGGGTCATTTACATAATCCAGTACAGTGATTAACGTTTCTTTATTATTTTATTTTTAGGGAATCAGTCCTGAACCTATTCATCTTAAAATTTTTTCATCCAATGTTGTAAATCTGACTCTTGTAGATTTACCAGGAATGACAAAGGTAACATATGAAATGCTTTTCTTCTGACTTGCTGTAAACACTGTTTTGAATCAAGGATCATATGCTTAGTCTTTGGCTTGGTTCTGTATTGTTAGATTAAACAGCTTTCAAGAACTAAAACATTCCTCCTTGGTTTAAGTATTTGGTGATATAAATTTGAGATGTCACCATGTTCTGGTGTAGGATTTGAGTTTCTGGTGCTGTCTACTGTTAGAAGAGCTAGATTTACTTAAGCTCTTCCTCTTTCTATATGGAATTGAGTGATCAGAAACATTGCACAAGCAGCATATTCCTTTGAAGAGAAGAGAGAACTCTTAAATTTCAGATCCGTTTCTGCAGATAGATGGGCAGTTGACAAGCTTGAAAATGTTTTTCCTATTGCTTCTGCAGAAGCTGCTATGCACGTTTTGCCTAAGAAATTGTATAAAGTGGGAATACATTAGAAGGAGAGTTCAGATCCTGTTTGTTCAGGTTTTATACTGAATAACTTTCTGTGTCAAGGTGATCACGATGACTTCTTTACCTGCCTCTGCAGACATATGCACCCCACTCTGCCTGTTCTGCAGGTGATTCTTGGATAGTGAGTCATCTTGACAACAGTATCAAAACAAATCATATGAGTTGATCCTCATTTTTATGAGTGTTTTTAGCTTTTATTCCTTTCAAGATTCTCCTTTTCTGTTTGCTTTGTGAAGGGGAAAAGAAGGGACTGTGCTTATACTGTGCAGAGTATAAGTCTTTAATGAGTGATCTAACGGAGGAATAAACGTACAATTTTGAGAAGTTCTACGTTGTTTTTTCTCTAGGTGCCTGTTGGTGATCAGCCTAAGGATATTGAACTTCAAATAAGAGAGCTAATCCTTCAATTCATCAGCAACCCAAATTCAATTATTCTGGCAGTTACAGCAGCTAACACAGACATGGCCACTTCAGAAGCACTTAAAATTGCACGGGAGGTGGATCCAGATGGTAAGCAGAAAAAAAAACCTAGATTCTGTAATACTTTAAAAAAAAAAAAAAAATCATTTAAATCCTAAAATAAAGCTAAAGTTTTTTTAAAAAAGTAACGAGGAAAGTAAAAGTTCCTGCATTTCCTAGAAAATATAATTATTATATTTGCTTAAAGATTTTCTGCTGCAGTCCCTGCAACTCAGAAAATGCTGTGATGAATTAATATCTTAAGAGCTTTCTGGCTTACAAACAGGCCACAGAAATATTTAGTAGTCATAAGAGCAACTTCTGTTTTCAGAAAAACACTTTTTTTTTTCATTACAGAATGTTGGAGGTTTTGAGATTTTTAGTAATTTAGTCTGTTAGGATGACTTCATGCTTTATTGTCCAATATTCTCTCTTTTATGAGAGAAAATGTCATCCTGCAGCTAATATTTAACTGTTTAGTCATTTGTTTAGTGACTTTTAGTAAGAGTAAAAATAACATATATTGTAAATATCCATTTTAACGTTCTGCATTTGTATGACAGATTCGACAATCTAAAAAGAGGGTTATGATATTTTAGATTTACCTAATGACTTTGAAATAGATCTGCAGTTACTGAGTACCTGTTTCTTGTGTATGAGAGGTGCTGTTGGTACTATTTACTAATAAATGGCACTATGATTTGAAAGAAGATGAAAATGTATACTTTGAACATAGATATATTGAAATTAGGGTAAAACTTGATGTTGGTGTGCTTTACGCTCAGATTCTTCTTTCCTTAAAATTAGTATTTCTCACCTGATTTCAAACCCCAAGTCTGCTTGGGCCTGTCTGCGTAAGTGTTTAAAGGTTGCACAGCCACATAGCTTTGAGGGAGAATCTCTTCTCTTGGCTGCGTCTTCAGTCAAATTGTCCTTGTTCAATGCAGCTGACCCTTTCCTGTTAATTTATTCCCGTAAAAGTGATCAGCTGTGACTTTTGGATCACTTCCCAAAATCCTAATCTTAAAGGTCTGGAGTGTCAGCTTATGTTGCAAGAACTGTAAGCACAATGGTATGTAATGAGAATTTGGAGTGCTAAACTGGTTAGAATTTCAAACTTGCGTTCATCTTAAAGTTTCAGGAGCCAAGTACCTTCTCATTTTCTGAGTTACTGGATTATTTTTAGACTTGAAAAGCATGCTATGATTTAAAAGAAAAAGTTCTTGCCACTTTCATTTTCCGACCTAAGAGCCAAGGAAATACTAAGGCCCCAGACAAAACTTGTACATGTTAGCCTATCTGTTTAAACGTGCCATATTTACCTACGTAGTGAATTTGAGTCACTATTTCTTCCACAGTGGCTAATAATGAAGTTTAAACTTTCATTCAGAAAACATCACATATTTGACAAAAGTCTGTTTTGTTAGCAAAATAAATCCCATACTGCTTTTTCAGTCTCTTGGGATTCTGGCTATGTGTTTGCACAGTGCTTGAAGTGGTCCTGTTACTTCCTCTGGTAGCTTTTTCAGTAGTAGTGGTGTTTCAAAAATCGTTTGAAACATTGGCATTATATCTAGTTCTACACAGATCCTAGAAAATTGTTCAGTTTGCTCACACCTGCAGGTCCCCTGCCTGCCTTAGTCTTCTCTGCAAGCACTTAGCATCTCTGAACTCATGTACTATGCAAAAATATTTGTTGCAATTAGTGAAAATTTTGAACCACATAGAACCTAAAACATTTTCTTTAACCACGTACATATGGGGAGCAATACCTGCCAAACCATGTTATATTTTATATACATACAGGGGCTCCAGATAGACCAGTACTACACATTCTTGTGCTGGTCTTTGCTGGTTTGTCCTATTATACTTAATGCTTCATTCCTGAGGAACTTTTTGAATGATGGCCTTAGCTACCTTGATCAACACAAAACATCCCTTTGAGTGAGTTTTCCTTTTGGTAGGTCGAAGAACCCTTGCTGTTATCACAAAGCTGGATCTCATGGATGCTGGCACTGATGCTATGGATGTGCTTATGGGAAGAGTGATTCCAGTAAAACTTGGCATCATTGGAGTGGTGAACAGGTCCGTCTGGGCACATTTATATCATTTTTTAAAGACTGTTACTATGAAGTAATGCTTTGGGCTTATTTAACCATGAGCATGGGTTTAAGAATAAAGTGACCTGACGCTGAAATAAGCAAGCAAGCAACAAGCTCATTGGTGACTTTTCAAAAATCTGTTCTTCCAGTCAATCAACTGCTAATTTAGAAAGGAATAGGGACATTTATTCTGAAAGAACTGTTGTGTTACTTCTTTCCAGTACTGATTTTTAGCTTGAGGGATGTTTCTGATTAGCTGTTCACATTATTGCTGATATGGCGCTAATAGATATTTCACACTAGTGCTAAGGTAATGTTAAATGCATATGGCTGTTGTAGTTGTGCATGTTACCTTTTGCAGCAGCTAGGTCAAATCTCATGCAGTGTTGATAGTTTTGCTCAGTCTGCATATGTATGACAGCAATCTGTACCAATTTGATGTCTGTGCTCCAGCAAATAAAACCATTCTTTCTTTTATAAGGGAGAAGGCTTATGTGTGCAAAGCAAAAACTGTCTGCTCAGATCTTCTGTCAGGAAAAAAATAAGTGTGAATTGTTTTTCCTTTTTTATTCATTAACTACTGTGCAACTCTGCCTTTTAACTTCAGGAGTCAGTTGGATATTAACAATAAGAAGAGTGTAGCTGATTCTATCCGTGATGAGTATGGTTTTCTTCAAAAGAAGTATCCTTCCCTAGCCAATCGAAATGGAACTAAGTATCTTGCTAGAACACTGAACAGGTATTACATGTTACATCTAAAAAAATAAAATAAATGCATTATTTTAAATGCACATTAAGATATAGATTGGTGTGTTAGAAATATGTATAACCATTTATTTTTATCTTTCCTTTTTCTTTTGGTGCTGTACAGTGAAACAGTTCTGTTTCCAAATTCAATTTCTGCATTTACTGTAATTTCCCTGAGCAAATGTTTTCCTTTGATGATAATTTTCTGTTTCTCTTTTGATAGAGATGATAAAGCTGAAATTATTCCTTCCTTCTCATTAAGGCCTGTTTTCTATTTTTAGATTACTAATGCATCATATCAGGGATTGCTTGCCAGAACTGAAAACCAGAATCAATGTTTTAGCTGCTCAATACCAGTCTCTGCTAAACAGCTATGGGGAACCTGTTGAGGACAAAAGTGCCACTTTATTGCAGCTTATTACCAAATTTGCCACAGAATATTGTAATACTATTGAAGGAACAGCAAAATACATAGAGACTTCTGAGCTGTAAGTACTAAATGTTTTTCTAGAATATTGACTGACCCAGCAGCTCTTGCTGGTTTATATTGGTAATAGTAGTACATCAGAGCATAACATAATCAAAAATGTTTGAATCCAATTAACTGTAAAAATGTTTGCAATGAAAGCTTTTTTCCTTGTTTTTAGTTGTTATTTTATTCTTTCAGATGTGGTGGAGCCAGAATCTGTTACATTTTTCATGAGACCTTTGGAAGAACCTTAGAATCTGTTGATCCTCTAGGTGGCCTTAACACAATTGATATTCTGACTGCCATTAGAAATGCTACTGTGAGTGTTGCTCTGTATTCTAAGTGTTGTTAGTGGTTTCAAAATAAAATTTTGTCAATTTGTGCTCCTTCAGGACTCTAAATTAGTAACAGCTGAAAGAGTTTATGCAAATAGGCTGAATCCTGATTTTTGGCATTTGAAGTGAAAAATACAAAATCCAAATTTGCAGCTATTATCAGATAGTTAACGAGTTTAAGGGGAATGCTTACTCATTTCTTTTGCTTGTAGGTTTAAATTAAGCTCCAGCCCAGTTTTGGCAACCTTATGGTGAAGCTGTTATATATTACAGAAAGGGTGATGAAAAACTGCCTATGTATTTATTTTGCATTAAGAAATTCTGTGCTATCTCTAAAGACTTACCATGAGTCTACGGGCTAGGACATGTTCAGATATTTTCATTCTCTATTACTGGATCTTTTATTTTTTTTTTTTATTCTCTATTACTTGATTTTTTTTTAAATGGTTCAGTATTTACATGACTGATCGGGTTTGTTGTACATATGGGGATTGGTATTGTAAGAATTAAAAGCAAGCTTACTTTTAAATATGTCATTATATGGAATGTTCACTCCTCAGAGCTTGACTTGAACATCAAGCAAGTCAGCTTTTGTATTGTGTTCTGCTGGGTACAGACAGTTGCATTTCTGCATGGTCAGTAATTATTCAGACTTAGAATACATTAGGTACACTGCAGCAGCAATTTGTTTGCACGTTCTTATCCTTCTGTAAAAGTAATACATCTTACCAGTCACTAAATGTTGCATTGCTTTTCTGTGAAGCATCACATCTTTGTGTTTCTAAAGCTCATTTAGGTTTGAAAAAAATCAGGTAAAAATACCCCATGTATAGCTGAGCATTGGTCTGTAAAGTCATAAATTAAATTATCCCAAACATTAACACGGTGACACTTTACAAGTATATTTAACAGCAAACCCAGCTATCGTGCAGTGAGAATTGTATGTCCAGAACTGCTGGATATTTTTGTCTGATGAAGACAAATTAAGAAGAGAATGTCTTTATAATAAATTTCATGTAAACTTGGATCCGCAAATCTGGAATATAATTGTTCGTGGTTGTCAGACCACGTAGAAATGTTCAGGATTCTACAAGGGTGCTGGTTAATCATCACTGAACACAAATTTTGTCTTAAAAGATATTTTGAGCTTCTTTAGGCTGTAAAGCTTTTATATTTCAATATATGCTTTTAATATGTAATGCTCTTAAACTGTCAAGGCCTGTTATGAGTGTTCTTTTGGGTGTGAAAACTTCTCTATTCAGGATTTCATCAAATACTGCTACTTATAAATGCTTGTCGTTTCAGTATGCAACTTAGCAAAATTTACCCTTCTTCTGAACTAGGGTCCCCGTCCTGCCTTGTTTGTTCCTGAAGTTTCATTTGAATTGCTGGTTAAAAGGCAAATCAAACGTTTAGAAGAGCCTAGCTTGCGTTGTGTGGAGCTGGTTCATGAAGAAATGCAGAGGATTATCCAACATTGTAGTAATTACAGTACACAGGTAAAAGTGTGCTCAAATCTTGAATTATGTTTTCAATTACTGCTTGTCCCTCTCCCCAAAAATCTGTCTCATCTATAATTTTTTTTTTTTTTTTTTAGGAATTATTGAGGTTTCCTAAATTGCATGATGCCATAGTTGAAGTAGTAACTTGTCTTTTGCGTAGAAGACTTCCTGTCACGAATGAAATGGTAATTTGCCATCTACTATAATTTTGCTGGGAAAATTATGTTTTCTAGAGTTTTCCTTGATGCTTCTGTTTGCTGTGTAATGTGAGGAACCCAAATGATTAAAGGAGTCATAACTCATATTTGTTAAGTAGTTTCTTCTGTATTAGAAGATAATACATAAAAAACAAAGGGATGGGGTGGAACCCTCTGCAACTTACTGTCTGCTGTGTTTGTTTTCCAAGATGATTTTACTAAAACTTGGATCTAAAGCTTCCTAGTCTTTCTGATGTAGGTAAATTTACCTTCCCTGTAACAGAAGCTGTTCACTTACTGTAGTTAAAGATGTAATGATAGAAATTAAATTATAGTCCTTATTCTATTTGTTTTAAAGGTAAAGTTGAGATAAAATGTTGATTTTTACCTTTAATGCCTTTTAGTTAATGAGAAGTGAAAATTCAACTTTAATATTAAAATATATTTCTCCAAAGGTAGAAGTCTGCTTTGTGTTTGCTTACTGGGGAGGAAAGAAAGATATTGGCTCTGTACACGTATGTGTATGTTTAATGTGAAAAGCAAACAAAATTTGTTGTATGTGCGTATTATAGTGAGGCATCTCTCACTAGTTCAAGCGTGGATGGCTTGTAACTGAAGGTTGTAAGCTATATCGCTTACATCATATGGAACACTCAAATGGCTGAGTTTTGTTTACTTCTTGCTGGAGAGGGGTTAGCTTAATAAAGCTAACAAGTTAAATTGATATAACTTCAAAAAAGATCTGAAGGTCTTGAGTGTATTGCAATGAAAAATTAATTCCCTTGCTTTTTTCTGGGTCAGAACTTTACTACTGTCTTTGGGGCAGTAAAAATGGTCTTTTGCTATGGACAGTTAGACTGCATTTTAGGTCATTGTTCTTCACTGCCATTAGATCTTCTCACTGAATTTTTGACCTTTGCATGCCCTTTCATTGCAGGTTCATAATTTAGTGGCTATTGAGTTAGCCTATATTAATACCAAACACCCAGATTTTGCTGATGCCTGTGGGTTAATGAATAACAACATCGAGGTAAGAAAATACATCCTCTTGAAAATTTCTTTACGCTTAGCTGAAAAGTGGACAAGTCAAAAGGATTTCTATGATCATGGCTTATATCTTTGTTAAATGTCTTTTGACTCTTCAAATGAAAGCCTAAAAAACTGCTTCATAGAAAGAAACTGACACATCTGTTCTTCTATCATAGTTATACCTTCTGAAGTATAAAGATTTAATTATAATACAAATACGGTGTATGCTTATCTTGTGATCAGTTGATATATTAGATTTATGTTGCATATTACATGCAGAACCAGTGGCCGATGTTTCAATTGAAACAATTCTGCCTGTATGTCTCCTGGAAGATAACATGGGCACCTGAGTGGTGGCTATTAAGTGAAATTTTGGAAGAGAAACTTTAAAAAGATGGTTGTGAAATTCTCTTTAATGTCAAAGTAACTGCATCTTCTCTCTGACAGAATCTATCAATAGCTATAATGTTCCTCTCACTCATGAAATGATAATACAGGTATTGTTTCCTCTATTCAGCTTCTAATTTTTGCTTGCCTTTGGTATTGTTCCTGAATCTGTGTTCAGGAACTTCTGTCTCCCTAAAACAATTTTCTCCACCACTCTTCCATCAGGCTTTTACAGCTTCAGTCGCCTTTTCTCTTTTTCAAGTCCAGTTTTGATTGGTAAACTTTGTTGCTGACATCCTATGGAAACTGTTGTCCTACAACTGATCTGCTCAGCTCTTTCTCCAAGTCTGATTTTTGTTGCAGAATTTCATCCGTCTGACTAAGAGCTTGTTAATAATTCCTGTGTTCCCTTGCTGATTCAACAAATTTTTTCATAGTAGCATTCTTTTTAAAATGTTTATGTTGTCATTTCTGCTTGTTGGTTCTAACTTCTTTTTTATAAATACATTTTGTTTTGACTGGTTATGCAATCGAGTTTTCCTTGATAGACTGACTGCTCTTGAATCTAGTTCAGGAACAATGTCTGCACAAACTGCTAGGAGTGCGAAAATTAAGATTTTGTGAAGTTAAATGTAAGATTATTGTATTATTGTGTGTTACCTACATTAGTTCTTTTCCAGTATCTTCCTGAACAGGACATTGAAATGTTTGAAGAAACAGAGCATGTAAAACATCTTATTTTTATTCAGTGGACAATCAGTTCTTACTTTCAAGAAAAATCAGATCTTTGTCATGATTGTTTCAAATTGGTTTGTTATAAAGTGAATGTTTTCACCTGGGCAAATCAGAGTCAACCTTGCTGGATGTGAAATCAAATTCTTTTAGATTACTTTGAAGATTTAATGTTTAATGAAAGCTGCAGAGAATCTACACAGAGCCCAACCGTTTAGCTTTGATCCTGTTATCTAAAGGCTCTAGTCTTGATTATAGAAAATGTTGCAATAAGTTTTGCAAAAAAATTTCTATTAAGAATTTACCTTTGGTCAAGTAATCAGAGTAGTGTCATGAAAATAATTGATGCTTTCGTAGGATGGCTACATGGCACTGGATGAGATGTTATTAGCGTTTGTCTCTAAAATTTAAGTCATCTTTAAAATACGAGTCTTGGATGTGTGGTGATATAGCGATACCTAATTGAGGTCTTGCTGGATTATTTTTAAAGGAACAAAGACGTAACAGGTTAGCCCGGGAATTGCCTTCTGCTGTGCCACGAGACAAGGTGAGTAAATGTTGATTTTAATATATTTATTTATTCTAAGTATAACATGTTCTGCTTTGATCTAATCTAAATGTTGGGAACTTTGATCTGCTGGCCTAGTGACAGTTTTGAGAGCTTTGAGAATATTGACTTCTGTCTTTGAATTTCATAAGATGGAAGTAGAATGTCATTTTCGTCTTCCAAAGATGCAGGTTTTACATTTGGGATTTCTGAAGACTTACCTATAAATTTACATTAGTATTACATGTATTACTTAAGTGGCATTTCAGGTGAGGCTCAAAATGCTTGCAGATGTTAAAGATGGATTCAGAACTTGCATGCTTAAATTTATGGCCGTGACACTGATTTCAAAAGACAAACAACTGATTTAAAATAATCAGTTTGCCAATGTAGCACTTTTTTTTTTTTTTTTTTTTTTTTTTAAAGCCACTCGACTGCAATTTTAGTGCAGTCTTACGTTCTCTGGGAGAAAATGGAGGAGGAAGTTTTCAGTTGATCATCATAAACCAGTCGTGTGGTCTGTTTCTGTCGCTTGGTTATCAAGCATCGTGAAAATATTGCCTTGTGGGAATGAACAGACTGACAGCTAGGATTTTAGACGGTCATGTATTTAATACTCTGAAGTATTTAGAATTCAAATGTACAGAATATAGTTTAGACTCATCACAGGTTGTAATAGGAATGATTACAGCTGAGAAATCTTTTTGTTTCCTAGCTTAAAAAGTAAGATGAAGTCTCAGAGTGGACTTCAATATTAGTGCCTTTAGTTTGTAAAAATCAGCTGATGGATGAACTGAGAATTTAAGGTAGCTATCTAGAGAAGGCTTTCAGTGCTGTTTGATCCTTGATTTAATTGACTTCATATTTAAATCATCAGTGAAGGAGCTGAAAAATTGAAGTCCAGATAAGCCAAAAGTCCTTTAACTGTCTTCAACATGCTTTTTTTTTTTTTTTTTTAATCCTTATATTACTGTGTTGCTTGCAAATCCAAAGTATTTTCTTTTCTGGATTTTTTTTTTTTTAAGACAAAAAGATATTCGCAGATAAAAGTGCATACATGTGCTAGGTAGATTTGATGGTTTTCAGTTGTTTTTTTTTTTTTCCCTCCCTGCATTTTTTTTTACCTTCTTTAGTCTACTAAAGCTCCAGGTGCATTGACACCTGCTTCCCAGGAGACTGTTACTGCTGCTTCTGCTGAGGCTGATGGCAAGGTCTGTCTTGATTTTTCTATAAGCACTGCATGCGAAATATGTTGTGGTGCACCTTCAGGTACTATGGAAAGCAGTCTGTAGGGCTCTGTCCTCAACCCGCTGTGCCCTACCGGGTGTAGACTGCTTGACATTTCATGACTGTAGTATGTGGGTAGAGATGTACTACTAGGTGGCAAAGCCACTGCTTTCTGTTTTAACCCTTGGTTGTAATATGTTGTGGTGCAACATTTGCCCCTGTTTGTAGTCAATTGCTTGTTTGGTGCAACAGTATTGTGATCAAAGTTTTTCAGCATGGTTGTTAAACTGCATGTTTTTAATGTGTTGACAGTTAAAGAAGGAGAACAGAAGATAAACTAAAAATGTGAGTTTCCTGCTTCCTGCAGGGAATCCTTACAGGCTTTGTTCCAACCTGAGCCCCCTTTTTGTCGTCTTACTTAATCGTTCAATCCCTGGTTCACTTCTATTTGTGAAATGTGTTCTGCAGTGGCTTGTTACACTTCAGGCGTGCTGTCATGTTGAAATAACAGCTCACTAGTGTAAAGACTTTATTGCTAATTGCTTTTACGTGAAGTCAGAGAAGATGGATAGTCACCAAACTGCGTAGCAGGAGTAACCAAGAGGACTCAGGCTTTTTGCTTCACTGCACACATGCATTCTGCCTCTGTGTAAAGCTGTCATTTCTGTCCTGAACAAAGTAGTTCAAGTTGGTATTGGAACTTTATTACAGTTTTGGTCGAAGATTTATTGGTTCTGATATGCTGCAAACATCTATAAGGAAATCTGGAGCAATTGTGAGGATACCGTTGTGACCACAAAAGCTGCAGGAAACTGCCAAATTTGGTTTAAATTGTTTCCTATTATTAAATAGTCAGTGAATCCTCAGTGCTCTGTTTGGTGTGAAAGACTGCAGCTTTGTTTCTGAAATTGCTTGGGAGATACAGCCCATTCTATAGTAACACTGAATGAGGGGAATTTTGCCACTTTGAATAGCTGTCTTACAATCAGAAAAAAAATGAATGGACCTGTCCTTATCAGTGGTTACCTCTTATTAGAAGAGGTTGATTTGAATTCTTCCAATATATTTGGTGCAATGTCTCTGAACAGTTTTTGTGCAATTTTAATAAGAAATATATGCAGTTTAGCTGGGTTTCCTCCTGACATACAGCCATTTTGCCATGTTTCTTTTCTTCACTCTCTCTAGACCCAGGGTCAGCCATGGAGGTGTTTTAATTGTAAACACAGTAGATAGTTTTAGCTTATTTCCTCCTGAAGGAAGACATAAGTAGTAGCACCTCAGAGCCTTTAATGACCAGCGCTGAGTTTACAGGGGTTTTTTGTTTATTTGTTTTTTACAGTACAGTAATAAATAGAACAGCTGCCAGGTATATGGAAAGGTGCAAACCAAAAGTTAAGACTGTTCCACATCAAAATAAACTGTCTTTTTTTATTTACTTATCTAACCTGTGGTGGGTACCATCTACTAATATTTCTTTTGTCCAGTGATTTCTAATGTGTAAGAGTTGGGTGTTACGTCCTCTTCTCAGAAGACCAGAGAGTCATTCTTTCCCTGGAATGGAAAGCTTTACTCCCAGAAACTGTGATCTTCACTTCCAGAAGATGAAGGTTTTTCTTCTTGATTTAGTACAGAAAAGCCTTCAGTAACTTGAGGTCTGGCAGCACAAATACATTCGTAGCTTTGGTACCTGGAAATGTGAAAGTGCGTATTTTTTAGCTGTCATTGTAAGGAACTTTGGTTTCTGTACAAAGAATTTATAAATAAATTCAAGAGCCCTTCTAAGAGCTGTAGTGATCTGTCAAATGTGCTTTCAGAATGGTCATGATAGTATAGGTCCAGGAATACGTGGTAAAAACTAATACATGTAGGAAGACTTCCATATTTCAGAAGTGATCTTTAGACCTTTAAACAACTGGAGACCTTGTCTCTGTGAACAGTTTCATACCATTATTAGGAAGGATGCGAGTTTTAAAAGCTTTCACTTTATTGGTACTCTTTTTTTCTGCTGTAAGCAGCAAAGCAGCAAACTGTTGCTGTAATACAAGTCTTTCAACTTCACATTACGCAGTTTTGATGGGATTTGTTTTGTGAAGTGTCAAGTTATTTCTTAAGAATTAGGAAACCAAAACAACTCTTAAGTTTACACCCATTAATAGATTGCAAGTGTCCTTCTAATCAGTTTCCCAAAGGGAAAACAGAGGTGGGGAATGTGAAGAACAGGATGTAGGAAGAAAATTATATGTATGAAAATCTTGCTTCTTAGTTACGTATAGCTCCATAATAGAAGATTTGATCAGACACTGCTTTGCAGTGCTAGTGTTTTAACTCTCCAATTTTTCTTTACTGTGTTGTTTGTGCAGGCTGCTCCTGCAACAGGAGATGCGTCCCAGGAGTCTGGAACAGGCAACTGGAGAGGAATGCTTAAACCCTCAAAAGCGGAAGAGGCATCAGCAGAGGAAAAATCGAAACCAGCTGCAGCCCTTCCTGCTAGTCCTCAAAAAGGACATGCTGTAAACCTACTAGATGTGGTGAGTGTCATGAAAGACAGATGCCTCCTCTTCGTAATTCAGACTCAGGAAAGAAAATACATGAATTCCAGCTCTTGTGACTTCGATAGTAATATATATCTTCATAAATAGTTACCACTATAGGAACAGGGAGCTCTATCCCCTTTCTCCACCCTTCCTGCTACTCAGTCCTTCTTTTCTCCTCCTCTAGTTTCAGCTTATGATTTGGGATATGTGGCTTCCTTTCACAAATTCCTACGCAAGTAAAATCCTGTCTAGATCACTTTTTCTACAGAAGTAAATTTCAGCTCCTGTCTCAACTCAAATGCCTACTCATTTTTGCTAAAGTTGGCATTTTTGATACTAGAGGAATCATTAAAAACAAAAGCCATTTAAAGTAAAAACAGATGAAAATTCTTGTTGCACAGCTTAGTTCCTTTAGTGAGCTTTTACAAAAAAAAAAAGTGGTGGTGCCATCTGACCTTTCAGTTTCAAAGATTGGGATGTTGATGTCTTTTGATGTTTATTTCTCAATAATAGGTTTATTGCAAGGCAGGTTACATGTATCAAATTATCAGACTAAAAGAGCAGTGGTTCCTTTTGATCTCCCCCAGTTTGATGTTTATACATATATATAAACGAGCAGAATTTGTAACCTGATGTTTTAATTTTTTTTTTACGTAGCCTGTACCTGTTGCACGCAAACTTTCTGCCCGTGAGCAACGAGATTGTGAAGTGATTGAACGACTCATTAAATCTTACTTCCTTATTGTTAGAAAGAACATTCAGGACAGGTAAAACCAAACTGCCTATAAATATTTAAGCCATACAAATGTGATATCTCAAGGGTCATGTATATAATTGTGGCTTTTTAAAATCACGTTTTTATTTTTTAAGCAGAGGGAAAATGTGATTATTTTTTTTTAAAGAGGAAGCAGCAGTAAAACAACCTCTCACAGAGTTAAGAAGGCTGAAGTATTTTCTTTAATGGTTTTAATTCTGTATTATATTGATGTAAATTATTCAATTCCTTACTTAGGAGATAAGAGCTTTTCTGGAAGATGCTGCAATTTAGATGTATGTTTTGCAGCAAATAACTGGAATAAACTCTGGGGGCTATATAACAATGGTAGAACTCTGCTTTGCTATCCTATTATTTCAAATAGGGAGGTTGAATAGGAACTGTGGCCAAGTTTTCTCGTCCATAGCTATGAGGATGGAAATAACATGTTTCTACTGTATGCAACTGTATGCATTAGAACAACCTTGCCTACTTGAGAAGTACTTCTAGGAGATATCTTTCAAAGATTGTACTCATGTCCATCCCACATCGTATTTGCAGAGCTTATTCAGGCTCTTACTTGGATGGTACTTGTCCCCATGTGGCCTTGAACCTGAGTTTTGGGTTGCTTTAGCTCATAGCCAGGTGACTCCCAAAATATTTTGGGCTTCTTTCTTCAGTTCTTCTTTTGGTAGAACTTGCAGTGTATTGGCTTGAAAAGAGGAAATGAATTGAATTACTTCAGTATTAATAGACCTCTACTGTCTCATCATGATTTACCAGAAGTCTTCCCTCAGCTGCCCAGTAAGGACCCTTAAAGCAGCAGAATGCAGTGGGAAAATGCCTAACCAAATCTGGGAGTATGACTCCAAGAACTGAGATGTGGTGATGGATCGAGGTTGATCTTGGATCTGGCTGTTTAGACTTGCATGCTCCCTGCCAAGTTAATGCTTGAATGCTAATTGCAGCACTCTGAAAGTGCATTGTTTGGAGCGAAACTCTTGATAGGCCCAGGATAATGATTTAGACTTAGGGCTGTAGGCACATGGGAAGAGTGATGGGGCCACTGTTAAATGAGTTAGTACTGACTGTGTCAACTCCCAAACCACACTAGTAGCAAAATACTGCTTAGTGTTCTGCCAGCAAGGTTGTTTAAACTAATATTTTTTATTTATCAGTTGGGAAGGACCCCCAGTATTTTCGTTGTTGGTTGCTGCTATTCTGATGAAATAACCTGAGGTGCCGTAATTCAGTTTTTGTTCCTGTGTTTA